>NC_090026.1:67008751-67727751 GCF_037176765.1 Anolis sagrei
TCTCTCTTTCACACACATACACATTGACATCAACCCTATTGACATTGATGCTTGATAAATCTATGAATGCCCATTCTGCTTGCTTGAAAGTTACTATTAAAAATAGGCCTAACTAATACTATACTTCATACTATACCATACCATAAACTTTGTATTGACTTGATATTAATATTGAAATATCATAATTAAAAACAAATTAGGACAAATAAAGATGAACTGTACTTAATGTAATACAGTTTTACAGTATTATACATGTATTTTAATTTTTATTCAAAGTATTTTATTCTTTGATGGTTTTTGTTGGTTGCTTGAGAACTTCAGTTGCTTGAGTTCCAGTTAGCTGAGTCTATTGTATATTTTAGCTTAAGGTTCTTTCTGTCCACATTTATGCCTTGGGGGAGCACTTCAGCTCCTAGAAAAGAGGGAAAACTCCACAAAGATGTTAGAATTAACCAAACAATGGTATCAAGAAGAAGGAAAGAAGACTGCCTGGACTACCACTAATGACATTATCACAAAGAACAGGTGAAGCATCCTGTGGAGGAAAAAGGGGGCAGCGGAGTAAATCCACCCACATCCCGTGCACAGCTCCCTCTTGGTGATGTTTTCCCCATCACATGTGGGAAGTGTTGCCCTCCTAGGGAGGATCCATCATGTTGTGAGGGAACCATCCAAGGATGTCGTGTGATGGCCAGCATGGGGATCCATTCCCAAAGCAGGCTGGAAGTGTCCCAGGACACTGAATTTGGTGACTGTGATGAGATTGTAATAGGAGCTGCATCAGGAAACCAGGAGGTTCTGATTTAACCCAAGCCCTTGGGGTGTCCCATATTCTCATCCCACAAGGAGATATATTTCTCCATTTTGAGAATACACTTTTGCAGACTGCACAGCAAGCACAGAATTCCAAGTTTCTGTCCACAAACTGTGTTCTTTTGGTAGTTGGGTATAATAATAATAAACATAATAAACTTTATTTATACCCCGTCATCATCTCATAGAATCATAGAATCAAAGAGTTGGAAGAGACCTCATGGGCCATCCAGTCCAACCCCCTGCCAAGAAGCAGGAATATTGCATTCAAACCAACCCCGACAGATGGCCATCCAGCCTCTTTTTAAAAGCTTCCAAAGAAGGCGCCTCCACCACACTCCGGGGCAGAGAGTTCCACTGCTGAACAGCTCTCACAGTCAGGAAGTTCTTCCTCATGTTCAGATGGAATCTCCACTCTTGTAGTTTGAAGCCATTGTTCCACGTCCTAGTCTCCAAGGAAGCAGAAAACAAGCTTGCTCCCTCCTCCCTGTGGCTTCCTCTCACATATTTATACATAGTTATCATATCTCCTCTCAGCCTTCTCTTCTTCAGGCTAAACATGCCCAGCTCCTTAAGCCGCTCCTCATAGGGCTTGTTCTTCAGACTCTTGATCATTTTAGTCGCCCTCCTCTGGACACATTCCAGCTTGTCAATATCTCTCTTCAATTGTGGTGCCCAGAACTGGACACAATATTCCAGGTGTGGTCTAACCAAAGCGGAATAGAGGGGTAGCATTACTTCCCTAGATCTAGACGCTATGCTCCTATTGATGCAGGCCAAAATCCCATTGGCTTTTTTTGCCCCAATGGGGACTCGGGGCAATTTACATGAGGCCAAGCCCAACAACACAATACAATAAATATAATCAAAATGTAAACAATAACTGTGATGTATGGGACGTGCAAACTGAATAAATCAATTTTTAAAAAACCTCACAGGAACAAATGCATCAACTTTGCCTATTCACTGGTTTTCACACCTACCAAATATTCTGACATACTTTTCAGCTTTAAATTGATTTAAATATATATGATTTTATACCAGGTCGAACAGTATTAAACACATTAACCACTTTATATTGTGACTGCAGAGTTTTGCCTTTTGAGTATTAGCATATGGGCAGAGCCATTGCTGATTTCTCGTTTTAAAAATAGGTCCAAATCTCCAGAAGTAAACAACAGCAATGTTTCAGTTTTGAAGGAAGTGTTCCTAGCGTGGGAGGACTCCCCAGTTTTTCTCGCTTCTCAGTAAGTTAGATATTTTCACAAGGGCTCAGCTCAACATTATAGCAGCCCAGTTCTCATTGCCCTCATTAGGGTTGTGTCAGTATTTCCATTATGTAACCAAGCCATAAACATTTGCTCCAAGATCTTGCTGGCAGACACACTTTAGTCTGGAAGCAATATGTGGTGGTGGTGGTGGTTGGTGACTTTTCTAATAGGAGCACCTGAAGCTTGTCTGACTGTACACTTTCCGATCTAAGCCTGTTTCTTGAGGGTGTTTTTAGGAAAGAGCTGACTAGGTGAAGGCAGAAAGAATTCATGTTTGGATGTGCCGGAAAAGGATTTTGGCTTTATTCCAATCCATGTTGAACGTGTCTTCATATTGAAAGTTTGTATGCGCCTGGAGCAAGGGAGAGGAACCTTTCATGCACACTTCAATTAATAAATGTTGTGGATATATTTAGCAGGTGCCCTTAAACACATTTCAGTTTTGTCTTTCCAGTTAGATACTATCAGCTCTGCTCCTTATATTACATGCAAAACAAGTAAGCAATTGCTTGATATTGGCACAGCTGGCTTGATGGAGATATCTAGGCATGATTACTAAAATTACTAGTTCCCCACAGGCACTCTCAGGGGGGAGCATTTTAGCTGCTCCTGTTTTTGGCACACTGTCATAAAAGCAAAGACTTACTCAGGTGATCAGGTTTTGTGGTTTGTTTTGGGGTGTTTTTTTTTAAGCAATGAAAATATAGCACTTTCTCAGCCATGCCAGATGTCTTCCCTCAAGGAAACTGAGGCTAAAGCACATAGTTTCTCAAAGCATAATAGAATATTGTTTGGGGAAAATCCAGCCCAGTGTAACCTCGGTTATATGTCATGGTGAGGGCACAGTTCGTGAGCAACTCGGATTGCTACTACTTTTCAATAACATAAAGACCTTGGCTTTTGAGTGGTTGAACTGGAATCTAACAGAACCCAGGCCTAAATGCGCACTATACTGATAGATCTTGAAACTCACTAAACCGTGGAGATGTCATATGTTCTGCAGTTCATGGTGCTTGGTGATGGAAGGGTTAATATAAGTATTAGTTCTAAAGGGTTTAGTAATCTGTAAGTAAGAGTTCATGGATGAAAGCAATTAAGGGTGGAGGTATGCAAGAGATAGGTTGCAGATGGGTATTTGTGGATATAAGGAACGAGCATTGGAAGTGATCTTTGGGAGAAAAGTATTGTCATATTTTTGTGGTGGATGCTGCTGATTTCCTCCCCAGGTCTGTTGGATTTTCAGTATCCTGACCTGTCTCCTGTAATCTTGGAACCTTGAACCTTTGGACTGGCTTTTGACTACAGTATAGACTCTTGATCCGTGGACTTTGTTCATTGAACTCTCAGCGTTTGATCACTGGACTGGACCCTTTGACTATGGTGTAGCATTTGCTATCAGTTTTTGTTTATTCTGTGGCTGAGTGCTATCTTTATGTTTTATATTTTGGACTATAAAAACAGCCAGCAAGTAAGTGCTGTTTTAATTAAAGTGTTTGATAAAACTGGGAGTTTGGTTCATCTCTACCTAAATAAGGCAGAGCCCTAGCAATGTGACAGGAGAATAGATTCTGGGAACAACATTTATGCCCATGATGAGTCAAAATAGCCGAGGATCCCTCAAGTATGCTTGGAGGTCCTCCACTCAAGCTGTTCCTATTTTTAATCAAGTGGCTGATTTTATGTATTTCCATTATTTTGAATGTGAATATACTCCTTGTTTATAAATAGCAGTGTTGGAAACCATCTCCAAATATATTCAAAGATTTTTCCCTGTGTAAAACTTTACAAATGGCTACCATCTATACATTCGATGGGGACTCAAACATGGAAGGTGAACAGAAATATTTACATCTAAAGGGGTGAGAAATGCTCTGCAATTGTGTGGAATTAGTGATCCACAGTTGACTACCTATAGAATCACCATCTTGCTTATGACATCTTCCTTAATATCAGAGGGAGTATACAAAAGGAACTTGTGGTACTGTTGGAGTTAATATAAAGAAATAAGATAGCAGCATCAGTTTTTGCATACCTAAGCCCCATCTACACAAGCACTTGAATCTGGTTTGAAGACAGCTGGAGATTGGGTTGTCCACAGAACAAACACCCCCAAGTGTACTGAAACACACATCCAGTCAAAAACAGAGTATTTTAAAAAATCACCAAAAATTCTAGAAGAAGCCATAAAATCTGTTGAAGCTGATCAGCGTGTGTCCCATGCAGAGCAGGAATCCGAGACCAAAATGTGGAGTGCTTCTGAAGACAGGGCTAGCACTGAAGCATTCAGAGAAAGATACTAGATGCACAGCTCATCCAGAAGGTAAACAAACACCCCCCTCCCCCAGAGGAAATGTCACTGTTCCCATGTGATGCTTGATTTCCCTTTCATCTTTTGCTCTACTTCCCTCCAACGCAGATTCTCATTGGTGAAGCTACTTCTTATCAGCGCATCTTGCCATCTTATCAGCGATCCATCTTCAGATCAGATGGATCTGCAATCAGTAGATCTTTGTAGTCACAATCCTATCTTGGAAGTAGTTCAAGAGCTGCATGTGTAGGCACTCCACAGAGAACTGGTGCTCTTTAATACATGTACTGACTCAGATTAATGGCTATGTAGAAGCAGCCTTCGTCCACTTTTTCAGACACATTTACTCATTTATTTTGGAGTAAATTGCTCCGGAGCTGACCTGATACAGCCTAGGAGCATCCCTGGAACAATTTTGGGTGTCCAGAGAGCCTGCCAAGCTGGAGGCACATTGGAGTTGTCACTATATCACCATACACAAGCAGTTCCCTCAAAATGTCACAGTTCCTGATAACATAGCTAGGTGCCCTGGCATGACCTCACCAGGAACAACATCACCAGCATGCCTCTGACAGGGAACTGCTTGTGGCCAGCAACACAGTGGTGGAAATGCTGAATGTGTGGATAGTTGTCCAGGCTGGATCCAGACTGTCCAGCTGTTTGGAAGCCTGGTGCAAACTTTGCAGTATAATTTTGTTTCAATATTTGAGGCTTTGTTTGATTTTGTCACCTGTTTTAGAGGCAATGTTACCCCAATCTAGACTGTGTAACTCAAAACAACTTTATCAGTATACCCATGAAAGTTGATCTTCATCTACACCAGGTCTGGGAGCGTTATGGCCTTCCAGAATGTCCTTTCCCATTGTGTCTAGCCATTGTGGCCAACGGTGGAAGCAATGGCTGTAGCCAGACAGTTTGGCTGGAATCCATCACTAGGAAGTCAGTCCAAAACCTTTTCACTTTCACTGCTCATTCTACTGTCTCCAAAATTCATCTGATCCTCATTTGTATGTAATTGCTTTACAGATGTTTTCATAAGCACATGTCACAATTTTAACAGGAAATTGGTATATTCTAGAAAAAAAAGATGTGATGCTGAAGCAATTTTGGGTGTTTTTTTTCATTTCATATTTAAATATCCTTGTGCTATTTATGCTATTAGCAAATTGAATAATTGTTATGAACATGTTACTGGCTAATTGAATAATGGTTATAAAAGTGAGGAAGAGTGGATTCATGTTGCTAATGGACATGTTGACCCAATACAAGCCTCTTATTTTCAGATCTCTTGAAGTAAGGAAAGCTTTATGTTTCACATGAGAAGATGCCTTAAGATTACTGCCTGTTCATTGGGTGCCTAATATTTTTATTTATTTATTTATTTACAATGTATTGTCGAAGACTTTCATGGCCGGAATCACTGGGTTGTTGTAGGTTTTTCCGGGCTATATGGCCATGTTCCAGAGGCATTTTCTCCTGACGTTTCGCCTGCATCTATGGCAAGCACCCATATTTATTTACAGCTTTTATATTCTGCCCTTCTCACCCCACAGGGGACTCAGGGCGGATTACAGTGTACACATATATGGCAAACATTCAATGCCAATTTTTGACATACAAACATATACAGACATACACAGAGGCTATTTAACTTTTTCTGGCCTCCAGGGGAGCTGTCGCTTTCATTGTCCATCTGCGATGCTGATGAAGTACTTCCGCATTCCCCGCATGCTTCCCTGCTGGAATGCTTTTTTGCTGGAGTCTTCTTTATGGCATTATAAATCAGTTAATTTAGCCTCCCCACACTTTAAGGTGGTACCTAATTTTCCTACTTGACAGATGCAACTGTCTTTCGGGTTGCAAAGGTCAACAACAGGCTACACAATTGGTTGGAAACCCACTCCAACCCGGGCTGGCTTCGAACTCATGACCTTTTGGTCAGAGTGATCTTAATACAGCTGACACTCAGCCAGCTGCACCACAATCCCGGTGCTGAAAGGTATCGCTCCAAGGAGCATTCCTAACCATTAGTTACATCTTAGAAGTCATGTAATATTTTTCAACAGGAGTGCAGAAATCGAAGCTTCCTAGCACCACTGGATTATTTTAAACTTGGTAATGACATTAAACTTTCAGGATCAGGAAGACAGGGCTTGTGATGCTGTGTGTTAAGATCTTATAAACTAATCTGATCTATCAATTGATTGATACAATTATATCCCCCTTTTCTCTGATAGTAGACCTAAAGTAGCTTACAATAAAAGCCAAAACAAAATAGCTGAAACAATATGTGGTACAAAAGTTAAAAGGCTTTAATCAACCAATCTAATTAAACATTAAATTTAAAATAATTAAAGCACATTAAATACATGTTACATATCAAAGAAACACACAGATTGAACATTGTTCTACCCCATCAAATTAAAAACTGAAGACTTATTTAAACAAAGTTTTTGCCTTCTGGTGAAAAGGGAGCAAAGAGGGAACACACTGCCTGGCAGAGCTACCAAGAAGACTCTCCCCTAATTTTCTGTGGCATCTTGAAGCAGATATTCTGGAAGTAATGTATCAGTGACCATAATTAAAGGCAGTTATAAACAGAGCTAGCCTTATGGATAAAGGAACCTCATCAGAAAGGCCATTCAAAGCACCCAGCTTTGTCTAGCATCACAACTAAAGTAGAGAGGCAGTGATACGAATCTGCGCATTACTCCCTTTTGGTGATGCTTTCCCCATCAGATGTGGGAAGCATCATCATTCTACAGAGGACCCATTAGAGCCAGAACAACATGGGAAGCCTCCCATGTTGTGGGGAAACCCTCCAATGATGCTTCCATCCCAGTTGGAGGCCAGATCTCTGCTGGAAGTCACACAAGGTTGTGTGATAGTTGGCATAGGACTCCATCCCCAAGACAGGGTAAAAGGCTAAATTTAACCCATCTAATGAGATCCCTAGTGAAGTAATCACCCCAAATAATATATGCTGGGTGGCAAGATGGTGGTGGTGGTCAGAGAGGGGCTACACTATAGAATTAATGCAGTTTGACACCATGTTAATGGCTGTAACTCAATGCAATGGCATCCTGGCATTGGTAGTTTAGTGAGGCAGCAGCACTGATTCCATAGCATTGAGCCATAACAGTTAATGTCAAATTGCACTGATTCTACAGTGTTGATGCACCTAGAGCTTCATCTCACCTCTGGCTGGTGGAGAACAAAGTATTCCTGCACCCTCTGAAGCATTGTTTCTCAACCTGGGGGTCGGGACACCTGGGGGGGGGGGTCATGAGGGGGTGTCAGAGGGGCCACCAAAGACCATCGGAAAATACAGTATTTCCTGTTGGTTTTGAGGGTTCTGTGTGGGAAGTTTGGCCCAATTCTATCAGTGGGGTTCAGAATGCTATTTGATTGTAGGTGAACTATAATTCCTAGCAACTACAAGTCCCAAATGTCAAGGTCTGTTGTCTTCAAACTCCACTAGTATTCACATTTGGGCATATTGAATATTCTTACCAAGTTTGGTCCAGATCTATCATTTTTTGATCCCACAGTGCTCTCTGAATGTAGGTGAATTACAACTCCAAAACTCAAGTATTTTCACCAAACCCTTCTAGTATTTTCTGTTGGTCATGTGAGTTTTGTCTGCCAAGTTTGGTTCAATCCCATTGTTGGTAGAGTTCAGAACGCTCTTTGATTGTAGGCGAACTATAAATCCCAGCAACTACAACTCCCAAATGACAAAATAAACCCCCCAAAACCCCACCAGTATTCAAATTTGGATGTGTCAGGTATTTGTGCCAAATTTGGTCCAGTGAATGAGAATACATCCTGAATATCAGATATTTACATTACAATTCATAACAGTATCAAAATTACAGTTATGAAGTAGCAACAAAAATAATTTTATGGTTGGGGTCACCACAAGATTAGGAACTGTATTAAGGGGTCACGGCATAAGGAAGGTTGAGAACCACTGTTCTGAAGCAAATTTATTTATTTCGCACACTTCTACACCACCCTTCTCAACTCCCGAGGGGGGACTCAGGGCAACTTACAAAAGGCACAATTCGATGCCAACACAAACAATAAGATAAAAACATATATCAACAGCAATTATAAAACAATTAAAACAATCAATTATACATCAAAATCCATAAAACCAGTCTAATGCTCAACGTTCACCAGCTCAGAGTCCGTAAATTCATTCCACATCGTCAAATCCTATCAATTCCAGCCGTCATTGTCCTTTGTCTATCTGCCAGGTTACCCAAAGGCCTGGTCCCATATCCATGTTTTTAGTTTCCTTCTAAAAGAGAGGAGGGATGTCGATGACCTAATTTCCCAGGGAAGTGAATTCCACAGGCGAGGGGCCACCACTGAGAAGGCCTTGTTCCTCGTCCCCACCAATCTCACTTGTGATAGAGGTGGGGCCGAGAGCAGGGCCTCCCTAGAAGATCTTAGACTCCGAGGCGGGACGTAGAAGGAGATGCGTTCAGACAGATACGCTGGGCCGGAACCGTATAGGGTTTTGTAGGTCAAAACCAGCACTTTGAATTGTGCTCAGAACTGGATCGGCAGCCAGTGGAGCTGACATAACAGAGGGGTGGTATGCTCCCTGTATGACGCTCCGGTGAGTAATCTGAGACCTGGGGTTCCAGGCTCAGCGATGAGTCCAGGATCACTCCCAAGCTGCGAACCTGCATCTTCTTCTATGCAGACAGCACAATGTCTTGGCCAGTTTTGGGTTAAGAAGACAAACAGGAGAGAACTAGGGAGACCAAGTGATCTAGAACTCATGAATGAGACCTAGGAGCATTCTCTCATTGGCACAATCCCTTCTCTTTCAAGATGGCTTTTAGAAAAAATGGTTGGCTTCTAGGTTTTTTATTACTTTTCAAAACATACGGAACAATGCTTTCCAATTATATAATGGGTTGTTTCCATCACCTTCATAAAGAACATCTAGCTTTGAATAAAATTAAATGTAAACGGATCTTCAATTTTACCAGCATTCTACACAAAGAAAACAGTACTGCCTTCCTCAGACACATATGGTAGCCAGACTCACCGGAATCCAGTTAATCTATATCGGCCTTTGGGTAGGATGAGGAGACTTGGAAACGGTTTACAGTAGTGTTTCCTAGCTGTGAATAAAATGGAAAGCAGGGACAGACATCAAGGATCTTTCAACAAATGTAATTTAAGGGTTTCACTTTCAATGGGTTTTGGGCAGCATGACAAGCATTTAGTAGGATTTGACCAGCTACTGAGCAGCAACAGGCAGCTGTCTTGGTGTAGCTTGACCATGATGGCGGATGGGAGGGGGGTTTCTGGGAATGGTATGGTGCATGTTTGAGTCCAGTATGAAATTGAATTTGGAGTGTGTGTGAGAATGCCTGTCATGACTTTCACTAGGCAGTGAGCTGACACCCTTCTTCGTAAGGAGCTAGATAGTAAAACCGCCCTTTACTAAGGGAAACAGTTCATTGTTTCCAAAACTAGAGAGACTCCTGGGAAGGACTGAAAGTCCAGGTGGCTGAAATAGAAGAAGGAAAAAGTAGAGAAATGTGAGAAAAGAAGCTTTCCTGTTGGGATTTCACAAACCAGATCTGGAAAAGTAGCTGATGGCTTTTGTTATAGAAACCAGGATTGTAATTGTTCAGGAAAAAGAAGTCTAACAACTGCAAGACATTATTTTAAGACAGAACAATCCCCTGCTTTACTCTGTATAGGAAATGTTAGAGTAATATAGAAATCCTGAGCAACTGCATTATGAGAATGGGTGTGTGTGTGTCAGGGGAAGGCCCAAATAAAATAAAATAAAATAAAACCACACTTAATGGATATAAGCTGACTGGCTATAGCTTTACTAAAAAGCCAGATTCTTACTTTGACACCCACTAGAGAATTTTGCCTGAGTCAGGTTTGCTTTGGATAACCTTGGCACATCTCTTTGTTGAAATGTACAATGATGATATTGTGTGATTTTAGCAATTTATTTGGAAACGATAAAATTGCTAGCAGGCACGCTAAGGAAATGCAGTCAGGAGGAGGCTGAAGAGAATGCCTGTTTCTCTGTTTGCCCTGCAGATGAAACCTAACTGCAAAATGCTTACTTTCTCACACACCCCACTATCTATATCTGACCACCAGACAGACAGACAGACAGATAAAAGATAGCACAGCTGGACAGGAGTGTTACCTGCCTCTATCTGTAATGGCCATAAAATATAATTATGGTGGTGGTGGTGGTGGTGGTGGTGGTGGTGGTGGTGATGATGATGATGATGATGATGATGATGATAATAATAATAATAATAGTAATAAAGAGATTTCCAAAATAATGTGAGGCTGTCTGTACAATATTCTAGTTACCTTCATTCCTGCCACTAAGCAGCAATGGTACCTTAGGACTTCATCACATGGAAATCCTTGATGTGGGGCAGTGGGGCAACTCCATTACCCAGTGCCCCACACTGCCTGCATCATTTATTTATTTATTTATTTATTTACGACATTTATATGCCTCCCTTCTCACCCCGAAGGGGACTCAGTGACTTACAACATATATATACATACAATATATTAAATTATTAGCATAGTACAATATCAGTATTATATATTACTATATTGTACTACACCATTATATTGTAATAATATTGGTAATATTACATGTAATATAAAATATATATATATACACACACACACACAATATATATATTATAGTATATTATATTATTAGTAAAGCACAGGAGACAAGAGGGAACTGTTTTCAACGGTGCCCCCCCCCCCCTTCACTCTGGCCAGAGCAGAAGTTGGTGCCGAGCGGGGGAAGGCCTCCCAACTGATGATATAGGCAGGAGGGAACTGTCTTCTGCCCCCCCCCCTTCACTCTGGGCAGAGCAGAAGTTGGTGCTGGGGGGGGGGGAGGCCTCCCAACTGATGATATAGGCAGGAGACAAGATGGAACTGTCTTTTGCCCCACTCTTGCATCAGCTTGCCCATCACATGCTGGAAAGTGTACTTTTCTGGTATGCTCCTTCATTGTTTCCATGATTTCGGATTTGAACATGGGTAGTCTCCTTTGTTCAGATTTCTCCCCCATAACACACTTCGCAGATCCAGCTGGCACGGAGCCCCACCAGATATGCACCTTGTGATTAAATCAGGCAGGCTCTATGCTGGCTGCATGGGCATGATCTACAGTGGGGAATTTTCTCCATGTGATGAAGTCCAAAGTGTGTGTATGTATGTTGGGAAGGGAGAAGGTGGTTTGTTTTTTGAAGTGGAAGACACTTTGACTTCCGATTTGGGAGAAATGAGAAGATGGAGGAGGAGGAAGAGACAGAGAGTAAGAGGAAAACAGAATTATATAGATGTGCAGCTGAGACTACAATCTGTATCATTACAGCATGATGTAAATATCTGATAGTGGAGACATGCTGTGCTAGAACTATACAAGCCCCATACAGAGCAACATCATTGCACAAGTACACAAGAAAGCCACGTTCCACAAAAATCAGTGTGCAGCACATGTGTATGCTGAGTGATTATTATGTATAGTTAGCTTCCATAATCATCAGTTTACTATGGCTGTTGCATAGTTGGAGGAGTATTGGGCACCCTCTTGACTGGTGTGTTGTAATGACAACATTACGTCTCTGTCTCACCGCATTCCACCAACCAACCACACAGTTGGTAGGAATATTTGAGGAAGAAATCTGCTTGGCTTGAATTTTAACATGAAGTGACCCAACTTGCAGAACTTTCGCAAGTTCTGAATGTTGCGATTAAAAAAACACAACAACAACAGAGAAACTTTGTGTGAGAGGACTGGGACAACATGAATAAATTGTTCCATCATACTGACCACTTTGACATTATGTTCCCAGAAGCCTGTGCAATATTGGCCTGGTCTAACTTGTGTAATCTTGGCTCTTACATACATACTTGAGGCATGGCTGAAGCAGCCTTAGGAAAAAAAAAGAGGCCTCAGTACCCGTTATTTGCGGTGATTCATCCCTATCCAGTTAAATGTAAACATAGCAATGGAATATTTAGAGTAACCACCACTAATTGGTTCATTAGAATTTATCAAGTAAAAAATGGTGTGAGTAATTGGAGGCAAAATCCACTGATAGTGGTGATATGAAAATAACTAGATTAACTCAATGTATACATTACAAATATACATATCAAAAACTGCCACATACATATAAGTAGAAACAATAGGTTCTTCTCTTGAAGTATAAAGCAAAGTCTTGGTTTGAGAAAATGTCCTTTCTTTATTACATGTGAGGTTGCTTTGACTTCTAGTTTGCTAATAAGACCGAATTACTTTTGTCATGAAATGATGCATGTCCAAAAAGTATGTCACCAACATGAAATGTTTGGAAAACATCATATCTTACCTGCTCTTGGGAGCTAAGCAGGGTCATCACTGGTTGGCACATGGATGGGAGGTGGCAAATAAAGACCAGGTGCCTTTAGCTATGTTTCAGAGGAAGAAACTGACCAAACCACCTCTGAGTATTTCTTGCCCAAGAAATTAATGGGGTCACCATATGTCGACAAGGAAACTTGAAGGCGTCCGTGTGTGCATGTGTGTGTGTGTTTGTCCGCACACACCTCTGAGGTTTAGGAAACTTGATAAATCCTGAAGTGTTGTAATTGCTAGCCAGCTAGTTGGAGCCAGCAAATGCACTCTGAGTCGTCTTGTCACAATTTTTCTTCATCTCTTTCAGGCCTTGACAGCCAGAGTTGAAAAAGAAGCAAATGGTTCATGTTGGTTGTTAGCTAATTACACCTCTCTCTCCCCCCATTTCCCTCCTCCACCTTCTTGTTCATTGATGGATTCCAGAAGATTTATAACATACCTTTGCTCGAGGACTGAAGTTCAAAAGGCGAAGGAAATGCAAGTCTGCCAAGCAATGGAATCCACTGCCTAACCCCAACAAAGCACTTTGTTTATAAATAGGAAGAGAATTTCCTAATAACAAGAGGCAGATGTGAAACATCTTGATTCACTTCAAATGTACTCTGCCTCACTCACAGAATGGGAAATCCAGGAAAAGGGGACAAGAACAGCTTTATTTCTGTCCTGGAGGCCTTGTTATAGCTGTGCATTTCTCTCTGTGTGCATGTGGGTGTGTGTTGCAGAGCTGAAGCAAACCTGAGAGTATTAATGCACCAAACTAGGACATATATTACATCATTTCCTGATTTTCCCGCTTAATATACAAAGAATTCAGCATAATAAAGTCAAATGAGAGCTGGGGAAGGGATTTGCAAGTACACTGATCCTCCTAACGCCACTTCTGAATTATTATACCCCATTTGGTATGAAAGCACAGCAAAATAAGTTGGTTGTTACATGTTAAGGGCATCAGTGGTTCAATTTCTTTTTGTTCAAATGCCAGTGTTTTGCATTTGTAGTATCCCTTTGCACTTCTGCGTGGCAGGTCTGGCTTTGAGTGCTGCTATACCTCAGGAAAAGAATAGAAAGCACCTCCTCCCTTGAGTGGGATTTACCATACCTGGGCATCCAGGATCTATACTGATACAGTGATACATTGAATTTGATTTGTTCAATGACTTCTTCCTGCTGCAGTCAGGCTGTTCCAGTCTCCTCCACCAGCAACCATCCGAGCCAACTGGGTTAACTCCGGTTCTGGATCAGCTTACAGGTCTGGATCGATAGCAAATCTTAATCATCTGCTGGTTCTGGGCCCATAACCTTTTGTCAGAGTATTGAAACTTTGCCAGCAGAAGGATTGCTAGAGCAGCAGATACTGTGTTTCAGAAATCAGGACTCTGCAAGCTTTTTGTTACAACAGAAAACTAAGTTTACTAAGTACATCTATACACGTCCATTCACAGCAAGCAACAGACAGGAACAACTAGGCAAACAAAAAACTCTCTGAACATCTGCTTATCTGACTTCTGGCTGAGACCAGATCCTCCCTCTTCTTCCCAGCCAGAGAACACGTTATCTCATTTCTGTCAAGGTTACATTTTCTCTGCCTCAGCACAGTATTTTCAATACAAAAAAGAGCAGAATAGACTCCATCTTGAAATACATCTTAATTAATCTTGAATTACATAGAAACACATTGAAAAACACACATGCATAACTAAATAATCCTGACACTTAAGTCAAAACATTTTTATCTCAAAGTGAATTTATCCATTGAAATGTATTGGAATGCTATTAAAGCCCTGAAAGGTTTGGGACCTGCCTACCTGCATGACCGCATTTCCATCTACAAACACACGCAATCTCTTCGATCATCCGGAGAGGCCCTGCTCTTGCTCCCACCCCCTTTGCAGGGGCGACTGGTGGGTACAAGGGAGAGGGCCTTTTCTGTGGTGGCCCCTCGACTCTGGAACTCACTCCACAAGGATATTAGGCAAGCCCCACATTGGCAGTCTTTAGGAGGAGCTTGAAAACTTGGATGTTCCAATGTGCCTTCCCTGAATAAACAATAATTCCCTGTTCTGACCAATTCTCTGCAAAATGTCCTCTGGAGCACTTTATTCTACTTGTTGGGTTAATCACCCCTACCTTACCCTCTAAAAACCCCTGTTTAGATTCATTTTACTGCTGTCCACACCCAGTGTTTTAAATTTTATCAATTAGATTTGGCCCTGCCCTCAGTGTTGGATCCTTGTCTTTCTAAATGTTTTGTTTTATTGCTGATATGTTATTTATAATTGTATTTTTATTTTTTTTATTTTATTGCAGTGTTGATTTACTGATGTATGTATTGTTGAGCTTGGCCTCATGTAAGCCACCCCGAGTCCCCTTGAGGAGATGGTGGCGGGGTATAAATAAAGCATTATTATTATTATTATCTATATAAATAAAAATGTAATGCTCTTTTGTGGGATTAACAGAACTCAAAAACCACTGGACGGATTGACACCAAATTTGGACACAATACACCTAACAACTCAATGTATGTCCTTCACTTTAAAAATGTTTTTGTCATTTGGGTGTTGTAGTTGCTGGGATTTATAGTTCACCTACAATCAAAGAGCATTCTGAACCCCACCAATGATAGAATTGAACCAAACTTGGCAGACAGAACTCCCACAACCAACAGAAAATACTGGATTTGGTGGGCAGTGTCTTTTGATTTGGAGTTGTAGTTCACCTACATCCAGAGATCACTGTGGACTCAAACAATGATGGATCTAGACCAAACTCTACACGAATACTCAATATGCCCAAATGTGAACACTGGTGGGGTTTGGGGAAAATAGAATCTTGCCATTTGGGAGTTGTAGTTGCTGGGATTTATAGTTCACCTACAATCACAGAGCATTCTGAATCCCACCAATGATAGAATTGGGCCAAACCTCCCACACAGAACCCCCATGTGGGCCACAGCAATGCATGGCAGGGGACGGCTAGTTATTATTAATATTATTAATCAATTCCGCCTCCCTGAAAACCACCCCATTTTTTGTTATGTGTTTTAAAATAAGGAAATGTACTTTATATATAACAAAATAATGTATAAAATGTTCAGAGATAGGAAGTGCAAGGAAGCACATTTGTGGCAACAAAATGTGTATTGTCCAGTGTAACAGAAAGATAAAACAGCATCCTTTTCTTCATACTGTCATTCTAGCCTCTCTCCTCCCTTGCTGTCTTTCTCTCCCTCTTTTTGAAGTGAAACATACAGTACTAGAAAAAAAATAGCACACAAGTGAACTAACCCAAACTTCCTCAGTAGACAGTAATCCCCCAAAGCGGAGCACGCGGGCAAAGGCATGCAGGCTGAGGCGCTATAGCCACAAGGTACAATGGCTACACGGTCTGCTGGAAGCCCTGTACTCCCTGTTTAGGCTGAGGCTCTGATGCACCAGGGTGCACTCCAATATCTGGAGTGGAGTTTCTGGATTGAACTCTGAACTCCTCCCAGAACATTCAGAGGAAGCAATCACATTGAGCTGGAGTTTCTGCCTTGCAGGAAGACCCAGAGTTGCTCTGGCTGGGAATCCACTCCATGTTTTGTTTCTCTTTGCCTTGCTTTTTCAGTTGGTTTAGGGGGCAAAGAGGCCTCTTTTGTACTGTTTATAGGTCAAAACAGCATTTGGATGTCAAAAGTGTCTCGAGTCCGAGTGAGGATTTGTAAGTTAAAACATACTTATGTTGGGATATTCTTATGTAGAGGTCCTACTGTATTTATTTATGTACTGCATGTCTCCCCTAGGAGAAAGGCGGTATATAAATAAATCTGACCGTACTTCAGATTTTAACACCAGACACTTTTTTTCCACTCCAAATTTTGTCGACTGAGAAAAAAAACTTGCAGACTCCAAAGCTTCTTAACTTTAAAAGATTCTCACTGCCTTTTCAAAACAGGGCACTGTGGCTGACAGTTTGTGCCCGCCCTGCTTTTTGTCTGAGCCCTTGTTTCAAGGCACCTATTATCCTGGAGAAGCTTTGAGGAGGCTCAGATTTCATCTCAAAAGTCACCCACAATCGCTTCATTTGTAGGAAGCTATCTCCCGTATTCAAGGTGAAAGAGCCTTCTCAGCATACATGACACATTCTGTTCCTATAAGTATCGGTATGAGTGTCAAATGCCTTACATTCTTTTGCTATTAGTCTCTGGTTCCAAGATGATGCTAATGGGAATTTTGTGTTATTAAAGAGACATCAAAGCAGGAAATGACAAAGTTTGGTTAAAAAAAACAGAGAATAAAGAAATATTCATGTTACGTAACATAAAATAACATCAGATATTAAATGAGCAACACTCAGCCATGAACAAATTGAGATAAAAGAAAGCTACCACAATGGAACAGTGGCTTGATCTACACTGCCATATAATGCAGTTTAGGACAGCATTGTACAGTCAGCGTAGACCCATATAATGTAGTTAAACTGATCAAAGGCTGCCTAATTTATCTGAGATATAAATTTGACTCTTGAATTGAAACTTTAGCTCTTCTTGCTTCCTACAAGGGTTGAATGAAAAGTAATGCCTTCACCTTCGTAACTCCTCAACAGATGGCAATACTGGTATGCGGCAGGTATTGGCTTGCTCAGTAGATTCTCCTCTACAGTTCCATTTTGACAGCAACCCTTAGCATTAAAAAGTTGTGTTGTTAAAGTAGTATGGAACCCTGCCCAGATGGTCAGTCAATGCGACTTAAGCAATGTGCAGTCATTGAATTCTTGACAGCAGAAGTTGTCACCCCAAAGGAGATTCATCAGAGAATGCAAGCTGTTTATAGTGATTGTGTTGGTGTGAGTACTGTGCATCGTTGGGTGAGTAAGTTTAAAGATGTTGAGGTGACACCGTCTGCTGTCAGTTTAGGAGCTTTTCAAAAAAAATCAAAAGGTTGTTCAAGGAAGGACAATTTTTATGAAACTAATATGCAGAATAGATGTTGCTAGAGATAGGAAATCTGCAAAATGTCAAAAGGATAATTGGAGGATTTGGGGTAGGATTATAGAGTTGGAAGAGACTCAAAGGGACACCCAGTTCGACCCAATGTTGTATGTTGTCGGCATCGAATTACTGTCATTGTAAACCACCCTGAGTCCCCTTCGGGGGTTGAGAAGGATGGGGAAGAAATGTTGGAAATAAATAATGTGTTCCTGTAATGCAGGAACACATAATCAAAGCACTCCCGACAGATGTCCCACCAGCCTCTGCTTAAAAACTTCCAAAGAAGGAAACTCCACCACATTCTATGGCAGCATATTTTCCTGCCAAACAGTTTTTACCATCACGGGAGATCTTCTTAATATTTAGTTATGAAGTGATTTGCTTCACCTTACTGCTACTGTCTATGGGATTTTATAGATCACATTATGTAACACAATTTTTGTTCCTGAGTTATGTCATTTCCTAATTGGTTTTATCATAAAAATATGAAATAAGTGTATTAAACTACAAAAAACTTCATTTTTACAGGACATCCTGCAGCACATTTTGTTATAGTTTTTCACTGAATATCTCATTGAGTCTCAACCAATTCAACATAGTGTGCGACAACAAAGTTTCTAGAGTATAACAACCACTTTCAAAGTAAGTACTGCAAAATTAAACAGTAATAACACTTTCAAACCAGGAACAGAATTTTTTTCAAATTTTGTTACATTCTTCACAATTTGTGTGAAAATTGCCAATGTTACTGAGGTCTCAAACAAGAAATCTCCAAACTTTGCAGAGGCTAGAGAGTTATGATGATCAAAAAGCATTTTTTTTTCATTTTCTGTTCAGTTGATAGTGAAGTTAGAGGAGTGGATGTCAGATATACGGTAATCCATACAGTATCTGATACAGAAGGACTTCAACATCCAGTATTTTTCAAGCATGAACCTTCTCAGATTTCTGAATTCATGTTTTAAATATTTTTAAATGTTTCTGCTCTTAGCTAACATCATTGTACACTGGGTTAGTCCTGTAATATATTACTTCATCATCTATCTTACAAAGAAGTGGTAGTGGAAAGCCCTGGTAAAACCATTCACTGTGATTAACATCTGGAGTTGCCAGGCACAAAACTCTCCTTCGCTTGTTATTTTCCTTATATGGAGAACTCTGGAGAAACGTATCTATTTTGGGGAGAACATTTTGTGACTCTGTTACCCTCTGAATGCAGCATCCTAACACATTTTCAGCCATGTCGAAATTCAGATTTCATTACATGCCTCTTCCACATCTGGATAAATCAGTGCAATTTGACTTGGGAGTCATCACAGTCTAAAACACATCTGCATGCCAGTCGTGGCTGTTCTTGTTTCTGGCTGGTAGGTGTTTTAGCTATGAGGGTTGAATGAAATGTAATGCCTCCACATTTGTTACTTGGGTTTGGATGGGAATTTTAATGAATCAAACGCAGAAAGAATCCTTAGAATGTGCTCTTTAACTACCGCTATTCGCTTTCCCACATAATCACCACACAATTGGATACATCTCTGCCAACGATGAACAAGTTTTCTGAAGCCGTTACGGAAGAAGTCAACACTCTGTTTCCGCAACCAGCATCTCACAGTTCTCTCAACATCTTCATCAGAAGCATAATGATGTCCCCGCAAATCTTCTCTCATTATTGGGAACAGATGGCAGTCAGACGGTGCTAAATCTGAACTGCATAGAGGATGTCGTACGGTGGGGAGATCCAGTCTCTGAAGTTTCAAGTCTGGGCGCTTTCAATTCAGGTGTCAGCATCCTGGGTACCCATCGTGCACAGATCTTCTGATAGCTAAGCAAGGCAATAATGTGACCCACACGTTCTTGTGAAATGCCGATTATGCTTGAAATTTCTCTCTGAGTGATACAACGATTGTCCTGAATCAATCTGTCAAGCTTTTGCTTGTGACACTCGGTAGTTGCTGTCACAGGACGCCCAACTCTTTGTTTGTCACACAAGATGTTCCCAACTCAACATCTTTAAACTTACTCGCCCAGTGATGCACAGTACTAACATCAACACAATCATCATAAACAGCTTGCATTCTCTGATGAATCTCCTTTGGGGTGACACCTAATGTCAAGAATTCAATGACTGCACATTGCTTGTGTCGCATTGACCGACCGTCTGCGCAGGGTTCCATACTTTGCACTTTAACAACACAACCGTTCAATGTTAAGTCTTCCCGCCAAAATGGAACTGTAGAGTAGAGTACTGAACAAGTCAATACATGCCACATACCAGTACTGCCATCTGTTGAAGAGTTACGAAGGTGAAGCATTACTTTTCATTCAACCCTCATATGTGGCACTGGACTGCCCTGGATCCAGCCTAATTTTGCTCTCCACATATCAAAAACATTGGAGAACCACAGTGTAACTGGAAGTAGCGTTCCTGCTGAGGAACTGGTTGTGTATCAACCAAACAGCACAATGAATTTGTGTTGAGAACATTTTATTTGGCCCATGTAAAAATATGGTTAGAAGTGGTAGATTCATCTGCCAATCCTGTCAGTTTTTGGGTGGTGGAAAGGTAGCTGTTTTTTATCCTGTTCTGACATAAGGACAGAGTGTTAGTATGTTGTAACTCAAATAATACTGGAGCAATCTGATTAACTGCTAGTGTGCCATAGCAGCAGGAGTCAAATCTTCAATCTCCATAGCCTGCTAAATGTATCACTTGTGTTTTTTTCCCCAGGCACCTCACAATAGATGATATAATTGCAGTAAGACTCAACAGGGCATGCCTTGTTGAATCATTATCACACTTATCAGGTAACAAATTGCACTTGGCCTTGCGATTGCTGTCTGACAATATACCCGAGAAAGACAATTATTATAACATAACAAGTACCCTGATGTGCCTGATTGTTCACTAAAGTTAAGTGGCGTTTGTGTATGCCTGCGGAGTCAAGGAAATGCCAAGCAGATAATTAAACAACCTCCCTTGCATCCCTAAAGACAAATATTAATTCAGCCATTTTAACTTTAACACATTCTTGCTGATATTTTGCCTCAAAGTTCTCATGCACTTCATTTTCCACGTTAGTTTTTAAATGTGCTCAGCTTTAATTGAAGGTGCCCACCTTGGATATCTCAATTATCTGTTTTCTAAATAATGGCATTCTTGAGAGTCGGTCAGAAAGGAGAACAAAAATCTGGTGCCTCAGTCTTCTTGAGCATCTCTTTTGGCCCATATGGTACTCTATGATTCTATGGCCCGTCTACATTTTCCTTTGGGTGTGTCTGAGAGCCCTTCCACACAGAATTTGTTGTTCATTCGTTCAGTCACTTCTGACTCTTTGTGACCTCATGAACCAGCCCACGCCAGAGCTCCCTGTCGGCCGTTACCACCCCCAGTCCAGTCACTTCAAGGATGCCATCCATCCATCTTGCCCTTGGCCGGTCCCTCTTCCTTTTACCTTCCACTTTCCCCAGCATAATTGTCTTCTCTAGGCTTTGCTGTCTCCTCATGATGTGGCCAAAGTACTTCAACTTTGTCTCTAGTATCCTTTCCTCCAGTGAGCAGTCGGGCTTTATTTCCTGGAGGATGGACTGGTTGGATCTTCTCGCAGTCCAAGGCACTCTCAGAACTTTCCTCCAACACCACAGCTCAAAAGCATCGATCTTCCTTCACTCAGCCTTCCCTAAGCTCCAGCTCTCATATCCGTAGGTTACTACAGGGAATACCATGGCTTTGACTATGCGGATCTTTGTTGCCAGTGTGATGTCTCTACTCTTTACTATTTTATCCAGATTGGACATTGCTCTCCTCCCAAGAAGTAAGCGTCTTCTGATTGGTATGGTACTCTATGATTCTATGATTCTATGACCTTTCTACATTTTCCTTTGTGTGTGTCTGAGGGCCCTTCCACACACCCATATAACCCAGAATATCAAGGCAGATAATCCACAATATCTACTTTGAACTGGATTATCTGATTCCACACTGTGATATAATCCATTTCGAAGCAGAGAATTTATACAGTTCTGTGGGAAGGGCCTTAGGGCTTGGGCTATTCTGTTGCCAAATGTAGCCTTTGCCTGGGGTAACTGTGTTGATGATCCAACTTTAGGAATAACAGAATAAGAGCTCAATAGACACCAGATCTGGGTTTAAACACTATGCATGTAACATGTATTGTACGAGGGTTGAATGAAAAGTAATGCCTCCACCTTCGTAACTCCTCGACAGATGGCAGTACTGGTATGTGGCAGGTACTGCCTTGTTCAGTAGACTCTCCTCTACAGTTCCATTTTGGTAGGAAGCCTTAGCATTGAATGGTTGTGTTATTAAAGTGTGAAGTATGGAACCCTGCACAGATGGTCGGTCAATGCGACTTAAGCAACATGCAGTCATTGAATTCTTGACACAGAAGGTGTCACCCCAAAGGAGATTCATCAGAGAATGCAAGTTGTTTATGGTGATTGTGTTGATGTGAATATTGTGCGTCATTGGGCGAGAAAGTTTAAAGATGTTGAGTTGGGAACATCTGACTTGCATGACAAACAAAGAGTTGGACGTCCTGTGACAGCAACTTCCGAGTTTCACAAGCAAAAGGTTGACTGATTGATTCAGGACAATCGTCATATCACTCAGAGAGAAATTTCAAGCATAATCGGCATTTCACAAGAATGTGTGGGTCATATTATTGCTTTGCTTGGCTATTGGAAGATCTGTGCACAATGGGTACCCAGGATGAGAAAACTGTGAGACTCTGGTTGCAGAAACAGAGTGTCGACTTCTTCTATGACGGCTTCAGAAAACTTGTTCATCGTTGGCAGAAATGTATCCAATTGTCTGGTGATTATGTGGAAAAGTGAATAGTGGTAGTTAAAGAACACATTCTAAGGATTATTTCTGCATTTATTAAAATATTCCCATCCAAACCCAAGTAACAAAGGTGGAGGCATTACTTTTCATTCAACCCTCATAGTAAATGTCTTAATAAATGTTACACACGTAACATTTATTAAGACAGTTGAATGGTTGCTTTGCTTGGCTATCGGAAGATCTGTGCACGATGGGTACCTAGGATGAGAGAACTGTGAGACGCTGGTTGCAGAAACAGAGTGTCGACTTCTTCTATGACGGCTTCAGAAAACTTGTGCATCAAGAAGCCTCACACTTCATTCATTCAAATACAACTCCATGGAAAAGGAGGCAGTGGGGCATTGAGCAAAATTTTACCTTCTTGACTTCTCTGAAAAACCCCAGAGGGGTCATTTGCCAATGGGTTTTCCCAATAGAGAAAACAGTTCAACTGAAAGCAAATCAAATTAAATTTATCACATTTTCTTCTTTTCCCCAATCACTTAAGGTTACTTAAGTCACACTGACCACTTTGCCCACCCAAAGTCAGCATTAAAGCAGAATTGAGCTTTCACACTGGAAATTATAGTGGGACAATAGCAGGAAAAGAGGTCATTGAGAACTGTTCGCATTTTGTAGCTGCCACAGTTTCAAGTCAACTTGAAGCTGCATTAAAGGGTTTGTGTGGATGAGGCCTCCATTGTTATTTATCCCTTCCTAAGTGCTTAAAATCATAATGCACTATGTACTAAACCTACCCACCTCCTTTAGTGGTCAGCATTTTCTGCTGGCATTTGATGTATTACAGATTTCTGTTTGGCCCCGTGAATCTATGACGAGAACAATAGCCTGATTAATTAGGTTTGAGAGTTTTATTGTTTCTACATAAACCTATTGATTATCATTTCCGTTGGGCTCAAGAAAAGATGTTACTTTCATGCAGGTCAATTAATAATCCTTGCACTTTTAGCACTAAGCAGTTTAGGAGGTTTGCTTTCAGTTTGGGAAAGAGCATGCCCCTCGTGTTCATATAAGTTTGCCAAAATGATCACTATTAAGTTTTTCCAGTGTGCAAAATTACCAGAACGGAATGAATTATGTAACCCGCATTAAGGAGAATTCTTCCATTGTGGCTCTGTTTTAATTACAGATGTTAAAATGTCATTTTGGAAGGCCTTGTTAAAATACATTCCACTCTTCAGTTTGAACAGTGGGCTTTCTTTAGCAATTCAACAAATTTAAAATAGTCTTTAATCTGAGGCTGAGGCCCTTGAGTTGTAGATGAGAGTCCTTACTTACTTACTTACTTACTTACTTAGGCAATCCCTCATTTTCCAAGGATGATTGTCTTCCAGTGTTCTTGTGGGTCCGTATGTGGCTGTGGAGCCCTATTCTTGCTCTGCATCTTCTTCCGCAGTGAGGGCATTGGTTTCCAGGTGGGAGGCAGTCTTGGTCGGGGTTGGTTTGACGTGCCTTCCTCTTGGCACGCTTCTCCCTTTCGCCCTCCATTCGTGCCTCTTCAAATTCTGCAGCACTGCTGGTCACAGCTGACCTCCAGCTGGAGCGCTCAAGGGCCAGGGCTTCCCAGTTCTCAGTGTCTATGCCAGAGTTTTTAAGGTTGGCTTTGAGCCCGTCTTTAAATCTCTTTTCCTGTCCTCCAACATTCCGTTTTCCATTCTTAAGTTCGAAGTAGAGCAACTGCTTTGGGAGACGGTGGTCGGGCATCCAGACAATGTGGCCTGTCCAGCGGAGTTGATGGCGGAGGACCATCGCTTCAATGCTGGTGGTCTTTGCTTCTTCCAGCACGCTGACGTTTGTCCGCCTGTCTTCCCAAGAGATTTGCAGGATTTTCCAGAGGCAGCGCTGATGGAATCGTTCCAGGAGTTGCATGTAGCGTCTGTAGACAGTCCATGTCTCACAGGCATATAGCAGGGTTGGGAGGACAATAGCTCTATAAACAAGCACCTTGGTATCCCTACGGATGTCCCGGTCCTCAAACACTCTCTGCTTCATTCGGAAAAATGCTGCGCTCGCAGAGCTCAGGCGGTGTTGTATTTCGGTGTCGATGTTGACTTTGGTGGAGAGGTGGCTGCCAAGGTAGCGGAAATGATCAACATTTTCTAATGTTACACCATTAAGCTGTATCACTGGCATTGGAGAGGGGTTGGCTGGTGACTGCTGGAACAGCACCTTGGTTTTTTCAATGTTCAATGACAGGTCGAGCTTCTCATATGCTTCTGCAAAGGTGTTTAGAGTGGCTTGTAGATATTCTTCTGAATGCGTACAGACAACGTTGTCATCAGCATACTGGAGTTCTATAACAGATGTTGTTGTAACCTTGGTTTTGGCTTTCAGTCTGCTGAGGTTGAATAGCTTGCCATTTGTCCGATAGATGATTTCCACTCCGGTGAGAAGCTTCCCATCCATGAGAGTCCTAATGTCATTTTGGAAGGTATTTTCCATCACTCCTTTTCTCATGGTTTCAACAGAAATACACTTTGATGAAGTTCTTTGCTATCAAGATTTTGTGAAAGAAAGTGCTATTCTTTCCTTGCCCACATGCACCATACATTTGAATGATGGAATATATGTTAGGACTAAGTTGCCAATATCTCTCAAGTTGCTGTCCTGTTCTTCGATGAGTTTGAAGAACACAGCATTTCTAAAGAGTCGTATCCAAAGATAATTAGAATATGAGTTTTGTTTTTGAAATGGCCGTTGACTTGTTTTGTCTTTTTCTTCTGCAGAATTCAATTCCATTCCCATTCTTCTAAATCTTGTTTTCATTTATCTGAGCCTTTTGCCCATATTTTTCCTAATGTTGTATTTTTTAAAGGGAGAAAACACTGCCCCAGCTGAAGCTCTATTACTGATACATCATCTTGAAAAAATAATTTCATAGAGCCTCCCCAAAAGAAACCAAGCAAAAGCAGATGTAAGTCATCATTTAAATAGTAGTGGACTGGAAACGGAATGTCAATTGCATGTTTCTTTCCACTGACTGGCTTGATATGATGTTATGGAATGCTCACAAATATTTAAATTCTGCCAGAGTGGAAGATGAATTAGTCCAATGATGTAGCTATGGAGGTACTATCCATGCAGGAATTTTGGTCTGGCACAAAGAGTGGAGTTTAATTTGTAAAGGGAGGAATACAAGAGGAACATGGCCCAAATGACTTATCAACAAAGAAATGTGACACAGCAATGTGTACTAAAACACAAAGAATCAAAGAAGACCGAGTAGGAGAATCATACAGAGGAGTTAGCATGCTGAGAGGATCTCTGTAAAAGTGGACTTCTGTCAAGAAGGACTATGACCCCATCAACGCTGCCATACAATGCAGTTTGAAACTGCATTATATGGTCAGTGTAGATTCATATAATAGAGTTTAACTGCATCAAGCTAGATTATATGAGGCTGCATTGAACATTTAATGTCACAAATACTTTAAAAATCCTTAAAATGTAGCCCACGCTCTGGTTACATCCCATATAGACTACTACAACGTGCTTTACGTGGGGCTGCCTTCGAAGACTGTCCAGAAGCTTCAAATGGTCCAACGGACGGCAGCCAGATTGTTAACAAGAGCAGCGCTCAGGGAGCATACATCTCCTCTGTTGCCCAAGCTCCACCGGCTGCCATTTTGCTACCAGGCACAATTCAAAGTGCTGGCTTTAGCCTATAAAGCCCTAAATGGTTCTGGCCCAATCTACCTGTCCGATTGTATCTCCCCTTATGAACCATCTAGGACCTTAAGATCATCCAGGGAGGCCCTGCTCTCGATCCCACCTTCATCACAAGTACGGTTGGCAGGAATGAAAGACAGGGCCTTCTCAGTGGTGGCCCCTCGGCTATGGAATGCCCTCCCTAGGCAGAGTCGGCCCTAGGTAATTTTCAAAGGTAAGCAAACAGTATTTTGGCGCTCCCCCCAACCAATCATTGATATATATTTTCTGTTCGTCATGGGAGTTCTGTGTGCATATTTGGTTCAATTTCATCACTGGTGGTGTTCAGAATGCTCTTTGATTTTAGGTGAACTATACATCCCAGTAACTACAACTACAAGTCAAGGTCTGTTTTCCCCCAAGAGCACCTCAAGAGTGCCCCTGGGTAAAATAAACTATACTGCGAATGCTTACTTTGTGTAATGGGTTGAGCCGCCCCTGTCCCTAGGGATATCAGATCGGCTCCCTCCCTCTTAACATTTCGGAGAAAAATTAAAACATGGTTGTTTGAGCAAGTGTTTACAAATGCAGAGTAACTGACATAGGAAACTGAATGACTAGAC
Organism: Anolis sagrei; assembly: GCF_037176765.1. NCBI lineage: Eukaryota > Metazoa > Chordata > Lepidosauria > Squamata > Anolidae > Anolis > Anolis sagrei. The sequence goes on from NC_090026.1 coordinate 67,035,688, forward strand.
AATGGAATTGGACAATGTTTTTTTAAATAAGGAGACACTAATGATGTTGGTTTTTATTTTTTCTATTGTGGTTTTATATTGTTTTTAATGTTTTAATTTGTATTACGATATTATGTGAACTGATTTGTTGTAAACTGCCTTGAGTTGCCGACAGGCTGAGAAAGGCGGTATACAAATACAGTAAATAAATAAATAAATAAACAAATAAATTTTATTTCACTCACAATGAGACAGAGTATTAGGCAAGAAGGCAGACTCATAGACTCTATATATAATTACATTGGGTACACAGACAAAGGGGATATTCCATTTTCACTCTGCATTTACACACATATATTCATTCATTCATCATCATGCATACATTACCATCTCTTCTTCCTTCTCCTGGAAATGAGAGCTGCATGTAGGTAAGATTGCGTTCCCAGCAAATCTTCCCTTCTGTGATACACCATCTTCCTCCATCCCTTGGAGCTGGGTGGACCAGACTTTTCTGATCTGCCACAATTTTGGAATAGTAAAGTGTCTCTTATATAGCAATATTTCTTGATGATGCTGTTTCAAATTGTTATGAATGAATGGCAGGTGTTTTCCAGCTAAAACATCCTGACTCCATCAGTTCCTGGACAGATGTTGGCTTTTCTTCCTAACTGATAATAATAATAATAATCATCATCATCATCATCATCATCATCATCATCATCTTTATTTATGCCCTGCCACTATCTCCCCAACGGGGACTCCGCAAGACTTACATGAGGCCAAGACAACATATTACAGTAAAATAAAACCAAAACATAAACAACAAGCAACAGCATCAAAGTTACATAAAAATATGAATACAGTAACAATATAACATTACAATAAACACAATCATGGTAACAGTGGGCGGGCCACATGTACAAGAGAAAATGTTAAAAAACTCGAATGAGATAAGAAGAGATTTTACTTCTTAACATAAAGAACCACTGTGTTGAGTTCCTTAACTTTAAAGAGTCGTTGTCTCGGCTAATGTAGACCTGTTGTTTTCCACCAAGAGTTAATCATTTGTCTCTTGTCATCAGTGTCAGCAGCTCAGCAACTTTTAATTACAGTTCATGAATTTTCCTTTTGTAGTATTTCAGCCTTCAATTTTAGGATGGCATCTTTAGGCTATATAGACCCCATCCATACATCTTTCATACAATTCCATTCAAACAATACATTTTCTTTCTTCATCACAAGAATGCAGTTTCAGAACTGCATATATGGTGGTGTTGATGGGGAGTAGGATTGGGTGTTTGAAGACAATTAATGTGTTCCTGATCTTTTCCAGTGATCTGTCTTGTAGCATGGTGCAAAGAGGCCACCAATTTGTAAAGGAGGCACCCAGATTGTAACGGTTTGTAAAGGAGACACCACTTTGTAAGGACTTACTAAATTGATAACACAACTAATGTCTTGTAATATTGAATTGTTCTTTCTTCAATGTGTAGCGTGGCTTAACTTGAAAGTATTTGTAACAGAGACTTGGCTTTAGAAGAAACTGTAACAAGTTTATTGAAGTTTAGAAGAAGCTTGATGGTTTCAATGTTTCTTAACTCTTAGAGGCACATATCTTTAGAGGTTACATTTATAACATTTTATAAAACAACTCTTAAGAAGATTATTCCTTTCACTAAACAGGTTTTGAACTTATTTTCCTTCAAAATGTGTTTCCTTCTTTAACAGATTACTTCAGGTACAGCTTATTCTTTCCTTATGTTATTTCTGTTGCAGTAAAGATTCTTATTAGGGTTCTCTCCCCCTTTTACTCATACACTGACTAATAATATAAATAAGTCAACTCGACCTATCTAAACTACACAGGCAAAAATCCAAAACCTTCCTGATTCTCAACACAGTAGAATCAGCCTTTCCCTGTAGTCCTTAGACTGCAGACTACCTTACTGGTTCTCAACACACAACAGAACCAGCCTTCCCTGTAGTTTGCTGACAACAGACTAACCATTTAAAAATGGCTGCCCTGCCAATGTGGCAGTTGGCTCCATCCCTTTTTCCGTGGCAATCCAGCTCAAAGTGAGCTAAGCTGGCTACCATCCCCCCAATTATGCTAGTTTAAATACTTACCCTTTTAAACATCCTATCTATTATTATACATAACTGTAGATTAAAATTCACACTTCACCACAGATGGTGAGTACACACAGGTTCTATCCCAATGAGGTGGTAAGAGTTCCCATTCCCAATATATGGCAATCCATAGTTGTTCAAATTGGACAAATTATGTTGCACCCTCTAGGCATTATTGGAACCCTGGATAAAACTGTTTGAAGGCCATCCCTGAAGTGCAAACCAGAGGTTTCTGAATGCAGTCCAAAGTGAAAAATGTAATAGGAACAGGAAGCTTCAACTCTTTTATGAACAGTAAAAAGAAAGAGGGAGATTGCATAGGCTCGTTGCTTTTTCAAAAATTCAGAACATTTATTAGAACCAAGTTTGAAAATGTTACTTTTTGGATTTCAACACCCACAATGTCCCAATGGAATAATAATAATAATAATAATAATAATAATAATAATAATATCAAATTCTTGCTTGGAAGGACTGGTTTGAAGGACAATCTAGTCTCAAGGATGATTTGGATGCAGCCAGTACCATTTAGTATTAGCCAGTACTATTTAGTATTGTGAAAAGGAGGATAACATATAAAGCACTTCGATGCTTAATCTGTAATACTTTATTTAGTAATAAAACTCTCTGGAGTGATTTAGGGGAAACAAGGCCCCATAAATCTACATGCTACTTCACTCAGAGCAAACCCCCCAATCTTGAAAACACCACAGCACAAAATTCCCCTCCCTTCCACAAAGTGTCAATTAAACTTTAATAGGTATCTCAGGGGAAAGGGCTACTTGGTTTTGATAAAGTGCAGCATGTTTGGAGGAAAGGCAATGTAAAGCAATGGGAGAAAACATCTCTCCCCCCCCCCCCTTACATTCCTGACAGTTCACAGACAAATCAGGAGAGTCAAGAATTCATGCATGTGGATCAGATAGCTCCCTTCCCAGATTTTTCTCTTGCACAATTTTTTAAATTGTTTAAAACAATTATATTGCAGAATGTCTCAAGAGACTGTGGCCTAAAAAGTAGTCTAATTTTTACAATATTAAATAAGCACTTGCAAAAGTGTCTAGTGGGTGATTGTCCACCGTAATCACTGTATCCCAATATGAAATAAGTGACTGCAAGTTACTCACAATTTTAATTATCTAGAATCTACAAAGCGTTGCTGTTGATATGGAGGCCAATTTAAAACAGAAGGTGGCTTGCTGCTATTTGTCACACTGCACTTTCACACTGCACAATTATAGCACGGGAATTTCACTACAATCGCCATGATAGCATCCTATAGGGTGCTAGTGTGGTGATACACTAGGGGAGCATCCAGACAGCCCCTTTATTGTGGTAACTCCCGCAATAAAGAAGGGGCTGTCCGGATGACATCCTGGACAATCCCGAATTAATTCGCCACAAACCAGGAAAACCCTGGTTTGTAGCGAATTAATTAGATAGTGGATTTATTCCGCAGTCCAGACACCATTCCCACTGTTTTCTGCACTAAATTAGTCTGGAAAACTATGAGAATACTCACCCCCCTCCTTAAAGCACCAACCCCCTTTTAAAAGTAAAGAAAACTTACCTGGCCTCCAGTACACTATTGCAGCCACTCTCCCGGTGCGTAGAAATGATGTGCCAGGAGAGCACATCTCCTCCTCCTCCTCCTCCCCCCTTCTTGCTCCTCCCCCCCTCTCGTTCTCCTAGCTTGTCATTTCTACATGCTGGGAGAGCTGCTGTAAGACTGTACTGGAGGCCGGGTAAGTATTCTTTACTCTTAAAGGGGGTTTGGGGGCTTTGGGGGAGGGCTTCCAAATGTTCTCACGGGCCAGTTCCACGAGAACATCTGGACACCCACCCCAGAAAGCACGTGCTTTCTGGGGTGGGTGTGGACAAGCCCCCAGGAAAATCTGCATTTCTAAAACACAAATGGTCCTGGGATAACTGCCTGTCTGGAAGCGTCCTAGAGCTCTCAGTCTGAGAATTCAACCTTTCTGTGCCTTCATGTTGCTTCTGACCTATAGTGACTTTAAGGTGATGCCATCATGGGGTTTTCCTGACAAGATTTTTTTTCAGAGAAGATTTGTCATTGCCTTTCTCTGAGGCCGAGGGTGTGTGATTTGCTCAAGGTTACCTAATGGGTCTTTCATGGGCAAGTGGGGATTCAAACTGTCCTCTGAGCATTTTATGTGTCAGTCCCTTTTTTTCTTCTGCCTCTGAGAGGGATATGATCAGAAGAAAATGCAGTGGGGCATTGGGCATTGGCAATGGGCTTATAATGAGCATAATGATTTGACTGTGGTGCAATGTCCATGATGGGTACTTGAAGAAGACAAACGTTTCAGTGGGTGAGGCTGGCTGTGGTCATTCACACAGATAGCCTCTATCTTATCAAGGGAAGCAGGAAGTGGATCAGGAACTTTGGTATCAATTCATTATGTTTTCCACTCATGTCTCCCAGTTCATGGTGAGGGATTATAGAAATTGAAGGAAGGGGTCTGGGTCAGGCATGTAGCTGGGGGGGGGGGGGGGGGCTTGAAGGGCTTCACCCCCCCCCCTGAAATTCTCATGGTGGTCCGTGAGAAGGCCTTACTGGTACATTATTTCAACTGTTATGTTTATTCATATCATGATCTGATCACCATGCTCAATATATTCCATATGCATGGGGGTATTGGGGTAATGATAGGGTAGACCCTCTCTCTCAGACTCAGCCCCCCCCCCCCCATCAAAATCCTGGCTACGGACCTGGTCTGGGTGTGTACAGTCAGGATTCCAGACATAATTCATAACAAAAGGTTCTTGTAAGGCAAGAAGGCATGTGCTTGCTGTGAATCCCAATGGAGCTGCATGTTATAATTAATATTTTTTATACATTTCATAATTTGGGGTCCAGTTTCTCAATATCATGTACACATGCACTTTCACTGTCTTGGTTTGAGTTGTCTTGGGGACTTTGTGCAATATGTAAGCCACCCTGAGTCCCTTCGGGGAGATGGAGGCGGGGTACAAAAATTAAGTTGTTGATGTTGTTGTTGTTGTTGTTGTTTGAAACACAGCAAGATGAGTCCATAGCAGACACTTTGCTGGCTGTTGTATTGGATCACACGTCGAACACTTCCCAAGTGTTTAGGACTGTGTGATGTATCGGTGAATAATGCATGCAGATCCCAGTAAGGTGGCCTTCTGCTGCTGGAAGATGGTAATTTTGTCAGTGGCAATTGTGTTTAAGTGCAGGCCAAGGTCTTTAGGCACTGCACCCAGTGTGCCAATCACCACTGGGACCACCTTTACTGGTTTGTGCCAGAGTCTTTGCAGTTCGATCTTTAAATCCTCATATCATGTCAGCTTTTCCAGTTGTTTCTCTTCAATCCTGATGCCACCTGGGATTGCAGCATCGACAATCCATACTTTGTTTTTTTAACACAATCATGAGGTCAGGAGTATTCTGCTCCAAAACTCTGTCTGTCTGAATTCGGAAGTCCCAGAGTAGTTTGACGTGTTAAATTTCTTTAACTTTTTCTGGCTTGTGATCCCACCAGTTCTTTGTCGTAGGCAGATGGTATTTATGGTGCAGGTTCCAATTAATCATTTGAGCAACGGTGTTATGCCTCTGCTTGTAGTCTGTCTGTGCGATCTTATTGCAGCAGCTGAGGATGTGATCTATTGTTTTATCTGCTTCCTTGCAGAGTCAACACTTGGGATCTGTCGTTGACTTTTCAATTCTGGCTTTGATGGCGTTTGTTCTAATGGCTTGTTCTTGGGCTGCCAGAATCAGGTCCTCCGTCTCCTTTTTCAAATTATTATTATTATTATTATTATTATTATTATTATTCTCATATTTGCACCTATCAGCTATAAAACGACCACCTGCTTGAAAATGAAAGGAACAATCTTAGTTATGGTAAACTTGGGTAATACTACTTGAATATAACAGTGTTAAGAGAGATCAAAAAGCACTACTCTTGAAAAATTATTATGGCTCATGCAGCTCTCAGAGTGCCTATCATCAGCTCAGATCTGCTTGTATTTCTGACCAAGGTTTTTGGAGGATTAAAAAAAAACTCATTAAAGAGCATCACACAATACTTTTGAGATGCCAAGATGGATGGTCTTTCACAGGAAATCTGTGAAGATCAAATCTGTACCCTGACATATCTGCATCTTTTCCAAATCTGCATTCTAGTGTTGTTCCTTTGATGTTACAATACTGTAGAATTTATAAGACATGGTATTTTTTTGGTCTAGGAAGAATACATGCACTAAACATCTACTATGATAATTACTGAAACTGATTTACATTTTATGCAATGATTAAGCTGCTATTGTTCCTTCTGCTTTGGCAGTTTCTTACAATGATAGCAGACTTTCAGGCCTAAGGAGAAGAAGTTCTGAAAACCTTAAAAAGAAGTGAGATATGTGACTAGCTATCAGCTGATAAATCATGGTTTTTTTTTATAAGACTGACACTTGTAGGATTTTTGCTGGTGGTTCTATAAAAGATTTTTGTTTGTGTTTGCTAAATTCTCGGTGGTGGCTCCCCGGCTTTGGAACTCCCTCCCACTAGAGGTTAGATCTGCCCCCTCCCTCCTGACGTTCAGGAAATCACTAAAAACTTGGCTCTGGAAGGTGGCATTCGGGGACTGAACCTAGAACCTTCCCCGGTGATGAATTATGATGAACTGTGACTATGAGCATGACTATGACTTTGACTGGACTGACGATTTGGCGTAGGAAACTGTAATGATGTAATGATAATGTTTTTATTGTACTGTGTTGTGTTATTTTGATATGTAATGGTTTGTACTTGTTGCTCTTTTATATGATTGTATTTTATATATGCTGTAAACCGACCTGAGTCCCTCGTTGAGGTTGAGAAGGCCGGTATAGAAAACTTCTAAATAAATAAATAAATTATTTTGGCAAGTTTTAAGTGGACAAAATAGGGGATTCGATTCAACCAGTTCATAGCAAATGACACCAAATGGCCTTTTCAGAAAATGACAAACTGACAGACATAAAAATATTCATGGTTCCAAATTCTAGAAAGAAGACACTGCAACATTACTGCTTTCAACAGACATAGCCTTTTGAATTCAATTTCATACTTGCCCCATTTGTAGCCAAAATTTAGCCCTCATAGGGCTTGTTCTCCAGACCCTTGATCATTTTAGTCGCCCTCCTCTGGACACATTCCAGCTTGTCAATATCTCTCTTGAATTGTGGTGCCCAGAATTGGACACAATATTCCAGGTGTGGTCTAACCAAAGCGGAATAGAGGGGTAGCATTACTTCCCTAGATCTAGACACTATGCTCCTATTGATGCAGGCCAAAATCCCATTGCCTTTTTTTGCCGCCACATCACATTGTTGGCTCATGTTTAACTTGTTGTCCACGAGGACTCCAAGATCTTTTTCACACATACTGTTCTCAAGCCAGGTGTCCCCCATTCTGTATCTTTGCATTTCGTTTTTTTCTGCCTAAGTGGAGTATCTTGCATTTGTCCCTGTTGAACTTCATTTTGTTAGTTTTGGGCCTTAATCTACATTCTGAAACTGGATTATAGGGCAGTGTAGATCCAGCCTCACTCTCTGTCGAAGAACATCTCAGAATGCTGGGTCAGGTTTCATTCGCATCTTGACTCTCAGCTTTGTTTCTCCTTTTCAGTTTATTCGGGTGAGACAAAAGTGAGCAAGAACGCTATTATTTTATTTATTTATTTATTTACAGTATTTGTATACCACTTTTCTCACCCCGAGGGGGACTCAAGGCTGTTTACACATAAGTCATGGCCAATGGCAATTTTCAACGGTAAGCAAACAGTATCCCCCCCCCCACCACCACCACCAATCACTGATATATATTTTCTGTTCATTGTGGGAGTTCTGTGTGCCATATTTGGTTCAATTCCATCATTGGTGGAGTTCAGAATGCTCTTTGATTGTAGGTGAGCTATACATCCCAGTAAGTACAACTCACATATGTCAAGGTCTATTTTCTCCCAAGAGTGCCTCAAGAATGCCCCTGGGCAAAATCAACTATACTGCAAATGCTTACTTTGCGTAATGGGTTGAGCCGCCCCTGGTCATGGCAAAATTCAATGCCAGAGAGGCAGGGGCGGCTCATTACGCAAAGTAAGCATTCGCAGTATAGTTGATTTTGCCCAGGGGCGCTCTTGAGGCACTCTTGGGGGGAAATAGACCTTGACATATGCGAGTTGTAGTTACTGGAATGTATAGTTCACCTACAATCAAAGAGCATTCTGAACTCCACCAATGATGGAATTGAACCAAATATGGCACATAGAACTCCCATGATGAACAGAACATATATATCAATGATTGGTTGGGTGTGTGTGTGTGTGTGGGGGGGGGGGCAAAATACTGTTTGCTTACTGTTGAAAATTATCTAGGGAGGCTACAAACGAAAGGACTTAATAAGTGCTTCTTTGCTGCTGCTTTTATGCTGCTTCTGTTGCTGCATATTTTTAAGGCATTTGGTTTATAATGCAATTTTATTTTTATTATTTTGCTCTTCTGTTTTATGGTCTGAAACTATATTTAATCACTTTGAAATTAAAAGGCAGAGTCTAAATGCCTTACACAAATAAGTAAAAGTATAGTCCTAAGCCCTGGGTAAAAGAGGGAGCTCCATTCATTGCACTGAATTAAATTTGCTGGTGACTCCACTCAAACTGTGTGCTAAGTGAGTTTTGCTTGACATAGTTTGGGGCAGTGCCAGACTGCAGTGCTAAACAGGAAGCAGTTTCTTATCCCACCAGACATTTCTTGGCAAGCTTTCTAGGTACACTACAGGTTGAATTATTTACATCATTTTGTCTTCAGCCGTCTCGGTGAGGGCGTCCTGCACAGCTTGTAGGCAAAGTTTGGTCCCAAGCATTTGTGTTCTCCCTTCATTTAAAATTGGAGTATCAAAAAGAAATCTAAATCAGAAGGAAGAAATGAAACACTGTAGCCAGAGGCAGCTGCTCAATGCCTTTTACTAAAGTAAAGTTTTATGTCGACACAACTGCTGTATTCAGGAATTTTAAAGTATGGAAAAGACTATGCTGGCTGAGTGCCAGAGATCACAATTAATGTACCATAATGGCCTTTTAAGGGGAAGCCCTGTAGAACTGACTGCGATCACATAAAATATTAGGTTAAGCCCCATAAGGAAGGAGCTCTCTTCTGTCACTTCTGTTTTATTTCTGTTTCCCTCCTGCACTTTTTTAAAAAAATGCGGAGCACTCTGTTTTGTCTCAAGCTTTTGCTGAAAAGATCAGCAGCAGGAAGACAATTCCATGCAATATGTAATCTGTCACATAATCTACTCCACGGCCATAATCCTCTGTTCCACTCCTAGCTTTTAAGAAAAAGTGCTATAATGAGAAGAGTAAGGAGCAGAGGGCTCAAGAAAGAGATGATCCGACTTGTTTGGGAAGGCAGAGGTGAAACAAATGGGTCAGCCCACACATTTGTTTAATGCCGAGACTTTCAGAATTAGAGTTTGGGCTCACTGGGTCTTGTACGGTCTTAAGCCTGTTGTGATGGCACGCCGGGGGTAAAAGGAAAACTATATGTCTGGCTATTCCCGGTGGCTATCGGTATACCCTCTGATGTACTTAAGTTCTTTAAAATAAAGACTCATGAGAGAGGATTAAAGTTAACCAAATAAGTTTACTGGAACAATTATTTATTTATTTACTTTATTTATATACTGCTTTTCTCAGCCCTCAGGCGACTCAAAGCGGTGAACAACATCAATACAAAACATCACGAGACAAGTATAGGGCAATTAAAAACAATTGTAACATAAATCATTAAACATCTGTATAACAATCATTAGCGCCTCAACAGTACAATCAGAATCCAGTCTCATCATCTATTATTGCGTTTTCCTATGTTCAATTACACTGTTTAATCAAATGCTTGTTCGAACAGCCAGGTCTTCACTTTCCTCTGAAACGCCAGCAGGGAGGGGGCCGATCAGATATTTGCAGGCAGGGAGTTCCACAGCCGAGGGGCCACCACTGAGAAGGCCCTGTCTCTCGTCCCCGCCAAGCGCGCCTGTGATACAGGCGGGACAGAGAGCAGGGCCTCCTCAGATGATCTTAGTGTCCTAGCCGGTTCATAGGAGGAGATGCATTCGGAGAGGTAAGTAGGGCCAGAACCGTTTAGGGCTTTATAGGCTAACGCCAGCACTTTGAATTGTGCCCGGTAGCAAACGGGCAGCCAGTGGAGCTGGCGCAACCGAGGAGTAGTATGCTCCCTGAGTGCCGCTCCTGTTAGCAACCTGGCTTCCGAACGCTGGACCATTTGAAGCTTCCGAGCAGTCTTTAAAGGCAACCCCAAGTAGAGAGCGTTGCAGTAGTCTATACGGGATGTAACCAGAGCATGGACTACCGTGGCCAAGTCAGACTTCCCAAAGTACGGGCGCAGCTGGCGCACAAGTTTTAACTGTGTGAATGCTCCCCTGGTCACCGCTGAAACCTGGGGTTCCAGGCTCAGCGACGAGTCCAAGATCACACCCAAACAAAAGGCAAAGTTAACTTCAGTCAGAGTTCTTGAAAGGCGAATCAAAATAAAATATCACAAAGATGCAGTTTGTTGATTGAACTTAGTTTCACTGGTAATAAACACTTAGCTATATTTGTGGTAAGCCACTTGGTAAAATAATCAGCTATTAAAGTAAAACACTGGACTAAAATGGTGAAGTACAGAACTATAATAACTGAATGGTAAAAGCACAAGCTATATTGGCTATGTGGTAGATGCCAAGCTATGATGGTAAAGCACTCTGGGCTATTGATATAATGCAGAACTAAAATGGTAAATATGTTTGGTAAATACTAAACTATATGGTATATGCAATTTGGTAAATACTAAGTTATAGGGTAAATACATGCTACAGAATGCCTGTTTATATTGCCAGGCCAAGGAACCCAGACAATTTCTGGCCTTCTTCTCTAAAGCTCTGACACAGACTAAAGAGGAGGGAAAAACCTTTCAGACAAGTTCTGAGGCAAAAGGCTAAGCCACTGAGCCAGGCCTCTAGGGAGTTATAAGCTCCACCCCTAAAACTCAGCACAAATGGAAAAGTCCACCCCAAAAGGGAGAGCAAAACAAGGAAATGAAACAGAGGAGGGAAAAAAGCTAGGCCAAGACATCACACCTGTATAATAGCAATGCCAGATCTCAGGATTTCACTGATGTCTCTAGTTTTCAAGGTTCGTCTCCAAGCAGATCAGGGCACAAATTCCTCAGGTTTGGGGCAACCAGGCAAGAGGACTCTACAGATCACATTCTAAGATAGAACAGCCGCTTGCTAGAATTGGCTTCATTGGTTTCTTGCTGCAACTTGTAAAGACTTTTTGAAAAAGGAGGTGATGCCTGTGTATTTATTTAGCTGCCCCCTTCCCTCCCAGTTGTTGTGATACCTGAGCTTAGCTCTGTTCTTCACCCCCCTTTTTTTGATAAAAGAAAGTAATTAAAGGTAAAGGTTGACATGGCTGACATGACTGCATGGAGCGCCATTACCTTCCCGGCGGAGCGGCACCTATTGATCTACTCACATTTGCATGTTTTCGAACTGCTAGGTTGGTAGAAGCTGGGGCTAACAGCGGGAGCTCATGCTGCTCCCTGGATTTGAACCTGCGACCTTTCGGTCAACAAGTTCAGCAGCTCAGCGGTTTAACCCACTGCACCACTGGCTAGATGGAATGGCCTTTAACCTGATTCTGTAAGGACATTATTGCACGAGGTTTAGTGGGCCTTTAAAGCTTCGAAACCATGAACAGAGGCACTTAGCATCACACAATGTCATTCTAAATGCACTGCGAACCAGTTTGCATTTTGTGTTGAAGAAGTACTTTTCTACAATCAGGGGGACCCACCTTTTAGGAGATGAAAGCATGCTGAATAGGTGTTCAAAGTGTTTTCAGTCATGTGATAATCTAAAAGCACTCATGTATCTTCTTTGGGAACAGTCATATCTGATTGTGGGAGAGTTGTGAGTTGTTCTTTCTTTTGAACTTTCCTGTTCACAAGTGGCTGCCATTTTAACTTCTGGTAGGCAAACAGAGAGGACCACTGGCTGTAAAGCTGTAGTTTCCTACTTTAACACCATTCACTCATTTTGTAAAAAATGAATTCAAGTAACTGCACAGCTTTGCAGGTAATTTCTTATGGAAAGCTGGGTAAAATGTGGTGCTTTTACTCTAGAATTATAGAATTTTACTCTAGAAACCGCCTTAAGTCGCCATTTCGGCTGAGAAAGGCGGTATGGAAGTAAAGCAAATAAATAAATAAATAAATAAATTATAGAATTATAGAATCATAGAGTTGGAAGAGAGCTCGTGGGCCATCCTCTGCCAAGAAGCAAGAAAATTGCATTCTAAGCACCCTCGACAGATGGCCATCCAGCCTCTGTTCAAAAGCCTCCAAAGAAAAAGCCTCCACCATGCTCTGGGGCAGAGAGTTCTGTTAAGGTGTTTTGAAAATGTGTACTGTAGATTTCAAAGTGTGTTTAAAAATTGCAATGCTATGTGCTGAGAGAATTCCTGTGTGGAAAGAGTTAACTGAACCATGAAGGGAATTGGCATTCCTAGAGAGGTCATAAATAGTGCAGAGAGCAATGGACACAACGTAGTGCAACGTCATACGTCACTCTGGAATGCAGGAGGTGTGGACTAATGCTGATAACAACATGTTCTATGTTCACGATGTAGCTGCCAAATGGAGAGGAAGCAGTTTTACGATGTGCTTAGCTTCTAATGTAAATAGTTATATAATAAATTAGCTGATAGCTTAAAGGAAACTGTGATCGATGTGTTTCCTTGCCTTGCTATGAGGAGATGCCATTGACAAGTTCCACTGCTGAACAACTCTTACAGTTAGGAAGTTCTTCCTAATGTTCAGGTGAAATCTCCTTTCCTGTAGTTTGAAGCCATTGTTCTGTGTCTTAGTCTCCATGGCAGCAGAAAAAAGCCTGCTCTCTCCTCCCTATGATTTCCCCTCACATACATGACCATGATGTCTCCTGGTGCCCCCAGTGGCACAGTTGGTTAAACTACTGAGCTGCTGAACCTACTTACTGAAAGGTTGCAGGTTCGAATCTGGGGAGCAATGTGAGCTTCAGTTGTTAGCCCCAGCTTCTAGCAGTTCGAAAACATGCAAACATGAGTAGATCAATAGGTACCGCTCTGGCAGGAAGGTAACAGTGCTCCATACAGTCATGCTGGCAACATTAGGAGTCAATGCGGGGAAGCCGGATAGTAGACACTTCCCCCTGTGGATTGAAGTAGGGGGAAAGCCGGGTGATGGGGGACATGGGGAAACAGGTTCCCCTCCCCTCTGCTGGGCACCACTGGATTTGCAATGATGTGTGGTAATTCCGGTGACAAGTCTGATGAGGTTGTAAATCAGTATAACTAATAGTGAAGTATACAGAAGTTGTTGTTCTGTTGTGCGCTGGGCTTGAAACGAATTGCTTTTAAAACAGGGCGTGCAACTTTAGTCCAGCGGGAAGCCAGGGGGCCCGAAGAGAAATTCGTAAGGATTTTCGCCATAAACAGTCTTTAGAGGACTTGTGAAATATAACAAAGTCTTTTATTGGTGAACAATCAGCAGAAACTTCTTTTATCTTCAAAAGGTTAAACAAATGTTTCCAGGCTTTTGTGCAACTAGTGGCTTCTAACTGTTATTTCTACTCTAAAGGAAAATCCCTTTCCAAACTTCTCCCAGGCTAACTGTGAATCTAAATCTAACTGATGTGGGCGCCACTACCGGGTTGAACTGCGTCTCAAAGCACCGAGTGGACCTACCAGTAGGCCTGTAGTCACTTCAGCTGGAGTTCTTAGATATTCAAAGCTGTTTTTCCCTCCAAAATTCCTCAGAGCTTTAGGGCTGTTTCCTGGGAATCTTTGGGAATACGTTTGCTCTTAAGACTGTTCTCCCCCGGGAGGTCTTAAAGGTTGAAGCCTTTGTACAGGAGAAAGTCTGTACACATCCTGTACATTGACTTCCTTTGCTGAGACTGACTGAAAATGGCTCCCTTCCCTTCACAATTGTCCTGAACAGGGGGTGGAATCAAACTTAACGATGATGGACAGGGGGCCTGCCCTATAACTGCAAACTTTAACAGGAAGCCACCCTTCTGCAGAATCCCAAGCTTTGGGCTGCAAGCAAACACTTAATACAAGGCAAATAAAGTGGGAGCTTCTGGTACAGCTGTATCAGCACAGTTGCAGTCAACATCTGGAGGATCATCCTTTTCCAATCCACAAAAGTAGTAGATTGTGGCACTGAATTTGAACTTTGTTTTGGATTAAACTGCCAGATTATCCATTATTGTTATTCTTAGGTGCCTTTAAATTAGCTCCAATTTATGGTGACATTAATCTTGATAGATTTGTTCAGGGGAGGTGTCCCTTCCTCTTGTGCTGAGAGAATGTAACTTGGCTAAGGTAACCCTAGGTAAAATCCATGACTAAGTGAGGATTCAGACCAAAGTTCTGATCCCACAGCTCAAGTATTAGAACAAACCACCCATCCCAATTTGGTCCAGAAATAGATTAGCAGTGATTATGGTTTGGCTAGAATTTATTATTTGACCTCAGGTCAGTTTGTCAGCATAGAATAATGTAAAGAAATGTGGAGATTGTTTTCAAAAAGTACCAGATCCATCTGAAGAAATGTTATTGGAATCAAAAAAATTGCTGCATTCTTTTGCTATGAAATGCAAACCCTACAAATATTCTCATTTGCTTCATTGGTTGTATGTTGCCTCTAGCTGAGCTTGGAAATGTTACCTTTTTAGACTACAACTCCCAGAATTGTTCAGCAAATACAGAAAAGAGAATGTGCAAAGATTGTCATCTCAGGAGCGCTACTGCTGGCTTATGTGATTTTAGCCGTATTTTACCAGAACTGAAGTTTGGATCTTAATGGGAGATTATCTTGAGTAGATCTGCTTCCCCTTGTGAAGAGTCAAAGCAGAGCAATTGACCCGAGCATTAGATTCCTCCTCCCTCTCTCTGTGTAATTGTGTGCATGCACTCACACTGTTGGAGGATGGGAGAGTACTTCTACAGAACCTTGTTTTCCATCACTAGTTAGGATATCATGCTTGAAATCGGACTCTCCCAGCAAACTCCCTGAAGACGGCAACATAATAAAAAGGTCTTTAAGGTCTTTTCTGAATGACATGGAATGAATGCTCCTTCTTTTCTGGCTTTCTTCTCTTCCCAGTAAGAATTAGAAAATGACTCTCTCGGTACGGACATGTGATCCAGGCTAATGACAGCAAATGAGAATGCCAGCTGCCATCTCAGTGGCTCCCTCGTCTCCTTTTCAAGTTCTTCCACTCGCTAAAGATTAGGCTTTCTTCTAACTTTACCTGTTGAAATAAAAAGAAAAAACAACAACACAACAAAATTTCTGGAAGCAATTTTCCTTTACACAGTACAAAGCCTTCTATTTGAGTTTAATGCAATCACAGGGCAAAATAGTATTATAAAATATCCTGGCTTTATCTTTATATTGATCTATTTGAAATAGAAATACCTTTCTCAGATTAATTTTTCCTTGGAGGTGCTTCATAGGTCATATTATTAAGTCATTCGGCACATCTATTATTTTAGATAAATCAGTTTTAAATGTTTTGATTTCCTTACAAGATGAATTGTTTTAATGTTCCTTTTTAAAATTGTATTATTATGCTTTACTTATCTTATTGTGATGTTTGTTTTACGCTTTTGTGTTATGTTATTGTAATTGCACTGCCTCATGTAAGCCGCCCCGAGCCCCCTTTGGGGAGATGGTGGTGGGGGATAAATAAAGTTTATTATTACCGTATATTCTGGCATATAAGACAACTGAGTGTATAAGACTGTGCCGTCGCGCCTGGGGCTATAGCTCTTAGTGAAAGAAACATGGACGTGACATATTTTCCCCAGGAGATTGCTTCTTGCCCTCCTTTAGAGAACTGGAACTCTCAAGGACTAAGACACTGTAGATAACTCAAAATAGGTTTTATTGTTGACAAAGAGTTATCCTTTTAAGGCATCAAACTTGAAGTTCCAAAGGGGGTAAAGGAAATATACATTACAGTCTCTGGAGTCCTGGGTCCAAGGAGTTTTCTAGCTGAGAAGCTTCCAAGTTCTCTCTTTTCTCAATGGCTGTGAAAGTTGGAACAATCACAACTCGTCCAATGGCCTATATTCGAAGGCACAAAGTCTTCCTTTGCTGCCAAAGGACTGGTTTGGAGGTGCTTGAGACTCCTCAATGTCGTCCAGGGTGAACTGGACATGAAGTGTGAGCCTCAAGGGTAAAAACCTGAGAATTGGTGATGAGAGATAACTTGATCAAGGGCTTTAGAGCCACGTCTTTCTCATGTCCATCTGTAGAGTTGTTTGATGGTAGAATGAAAAAAGAAAAACTGCCATCCTCCCTAGGAAGAGGTGGAGCCAAACAATTGAGATGGGGAAGCAATTCAACTGGTGCAAACAACATTGATTGACAGCTATAAATAACCAATCAATCCAACTATACATTTACAAGATAGGCAAGCAAGTTTGGGCATGCTATACAGTTCAAACCTTTGCAACTTAAAGTTTTACATACAGGTGGCGCCATTCGCGCAATCACAAAGACGACCCCCAACTTTTCCAGTTAAAATATAGAGTTTGGGATATACTCGCCATATAAGACTACCCCTCTTCCAACGCACACCAAATAAAATATTTGTAAGCGTCAGATTTGATTTCAATATGGTAATTTTCCTATTACTGTACCTCCTTCTCTGCCTCTCAGATCTCACACATGTGCACCTGCACTGCTTCACCGCAGTCTTCAGGAGCGAGATCTGAGAGGCAGAGGAGGAGGGACAGTAATAGGATATAAGGGCAGGCCAGACAGGTAAAAGAGTTGTGTTTTTCTGGGCCCAGAGCCACTCTATCTCTTTTTTCCATACCCTGGGCACCCCAGATGCCTGCAGCTTGCTCCGCCCTTCACTTACACCTTCCCGGTGAGGCGCCCCTTCACCTCACCATTGGGACCACATTAAGTCTACAAATCCTAATGAATGGATTTTCTTCTACTTGTGCAGCATTGCCCTTAATGCTTTCATACAGTCACTGCGTATGGTAGGGACACCGCCACTGCTATTTTTGAGCTCTCCCACAATATGCAGCAACCACAGATTCTCCAATCCGGATTGGAAGTTTCAGCACCTGCTCTATAAAGACGACTCCCGGAGTATAAGACTACTCCCACATATAAGATGACTCCCATGCACAAGGCTACTCCAGCGTATAAGATGACTCCCGTGTATAAGACTACCCCACGTATAAGACGACTCCCACATATAAGACGACCCCTGACTTTTGAGAAGATTTTATTGGATTAAAAAGTAGTCTTATACACCAGAATATACAGTATGATTATAATTACTATTACCACTATTATTATTATTATTATTATTATTATTATTATTGAAAATACTTTTAAAAATAGAGGTACAGATGCCATCTCATCAGAGGCATTTCTTATTTTATAACCAGGGGGATAGTCATCTTTTAAAATGGTGCCTATGCAACATATACACACTCACAATTCCAGACAAAAGATTGGTTCAGACATACATATTTCAAATTAATAAGGGAGGTTATAAGGTTAGAATCCTTTGTTTGAAAATATTTTACTCATTTCCAAATGTATGGGAAACGCTCCCCTGAATGTGGATTATTTGCGTTTATATGCATTACACTGCACTGTTAATTATAGTTTATTGTATCCTGTTCTTAAAATGAAACAAGAACAGTTTACAATCCAAAATAAAACCACATGATGATGATAAAAACAGAGTTACAAATAACAGCAAAGAACAGAGCATAGCTGTAAAATATATACATACACATCTCATTATAAAAATGAACTAGCTGATCAAGAATTGGCCCCAACATCAATAGAAGAGATAATAAAGTAATCACACTAAAGGGTTGTGGGGTTAATCTATAAAGGACTGAAAACGAATTTCAGTCCAATTCCTAGCCCTGTATTGGCACATGACGTTTGTCAGTTTCTTCATGTTCTCACAGGTTAAGCTTTGGCTAAAAAGATGTATAATGGAAGTGAAATAACAAGGCCTTCCTTTTGAGTTTATTTATTTACTATACTTGTATACCGCCTTTCTCAGCCTATCAGTGATTCAAGGCAGTTTACAAGTCAGTACACATAATAGCAAAATACAGATTAAGCATTAAAACAATATAAAACCACAATAGAAACAATAAAACCAACATCATTATCATCAGCGTCTTCTAGTTAAAAACGTTGTCCAAATTCCATCGTCAAGTGATTCAGTTTCCTGTCAGTTACTCTGCGTTTGCAAATGCTTGGTCATATAACCATGTCTTAATTTGTCTCCGAAATGTTAAGACTGAGGAAGTTGATCTAATCTCCATAGGGAGGGTGTTCCATAGCTGAGGGGCCACCACAGAGAAGGCTCCGTCTCTCGTCCCCACCAAATGTACTTGTGATGAAGGCAGGATCGAGAGCAGGGTCTCCCCAGACGATCTTAAAGTCCTAGATGGTTCATGAGGGGAGATGCGTTCGAAACCAACACTTTGCCTTCTGCAAAGATTCTCCATTTCAGAGCCTACTGTTATCTTACACCTCATCATCCGAAGATGAGCTGACCTCCGACCATCATCTCTTACAGCTGTCCTTGACTCCACACATGAACTCCGATGCCCATCCCTCCAACTCCTCCATCTTCTGTCAAGACTTCTGTCAAGACTTCTGTTCCCCAATACTCAGAAGTATTCCCCGACTGCCAATCCCCACCACCAGCAAACCCCACAAACGTGTCACTAGATGTTGGCTCTGCACATACATCTTGTACCTCTTGTACCTTAGTCCAGTACAATGTGCCATCATCACTTTCATCACTTTCATCACTTTCTAACCCATCACTCCCAGAGAACCCTGCAAATGACTCTTCATCTGTGGGAGCAGTAAGTATGTCCCAGATCTTCTTCCTTTGTCGCTCCTCATCCGATTCTTGCTCCCGAGTAACCCTCTTAGTTCCTCTATTCACATCCACTGTATCTCCTTCCTCTCCCTCACTCATACACCCTTCATTATCAGAGAACCCTTCTAATGAGTCTTCATCGGTAGGTGTCATAAGTATATCCTGGATCCTTTTCCTTTGTTGTTCCTCAAGAGCACTCCTTTTCCCCCTTCTGACACCCATACTGCCACTTGCAATGTTACTTACAGGCTCTACTACAACACATTGCATATTATGAGATTTGTTTTAATTTTAAAATGAGATGTTTAATTTGATGGGTTTTTTTTTTAGCTTTCCACGTCTTGCAAGTTTAAATAAGCTGAATGTCTGACTTACTGACAACTAAGGGCCCTTCCACACAGCCATATAACCCAGAATATCAAGGCAGAAAATCCACAATATCTACTTTGAACTGGGTTATCTGAATCCACACTGCCATATAATCCAGATCAATGTGGATTTTATATAGCTGTGTGGAACGGGCCTAAGCTGCCCCATGTAGTCAGGTCCTAACTTGGTTATTACTCTCTCTGTTGGAAAATACTCAACTACATTACCTCAGTGTTTTGAATTCCTATGTCTGGATGTACAAGGTGTCCAAAAGAAGAAAAGGAGTGAAAACCAAATTAGGAAGAGTTTCAAAGTACACAGGCAAATCTTGCTGGTGGGGGGAAGAGAAGGAAACCTTCACTCTGGCCACTCTACCCAAGTGTAGGTAGTCACCAAGCAGGCCCGTAGCCAGGATTTTGATTCGGGGGGGGGGCGAGTCTGAGTGCAAGAGGGTCTACCCTAGCAAACCTTTTTTATCGTTACCCCAATACCCCAATACCCCCATGCATATGGGATATATTGAGTATGGTGATCAGATCATGATATGAACATAACAGTTTAAATAATGCACCAGTAAGGCCTTTTCGCGAACCACCATGAGAATTTCGGGGGGGGGGGGGGGGCTGAAGCCCCACAAGCCCCCCCCCCCCAGCTACATGCCTGTCACCAAGGGTTGCACTTGTGTTTTGCTTTTTTCCTGGGAGTAATCCCTGAATGTGGGCAGCAGCACTGTGGCATGCAGACTCAGATGGAAATGAAGCCGAAAGAATCCTTTCTGAAGCCGAAAGAATCCTTTCTGAAGCCGAAAGGATCCTTTAAATTGGGCTTCTTTATGCTCTCTTTATGCTCACCATTGGGCTTCTTTATGCTCTCTTTATGCTCTCTTAAACAGCAACATTGGTGTGTTTCTGTGTATGTTCAAGAGACTTCAGGGCAAATCAGATGTGCAGTCAAATGAGTAAGTATCTGGAGGGCTTGCAATCTATCAGCACAGTATTGTATTGAGATCACAATATCTGTGAGTGAGTATATATCCAACTGCATAGCCTGCTGAAAGCAACATAACATATATGGATAGCATCTGCACTATTCCCAGCTTCTTACACTGTGGGACCCGACCCCAAATGCGGTCCATTAGCTCAGTGTTGGCAACAGTAAAAGGTCTCTGAATGCCACTCATTTACACAAATCTTTTAGTAATAATGTACAGTGTTTACAGTGGACTCTGAAGAAAATGCTTC
The DNA here is from genome assembly GCF_037176765.1 of Anolis sagrei. NCBI lineage: Eukaryota > Metazoa > Chordata > Lepidosauria > Squamata > Anolidae > Anolis > Anolis sagrei. The sequence continues at coordinate 67,056,427 of NC_090026.1, forward strand.
AGCTGTACTCCACAAAAAGGCATATCATCCTACTTTGCAAACCGTACAAGTGCTGATTTATTTTCATATCTGTTTTATATACTCAATCAATCAATCAATCAATCAAAACTTCATTACAGTCCATGACCAGCAAAAAGTGTATATATATATATACTTATATATCTGAAGTTACAAAAAAAATACCCATGTCCATAAGGTTCGTGAGTGGGAAAGGCCTGCTCTAATTCATACTTGAATGCATGTTTGATTAGGGTGCTTGGTTCCTGGTCCAGAAGGCAATCAGCCCCTACTTTGATTTATGGAACTCCTTGTTTTGATCTGGGAAGGAAAAAAGGATATTGAGGTGGGAGTGTTGTTCACAAGAATGGGAAGATAACCTTCTCTTTCTTCTAATATTTTGCATTGTGTTTGAAGAGAGATGAAATGCATCAGAAACAAGACAGTAGAAAAATACACAACTAATGAAATTGTTTCTGGGCCATGGATTGAACTTAAATATAAATACATATTATTACATCTATTATGGTGTGGTGGTTTGAGAATAGGACTAGAACTTTGAGGCCCTTCCCACACAGCCATATAACCCAGTATATCAAGGCAGATAATTCACAATATCTGCTTTGAATTGGATTATCTGAATCCGCACTGCCATATAACCCAGTTTAATGTGGATTTTATACAGCTGTTACCTTGGGGACCTGGCAGTGCCTGGGTTATTTGAAAAGGGTATTGTTCGTTTTTAGATGTTAGGCAATATATGTTTTGTCACTTGTTATGTTATGTCTTAGGAAAAAAACTCAGTCTTTGATTTTGTTTTTGTTTTTTTATGAATGCTCCCATTAGAAAATGCATAAGGATGTGGCTAAACTACATTTCCCCAAAATCTTGGGTCAACCTTCCCCAAACTCCACCAGTATTCACAACTGGCCATGGTAGGGCCTTACTTTGTAAAAGGACAATACCTTTTCAAAACACCCTGGCAAAAGCTGCCTTCTTTGGGCCAGTGTTGAAAAGGAAGATGGCATCCTCTTTGGGACCTAGCAGGGTGGAGCCACCCTTCAAGGATTTAGCAGAAGTGTCTGAGGAGGCTGGGATAGGAGATTTGGGGGCTAGAAGCGTTCATAAGCATAAAAAGGTCATGGGGGCTCTGTGTGCCAAGTTTGGTCTTGATCTGTCTTTGGTGGGGGCCACAGTGGTCTGTGGTTGCCCAAGCAACCACAAATCCCATAATTTGTGGTCCACCTCCCCCAAATTGCACCAGGATGTAAAGTGTGTCATGGGGGTTATGTGTGCCAAATTTGGTCCAGGTCCGTCTCTTGTGCATGTCACCGTGGCCTGTGAAAGTGGCAACCAATCAGAATGCTGCCACATACATACACCGCCCTCTCTCCTGCCACACACAAACACTGACTTTTATTATATACATAGATAGATGTGGAAGGGGCCTGGGAGATCAAGGAATAACAATCCACTGAATGTGAAACTTCCTTAGAATAAATCTCACAAAGAGAACCATATGATAAGGTCAGCATGAGCCAGTGTCATCTTGAAGGTACATAAAAATAACTATAATAATAAAATACATAATACCTAATTTCATACACATTTATGATGGGTGTTTGAATGAAAAGAAAACCAGACATTTCTTAAATCAGAATGGTAACATCCATTTTCCTTTAAAAATTTTTTATTAAGAACATGTCTATACATAATTTGTTCAGCAGCATTCTGCATTCCTGAAAAGAAGCCAGCCTTGGCATGCAGGACTTCAATTGTTGATGTTAGTCTCATCCAAAATGCAAATTTGTCTTGTTTTGGTATCTCAATACAATTAATCTTGCAGTTAGCATGAGAAAATGTTAATGACAAACATGTGATGGAAATGCAGGGTCAACATATTTACTGCTTCACCCTAGTGTGTTATTTTTCCTCAGTCATGCACATGAAGCTTACATTCCCATGTAGCATATGTTAGCCCAGCTTTTAAACAAGCAAATGAACAATATTATCTAAAAACGTGCTCTTCACTTGGGGAAAGCTATTTATGAAATTATTCATTGTGAAATTCATTAATAGAACTAAATCATGATGCCAAATAATTTAGCTATTGCCAAGGAGGGTTTTGATATTCATATAAAGCATCAGGAAATGCCAACTGATGTGTCCTGGCACTATCAGTTTGTGACTAGTGGGTCTCAGCCATGTGCTGTGTTCTCAATGGGACCCTGAGGGTAGAAAATCGAGAATCAGTAGAAGATCGAGGACTTTATCACACAAAGATGGCAAACTAGCATAAAAACAGGACCATCACTAATGGCCCCATCACATGGATGTTGAGAAGCTTGGGGGTCTGTAAGGCAATAGTCCCATTCAATCGCCAAGCATTCTGTTTCAAGTTCTGCCTTCCCATCACACCTGTTTACTAGGGCTGGGCGGTTTCGTTTCGTTAATTCGTAATTCGTTAATAATTCATTAATTTTTTCAATTACAAAATGATAACGAACATTCTGGAGCAATTATTTAAAAAAACGAATTTTCAAAAACGTTTTGTAAATGCTTCGTATTTCGATATTGTATTTGTTTCGTTATTGTTTTGAGGTCGTTTCGTTATTATTTCCGCATGTCTGGGCCAGTTTTATGGTTTAATTAGTGAAAAAAATTATAATATCACACCAAGAGTCAACAACAGAGGGAGAGGGAAGCTTCAGAAGGTTTTGGAGGTTTTTTAGCGTATTTCGCGGTCGCGTCCGCCATTAACGAATCGATTCGTTATTGTTTCAGAAATCGATTTGTTAATTTTTTACCATTTACGAAATTTCGTAAATATCGAACTTTTTAAAAGGAAAATTTTGTAATTATTTTAAATATCGAAACAAAAAAAAACCCCAAATATAAATCGATTTTAGAAACAAATTTTTCCGTTGTTACCCAGGCCTACCTTTTCCCTCTTGTTGCCTGATTCCGAATCATTACACAAGAAGATTTTTCTCCACCCTCTCCATCTTATTTTTTAAAATGGGGAAATCTTCTGCCATGCTCAATTTAGAGGAGACACAAGGCATCATTCTTAAGACACCATTTCTATGGGCTGGTTTCCTTCCCAAGCCCCTTTGTTAAGACATTTCTATGAGGTGCTTTCCTTCCAATCCCTGGTGTTAGAACACTTTATGGGCTCCTTTCCTTCCAAGCCCCATTCTTAATACACTTCTATGGGCTGCTTAATTCTTTTTTAAAATAGTTTTTAAATAGTTTTTTATTGAAGAAGTATTATGAAGATTACAGTGAAAGAGGGTGAATATTTAGAAGAAGATAGGACAGTAGGAAACATTAAATGAGTAAAAAGAAAAACCCCTCCCTCAGTAAAAAAAGTAAAAAAAAAACACCCCAAAAAACCCCAAAAATAAAAATAAGAATAAAAATTAAAATTAAAATAAAAAAGAGAATTTTTTAAAGGGTTGACTTCCATCTCTTCCTCAGGTGTTGTATCTCAAAAAAAAAATGTTTCCGTTGCTTAAAAACAAAATACCCATTGGCTCTTACTTTCTTCTTTCTTTCTCGTAATTATCATAGAGGGTCCAGTCTGTCCTCTTTATCGGATTCCCGGTATTTTACTTCAAGAAAAAAGTTAGTTCATCCATTTCTCTTATTTCTCTAATTTTCCCTAACCAATTTTCTATGGAAGGGATACTGTCCTGTTTCCAAAGCTTTGCTAAAGATATTCTTGCCGCCGTCATAAGATTTGTCCTCATTTTCATCTAATTGTAGTTCTACATCTCTAAAACCTAGTAAATAATATTCTGGTTTCTTCTTGAATACTCTCTTAAGGATTTTTTGTGTTTCTTCGTGTACCATCGACCAATATTTCACTATTTATTTACATGTCCACCACATATGATAAAAGGTACCTATCTGTTGACATCCTTTCCAACATTTGTCAGAAGAATTTTTATTAATAAGGGCCAATTTTTTAGGTGTGGTGTACCATCTGTGGAACATTTTAATCCAGTTTTCCTTTAAGTCTGTCGCATAGACATATTTTAACTTTTTTTCCACATTTGCTCCCACTCTCTAATTCTTAAGAAGACCACCCATCAGAACAAACCACTGCTTCCCCATCTCACGTGCTTTCCAACTGGAACTACAGATCTGATGCCCTGAACACAATTGCTGGCCCATGTTTAGGTCCCTCCTTTCAGGACATTTATATCACTTTTCAACCACCAAGAGCTATGCATGACGGCTGGAAGTAGTTTAACATCATGTGATGAGCTCCGTGCCTCTCCATGCTTGAAAAGAGGCTGAAGTGTTCTATGACAGGGAAATTTCTCAATGTGATGAGGTTCCTGAACACGATTACTGGAGTTCCCTCCTTTCAGGACACTTCAGGCGCTTTTCAACCACAGAATGGTATGCATAAAGACTGGAAGGCCTAGAAGGCATGCTCATCAAGTTTGCAGACGACACCAAATTGAGAGGGATAGCCAATACTCCAGAGGACCGGAGCAGGATTCAAAACAATCTTGACAGATTAGAGAGATGGGCCAAAACTAACAAAATGAAGTTCAACAATGACAAATGCAAGATACTCCACTTAGGCAGAAAAAACGAAATGCAAAGATACAGAATGGGGGACAATGCCTGGCTCGAGAGCAGTACGTGTGAAAAAGATCTTGGAGTCCTCGTGGACAACAAGTTAAACATGAGCCAACAATGTGATGTGGCGGCAAAAAAAAGCCAATGGGATTTTGGCTTGCATCAATAGGAGCATAGTGTCTAGATCTAGGGAAGTAATGCTACCCCTCTATTCCACTTTGGTTAGACCACACCTGGAATACTGTGTCCAATTCTGGGTACCACAATTCAAAAGAGGTATTGACAAGCTGGAATGTGTCAAGAGGAGGGCGACTAAAATGATCAAGGGTCTGGAGAACAAGCCCTATGAGGAGCGGCTTAAGGAGCTGGGCATGTTTAGCCTGAAGAAGAGAAGGCTGAGAGGAGATATGATAGCCATGTATAAATATGTGAGAGGAAGCCACAGGGAGGAGGGAGCAAGCTTGTTTTCTGCTTCCCTGGAGACTAGGACACGAAACAATGGCTTCAAACTACAAGAGAGGAGATTCCGTCTGAACATGAGGAAGAACTTCCTGACTGTGAGAGCCGTTCAGCAGTGGAACTCTCTGCCCTGGAGTGTGGTGGAGGCTCCTTCTTTGGAAGCTTTTAAGCAGAGGCTGGATGGCCATCTGTCAGGGGTGATTTGAATGCAATGTTCCTGCTTCTTGGCAGGGGGTTGGACTGAATGGCCCATGAGGTCTCTTCCAACTTTTTGATTCTATGATTCTATAAGTAGTTTAACGTCATGTGATGAGCTCAGTGCCTCTCCATGCTTGAAAAGAGGCTGAAGTGTCCTACGACGGGGAAATTTCTCAATGTGATGAGGTGGTAAATTGCACAATGCTGTGCACAACCTGCTCTCATTCGGCCACCTCCCTGCCAAAAACCAGTCCCTTGTTATTGGCCCTGATTGTGCCACAGTCCTGTCACTTACTGCATGCAGTGATCCAATCTGCTTCTGTACTGGCATCAGAGGGTGGGTTCTCCTATTCTTCCCTTAGAATCATAGAATCATAGAATCAAAGAGTTGGAAGAGACCTCATGGGCCATCCAGTCCAACCCCCTGCCAAGAAGCAGGAATATTGCATTCAAATCATCCCTTCTTTCCTACTCCCCTTCTCAGTAATTAATTGTTGTTGTTTTGCTTAAATACTAAGCTTTGCTTGATTTTTTTAAAAAATAATTTCAAATTTTTTAAGTCTTCACAAAGCAGTGGAATTGTAGGAAGGTAGAGTTGTATCCCTAACAGGAAATGTGGACGCAAGACCATAGCACAATGAATTATCAAAAGAATGGCAGTACGGAGAAGTGCAATAGCGTGGGCGACTATCCCAGTAAATTACTGCTATCCCAGATGATGTAGATGCCACAATACAATCAAGTCTTTGCACTGATAAGCTCTTGTGGTAGTTTATTAGAGGGCTACGAATACTGTTTGTGTGGTCAGGTAACACAACACATTCTGCCACTTTCTAGAGCTATTATCTTGGATAGTGTTATCATAGATTACAGTGAGCACTCTCTGTTTCAAAGAATCAGAGTTGGAGATATTTGTCTTTTTTTCTTTCAAAAAGAAGGCTTTATGGAAAGTGATGTAACACCCCCCCCCCCCTTCAAATAGAAGAAAATGCCTTTGTTGTGACAGACATTTGGAAGTCACAATCCCTGGATGTTTGGGGTTTCTCCCCCTTCTTTTTCATCTGGCTAGATTGATCAAGGAATTTCTAGAACTAATATTCTTTGGATTTTTCTGTGCCATCATCTGACATGTCTCACAATAACAGCAGAGTGTATTTGTTCCCCTTGCCACTAAGGACAAAAGCATCAGAGAAAGTGCTTTAGCTGCTTCGTTTAGCCATTCGGTTTTGTTATGTGAAAGTTGCTTTAAGCCAGCCCTGCTCAGCTCAAAGCCCTGTTTAGACAGAAGAGTCGTATCTCACTGATCCAACTACTCCCAGCTTGCATTAGGTTTGCCCTCCACCGGTGCCTTGAGGTTGGAAAATGAATCGCTAAGACTCATGCCGTTTTGACAGAGAGCTTAACGCAGCTCAGCAAGTTGAAGTCAGACTAAGTGTGCCAGGGCAGGATGGGTCTGATATCTTTAAACTTTGGGCTGTGCAGCTCAGCATCTTAATACTGGGAGGTTCTCCTTCTTGGCCTCTACCTTTACCAAGTGGTTGACAGTCACAACTGATTCTCTGCCTGTCCCTTCATCTGCCTAATAAGATTTTTAGGCTGAAAGGCCCCTTGGGCTTTAAAGAGCGAGCCTCCTTTTCGTTGTTTTAAAGAATGAGATGTCAGGATTTCTGCATTCAGGATTAGATCAGCATTGCTTTAAGCTGTGAGATAGTGTTAAATACACAGAGAGATCACCCTAAAATGTAGGTGGTAGGTGCTCTAAGATGAGAACAGCATTTTTCAACTGGGAGCACTGCTGTGTAAGAAGATTGTTAAGAGTAAACCTGTCAGCAGGCTTATCGATGTGATCACTCCTGAGTGCTCGCGACAACAAAGTGTGGTATAAATCCCATAGTAAATAGCAGGCATGGATAACAGTGCGTTCCTGTGACTTTCATGTTGTGATGCTGGTAGCAATGCGAGCTCACTTCAGTATCCTCTAACCAGGCTGTCCCAAATAGTTAATGGTCTTTGTAACCCTTGGGCTAGCAACTGGTGGGTGCTTTTCAATTACAGTAGATGTCATCAACTACTGAAAAGCAAGTAAACACATAGGACCTTATCACATCCCCCGCCCCCCCGGTGTAGTTTTGCCAGCAAGCCTGACAAAACACATAGGACATGTCCCCCGGTGTCGTTTTGCCAGCAAGCCTGACAAAACGGCAGACACATGGGACAACTCTTTCACATTGCACACCGCTCTGTCATGGTGATGCTTCTCCATCACACAGGGGAAGTGTTGCCCAACCAGGGCAAAAGTGTGCCAGCTCTGTTAGAACCTTCCTGTGTTGACAAGGAAGTGTCCTAAGACACTTCCACATCAATTGGGGGTGGGTCCTCCACTGGAAATTGGGGATGTAATGTGATGGGCTGCATGCCCATCCATCCCTCAACTGACTGGCAAGTATCCTAGGAAACTTAAATTGGTAAGTTTGATGAGGTCCATAGATAAGTCCCATTGAGTCAATGGATGTTATAATGCACAGGCACCTAAAATATGAACACGTGTTCACCAAAAATATGAAGCCGGCAAAAGGTTGTTGAAACAGCTGTATATTTAAATTTCTCTTTATTATAATTGTTGAAATATATTCCACTGATTATACCAAAATCAGGGGAGATTAGAGCAGAAAAGGGAATAGACACTTAGCCTTTTAAAAGGTAGGAACTAGGAAACACTAGAACTGAGAGACTTAAAATGCCACTTCAAATGAATTCCTCTACCACCATTCCAGTATTAATCAGGCTGAGGTAATATTGTGAGTTTGTTTTGTAACACACATTGTGCTACTATAGTTTCTTAGTGGCGGCTGTGAAGCTGACTTTAGAAAATGCTTTCACCACAAAGGCACACACACTGAGGCTGGTATAAGTTAATAAAAGAACAAGAATGTTTATTGAACAAGCTTGAAATAATTCAGGTACAAATGCTTAATGGTTTCAGAAAATATTGGCAATAAAAGCTTATGGTTGCGTTAAGAGTAAAATCTTAAACTCTTCTGGGTTACAAGTCTTCAAAGTTCCACCACAGAAAATTACTTCAGGAAATTAATCTCTGAAAGTAACTCCCAAAACTGCCCCTTAGGAATCTAGCCAAAAATACCCTGAACTAGACTTCCCTAGAAAAGGAACAGTCCACTAACTGCTCCGCCACAACAGTATTCTAGATATCTACTAATAGCTACTCTGAATATCTCACAAAATACTAACCCAATCTTCTCTAAACCCAAACTTGCTCTCACTAACACCAACTCTCCAACTTCTCTCTAACAACTCCAACTCATGAACTGACTAACTGGGACTTCCTGGAGTTCAGAAATCCGATTTGCACAGCTTCATCTCGGCAGCGTTAATTTTTAAACTCTCATTGTATATACAAGTGATATTTTGATGAGATGTAATGACAATGTATTGTTGAAGGCTTTCATGGCCGGAATCATTGGGTTGTTGTAGGTTTTTTCGGGCTATATGGCCATTTTCTGGAGGCATTATCTCCTGACATTTTGCCTGCATCTATGACAAGCATCCTCAGAAGTTGTGAGGTCTGTTGGAACTAGGAAATTTGGGTTTATATATCTGTGGAATGATCTGTGGAGTTAGGTGTGAATGTTTCAACTGACCACCTTGATTAGCATTTGATGGCCTGGTAGTTTTTTGGTGTGGCTTGTTAGTGCCTGAGGGAATCTTTTGTTGAGAGGTGATTAGCTCTCCCTGAACAGCTCTTCCTCTCTGTTATTTTGCTGTTGTAATATTAGAGTTCTTTTTAATACTGGTAGCCAGAATCAAGGAACATGAAAGACACTGCAGACTACATGAACCAGAGAAGTCAGCCATAGCAGAGCACCTGATGAATCAACCTGGACACAGCATATTATTTGAGAACACAGAAATGCTGGACCACTCTAACAACTACCATGTTAAGTTGAACACTTCCCAAATATCTAGGACTGTATGATGTATTTTCGAATTATGCGTGCAGATCCAAGTAAGGTGGCCTTTTGCAGTTGAGAGAGAAGCCATTGAAATCCATAAGCACGTGGACAATTTCAACAGAAAAGAGGAAACCATGAAAATGAGCAAAATCTGGCTACCAGTATTAAAAAATCTCTAAAATTACAACAGCAAAACAACAGAGAGGAAACAATCAGGGACAGCTAATCACCTCTCAACAAAAGATTCCCTTAAGCACTAACAAGTCACACCAAAAAACCGCCAGGCCATCAAATGCTAATCAAGGTGGTCAGTTGAAACATTCACACCTAGCTCCAACAGACAAGAGTTCTTTGTCCCACTCTGGTCATTTCACAGATATATAAACCCAATTTTCTAGTTCCAACAGACCTCACAAACTCTGGGGATGCTTGCCATAGATGGAGGTGAAACATCAGGAGAGAATGCCTCTAGAACATGGCCATATAGCCCAAAAAAACCCTACAACAACTTAGATGTAATGACAGTTTGAAATTTCCCCTCATGCCCATTTTTAGCGAGAAAGTATATTCTATCCAATGTAAAGTTTCCTGAAGTCTTGCATGTGACCTTTGACATTCTTTTAAAACTGGATCCATAGTTTTGAACTCAAGAGTTAACAAGGCCAATTTATCCCGTCTTTTAACTGAAGATGTACCAGTGGTGTTTCCCAGTGCCTGAGTCTGATCCGTATCTCTTGAATTTCCAGCCTAGTTCACATTCATCCTTCCTAGGAGGGATCATGCTAAAGCCACACTGCTGAGATTTACCTTGCAAACTCTATTTAAGACAAGAGATTCGCACACAGGCTGAGGATGTTCACTTGAAGTTAAATCTCATGGTCTGGAAAGCTGAGAAAAGCTGAGATATTCGAGGTGAGAGCTAAACCTTCACTCCACCTTTTAGAAGTATAGCTGTTCTGGCTTATGCTTTATAGAAAGCGAGATTACAAATTGTTTGGCTTGCCTTGATGTATTACAACTGTAGGGCTATAGGTTGTATTTCCGAGAAAACCATTCACTCTCCCACTGAAATACACACCAGTGAATGTCGCAGAAAGGATTAAGTGGCAAAACATATGGGCTGAAATATTTGAGCTGTTTACTCTGGAGTAATCTTAGTCTGACTGCTTTGAAATAAGTGGCTTGATCATTGAAGCCAGTGTAGTTTTGGAAAGCGGAACCATGGGACACAAGCTTGTTTATTATTCCTATTTTATCCCCTGTAACTAAACTTGGTTTCCTTTATTTTATAGCACAGGCTAACATCAATTTTCATACCAATCATTTCAGCTACTCTTTCATAATTACATCTATGGGCTTATTGATGCTGCTGTTGTAGTGTTGCTGATGAAGATCATTTGAGGGTTGAAATTCAGTTTCAATTTGGCTAGTACAAATTTAAGAACTTGAACTTTGTAAGGTACCTTTGTGCCTAAGAGAGGGATTTCCTTTTGGTCTACAGTGTCCAGGCCAAAATCTGGCCCATCCTGATTTCTTGCTCCTTTATTGGTCACATCTGCTTATCTCTGTTTGCAGACACGAGGAAAGGATTGTTCTCTGTAACTAAGCTGGTAAGGACCCTCCTAATGAGACACACATCGTAACCAGTGTTTGAAAAGCCTGCCGTGCAATTCTTACATTGTGTTGTTTTAAAAAGGCCTTCCTTTCTGCATTTCAGTACTATGCCATTTCTGATTTAAATGAAGAAATCATTTTTATTGTTTAAACTATACATTATCTGGGTTGTTGTAGTTTTTTCGGGCTATATGGCCATGGTCTAGAGGCATTCTCTCCTGACATTTCACCTGCATCTATGGCAAGCATCCTCAGAGGTAGTGAGGTCTGTTGGAACTAGGAAAGAGGGGTTTATATATCTGTGGAATGACCAGGGTTGTCTGCTAGAGGTAGGTGTGAATGTTTCAACTGACCACCTTGATTAGCAATATAATGGCTTGACGGTGCCTCAAGCAAACTTTTGTTGAGAGGTGATTAGATGTCCTTGTTTGTTTCCTCTCTGTTGTTGCGCTATTGTAATTTTAGAGTTTTTTTAATACTGGTAGCCAGATTTTTTTCATGGTTTCCTCCTTTCTGTAGAAATTGTCCACATGCTTGTGTATTTCAATGGCTTCTCTGTGTAGTCTGACATGGTGGTTGTGAGAGTGATCCAACCCCTTTTTCCTAGTTCCAACAGACCTCACTACCTCTGAGGATGCTTGCCATAGATGCAGGCGAAACGTAAGGAGAGAATGCCTCTAGACCATGGCCATATAGCCCGAAAAAAACTACAACAACCCAGTGATTCCGGCCATGAAAGCCTTTGACAATACATTATGCATTATCTGTTTTTATGAGATCACCCAGCTATGCTACTGCTTTAGCTAAGGTTACACGCAGTCTATTGCACAAGCTCCTAGCCCTCCGAGTTCAGTATTTATTACTGTTCAGGCTAGGGATTGTTTTTATGATGTTGTGTTGTGTTACTGTGATGTGTTTACTTTATTTTTGATTTGATTTTATTGCATTCCGTTCGTCTGGTCTCGTCCCCATGTAAGTCGCCCCGAGTCCCTTTGGGGAGATGGAAGCGGGGTATAAAATTATTATTATTATTATTATTATTATTATTATTATTATTATTTTACTGACACAAAAACACAGTATGTCACAAAAATGAGATCTATATGCTGGATTTCATATCACAAAATCACAAGTTGAACACTTCCCAAATGTCTAGGACTGTATGATGTATTTTCGAATGATGCATGCAGATCCAAGTAAGGTGGCCTTTGCAGTTGACAGATCGTGATTTTGTCAATGTTTATTATTTCCAAATGCCGGCTGAGATCTTTTGGCACAGCTTTGATTTTGTGTTTCTGCAGTGGAGAAGAGATTTTGAGGTCTTTTCTATGAACCTCCCCCCCCCCCCAAAAGTAAACTTTGATTTTGATCATTTTATATATGGGGCACCATTTTTCTATACCTCTGTATATAATGGGACTTGAGCAGCCACAGATTTTTCTATCCATTGGGGGTCCCAAAACCAAGTAGATATCAATGAACCACTGTATTGTGACAGACTCTTTGGTGACAATTCCTTACTGATGCTGCTGTTGCCTCATGAGGAAAGTGTCTCTTCTTTCTAGAATAAATTGCAAGGGCATCAATACTCCAAAGCAGAACTTCTTAAACTGTAGGTCTACACCCCAAATGGGGTCCCATTAGCTCAACGTTGGGATCACAAAAAATTGGCAACAGTAAAAGGTTTCTGAACATCATTCATTTACATCTGTAAGCAACAATGGTGCAGTGTTTACAATGGACTCTGCAGAAAATGCTTCAGCTGTGCTTCATCATTTATTTATTTATGACATTTCGACCCTGCCTTTCCCCACCCCAGAGGGGACTGTTTACACATAGGCAACTATTCAACTATTCAATGAATAAGCAACTATTCAATGCCATAAAACAATGTACAATTAAAATAAACATTTAAACAGAATTATACAATACATTAAAACAATTAAAACATTTAAGGCAATATCTTCTCAATTAATCACGCAATCCTCAAGCATAATCCGGGCCATTCCAATAGTCATTTCACATCACTCCATATCTATCTATTGACAAGTTATTCCTTCATAAAAAGGAAGTGTTGAAAATGTTGATTTATTATCATAACATGATTAATTTTAATACCTGTTTTATACACCTGGGATCATGTAAAAAGTCCTTGGGTGGAATGTGGTCGTAAGTGGAAAAGATTTAAGACGTCTTGCTCTAAAGCAGTGGTTCTCAACCTTCCTAATGCCGTACAGGTCCTCATGTTGTGGTGACCCCCATCCATAATGTTATTTTCATTGCTACTTCATTACTGTCATTTTGCTACTGTTATGAATCGTAATGTAAATATATGCAGGATGCATTTTCAGTCACTGGACCAAATTTGGCACAAATACCTGATACGCCCAAATTTGAATACTGGTGGGGTTAGGGGTAATTGATTTTGTCATTTGGTAATGCTGGAGTTGCTGGGATTTATAGTTCACCTACAATCAAAGAGCCTTCTGAACTCCACTAATGATAGAATTGAATCAAACTTGGCACACAGAATTCCCATGACCAAGAGAAAATACTGGGAAGGTCTGGTGGACATTGCCCTTGAGTTTTTGGAGTTGTAGTTCACCTACATCCAGAGAACACTGTGAACTCGAGCAATGATGGATCTGGATAAAACTTGGCACAAATACTCTATATACCCAAATGTGAACAGTGGTAGAGTTTGGAGAAAATAGACCTTGCCATTTGGGAGTTGTAGTTGTTGGGATTTATAGTTCACCCACAATGAAATAGCATTCTGAACCCCACTGATATAATTGGACCAAACTTTTCACACAGAACCCCCATGACCAACAGAAAATACTATGTTTTCTGATGGTCTTTGGTGAACCCTCTGACATCCCCTCATGACCCCCACAGGGGTCCCAACCCCCAGGTTGAGAAACACTGCTCTAAAGGCTCCAAATCATATCTGGTCTTGGAAACTAAGAAGGGTCAGTTCTTTTACTACTTGGATCTCCAACAAGTATCATTTACTTTAGACTATATTTCAGAAGAAGGAATTGGAAAACTCACCTCTGAGTACTCTTTGCCTAAGGCAATCCTGTGAAATTCATGGGGTTGCCATAGGTCTACAAGTAGATATATGTACAGCACACACACTCCAGTGTGGCTTCACATTCAGTGGGGGAAACAACATTCCTGCAAATCACCTCTCCGTTGCCCACCCTGTGAGTATAGGAATGGGCTTTGTACATCTCTTTGCGTCATCCCCCCCCCCCCCAAATATTATTCTATGGGGAGGTGACATCTCTTCCCATATCTCCATATTCTACTTTTCCACTTGAAAACATCCAAAGAGTGTTATTTCACTCACTTGACCTTTTATGAGTTCTGTTATCTTGCTCTTCCTATCAAAATAGTTTGCAGCTGTTCTTTATTGCCACTGTAGGGTTTTCTGCCCAAGAACCTCTTTGCTTAAGTAACTATATAAAGTGTTACATACATCGATGACTTATTATAATAGTAATAATAAATAGCACAAAGTGATAACAGGCCTTTGCAGCCGTTGTTCTAATAGGAAATTGCCAGTGCCCTCATGGCAACAGGGCCAAGTTTTGTTTTGTTTTTAAAGCCTATATAAACATCACCAGAGAAAATATAAAAACAAAAGCAGCTTGTTCCTGCTTGTTTATTTACAGATGGTTTCTGTCTTGATAGGTTAATTAAAAAAATAGGTGCCAGCTGCTTTTTTTAAAGTGACAGCTGTCATAACCATTCCATTTCCTATTCATTTCCTTTTCTAGTGACAGCATTCCAGCTCCAGATGTGAGCGCCTGCTAAAATGGCAGCTGTTCTATAGGCAGAATGAATGCTTCAAATAAATAAAAACTCCTCAGGCTTTTCCTTATAAAGTGCTGTGATACGTCTGCCAGATTCTTCTGGAGGCGACCTAGGCTTAAGGCGAGGAATCCCATGTTGGTCCATCTTAACAATAGATGGACTGCCTAATTCGTAGATACTCATTCACATCCCCATATATTCTGGGCTCAGTCACTGGCACACATTTTCTGCCCACCTCTGTCTCCAACATGAAATGGTTGGAAAGCTCTGCTGCAGGGTACACTATAAGGAAAGCAATGTTAATATCCTACCCTCTGTGTTTTGGAATAGAAGGGGATGCTACATACAAAGGAGTTTCTTCGTAGTTTCCTTGATTTCTGAGTGATGCCTAGTTTGACAACGGTCCATGCAGAGGTGGCCCTAGGTAATATTCAATGGTAAGTGAACAGTATTTTGCCCCCCCCCCACCAATCACTTGCAGTTCCTAACATAACAATATGTTTAGATATCTTGTTTGTTGTTGTTCATTCGTTCAGTTGTTTCCGACTCTTCATGACCTCATGGACCAGCCCATGCCAGAACTCCCTGTCGGCCGTCACCAGAGGCGGCCCTAGGTAATTTTCAACGGTAAGCAAACAGTATTTTGCCCCCCCCCCCACCAATCACTGATATATATATATATTCTGTTCATCGTGGGAGTTCTGTGTGCCATATTTGGTTCAATTCCATCATTGGTGGAGTTCAGAATGCTCTTTGATTGTAGGTGAACTATACATCCCAGTAACTACAACTCACATATGTCAAGGTCTATTTTCCCCCAAGAGCGCCTCAAGAGTGCCCCTGGGCAAAATCAACTATACTGCAAATGCTTACTTTGTGTAATGGGTTGAGTCCATGTGAGAAAGATCTTGGAGTCTTCATGGACAAGTTGAACATGAGCCAACAGTTTGATGCAGCAGCTAAAAAAGCTAATAGGATTTTGGGCTGCAACAAAAGGAGTATAGTGTCTAGATTGAGGGAAGTCATGGTGTCTTTGTATTCTGCTTTGATTAGACCTCACCCAGAATAGTGTGTCCAATTCTGGGCACCACAGTTCGAAAGAGATAATAATAATAATAATAATAATAATAATAATAATAAATAGATCACATCCACAGCTGCTGCAAGATGATCGCACAGATAGTCTACAAGCAGAGGCATAACATCGTTGCTCAGATGATTCATTAGAACTTGTGCCACAAATATCATCTGCCTGCAACAAAGAACTGGTGGGATCACAAGCAGGAAAAAGTTACAGAGAATGAACACATCAAGCTACTCTGGGACTTCCAAATTCAGACAGACAGAATTTTGGAGCACAATACTTGTGACCGCATGATCGTGTTAAAAAACAAGGTATGGATGGTCAATGTTGCAATCCCAGGTGACAGCAGGATTGAAGAGAAACAACTGGAAAAGCTGACATGATATAGGATTTAAAGATTGAACTGCAAAGACTCTGGCACAAACCAGTAAAGGTGGTCCCAGTGGTGATCATACACTGGGTTCAGTGCCTAAAGACCTTGACCTGCACTTAAACACAATCGGTGCTGATCAAACTATATCTGCCAGCTGCAGAAGGCCACCTTACAGGGATCTGCACACATTATTCGCCGATACATCACACAGTCCTAGACACTTAGGAAGTGTCCGACATGTGATCCAATACAACAGCAAGCAGAGTGTCTGCTGGGAACTCATCTTGTTGTGTTTCAAATAACAACAACAACAACAACAACAACAACAATAATAATAATCTTTGTTTATACCCCACCACCATCTCCCCGAAGGAACTCGTGGCAGCTAACATGAGTCCAAGCCCAAAAATTACAGTAAGACAAAATAAATACATACAACAAACAATAACATAAAATAAAATGCATAAAATAAAATAAAATGCTAAATAATAGCAAAATAATACAATAAAAAAACACAAAATACAGGGATACTTTGATTGTGCTTTTCCTGCATGGCAGAGGGTTGGACTAAATGGCCCATGTGGTCTCTTCCGACTCTATGATTCTATGATTCTAGGGCAGTGTTTCTCAACCTGGGGATCGGGACCCCTGAGAGGGTCGCGAGGAGGTGTCAGAGGGGTCTCCAAAGATCATCAGAAAACAGTATTTTCTGTTGGTCATTTGGGTTCTGTGTGGGAAGCTTGGTTCAATTATATCATTGGTGGAGTTCAGAATGTTCTTAGATTGTAGGTGAACTATAAATCCCAGCAACTAAAACTCCCAAATGATAAAATCAACCCCCCTCCCAACCCTACCAGTATTCAGATTTAGGTGTATTGGGTATTTGTGCCAAATGTGATCCAGTGAATGAAAATACATCTTGCATATCAGATATTTACATGATGATTAATAACAGTAGCAACATTACAGTTATGAAGTAGCAACGAAATAATGTTATGGTTGGGGGTCACCACAACATGAGGAACAGCATCAAGGGGTTGGGGCATTAGGAAGGTTGAGAACCATTGTTCTAGGGGATGCCTGGGAAAGGTGGGCAGAGGGATACAGGAATGGGATGCAGCTTTCTTCAGATGGGATCGCAACGCCTGTCTCACAAACTTCTTTCATATTATTTCTCTTACCATTATACGGTTTCACTAATTTCTCATTAAATGTCAAGTGTTCTTTTGCCTGCGAGTCTGTTTCACAGAATCATAGTTGGCAAGGACCCTAAACCCAAATATATCCCCTGCAACACAACTCCTCTTTGCTATACAAGCATCCTAAAGGTGTCGCTACATTGTAGAATTAACATAGTTTGACTTTAATTGCGACAGAATCATGCAAGTTGTGGTTTTAAAAGGTCTCTAGCTTTCAGTGCTGAAGAGTGCTGGTACCTAAACAAACTTCACATCACATGATTCCATAGCATTGAGCCCACAGTAGTTACAATGGTGACAAACAGAGTTAATTCTGCAATACCGATGTACCCTCATGTAAAACATTCCAAACGCTAGCTGTCTATCTCGTTTAAACATCTCAAATGAAAGATGAGTCATATCCTGGATCTAAACAGCAAAAACCTCCCAGTCTCATATTGCCCATGATGTATTCTTTAGTAACTCATGCTCTGCTTCTTCCAGTATGCTTGCACGGCTTGGTGTTATGTGACATCTCGATAAAAATATTTCTGGCTATTGAGTGGTCCCTAGTTGGTTGAATGTACGTTAATAAATGGAAACCAAGTGCTCAAAAACCCCAGTCTACTAAATACTTTCACAGAATTAAATGTTCTTTTTCTCTTATTTCCAAAAGTAGTATTTTTAAAGAAAGTTTTATATGGGCCCAGGACTTTTAACAGTGTTTATAGTATTGTATTCAGTTGTAATTCCAGTGGTGGTTTTCAGTTTTGTGAAGCACTTTGGTTGGCATCCTGTTGGATTGTCCTAACTTAATGAGACCCATACAAGTAATTGTTGAATGATGGTTTAATACAATGGTCAATCCCATGGATTTAGTGGGCCGACTCTAGTTAGGATTAGACTAACTGAAACAGACCCCAGTACATTTGCATCAAGGAAGACACCACAAACCTCATGCTCATCAGGTGGATGCTCTTATTTGGCCATTGTGGTCCACGTTCTTGTTACATCCAGGATAGACTACTGCAACACACTCTACATGGCATTGCCTTTGAAGACTGCTCGGAAGCTTGAAATAGTCCAACAAGAGGAAGCCAGGTTAATAACTGGGGCAGCATACAGGGAGCACACAACTCCCATGTTACGCCAGCTCCACTGGCTGCCAGTTTGCTACTGGGCACAATTCAAATTGCTGGCTTTGGCCTATAAAGCCCTAAACCAGGGGACCTCAAACTAAGGCCCGGGGGCCGGATGCAGCCCTAAAAGATCATTTACCTGGCCCTCACTCAGGGTCAACCTAAGTCTGAAATGACTTGAAAGCACAAAACAACTATCAAAGGAACAGTGACCAGTACACTGCAACATTCACTTGGAAAGCAAATGTCTCAATTCATTAAGAAATGGACCTTGCTTTTACCAAACTATTCCTTTCCAACTGTTGTTGTTGTTGTTCATTCGTTCAGTCGTCTCCGACTCTTCGTGACCTCGTGGACCAGCCCACGCCAGAGCTCCCTGTTGGCCGTCACCACCCCCAGCTCCTTCAAGGTCAGTCCAGTCACTTCAAGGATGCCATCCATCCATCTTGCCCTTGGTTGGCCCCTCTTCCTTTTGCCTTCCACTTTCCCCAGCATAATTGTCTTCTCTAGGCTTTGCTGTCTCCTCATGATGTGGCCAAAGTACTTCAACTTTGTCTCTAGTATCCTTCCCTCCAATGAGCAGTCGGGCTCTAACCCTTTCCAACTATGCTCCTTTTATTTGTTTTTAAGACCATAGATTTGCATGCATCTTTAAACAGAGAAAGGGAGGAATTATTTGGGAACATCACAGAGTCAGTCTGTATTCTCTGCTTCTCTATAACCTGCCATTTATTTGATACCAAGTCAAAGATTATTTGTTAAGGATTGTGTAATACCCGTTTGGATTCTTATTCAGTGTTTACCTGCTTCGTTCTCATTTACAGGACCAACTCCAGATTTTTGGACAGGGCTCTTGTCATGGTATACCAGTCACAGTTTCAATTACTACTTCTAGTCTCTGGGAAAAAATTGAGACTGAATTTGTTAATGAAGAAAATTAAATATCTAATAGCCTGAAATATCTCCTATTGAATTCCAAGTTTCCTTTGATTTATCAATGTCGCATTTCACATCACGGCACCCCACTGTCTTTTTCCTTCATTTCCTTTCTAATTATAACTCCTTAGCTTAGTAATTGGCTGTTGCTCTTTTTTATTGCTTTTTTATTTTTTCAAAATCTTGTTTTCGTTTATTCAGCAAAGAGGTACAGTGAAGTAAAAAGAAGTAATTACAGAAACAAAGGATTACGAAAGACCCTTCCCTTCTAACCCCATTCCAGTGCTGAGAAAACAGAGGAAAACAAATCTACACTGAAATGACTTGTCTTCATTAACACATTTTAGATGTTCAATGTGTGCCAGTCTTTCCACTTTTAAGTGGGTTATGATGTATGTTTTTTATTTTTAACATTAATTTTTTTCATGAAAATAAACCTATACACATACATAGAAACATATATAGAAAAAATACCTAAAGTTATAAACAGTAGGACTGTGAGATTGATGAAAACAATGTTTCAAAACTCATTGCAAAATTAGGGAGTGCCAGTGTGCCGTCGCGCCTGGGGTCTATGGTTCTTAGTGAAAGAAACATGGACGTGACATCTCTCCCCAGGCGATTGCTTCTTGCCCTCCTTTAGAGAACTGGAACTTTCAAGGACCAAGACACTATAGATAACTCAAAATAGGTTTATTGTTCACAATGAGTTATCTTTCTTTAAGGCATGAAACTTGGTATTTAAAGGGGGGTAAAGGAAATATACATTACAGTCTCTGAAGTCCTGGGTCCAAGGAGTTTTCAAGCTGAGAAGCTCCCAGGTTCTCTCTTTTCTCAATGGCTGTGAAAGTTGGAACTTACACAGCCCCAGTTCAATGGTCTCTATTTGAAGGCACAAAAGTCTTCCTTTTGCTGCCAAAGAACTGGTTTGAAGGCGCTTGAAACTCCAAAATGTCGTCCAGGGTGATCTGAACATGAAGTATGAGTCTCAAGGGTAAAAACCTGAGAATTGGTGATGAGAGATAACTTGATCAAGGGCTTTAGAGCCAAGTCTTTCTCATGTCCATCTGTAGAGCTGTTTGATGGTGGAATGAAGATGGAAACACTACCCCCTCCCTAGAAAAAGGTGTAGCCAAACAATTGAGCTGGGGAAGCAATTCAACTGGTGCAAACAACATTGATTGACAGCTATAAATAACCAATCAATCCAACTATACATTTACAAGATAGGCAAGCAAGTTTGGGCATGTTACACAGTTCAAACCTTTGCTTCCTTGCACTGAAAATGAAACTGACTTTGGGAGGCTTCCGAGATGTACAAAATTCAAACAAAAGATTGGGTAAGTTTTGATTCTTAAGTTTTTGGCGCAGGCCATGCTTGCGTGTCAGATATCGCATTGTAAGTACAAATTTAACAAATTTGATACAACTTACGATGACTAATGAAAAAATTCCACACCCCTAGAAAACAGTATTTCCTCCACAGAAACAGAAAAAAGCTTCTTCTTTAGATATAATTTAACTGCAACTATCAGAACTCACTCTAAAATAATCATGTCAACCAATACAACCCCACACCACTAAACATATACCACACATACAATGACAAAATCTATATGCTTCATACTGCCTACCTGTTGATTTTAAGTTCTCAATTTTCAGCTTTCTTAAAATATCACTTTATAACTGCCATTTTGCTTTTAATAATGTTTTTCTAAATCAGAAACCAAAAGTCAATGTTTGCCTCTATCTTTGATTTTAAAATAGTAATGGCACTGGGATTGTGGTGCAGCTGGCTGAGTGTCAGCTGCATTAAGATCACTCTGACCAAAAGGTCATGAATTTGAAGCCAGCCCGGGTTGGAGTGGGCTTCCAACCAATTGTGTAGCCTGTTGTCGACCTTTGCAACCCAAAAGACAGTTGCATCTGTCAAGTAGGAAAATTAGGTACCACCTTGTGTGGGGAGGCTAAATTTACTAATTTATGAGGCCATAAAAAAGACTCCAGCAAAGCACTTCAGCAAAAAGCATGCGGGGAATGCGGAATTACTTCATCAGTGTCACAGATGGACGATGAAAGCGACAGCTCCCCTGGCGGCCAGAAAAAGTTAAATAGCCTCTGTGTATGTCTGTATATGTTGTATGTCAAATTGGCATTGAATGTTTGCCATTTATGTGTACATTGTAATCCGCCCTGAGTCCCCTGCGGGGTGAGAAGGGCAGAATATAAATACTGTAAATAAATAAATAAATACTATAGTTTTTCTTAAAATTGGTCAGGGTTCTCTCCTTGATGAGCATGTTTTTCAGAATGACATAGCAGCTTGCAGTTTTATTGCAAAATATATTCTGAAACCCAGTTCACAATCCAGTGTTATCTTGCTCCATCCTTGCTCCATCCTGATGCAGCTATCCCTTTCTTTCCTCCTTTCCTCTCTTGACTGGACTTGTGCTTTCCCACTTCCCTTACTCCATGATGACACATCTTTCCCTTCCTTGCTTATCTATCGCCATGCAGTGATGGCCACCTGCATATAATAAGGGCCTCCACATGCCATCATCATAATAAGGTTCAGATTCCAAACTGGTTGGCTGCCATATTTCCCTCTTCTTCAGGTAAAAAACATCTGGGGTTGTTCTTGTAGAGTGCTGTAATAATCTATTCAAATTAGGAATATCTACTTTGTAATCACAAGGATTAGAAAGAATGAGATGAAGACTGTCGTTCTCATTGTTTTTTTAAAAATAGGATGGATAACTTCAAGTCCTAAAGGAATTATGAGGATAGTTATATGCAGATCGTTACTCTTTACTGCTGTGTTCCTGAAGCATGGTTCATATGTTTAACTTGTCAAACAATAAAGTTACAGTGGTGTAGCATCAGTTACGTAGGCAAAACACCAGATACTTTCACAAAGATGCAAAAAGGAATGTCATGTACTAGTTATTGCCTTTCGGGAAGAAATAGTAAGTGAGATATCAATGTGATATACATATAGTACATGGTACAGTATATTGATGCTGTCAACGGCAGGTAACAACAATTCATAATACAAGCAACCAATTTCCCAGCAACAGGGAAAGGCTTGTCTGATAATTTTGTTAATGTAAGAGATCTGAAGACAAGTGTCCAGATCAAAGAGATGATGATCTATGTGAAATACTATTTATTCTACTATTTTCAGTATACTTTGCAGTAGACCATGAAGCTATAATCCAGGAAAACCATGACCTTTTGCTCAATTTCCGGAATGGCAAATCTACCCAAACTTTCCAGACTTTAGAAGACAGAACATTTTGCACAGTCCAGCATAAAGAGGTCATGTCCAGGCCAGACTGGAATTTACTCTGATAATGGTGCATATTTCCTTTTAAGCACCCTGTACTACAGTAAGTACTGTTCCAAATTGGCCACTAGATAATTGTTCAATCATTCAGATGATGTGCTGGAGAAATAGGAATGAAAACATCTACTATGGAGAATGTGTTAAAGATGTTTAGTGTTAATCTGGGCCAAGGATTCCGATGCATATTCCAAATAAGGAGTGAGAGTTTAGCTGAACATGAATAATTTTTGCAACAGATTTATACCATGTAATGATCTTTATACTCACACCTATCATAGTGACTACTGTCCAATTAAATGAGTCTGTGAGAGATAGAGCAACTAATACTCTCTTGGAAAATTCTGGCCTCGTGGGGTAAATATCAACTCCTTCAACTGCCAACCTGAAAAAGAAAGACGAATATACAGGGTTATTTTTATTTATTTGTCATGTCAGGGCAACCAGTCAATTGTATTACATTTCTAACAGAACAAAACAAGCAAACAGACAAAGAACAAAATTTGCAAGTTTGGTAGTTGATTAAATGTTCTTTGACCAGTATCTGGCCACTTGGAGTGCTTCTGGTATTGCTGCAAGAAGGTCCTCCATTGTGCATGTGGCAAGGCTCAGGGTGCATTGCAGCAGGTGTTCAGTGGTTTGCTCTTCACACTTGCATGTCGTGGATTCCACTTTGTGGCCCCATTTCTTGAGGTTGGCTCTGCATCTCGTGGTGCCAGAGCGCTGTCTGTTCAGCGCCTTCCAAGTTGCCCAGTCTTCTGTGTGCCCAGGAGGGAGTCTCTCATTGGGTATCAGCCATTGATTGAAGTTCTGGGTTTGAGCCTGCCACTTTTGGACTCTTGCTTGCTGAGGTTTCCAGTGAATGTCTCTGTAGATCTTAGAAAACTATTTCTAGATTTAAGTTGTTGACGTGCTGGCTGATATCCAAACAGGGGATGAGCTGGAGATGTCTCTGCCTTGGTCCTTTCACTATTGGCTGCTACTTCCCGGCAGATGTCAGGTGGAATATACGGGGTGAGGCAGCATAACTTCCTTTTTTCAAAACTTAATAAAACCCATTTTATGAATCAGAAAATTTTATTTTTTTATAATATAGGCACATACCTAAAGTTTTGTTTTACGTAGTTTTGAAGATCAAATTAGGTAGGTGACGTCCCCCATTCTCCATCCACTGAGTAAACCGATTTCTGGCGTTTGTCATGACTCTTGCCAGGATAGCAGGTGTTATGTTGGCAATTGCTTCCCGGATGTTGGTCTTCAAATCTTGTAGGGTCCTCGGACGGTTCACATAAACACGGGATTTCAAAAAACCCCATAGAAAAAAAATCACAAGGGGCCAAATCTGGAGAGCAGGCCGGCCACTCCAAATTAGCTAGAAAAGTAGGCCTCAATGGCAAAAGCACACTCCTCACTGTTCCAATGCATGATGGTGACCTAACTGTGTCAGGACAAAATTTATACTCCCGCCTCTCGAACGAGACCACAAGCGCTCTGCTACGTCTTTAACTGACTGAATGGCGCGCATTTTAAAAAAGGAAGTTATGCTGCCTCACCCTGTAGAAAAAGTGAAAAGCTGTAGAAACAGGAATGGCTATTTCTTAGTTATTGACTAAGGGTATATAATTGTTATGTCACAATACTGACATAACAACATCATACTTTCCATTCAGTTCAGAAGGTATGCAAAATTATTTATGAGCTTATATGATTATTTTTGTAGGCTGAGTGCATGCCTATAATGCATGATACTCGTGTTTCAGGCCCCTTCCACACAGCTGAATAAAATCTCACATTATCTGGTTTGAACTGGAATATATGGCAGTGAGGACTCGGATATCTCAGTTCAAAGCTGACATTGTGGGATTTTCTGCCTTGATATTCTGGGTTATATGGCTATGTGGAAGGGCTCTCAATAATGCTTCATGTTGAGTATACAATCTTGGTAAATAATGAATTTGTTGAACAACAGCCTCCCATTGCTGAAAGAACAAAAACAGCAATTTCTGTTGACATCGTTTCCCACTCCTCCTCTACAAACCTCAATACAGTTTTCAGTCCCCTCCCATTTCACCTATGATATGAACTTTTAGATCCCTGTGTGCCGGTACTGTGCAGATGTACCTTTTTAACCTTTAAGAAGTAGCTTAAATTCAGGGACCAGTTCCACAACCCATTATGTAGTAGATCAATTTAAATCAAGAAGACTGAGCCATAACCATATATGTAAAAGGTTAAGCGAGTCTATCACATATATATTGTGATACTAGCCGTTCCCTGCCAGGCGTTGCTGTGGCCCAGTCTGGTGATCTGAAAAATAAAGTAATGAGAAAGAGTTGGTTTTTAATAAATGTAATTTCTTTCTACTTGTGGGTAAACAGCATTTATTGTTGTTTCGTTGTCAGTGTTGATGTGGAGATTGTCTGATTTGCCTGCTCTGGAACATGCAATATATAATTGTCCTTCTTTAGGGACCCCTTTCAAATCTATGATATTATATCTCTGTGTGTGAATCATTCATATCTATCTATATCTATGGCTGGGTGACTCTTTGACAGGAGGGCTGTGATTATGTTTTCTTGCCCTAGTGAAGCGAGTTGGACTGGATGGCCTTAAATATTTTCATGTGGGTTCTGTGTGAGAAGTTTGCTCCATTTCCATAGTTTGTGTGGTTCAGAGTGCTCTTTGATTGTAGGTGAACTATAAATCACAGTAACTACAACTTCCAAATGTCAAGGTCTATTTTCCCCAAACTCCAGCTGGGCATATAGAATATTCATGCCAAGTTTGGTCCAGATCCATCATTGTTTGAGTCCACAGGGCTCTCTGGATGTAGGTAAACTACATCTCCCAAAGTCAAGGTCAATGGCTACCAAACCCTTCAAGTGTTTTCTGTTGATCATGGGAGTTCTGTGTGCCACGTTTGGTTCAATTCCATCACTGGTGGAGTTCAGAATGCTCTTTGATTGTAGGTGAACTATAAATTCCAGCAACTACAACTCTCAAATGACAAAATCATTTTTTTTAGTGATGGTCACTCCTTGGGTTAGTAGGTGTCTTGTGCCCAAATTTGGTGGCAATTCATCAAGTGGTTTTTGAGTTATGTTAATCCCACAAACTAACATTACATTTTTATTTATATAGATGTTTAGGCACCTGAGGACATGGGGAACGTAAACAGGATACTAGTGGAATGAGGAAGATATTCTTCCAAAAATTAATGCCATTATGTGTTTTTTCATGGTTCTGCAACTCAGAATGCAATGACTGCAGCTTGACACCACTTTAACTGCTGTGGCTCAGTGCTGCAGAATGTTATATGCGTTGGATTGGGATTCTGGGAAACCAGGGTTCAAATCCATGCTTAGCCATGTAAACTTACTGGACGATCATGGGAAAATTATACTCTCTAGGTCTCAAAGGAAGGCATTGAGAAAACCCCTCTGAACAAAGTTTGTAAAAAAATGAAAGCCCTATGGTATGTTCACTTTAGATTTATCATTAGTCATAAATGATTTGAAAGCACACAACGGATTTTTTTTTTAAACTATTATATAAAATGTATTTTTTTATCATGCTTATCTTTAAAAATGGGTTTTCATCTTAACTGTATTTTCTGTGAGTGTAGGAATGTGGAGGAGACATAGGAGGGAGAGATGTATAAAAAATTAAAACCGAGAAGAGGAGTGATTTCAATTTCACGCAGATACCTTGGAGATGAGCAATGTGAGTTGACAATTTCAAGAACATTTTTTGTTGTCAAAGTGTAGCTAGATAAACGTTTGCCAGTGTCTGAATCTTTTCCTTCTCCATTGTCTAAAAGGCTTTATGTTTTTAATACTCTCTTCATTAATTTGAATAAAATGACAGAACCCACAAATCAAACCCTAACATTAAGTACAAAGTGTCCAATATGTTCTCATATGAAAAGTCTCTTCTCCATTCAGTTTATTTTCATGTTAAGGCTCACATCCAACTTTCCTGGAGTCAGACAGTTCTGTTACAGATTTATATATCACACTCCTGACATTTAGCTACCATTACTTTGAAGGCTAATACAATCAGCATAGCAGTATGCAGATGAACAAAAATTCTGAAATGTGGCAAGCTAGGTTAATCTGCTCTTAAACACAGCCAGGTCAGAAAAAATCTCACAAGGAGCAACAGCTAACTGAATGCTATCAAACAAAGTCCAGTCTTGATTTGGAAAGGTACAGTAAGTTACAGTAAGTTGTAACAGGAACAAGTATGTGTGTGATTGTTAAAGAAAACCTTATGTTGTTAATTATTATGTGCAGCTGCTAATGTAGGTCAGCTGGTAAGTTTGGACCATACCTGGCGGGGTATAACTGTATGGTTTTTAGAATACAGTTCAGTTTTTGCTTTGAGGAGCCTTTTGCTCAACCATTTCTATTGCTCTCTCATTTGGATGAAGACGAAGAAGCCTTATTCTGTATTGCTTACAAAGACTACGTAAGTTTGTTGCACTGTTTGTAACATTGCAAGTTTATGTTTTAACTCTGCTGATAAGAGTAAAGTTTTTCTGTTTTTTTCCTTTTGCCTGGGTGCAACATTATTGTGTCTTCTGCATTGGACTTGACTGAAATACGCTTAGCACAACAAAGCACACTTGGAAGTCCCCAGATGGAAATCTTCATAGTTTATAAAATTATAATTAGGCCAAGGCAGGTTTAAGGCCACCTAAAAAACCCATGAAAACTTCCAGTTGGCATAATTGATGAAGTAAGATATCAGATCGATAACCTCATCAGATGGGCAAAATTGCCCATCATACAATGCTTCCTCTTTACTTCCAGCACAGAGCCCACTGGCTCCCATCCCATGATGTAGATCTACTTTTGGCAGAGCTCCGTGGTGCAAGTGAAAAGGAAGCATCGTAAGTCACTGCAGTGGTAACATGGGAGGCTTCCCATGTTGCATACGCAACAATAAAGGGAAACTGAGTGGTGGACGCTTCCTTCTGTGGAATAGAATGAGGGGGAAGCCATGTGATCCTGGGTGTGGGGTGACAGGGTCCCCACGCCACACCCTGCCAGATTCATCGCTATGTGTGGCAAATACCAGTCTCAATGTGATGGGGTCCCTAATAATAATAATAATAATAATAATAATAATAATAATAATAATAATATAAAAACCTTTATTTGTACCCCACTACCATCTCCCGAAGGACTCGGTGCCGCTTACAAGAGGCCGAGCCCAAATACAATAGTAAAAACAATAACAACAACAGCAAAATAACTCAAAAAACAAAGCAATGATATTAACAACACACAATGATGCAAATAAAATCAATGACAGGGCCAAATGTAATAATTAAAGTTAAAAAATGCTGGGCGTGACCAGGTAGAGTGTTTGGAGAGGGATGGGCATGCAGATATCCTAGATCTCTGATAAAGTGCGTTGGGACATAATGCTAGGAGTTTCCTTATTCTGGGAAGGCACACCGGAACAACCACGTTTTAAAGCTCCTCCTAAAGCTTGCTAGCGACGGGGCCTGCCTGATGTCCTTAGGGAGAGAGTTCCAGAGCCGAGGGGCCACCACCAAGAAAGCCCTATCCCTCGTCCCCACCAATCGCACTTGCGATGCTGGTGGGATTGTGAGCAGCGCCTCTCCAGATGAACGAAGAGAACGTGTGGGTTCGTACACAGAGATGCGGTCACGCAGGTAGGTGGGTCCCAAATCATTTAGGGCTTTATAGGTAAGCACCTGCACCTTGAATTGGGACCAGAAAATGAATGGCAACCAGTGGAGTTCCTTAAACAGGGGGGTTGACCTTTCCCTGTAAGGAGCACCAGTTAACAACCTGGCTGCCGCCCGTTGGACCAATTGAAATTTCCATGCTGTTTTCAAGGGCAGCCCCACGTAGAGCGCATTACAGTAGTCCAATCTGGAAGTGACTAAGGCATGGACCACCCTGGCCAGATCCGCCTTCATGAGGTATGGTCGCAGTTGGCTCACGAGTCTTAATTGTGCAAAGGCCCTCCTGGCCACAGCCGACGCCTGAGCTTCAAGCGACAGTGATGAGTCCCTAGTTGATAGTTTTATAGTAAAGGAGGGTAAGCAAGAGCTCAAATATTATTGAGAACGTATATAGCATGATATTGTATCTCTATATTATGGGATTCCATTTCTGAAATGATTCCATGAGAATGTGTGTGTCCAGGGATAGTCCCAATTCTCTTCATCATTAGCAGACTCCACACTAAACACATATCCAAAGTGTCCTTGTCAGATCACAATGTGTACTGGAACCGACACACCTCAGAAGACAGTTCATAGAATCATAGAATCATAGAGTTGGAAGAGACCTCATGGGCCATCCAGTCCAACCCCCTGCCAAGAAGCAGGAATATTGCATTCAAATCACCCCTGACAGATGGCCATCCAGCCTCTGTTTAAAAGCTTCCAAAGAAGGAGCCTCCACCACACTCTGGGGCAGAGAGTTCCACTGCTGAACGGCTCTCACAGTCAGGAAGTTCTTCCTCATGTTCAGATGGAATCTCCTCTCTTGTAGTTTGAAGCCATTGTTCCTTGTCCTAGTCTCCAGGGAAGCAGAAAACAAGCTTGCTCCCTCCTCCCTGTGGCTTCCTCTCACATATTTATACATGGCTATCATATCCCCTCTCAGCCTTCTCTTCTTCAGGCTAAACATGCCCAGCTCCGTAAGCCGCTCCTCATAGGGCTTGTTCTCCAGACCTTTGATCATTTTAGTCGCTCTCCTCTGGACACATTCCAGCTTGTCAATATCTCTCTTGAATTGTGGTGCCCAGAATTGGACACAATATTCCAGATGTGGTCTAACCAAAACAGAATAGAGGGGTAGCATTACTTCCCTAGTTCAACCCCCTTCACTGGTCAGTGTAAAACCGAACTGAGTTCAAAGTTAGGAAGAAGCTTGCATTCAATTAACATGAGACGGGAGGAGAGAAGAGAGGATGGTTATATTGCTCTTCCTTGTAGACTCTAACAAAACATGCTGTTACCATCTCTTTCCATTACAAATATATTTTGTGGGAAAGCACGATGCTTTTCGGTTGTCCCAAAGTGTTATTTTTTTATATCCAATAGACTCATATTATAGTATTTTGACAGGCAGAAAATGTTTTCCTTCTGTTCTTTCTGCACAACCACAATGTTTTAAACTGCCAAATGGGATTGTGTGGCTTCCCCCCATCTCAGTGGGATACATGTGTGGATTTCAGAAGATTTGCCCTTAAAAAATAACTCAGACTTTTAAATACCAATCTGGGTAATGTAACATAATGTAATTCAGCTGATGTAGCTTATACTACAGGGTGGAATTTCTCAAAGAAATCCCTGCAATTTTTTCTTTTATTACATTTCCTTTTCAAATTCTTTGCATATTTGCCCAGAGCATTTTAGTCAGCTGGCTGTGTTCACTACGGAAATCTAGGACTGAAATGGATCCTGAAATCTACCTTTAGCTTTGCTAATAAGCCAAAGGAAGTTACAAAGGAAGGCCACAACAATCCAGTGTGGAAACTATGCTGACACATCTACTGAATCCTTTGTTGAAATTATTTTTTACTAACATGCTCCATTTTTAATATAAAAAACACACACAAGGTGAAGCTACACAAAACAACTCCAAACTACAAATGAAAGTAAGTTATTGCACTAAATTATCACATACACAATTGTTTTTTTAAAAAATAGGGGAAACAACTGACTTCCAACATTCCCACGAATGGTTGTAGGTACTTAGATATCATAATTCCTCTACAACAGTGGTTCTCAACCTGGGGTCCCCAGATGTTTTTGGTCTACAACTCCCAGAAATCCCAGCCAGTTTACCAACTGTTAGGATTTCTGGGAGTTGAAGGCCTAAAAACATCTGGGAACCCCAGGTTGAGAACCACTGTTCTACAATATATTAACTTCTACAAGGGTTGAATAAAAAGTAAGGCCTACGCCTTCGTAACTCCTCAACAAATGGCAGTAATGGTATGTGGCAGGTACTGGCTTGTTCAGTAGACTCTCCTCTACAGTTCCATTTTGACGGGAAGATGTAGCATTGAATAGTTGTGTTGTTAAAGTGCAAAGTATGGAACCCTGCACAGATGGTCGGTCAATGAGACTTAAGCAATTGAATTCTTGACAGCAAAAGGTGTCACCTTAACATCTTTAAACTTACTCTCCCAACGATGCACAGTACTCAGATCAACACAATCACCATAAACAGCTTGCATTCTCTGATAAATCTCCTTTGGGGTGACACCTTCTGCTGTCAGGAATTCAATGACTGCACGTTGTTTAAGTCGCATTGACCGACCATCTGTGCAAGGTTCCATACATCGCATTTAGCAACACAACTATTCAATTCTAAGGCTTCCCGCAAAAATGGAACTGTAGGGGAGAGTCTACTGAATAAGCCAGTACCTGCTGCATACAAGTACTGCCATCTGCTGAGGAATTACAAAGGTGGAGGCATTACTTTTCATTCAACCTTCGTACATGTTGTTTATCCCCCATATTCTAACATTAGCATCCCTGATAATCTTGAAAACGGTTCGGGCCCTGCCTATCTCCATGATCGCATCTCCTTCTATGGACCGGCATGAGCTCTAAGATCTTCCGGGGAGGCCCTCCTCTCGGTCCCACTACCGTCTCAAGCGCGATTGGTGGGGACGAGACAGAGGGCCTTCTTGGTGGTGGCCCCCTGCCTCT
Source organism: Anolis sagrei (assembly GCF_037176765.1). NCBI lineage: Eukaryota > Metazoa > Chordata > Lepidosauria > Squamata > Anolidae > Anolis > Anolis sagrei. Next base: position 67,087,847 of record NC_090026.1, read on the forward strand.
GGAATGCCCTTCCAAGGGAAATAAGACAAGCCCTATCCCTCCCCTCCTTTCAAAAGAGCTTGAAGACCTGGTGGTTTCAACAAGCCTTTGAAAATGACCAGTTCTAACTCAGCCCTACACATTGTTAAATACGGACTTATTCTTCCTACCAATTATCCAGATTATTTCCTCTAATCGGCCCCAGAATGAACAGCCACAGATCCGTACCTAATATTATTGTTGCCTGCCATAGCATTGCACTTAATTTCCGGGCCTCCTAGAATTTTTCGGCTTGCACAAATCTTGGCCCGGTTTTTAAATTTTTAAATTGCCTTGAACAAGCAGGATTACTTTTAATATATGTGTGTTGTGGCGACAATTTTTATGCTATATTTTGTTTTGTTAATTTTATGGTTATGTTGCTTTTACTTTGTATATTTTGTGATGTTACCTGGGAATTGCTCTGAGTCCCCTCGGGGAGATAGAACAGTATATAAATAAAGTATTATTATTATTATTATTATTATTATTATTATTAAGTAAACGTTCCAAAATCAACAAGCAAAGTCATATTGTCCCAATAACTACTTCATTTAGACATGCACAGTTTTTTTTCCTTCGGATTTTTTGGCATATCTAATACTACACACTACATAACTACATTCTACCTAGTACTACAGAACTACAACTAAATGCCTATTAAAATAACAGAGCATAAACACTTAAAACAAACAAACACACACACACAAACCTGAACAAACAAACAAACAAACAAACAAACAAACAGACAAATCTATGAACCTACTGCTCACTAGCTCAGTGTTTCTCAACCGGGGGGGGGGGGGGGTCGGGACCCCTGGGGGGCCACAAGGGGATGTCAGAGGGGTCACCAAAGACCATCAGAAAACACAGTATTTTCTGTTGGTCATGGGGGTTCTGTGTGGGAAGCTTGGCCCAATTCTATTGTTTGTGGGATTCAGAATGCTCATTGATTGTAGGTGGACTATAAATCCCAGCAGCTACAACTCCAAAATGTCAAGTCTATTTTTCCCCAAACTCCATTAATGTTCATATTTGGGCAAACTGATTATTCATGTGAAAGTTAGTCCAGATCCATCATTGTTTGAGTCCACAGTGCTCTCTGGATGTAGGTAAACTACAACTCCAAAATTTAAAGTCAATGCCCACCAAACCCTTTCAGTATTTTCTGTTGATCATGGGGATTCTATGTGCTAAGTATGGTTCAATTCGATTGTTGGGGGAGTTCAGAATTGTAGGTTGATTGTGGGTGAACTATAAATCCCAGCAACTACAACTCCCAAAATCAATCCCCTGCAACTCCACCAGTATTCAAATTTGGGCAAATCGGGTATTTGTGCCAAATTTGGTCCAGTGAATGAAAATACATCCTGCGTATCAAATATTTACATGACGATTCATAACAGGAGCAAAATGGCAGTTATGAAGTAGCAACTAAAATAATGTGATGGTTGGGGGTCACCACAACATGAGGAACTGGGTTAAGGAGTTGCAGCATTAGGAAGGTTGAGAAACACTGCACTAGCTGATTTTTAAAAATCCATTATTAATCTACTCCCTTTAAATGATGTTATATAAGCATACTTCTACTTCGGCATCACCTCATTACATTGCATAGGAATGTGTTAGTGATAATGGCATAACCATCCATCCCACCTTGTGACTTAGCAGTAATGAATTACTTCCAAGCTCTGGCTTGGGCATCTGCCACCCCCATTTCATGGCTTATGTTTCCAGAGACAGACATTCACAAAATTAATAGAAAGTTAAAATTAACAATGAGGCTACAAAGCTTGTTTGAATTCCCCCAAAATCATTACAAAACATAAGAAATAAAGGTGCCTGTTAAAATTAACTGTTAGAGCAGTGGTTCTTAACATGTGGGCCATGGGCCACCAGTCGGCCACGAGGACAAAAATCTGGTCCGTGAGCCTCCTTCCTCTTATTTTATTTTATTTTATTTCTACTCCTTTTGCATCGCCTGTCACTCCTTCCCTGTTGCTGACCATGGCATATGTTCTGTATCAGAAACTAGGGCTGATGTGATGTATCCAATGTAATTTTCTGAATTAGCACCCCAAATTTAATGTAAAGTTGACCAAAAACTGATTCGTAAACCTTTTGGAACTAATGCTGGAGAGTGGTCCTTGGTCAAAGTGGTCCCTGGTTAAAAAAAAAAAAAAGATTGGGAACTACTGTGTTAAGAGTCAGAGAATCATAAAGTTGGAAGACACCGCATGGACCATCCTGTCCAACCACTATGCAGGCAAAGCAAACTCAAAGTATCCCTGACAGATGGCTATCCAGACTCTGTTTAAAAGCCTCCAAAAAAGGAGCTTCCACCGCACGCCGAAGCAGGGAGTTCCACTGCTGAACAGCTCTCGTGGTCAGGTGGTTCTGCCTAGCTTTCAGGTGGCACGGGACTGAAGACCGACAGGTCACAGGTTCGAATCTGGGGAGAGCGCCGATGAGCTCCCTCTGTCAGCTCCGGCTCCCCACGTGGGGACATGAAAGAAGCCTCCCACGAAGGATGGTAAAGCATCAAAACATCCTGGCGTCCCCTGAGCAACATCCTTGCAGACAGCCAATTCTCTTACACCAGAAGCAACTTGCAGTTTCTCAAGTCACTCCTGACACACATACAAAAAACCCTTTTCTGTAATTTAAACCCATTGCTCTGAGTCTGAGTCTCCAGGACTACAGAAAACAAACCTGCTCCCTCTTCCTTATGACATCCTTTCAAATATTTATACATGACAATCATGTCTCTTCTCAAGCTTCTCTTCTGCAGGCCAAACATATCCCACTCTTTAAGCCACTCCTCATAAGGCAAGTTTTCCAAACTTTTGATCATTTTAGTCGCCCTCCTCTGACACGTTCAGCTTGTCAATATTGCCTGTTGAATGTCATCAAATAATGAAACTATTACATTATGTTTAAATGTAAAAAGTATCGAGTATTCATTGATAAAAACACTACTGACTGAAAATATGTCACACAGTCATTTCAAATTCACATAGAGCCCTTCCAGACAGGCCCTATATTCCAAGATCTGATTCCAGGTTTTCTAGTTTAAACTGGATAATACGAATCCACACTGCCAAATAAACTGGAATAAACAGAAAATGTGGGATCAGATCCTGCGATATAGGGCCCTTCCACACAGCCTTACATCCCAGAATATCAAGGTGCAGTGGGTTAAACCTCTGTGCCGGCAGGACTGAAGACAAACAGGTTGCAGGTTCAAATCTGGGGAGAGCGCAGATGAGCTCCCACTTTCAGCTCCAGCTCCTCATGCCTCCCACAAGGATGATAAAACATCAAAACATCCGGGCGTCCCCTGGGCAACATTCTTGCAGATGCCCAGTTCTCTCATACCAGTAGCGACTTGCAGTTTTTCAAGTCGCTCCTGGCACGACAAAAAAGGCACAAAATCCCACAATATCTACTTTGAACTGGTTTATCTGAAACCCCTTCCACACATCTGAATAAAATCCCACGTTTTCTGCTTTGAAATGGAATATATGGCAGCGCGGACTCAGATATCCCAGTTCAAAGCAGATATTGTGGGATTTTCTGCCTTAATATTCTGGGTTATATGGCTGCGTGGAAGGGCCCCGAGTGCACACTCAGATAATGTGGGATTTTCTGCTTTGATATTCTGGGATATAGGGCTGTGTGGGATATAGGGCCCTTGGTCAGATCTATGCTGGCAAATCAGAGCAATGCTTAAGAGCTACCTGTGGTTTTGGATAGTCCAATGCTTCCTAATATGAGTAGAGCCTTAGCATCTTCAGGGTTGTTTTTAGTATCAATAATAGTATGTAATAATAGTATCAATCATGAGCAAGCCTTTCAACCACAGACCTGCAATTCTCTATTTATAGGTACTAGCAGACCAAAAACCTCTCCACAAAGCAGCCCCATTATTTTTCCTCTTGAAACCTCACTGCAGCTTGAGGGCTGCAAAGTTAAATCAATATGACAAATTTGTCCAGAAGCACAACACAGGTACTACAGAGGTTAAGGAGAACAATTCACCAAGGATATCAAGGAGAAAATACAAGAATGAGTGAGTGAGTCCGAGTGTGCGAAAGAGAGAGAGAGGCTGGATCTACACTGCCCTATATCCCAGGATTTGATCCAAGATTATCTGCTTATCACAGATATGTGGCAGTGTAGACTCATATAATCCAATTCAAACTAGCTAATCTGGCCTCAGTTCCTGTGAAATAGGGCAGTGTAGATCCATCTGAAAAAGCAAAGCTAAATAAACTCTGTGTGGCTCGATATGCATATTACAGGGAGCAGAAATGGTCAACATTTTCTAATATACACCATTAAACTAGGACTGCAATGCCACACCATGTCTGGTGAAGTCTCAGGGAATGTGTTGGTTCTCTGTCATATAATCCAGATTATCAAAGCAGGTAATCTAGACTGTCTGCTTTGAATTGGATTATATGAGTCTGCACTGCCATGTAATCTAGTTCACAGCAAATAATCTGGATTTTGTATGGCAGTGTAGAAGGGCCTAAATTTCCATGTAGGAATGCAATTTTGAAGTTAAGTGGAGTTGGAGCAGGGGAGAATTTTGATTTTTTTTTTTTAGAAGTATCATTTTGTGAACTGGCTTTGAAACCAACAAACCCATATGCATTCATTATCAGGGCTGTTTGGCTTAGACAAAAATGTTTTGTTATGGTTGGACGTGCGCCAACTGCGACCGTACTTCGGGAAGGCAGATCTGGACAAGATGGTCCACGCCTTAGTCACCTCTAGACTGGATTACTGCAATGCACTCTACGTGGGGCTGCCCTTGAAAACGGCCCGGAAATTTCAGATTTCAGATCCAACAGGCGGCAGCCAGGTTGTTAACTGGGGCTCCTTACAGGAAGCGGTCATCCCTCCTGTTCAAGGAGCTCCACTGGCTGCCATTCATCTACTGGACCCAATTCAAGGTGCAGGTTCTTACCTACAAAGCCCTGAATGGTTTGGGACCCGCCTACCTGCGTGACCGCATCTCTGTATACGAACCCACACGATCCCTTCGATGATCCGGAGAGACCCTGCTCTCGATCCCACCAGCATCGCAGGCGCGATTGGTGGGGACGAGAGAGAGGGTCTTTTCGGTGGTGGCCCCTCGACTCTGGAACTCACTCCCTAAAGACATCAGACAGGCCCCAACTCTGACAGTCTTCAGGAGGAGCTTGAAGATGTGGCTGTTCCAGTATGCCTTCCCAGAATAATGATCCCATAGCACTTTGTCCTCCAAAGCACTTTACACTTCTTTAGGTCTGCTCGTATGCCCTTCCACAAACACTGGTATCACCTTTCGTCCATGCTCCAGCATTATTTCCAATTTTAACTCTACATTTGGCCTCCCCACTGTTTTTAATTGTGTGTTGTCTTATTGATAATGCTGAGTATTTTATTGTCTATGGTTTTTTAATTGCTTGTATTGTTGTTATTATTGCTTGTATTGTTGTGTTTTGGCTCGGCCTCATGTAAGCCACACCGAGTCCCTTGGGGAGGTGGTAGCGGGGTACAAATAAAGTATTATTATTATTATTATTATTGGACAATGCTGGACAATGGTTGGACAAAAGGGAAGGGAAGGAACTGGAGAAAGAGCTGGTCATGCTGTTTGGCTTACTATGCCATTTGGAGCAAAGCAGTGAATAGATTATTAGCATTGCAACTCATGAGACTTCTTGTTAGGCAAACTGTCAGGACCAGTTTTAGCTTAGGCTGATGCCATCTAGCTGTGAAGGTCCAATCAGATGGCTCAAAGGAGACTCTTGCAGCTGCAAGGACTTTTCTGGAGCAGCATAAACAGCTGGTGTTTGTAATAGTTTGTTACTGGAAGTAATTGTTGTGTTGGTGTTATAGCTGGTAATCTTTAGTGAGCCTCGTGTCTTGAACCACAGACCACTCTCTTTGGACTTCAGACTTGGACTTTTTGGTGAGTCTCCATGCATTTGACCTTCTGGGATGGACATTGGAATTTGCTTTGCTTGCTCCTTTTATCTTGGATAGACTTTGGCTTGAATCTCAAATTGCTTCTGACCAAACTTTGGAAGAAAGGCTGCAGACTCTGACAGAAACCCTGGCTCAGGGGTCATATAACTTAGGGAAATCTCCCTGTGACTTGACAATGAGCCTTCCAAATGTTCCAGCAACAGCCCCAGGAATTACACGTGCTGTAAATAAAGCCACATGTGATGCAAGCCCTAGCATAAATGACATAAACTATTCCAGGTGCTGTCAACAAAGTCCTTTGTCCCACCCTGGTCATTCCACAGATATATAAACCCATTTTCCTACTTCCAACAGACCTCACTACCTCTGAGGATGCTTGCCATAGATGCAGGTGAAATGTCAGGAGAAAATGCCTCTAGAACATGGCCATATAGCCCGGAAAAACCTACAACAACCCAGTGATTCCGGCCATGAAAGCCTTCATTGAACAAATACTTTGTTCTCCCCTCCCCAGCAGTAGGTTGGCATATTTAGTGCTCAGCCAGGTATTGTCCAAATCCTGGATCTAAAGGCTTCATATATATTTCCACAGTCAGCTATATATAATGACTTGCCTTCGGCTCATGCTCCCTATGTTTCTATGATGTTACAAGGTCCCACAATCTAGTCTCATGTCCATAATATTTCATGGAATAGAAAGCTGATGATTAGACAATCATAGTAGGTTCAAAGAATGTTTTGTTCAGAAGCTTAGACTGCTCTTGGGCAAATGACTTGTCCTCTTGGTCCATATCCACACTTGTTTGAGATGTTCACCATTTTATACAAAGTCTTAACCACTGTATATTATGGAACCAAAGCATCCACAGATTTGGGTATCCACAAGGAATCTCTGTAACCAAATCCCAGTGGATACCACAGATCAATGTTTTGACATTGTTGTTACTATATAATAATAATAATAATAATAATAATAATAATACTTTATATACTGCTCTATCTCCCCGAGGGGGACTCAGGGCAGTTTCAAAGCAACATTACCAAAACATACAGAGTAAACAGCATAACAAAATTAACAAAACAACATAAGCATAAAATTATCACAATTACACACACACACATATATATAAAATAATCCTGCCTGTTCAGAGTAATTAAAAGGCCAAGTTGAGGCTAGTGCAAACTTAAAATATGAGGGGACCGGGAATTAAATACAGTGCTATAACAGGCTTATAGTAATAGCAAGTACGGATCTGTGGCTGCTCATTTCCAGGGCCTATTAGAGCAGTGGTTCTCAACCTGTGGGTCCCCAGATGTTTTGGCCTTCAACTCCCAGAAATCCTAACAGCTGGTAAACTGGTTGGGATTTCTGGGAGTTGTAGGCCACAACACCTGGGGACTCACAGGTTGAGAACCACTGTATTAGAGGGATGACTGGGATAATAGGTAGGAAGTATAAGGCCATATTCAACAATGTTTAGGGCTGGGCTAGAACTGGTCATTCTCAAAGGTCTTCAAGCTCTTATGAAAGGAGGGAAGAGATGGGGCCTGTCTTATTTCCCTTGGAAGGGCATTGCATAGACAGGGGGCCATCACCGAGAAGGCCCTCTCTCTCGTCCCCACCAACCGTATTTGTAACAGTGATGGGATCAAAAGGAGGGCCTCCCCGGAAGCTCTTAGAGTTTGCGCTGGTTCATAGAAGGAAATGCGATCAAGAAGGTTATGTTAACCCATTTTGTGAATGAACTCCCCACAACATTTGTTTTATGACATTCCCCATGATACTCCTTCAAATTCTAAATGGGTACACTGATGAAAAAAAGTTGGTGAAAGCAATCTGAAAACATTAGAAATTTCAATTATATTTGTTGGAAGGTGAGGGAAATAGATTCCAATGGTAGAGAAGCAACTTTGAAAGCAGTGGGAAACCAGGCACTGCTTAAAATATATTTTAAATTATATGTGGACTATTCAGTGGTGGGAAGCAATGCTAAAATGTATGGTGTTAAAGCAAGCTTTGGGAAACTAGTAAAATAAAATGAATGCTAGAAAGTTGGAAAAGATGCCAAAGCTGCAATTAAAGAAATTTTAAAACCAAAGATGAGAAAGATGACCAAACATAGAAGAACTACCAATTATGCAGTAGATTTGAGGGGATACAACGTGGAGGTCATAAAGGAAAATGCTAAGCAAATGCAGAGTCAGTTAAGGTTATAAGTATCTCACTGCCGATGTCAAAATACAGATGAAATTTTAACTGAGGAAAATAAACATTTAGTTATTTGTGTGTAGTTTAAAGTTCAATATCACAATGCTTTGTTATGGATACAAGACAGTTTTTAAGAGAAGAGGCCATTAGGTTGTAAGTAGTTTAAAAAAAACCCCCAAAGGAATTTATTGTACAGAGGTGGCGAACCAATACAGTAGAAAGACTGTCACCTTTGATGATGGTCCCATCATGTGATACCCATTGTCAGTCTGCTGCCTCCTAATCCCTGGTTGCACCACTCTTATGGGACCTACCTTGTTTGGGGAGTCTAGGTGCTTCTGTGGCATCTCTCCACACCCCTTGTTCCATTTTTTTTTTTGTAAAATGCCTATAAAAGAACAAAAAAAAATGAGGGAAAGCAAATTACTGTATATACTCGAGTATAAGCCTAGTTTTTCAGTCCTTTTTTTAGGTTGAAAAAGTCTCTTCCAGCTTATACTCGAGGCAAAGTTATTTATTATTTTACTTTGTTGTTGCTATTATTTTTGTTGTTTTACTTTATTATTGTTGTTATTACATTTATTATTTTACTCTATTATTGTTATTATTACATTTATTATTTTACTCTATTATTATTATTATTTTACTCTATTTATTATTATTGGAAGGATACGCAAGCATATTTACATTGAAGGTTAGAATAATGGTTGAATCAGAGTTGGACAGTCTTATGTTGAATTACAGTTTTATGTAAATATTCAAAAACATTTAACCAACTGATGCCTCAAAATGTAATTTTATTGGTATCTATTTTTATTTTGAAATTTACCAGTAGCTGCTGCATTGCCCACCCTCGGCTTATATTTGAGTCAATCCATTTCCCCAGTTTTTTGTGGTAAAATTAGGTGCCTCAGCTTATATTCGGGTCGGCTTATACTCGAGTATATACGGTATACCAAATTAATCCTATACGGCTCCAGCCCAGCGTACCTGTCTGAACGTATCTCCTTCTACATCCCATCTAGGAATTTAAGATCTTCTGGAGAGGCCCTGCTCTTGGCCCTGCCCCTGTTTCAAACGAGATTGGCGGGGACAAAGGACAGGGCCTTCTTGGTGATGGCCCCCTGCCTGTGGAATTCATTCCCCGGGGGAATTAGATCATCGTCATCCCTCCTCTCTTTTAGAAGGAAATTAAAAACATGGATATAGGACCTTTGGGTAATCTGGCAGACTGACAAGGACAATGACAACGAGAGCTTTGGAACAAGTTATGATAAGCTGAATGGACTCACTAATTACAGATCTCGGCGAAACGATGGCCACCAGGCTGGCTTCTTTTTTATTAGATTGTATTGTATTAACTTAATATTTTAATTATTTATAATGACTGTTGTTTTGTATTTTACTGTGTTTAATTGTAGGCATCGAATATGTGCCCATTGGAAGCCACCCTGAGTCCCCTCTAGGGGGTTGAGAAGGGCGGGGTAAAAATACCCGAAATAAAATAAATAATAAAATAAATACCACTTATCCAGAAGTGCAGTTTTATACAGCTTCAGCATCATAATCATGTGATGGCAGTATCTGTGTAAAATTGCCCGTTACCATGATAATAAGTTGCTGCTATCCAGCATCACAGGAACAATGTGGGATAGTAGCACATAAGTAGTAATGCTCACAGATTTCTAAAAACTGCCATCAGCATTTGGTCAGATTTCTGAACAATTCCCATATCAGAATTAAAAACCTTTCGATATTCCCTTGTATTCAACTAAGTCTATGAGTGGGTTTCCCCGCTTCTTCCATAAACCTGGCAACTTATGCAAGTGCTTCCATGGTAAAACATACCACCTAGCATTGAAAAAACTCAGGTATCTTGTAACACCTTTGAAACTGAATGTTAGAAGGAATTTTCTTGCTTAAGCTTGTTGTAGACTTATGGCCTCATCACATTACCTAAATTACCATCTTACAACACTTCCTCGATGCAGCCGGCACGGAGCCCACCAGATCGTCATCCCACAACACACATCTACTTTCAGTGCCGCTTCATACTGGCAGCTGTGGTAGGAGTGGAAAACCTGAATATGGGAGACTAAGTTAGGAATCATGGGGACAGTACAGGATTGTGCCAGTCAAGTGGGTGGTGTGGGCGATGCAGGGAACCAGACAACAGATTCACTCCACTCCCTCATGATTTGCCCTGCTGCCCTTCTGTCCCCCATATCAAGGACCTCAATGTGTTGAATTCCTTAGTATTCCTTCTCCCTGTTAGTTTTAAAGGTGCTACAACAGGCATGGGCAAACTACTGGCTGTTAGGAATTGTGGGAGTTGAAATCTAAACATCTGGAGTGTCAAAGTTTGCCTGTGCTACAAAATACCTTGGGTTGCTCCAAAGCAGAGTAAAGTTGTGTATATGATGATGATGATGATTATTATTATTATGTTGATCGGCTCTATCTGCTTAGAAAGTCTGATGGCAGAGGACTTTTACAAGTAAAACAAGCAGTCAAAGAAGAAAAACACACCCTGGCAGAATATGTCAAGGAAAGCCAAGAACCTGCTTTATTCGGAGTCAATAATCGGAAACTTATCAAAGCACAGCAGACAAAGAGTCAGTACAAGAAAACTGCACTCCAAACCAGAGCTGACAGCATTGCATGGGCAGTTCCTTGACAAAATTGAAGGAAAAGTTGATAAGGAGAAGACCTGGTTATGACTCACAAATGGAACCCTGAAGAAGGAGACAGAAGGCCTGATTCTTGCAGTCTAGGAGCAAGCCATCAGAACCAATGCAATTAAGGCCAGGATCGAGAAATCAGCTGATGACCCAAAATGCAGACTGTGCAAGGAAGCTGATGAAACCACGGGCTATATCCTCAGCTGTGCGCAAGAAAATAGCACAGACGGACAACAAACAAAGACACAACTCTGTAGCCCAAATGACTCACTGGAACATACGTCACAAGTACCACCTGCCAGCCGCAAAGAATTGGTGGGATCACAAACCCGCAAAGGTCATGGAAAATGAACACACAAAAATACTGTGGGACTTTCGAATCCAGACTGACAAAGTTTTGGAACACATCACACCAGACATTATGATTGTGGAAAAGAAAAAAGTCTGGATTATTGATGTCACCATACCAGATGACAGTTGCATTGAGGAAAAACAACAGGAAAAACTCAGCCGCTATCAAGACCTCAAAATCGAACTGCAAAGGCTCTGGCATAAACCAATACAGGTGATCCCAGTAGTCATTGGAATACTGGGTGCCGCGCCAAAAGATCTCAGCCGGCATTTGGAAGCAATAAACATTAACAGAATCAAGATCTGTCAACTGCAAAAGGCCACCTTACTTGGATCTGCGTGCATCCTTCGAAAATACATCACACAGTCCAAGATGCTTGGAAAGTGTCCGACTTGTGATTTTGTGATACGAAATCCAGCATAGAGATCTCGTTTGCTGTGACATACTGTGCTTTTGTGTCAATAATAATAATAATAATAATAATAATAATAATAGTTGTGCATCTTCCATTCAGGGAGAATCTGTGTTTTTTTTTTTTTTTTTTGCAAGTGTAGGCTTGGTGTACATCAGATCAGATGTAGTAAACTGAATCAACAAAAGCTTATGATACAAACTTCTTTCTCTTTACAATTAATGCAGCTTTACCTCACATTAACTGCAATGGCATAGTGCTGTGGCATCATGAAAGTTGTAGTTTGGTGAGGACTCTTTGTCTGAGAAGGCTAAAGACTTTGTAAAACTTTTTGGACTGCAGTGTCCAGAGAATTCTGGAAATTACAGTCCAAAACTTTTTGCAATAAGTGCCACCTCTCATCTATATTTGCTCAAACTTAAAGTTCCACTCAAACTCTACCTGACCAATTTTTATCATTTTCACATCTAAATCTAATTAGTAACAGAATATTCTTTTTAAAAACAGCTCTTATAAAATAATCTTTAAGAGGGAGGCTGTAATTGTGCCATGGGAACAGTTAAAGATCAGCCTCCAGAACCTTTGAAAATTCTTGTCTCTTGGATTTCCACGGTGATACAATCTAATACGTTTTGGAGAAGGGGGAACTGTGTTCTGTTCTGCCGAGATATCCATTTTATCTTTTGATTTTTACAATATTCATGAATCTTAACCAGTTCCTCAAACAACCCTGAAAATCCTGTGTTGTTCATACTTTGTCAGCTCCTTTTCATGCAAGAGCTAAAGTTGCAGTTGACAAATGGGTTCTGTTGTTGTGGAATTGCAACAGGCTTGTGACCCACTTCGGAAATGCTGTTATATGTTACTTATTCATCCAAAGAGGATATGTCTGCAGTCTACACCTACTTTATTTGTATACCAGGTTAAATATAATACCCTCTCCTAACGGATATTGTTTATTTTATTTTGCTAGCGTAGTGTATAAATGATCATAATAAATTGTGGCAAGTTCTTGGTGATATGGGCATACCAAATCACCTTATCTCTCTCCTGAGCAATCTGTATAAGGACCAAGTAGCAACAGTTAAGAACTGACCATGGAACAACAGACTGGTTCAAGATTGGGAAAGGCGTACTGCAGGGTTGTATACTCTCACCCAACCTATTCAACTCGTATGCAGAACACATCATACGATGTGTGGGGCTTGAGGAATGCAAGGCTGGGGTTAAAATTGCTGGAAGAAACATTAACAACCTTAGATATGCAGATGACACCACTTTGATGGCCGAAAGCGATGAGGAGCCGAGAAGCCTTCTAATCAAGGTGAAAGAAGAAAGCGCAAAAGCTGGGTTGCACTTGCAGCTAAACATAAAAAACCCAAGATTATGGCAACAAGAATGATTGACAACTGGGAAATAGAGGGAGAAAATGTGTAGGCAGTGACAGACTTTGTATTTCTAGGTGCCAAGATTACTGCAGACGCAGACTGCAGCCAGAGACGCTTACTTCTTGGGAGGAGAGCAATGACCAATCTTGATAAAATAGTGAAGAGTAGAGACATCACACTGGCAACAAAGATCCATATAGTTAAAGCAATGGTATTCCCCATAGTCACCTACGGATGTGAGAGCTGGACCATAGGAAAGGCTGAGCAAAGGAAGATAGATGATTTTGAACTGTGGTGCTGGAGGAAAGTTCTGAGAGTGCCTTGGACTGCTAGAAGATCCAACCAGTCCATACTTCAAGAAATAAAGCCTGACTGCTCATTGGAAGGAAGAATAGTAGAGGCCAAGATGAAGTACTTTGGCCACATCATGAGAAGAAAGGAAAGCTTAGAGAAGACAATGATGCTGGGGGAAATGGAAGGAAAAAGGAAGAGAGGCCGACCAAGGGAAAGATGGATGGATGGGATCCTTGAAGTGACTGGATTGATCTTGAAGGAGCTGGGGGAGGTGACAACTGACTGGGAGCTCTGGCGTGGACTGGTCCATGAAGTCACGAAGTCGGAAATGACTGAACGAATGAACAACAACAAGTGTAAAAAGGTGTTGTGGCTCTTCAAACATGTATTAATGTGTGTGTCTGTCCCAGGTTTGCACTCACCAAAGAGCGAAGGATTGCTAAGATAGGAGTATGCCAGCCCCTGATGTTTCAAAGCCAGAACCTGAAACCTAGAAATAGTCCTGTATTATTAATCCTGATATAGTAAGCTTCAGAGCATGTCCTTCAAGCCACAATGCTTACTAAGTTTAATCAATAGGAATGGACTTGGATTGGACTCTGGGTGATGTCATTTTAATAATTGTTTTGATATTGTTGCTGATTTTTTGTTTTAATGTATATGTCTATTTTTTTTACTGTATGTATGTGCATGGAATCAAATTGCTGCCTTTTTGTAAGGTTGCTCTGTGTTCCCTTTTGTGATAAGAAGGCTGGAATATAAATGTAGTAAATAAATAAATAATAAACAAAGTGGCATCAAACTGCATTAATTCTACAATGTAGATGCACCCTAAGATGGAAAACTAAGATGGAAATGAAATATTCTTAGGTCCAGTTGAAGTGAAAGCATCAGTAGTTTTCACCTCCTTAAATAGACTGCATAAGGAAAGTTGCTAACTCCTTCTAGAAAGAAGGATTTAAGTTCCCTCTGGCTAGGCAAGTCACCAGAAGCCCTTTTTAGGAAGATTAACAGAGGCTATAATTGTAGAGATGTTAAATGGAAACACCAGGAGTAGAGATTGATGTCTCTGAAGCCTGCAATTTTAAACAAACGTATTGAACACTAAGCCCCACCAAACACAGTAGAATCTGCTTGGGAATAGATACGGCTAACCGTTTCCTATTAGAAAGGCTTGATTAGAAATTCTTGCAATATAAAAGGGGGGGAGAGGGATGTAGCAGCATCCTTTTCTAATAAAGTATGTCTCCTGATAGTAGTAGTAGTGGTAGAAGAAGAAGAAGAAGAAAGTTTGTCCAAAGTATTACAGTCGTCTCAACTTCTAGGGAGAGTTTAGGCTTGCTTTGCAATCTCTCTCTACCTTCAAATTGCATGTTGGTTTATGGCAACCCATTTATTTCATAGACAGAATCTGGTGAACATATTCACTACCCAAACTGGCATTTTCTTTTCATTTTCAACTAGATAGCATTATTATTAGGTTGTTGTAGGTTGTTCCAGGCTATATGGCCATGTTCTGGAGGCAATTTTTCTCCTGATGTTTCGCCTGCATCTATGGCAAGCATCCTCAGAGGTAGTGAGGTCAGACGCAGGCAAAACATCAGGAGAAAAATTGCCTCCAGAACATGGCCATATAGCCCGGAAAAACCTACAACAACCCAGTGATCCCGACCATGAAAGCCTTCAACAAAGCATTATTATTATTATTATTATTATTATTATTACTATTATTATTATTGACACAACAGCACAGTATGTCACAGCAAACAAGATCTATATGCTGGATTTCGTATCACAGAATCACAAGTCGAACACTTCCCAAGCGTCTAGGACTGTGTGATGTATTTTCAAATGATGTGCACAGATCCAAGTAAGGTGGCCTTTTGCAGTTGACAGGTCGTGATTTTGTTGATATTTATTGTTTCCAAATGCCGGCTAAGATCTTTTGGCACAGCACCTAGTGTGCCGATGACCACTGGGACCACCTGTACTGGTTTATGCCAGAGCCTTTGCAGTTCGATTTTGAGGTCTTGATAGCGGCTGAGTTTTTCCTGTTCTTTTTCCTCAATGAGACTGTCACCTGGTATGGCAACATCAATAATCCAGACTTTTTTTCTTTTCCACAATCCTGATGTCTGACGCGTTGTGTTCCAAAATTTTTGTCAGTCTGGATTCGAAAGTCCCACAGTATTTCTGCATGTTCATTTTCCACGACCTTTGCGGGTTTATGATCCCACCAATTCTTTGCTGCTGTCAGGTGGTACTTGGGTTCCAGTGAATCATTTGGGCCACAGAGTTGTGTCTTTGTTTCTAGTCTGTCTGTTCGATTTTCTTGCAACAGCTGAGGGTATGGTCCATGGTTTCATCAGCTTCCTTGCACAGTCGGCATTTTGGGTCATCAGCTGATTTCTCGATCCTGGCCTTAATTGCATTGGTTCTGATGGCTTGCTCCTGGGCTGCAAGAATCTGTCTCCTTCTTCAGGGTTCCATTCGTGAGCCATAACCAGGTCTTCTCCTTGTCAACTTTTCCTTCAATTTTGTCAAGGAACTGCCCATGCAATGCTTTCTTGTGCCAGCTGTCAGCTCTGGTTTGGAGTACAGTTTTCTTGTACTGAATCTTTGTCTGCTGTGCTTTGAGAAATTTCCGATTATTGATTTAAATTAAAGCAGATTCTTGGCTTTCCTTGACATATTCTGCCAGGGCGTGTTTTTCTTCTTTGACTGCCTGTTTTACTTGTAAAAAGTCCTCTGCCACCAGACTTTCTAGGCAGATAGCGCCGGTCAACATCACTGCGAGGATGTAATGAATTATGAATGGTCATGAGTTTTCTTGTTTTTCTGTCCAAATTATTATTGTTGGTGTTGTTGTTGTTGTTGTTGACCTTTCTAGCCATAATTTCTAGCCCTTCTAGCCATAACCTCCTCCTCAAATCTTGCACTTTACTATTGTCCCTGCCTTAAAGTTGTACTGTATTAATCTGACTTGGCCCTTTCAGCCTTAATTTATAATCTACCTCTCGCACTTTACCGCTTTACCATCCACTCTTGTTCGGGCAGTTATATTGCACAAGCCGGGACGGACTTGCCCCTTAACTCGAAAATGTCCATTATGCTTAGCTACTGGTTATTGCATTTCTTGCTCCATATATGGTAAACCTGTTTGTTGTAAAAGTTTTGAGCATCAGTTTCCTTGCATGGGAAATATAGGAGCTCATCACATAGGGTGAATTCAGAGTCCTAGGATGCTTTCACCCCATCTAGAAGACTGAGCCCCATGCTGAACATCATACAACAACCTGTGACTTCCAGCAGAGGTCCTGCCCCCAAATAGGGGTGAAAGCATCACCAGGAACTTTCCCCCCAACATGGGGGTCCTATCCGTGGACTATTGTTTTGTTTTCCATACTTATCTTCTATTCCCTGCATTGATCCCTATAGAAGTTTTCTTTATTTCTACCAAACTGTTGTTAAACAGTTGCATTTGGAGTTCTTTCTGTTATCTGTTATGTTTGGTTTTGATCTGTTTTAGCAGCTGAAAAGTCATGGGTTGGAACAGGAATAGCGTCTTGTCACACAGGAACATGAAATCCCACCACATTGCAAATGTAATGTCATCATGGGATTCAAGACATAGAAAATATTATCTGTAGTCTACGTGTTTGGAGGAGAAGGGAGAAGCAAAACCTTTTTTTTGCAAAATGTATCATTTTGCGAAAAAAAATTTTTTTTGCAAGATGTTTCACACCAAAAGTAACCCTTTCCCAATCTACGCTTTATGGACAGACAAACATATACACTGAGGGGCGTGGGATCTACACTTACAACTATGTGTGAAACCCGTAGAGAAGAAAGTGGTTTTTAGCGTGTGGGTGGTTAGATGGAAAGTCTTGGACCCGGTTCGAGGCCTGGATGCTGTTTATATGCACCATAGAAGCTATCCTTGAATTGGTTCCAGGACAGCTGCAGAGAATGCCCCCCCCCCCCCACCCCACCATAATGCATATGAACATATTGCTGGAGTACACTGATGTACTGCAGACCACCTATTACAATGAAGTCTGAGCCCTACCACATGCACAGTGGAGGATCTTCTTATAGCAACACCAGAAGCACTCCAAGTGGCCAGCTACTGGTCAAATGACATTTAGTATAATGCCAAGTTTCTAGAAACTTTGTGTTTTTAAATTCATTACAACTATACCCTTGGTTCACTTCTGACACAATAAATAAATATCGATGTGCATTAATACTATTTCAGAGTTTTCCCTGACTTGGGCTTCTCAGCACATATTATTCTGCCAAGCTGCTTTCAAACTGCATTACATGGTCAGTATAGATGTGACCAGAGACACCAAGTGTATGAGGGAGAATTTTTTGAGCTTTTGGGAAAAGGATGGTAGATGATGCAATCATAGAATCATAGAGTTGGAAGAGACCTCATGGGCCATCCAGTCCAACCTCTTGCCAAGAAGAAGGAAAACTGCATTCAAAGCACCCCCAACAGATGGCCATCCAGCCTCTGTTTAAAAGCTTCCAAAGAAGGAGCCTCCACCACACTCCGGGGCAGAGAGTTCCACTGCTGAACAGCTCTCACAGTCAGGAAGTTCTTCCTAATGTTCAGATAGAATCTCCTTTCTTGTAGCTTGAAGCCATTGTTCCACGTCCTAGTCTCCAGGGCAGCAGAAAACAAGCTTACTCCCTCTACCCTATGACTTCCTCTCACGTATTTATACATGGCTATCATGTCTCCTCCTCAGCGCAGTTGGTGGGGACAAGGGACAGGGCCTTCTCCATGGTGGCCCCCTGACTCTGGAACTCTCTCCCCAAGAACATCAGACAAGCCCCAACATTGGCAGTCTTTAGGCAGTCTTTAGGAAGAGCTTGACGACATGGTTGTTCCAGTGTGCCTTCCCAGAATAGGAAACTCTAAGCATCATGTCCCAAATGCACTTTACTAGAGATTTAAGATTGTCTGCACACCGCACCTATCTCCAAAAATCTATCCATTTCACCTGTCATGCTCAGCATTTTTAAAATTTTTAATCATTACATTTGGCCCGGCCTTAGTTTTAAATGTGTCGTGGTGTTATTGTCTAATGTTTATTGCTACTGTTTTAATGTTTATTGCTTGTTTTATGAGTTTATTTATTGTTGTATTTGTTATGCTGTTGTTTTATTGATGTTTTGGGCCTCGGCCTCTTGTAAGCCGCGCCGAGTCCTTCGGGAGATGTTAGCGGGGTATAAATAAAGGTTTATTATTATTATTATTATTATTATTCAGGCTAAACATGCCCAGCTCCTTAAGCCGCTCCTCATAGGGCTTGTTCTCCAGACCCTTGATCATTTTAGTTGCCCTCCTCTAGACACATTCCAGCTTGTCAATATCTCTCTTCAATTGTGGTGCTTAGAATTGGACACAATATTCCAGATGTGGTATAACCAAGGCAGAATAGAAGGGTAGCATGACATCCCTGGATGTAGACACTATACTCCTATTGATGCAGGCCAAAATCCCATTGGCTTTTTTTGCCACCACATCACATTGTTGGCTCATGTTTAACTTGTTGTTCATGATGACTCCAAGATCTTTTTCACACATACTGATCTCGAGCCATGCGTCCCCCATTCTATATATTTGCATTTCATTTTTTTCTGCCTAAGTGGAGTATCTTGCATTTGTCTCTGTTGAACTTCATTGTGTTAGTTTTGGCCCATCTCCCTAGTCTGTTCAGATAGTTTTGAATTCTGCTCCTGTCTTCTGGAGTATTGGCTATCCTTCCCAATTTGGTGTCGTCTGCAAACTTGATGATCATGCCTTCTAGCCCTTCATCTAAGTCATTAATAAAGATGTTGAACAGGGTTGGGCCCAGGATGGAACCCTGCGGCACTCCACTCGTCACTTCTTTCCAGGATGAAGAGGAAGCATTGGTGAGCACCCTCTGGGTTCATCCGCTTAACCAATTGCATTCCACCTAACCGTAGTTTTGCCTAGCCCACATTGGACTAGTTTGTTTGCCAGAAGGTCATGGAGGAAGATCCATCAAGACTGTTTTTTTTTTAATATTCTCATATATCTAAATATCTTAATTGTGTCATCATAATCCCAGAAACATACCAACATACATGCATAACTAAGAACAGAAATTGTCCTTTTCCAGTCACAAACTTTAAATCTGAACCAGCATTTCAGCTTCCCCTCTTTGGTTGTAATGTGTACTGCTCTCTTTCAAATTCACTCCTATTTTGAAATCTATCCTAAATGCAGTCTCGTTTTTATGACTTCATTTCATCTACACTGGATTAGTGTAATTTTTCCCCGATGGGATTGCTGGAATCTTCCATTACAGAGTTTCCAATTAGTACAGAAAAAAGCTGCCAGACTTTGCGTCTTCACTCTATCCCTTGTGATAAAATAGGGAGACAGAAAGTGAGCAAAGCAGTATATTTAACAGCAACCGACTAATCTGTCATCACAATCTCATTTTAGTAATGTGCCTTTGACTCATTAATTGCAGTTCTAAAGCGAACTTATCCTGTTCTTCATCATTTCATCAGGCTTCTCCTACCCTGCTCTTCTCTTGCAAGAACCTACTAGTTGCCACATTGTGATTTATATTTTTGAAGTCTAATTATGATATCTGTTATTCAGCCAGTTAAAGAAATATGGTCCCTTATATTCCCCACCTGGTTGACCTTTGTCATTGTAGATCCAAAAGAGGTTGGTGGAAGTCAGAAAGTGCCACAGTTAGAAAGGAGAGATCACAGAGGAAAATCTGTACATTCTTTTTGGAGAAGAAGAAGAGGAGGAGGAGGAGGAAGAGGAGGAAAGTGAAGAAATGACTAGTGTGCCGTCGCGCTTGGGAGCTATTATTCTTATTGAAGGAGAGATGGACATGGCATCTTTCCCCCAAGGGATTGCTTCTTGCCCTCCTATAGGAAACTGGAACTCTCAAAACCCAAAATGCTGTAAATAACTCAAAATATGTTTTATTGATCACAAAGAGTTATTTCTTAAAGCAATGAGCTGGAAACTTCAGAGGGGTGAAGGAAAATATACGTTACAGTCTCAGTTAGTCCTGGGTCCAAGGTGTTTGAAGCTGAGAAGCCTCACCAAGTTTCCTCTTTCCTCAATGGCTGTGAATGCCAGAGCAAACCACAACCCCAGTTCAGATGGCCTATGTTTTGAAGACTCAGGATCTTCCTTTGGTGCCAAAAGAACCGGTTTGAAGGCACTTGAGACTTCCAGTGTCGTTCAGGTTGGACTGAACATGAAGCACAAGTCTCCAGGGTAAAAAACCTCAGAACTGGTGCTAAGAGGTAACTTAAATCAGGGTCTTTTAGAGTCAAGTCTCTTACTCACGTCCATATGGTAGGAACTCTGATGAATGAAATGATGAAATGAAAAGAAAGGAAGCACTCCCCTCCTGCAGGAAGAGGTGGAGCCAAACAGTACTGATTGACAGCTATAAGTAACCAATCCATACAACTATACATAAGCAGGGTAACAAGGGGCAGGATTAAGCATGATGTTGTTGTTGTTCATTCGTTCAGTCGTCTCTGACTCTTCGTGACCTCATGGACCAGTCCACGCCAGAGCTCCCTGTCGACCATCACCACCCCCAGCTCCTTCAAGGTCAGTCCAGTCACTTCAAGGATACCATCCATCCATCTTGTCCTTGGTCGGCCCCTCTTCCTTTTGCCTTCCACTTTCCCCAGCATAATTGTCTTCTCTAGGCTTTCCTGTCTCCTCATGATGTG
Organism: Anolis sagrei; assembly: GCF_037176765.1. Classification (NCBI taxonomy): domain Eukaryota; kingdom Metazoa; phylum Chordata; class Lepidosauria; order Squamata; family Anolidae; genus Anolis; species Anolis sagrei. The sequence goes on from NC_090026.1 coordinate 67,108,941, forward strand.
GCCAAAGTACTTCAACTTTGTCTCTAGTATCCTTCCCTCCAGTGAGCAGTCAGGCTTTATTTCCTGGAGGATGGACTGGTTGGATCTTCTGGTGGTCCAAGGCACTCTCAGAACTTTCCTCCAACACCACAGCTCAAAAGCATCGATCTTCCTTCGCCTAACCTTCCCTAAGGTCCAGCTCTCACATCCGTAGGTTACTACAGGGAATACCATGGCTTTGACTAGGTGGATCTTTGTTGCTAGTCTGATGTCTCTACTCTTTATTAGTTTATCGAGATTGGACATTGCTCTCCTCCCAAGAAGTAAGCGTCTTCTGATACAACAGCTTAAACCTTGCAACTAACAGTTCTACACATAGGTGGTGCCACTCGCGCCATCACAACTAGAATTTTGATAGTCCCAGAGCTCAGAACTAACACACCACAAATTATAATCTATTATGTCCAATTTGTTTTCAATAGCTAAGGCATAACTAAATTACATTACCATTGTAACTTGCTAACAAATAGTATCACAAACTTTTGTAGTACCATTTGTGTTTTAGTTTGTAGGTTTTCCCCTGACATTAAGTTCAGTTGTGTCTGACTCTGGGGTGTGGCGTTGATCTCCATTTCTAAGCCAAAGAGCCGGCGATGTCCGTAGACACCTCCAAGGTTATATGGCCAGCATGACTGCATGGAGCGCTGTTACTTTCCCGCTGTAGATTAAAATTCACACTTCACCACACCCAGCAACTACAACTCCCAAATGTAAGGTCTATTTCCCCCAAACTCCACCAGTGTTCACATTTAGGCATATTGAGTATTTGTGCCAAGTTTGGTCCAAATCCATCACTGTTTGAGTCCACAGCTCTGCCCCTTTTTCCATGGCAACTCAGCTCAAAGTGAGTTGAGCTGGCCACCATCCCCCAATTATGCTAGTTTAAATACATACTGAAGTATCGCCCGCTGGAGCGGTACCTATTGATCTACTTATATTTGCATGTTTTCGAACTGCTAGGTTTTTCCTTAAGGAAGGCTAGTTCAGGTGTTGGATAGTTTCCTAAGGGGGATTTTTGTGGGAGTTACTTTCAGAGATTCATTTCCTGAAGCAATTTTCTCTGCTGTAACTTTTAAGACTTGAAACCCAGACTTGAAAGACTCGAAACCCAGAAGTTTTAAGATCTCTTCTCAAACGTAACCATAAGCTTTGAATGCCAGATTTCTACTGAAACTATCAAGCATTTGTACCTGACATATCCAAATTTGTTCAGTAAAAGTTCTTGATATTTTTACCATCAAGCTTCTTCTACAATAAACTTGTTACAGTTTCTTCCAAAGCCAAGTCTCCGTTACAAATACTTCAAGTTAAGCCACGCTACACATTGAAGAAAGCATAAATCAATATTACAAGTTATTAGTTGTGTTATCAATTTAGTAAGTCCTTACAAAGTAGTGGCTCCTTTACAAACCGTTACAAATTGGTGGCATCATTACAAACTGGTGGCCCCTTTACACTGGGATTTATAGTTCATCTAGAATCACAACAGGAGGAGGGCTTTTGGTGGGAGGATTCGCTGTCTGTTTCCAAGGAGGGATCTTCATCCCTCCCTGCCGAAGGGGTTCCTAAAACCATCAGAAATGTGTGTCTACTGATGGTCTTTGGTGACCCTTCTGAAATCCCCTCACGACCCAGCAGGGAATTGAGAAACACTGTTCTAGAAGCATTCTCACCTGACGTTTTGCCTGCATCTATGGCAGGCATCCTCACAACCATAGATGCAGGCGAAATGTCAGGAGAGAATGCTTCTAGAACATGGCCATATAGCCCAAAAAAACTACAACAACCCTGCCAAGTATTGTCAGGATTCCCTGTCACCATAGTTAGAAATAAAACCACTTGCTTGCTCTATATATTTTTTTATTAAGACCATACTGAAAACAAAAGCAAATCTTTGATTGTGAGTTTTAGGCATGGCAACAGAGACCAAAGAAATGGTTAAAACCTTTTATTGGATAAGACTTCTGTTTTCTTTTTCTGAAACGATGCTATGCCATGTTCTTCTTTGCTCCCTTTGGTGAAGCTGCTTTGAGGATGACTTCTTAAAATGATGAGTGTTACTTAAGCAGCAGGCATGAAACTCCAAACACCTGGCACAATTTCCCTAGTGTGATTTGCAGTGCACCTCTAAGGACTGTGCAAACATCTGAAATTCATTCCTGAGATCCCAAAAGCCCTTTCCATCACTGGCTGGATTTTTTTGGTTGAGATTCATGATATAGCAGCTGTGATTTATATCAGTGATTGTACAATGGGGGCCATTCATGTTTCAAATGGTGATTGCCGTCATGTATAAAATTAAAGAATGAAGACAAATATAGCATGAATCCACATATCACACATTTCTTATAATGGACATTTCGCAGGGAGCAACTCTAACACAGCAGTGCACTGCTCACATTCCCAGGTTTAATCTTTAGTGTGCCCGTATAGTAGGAAGCAGCTGTGTAAAAGACCACAGCCTGCAAGGGCTGATAGTTGGCTACATGGAGTGCTAACAACTTCTGATAATACAAAACATGTTTGTGGTGTGTCTGCTCCAGGTTTGCGGACTCACTAGTGAGTGAGGTTCCGCTTGGCAATAATGGCATAACCTACAATAACTGGCATATATCAGACAATGCCTTTATTGGCTACAGCTGAAGAGACTTGGTGACAGCATGGGGCCAAGATCCAGATATCTTGCAGCACGGGATCCGTCTCCTTTAGCTGTTCCTATGCTTAAACTGCTGCAAGACATGGAACCAAGCAAGAATTCATCACTGATTGTCAACAGCCAATTATCTTGCCTGTTTCAACTCCAACCTACCAGAGATGCCATTGTGTTAATTGGCTACCCCGAGTAGTGCAACAAAGTCCACAAAGGTACAAGTCACTTTGTTTACAATGCTCATTAGGCTTGCGCATGGATTAAATTTGGCTGGTTCCCATCAGCTAATCCAGCTAGTTTGGCTTGTTTGGATGATCGTAACAGCAATGGCTCCATCTCCATGTTTTTTTCGGCTTATTTGTCGTGTCAGGACAACCAGTAAAATTATATTACATTTCTAACAGAACAAAGCAAACAAACAGACAAAATACAAAATGTGTGAGTTTGGTAGTTGATTAAATGTCCTTTGACCAGTATCTGGCCACTTGGAGTGCTTCTGGTGTTGCTGCAAGAAGGTCCTCCATTGTGCATGTGGCAGGGCTCAGGTTGCATTGCAGCAGGTGGTCAGTGGTTTGCTCCTCTCCACACTCGCATGTCGTGGATTACACTTTGTAGCCCCATTTCTGAAGGTTGGCTCTGCATCTCGTGGTGCCAGAGCGCAGTCTGTTCAGTGCCTTCCAAGTCGCCTAGTTTTCTGTGTGCCCAGGGGGGAGTCTCTCATTTGGTATCGGCCATTGGTTGAGGTTCTGGGTTTGAGCCTGCCACTTTTGGACTCTCGCTTGCTGGGGTGTTCCAGCGAGTGTCTCTGTAGATCTTAGAAAACTATTTCTAGATTTAAGTCGTTGACATGCTGGCTGATACCCAAACAGGGGATGAGCTGGAGATGTCTCTGCCTTGGTCCTTTCACTATTGGCTGCTACTTCCCGGCGGATGTCAGGTGGTGCAATACCGTCTAAGCAGTGTAATTTCTCTAGTGGTGTAGGGCGCAGACACCCCGTGATAATGCGGCATGTCTCATTAAGAGCCACATCCACTGTTTTAGTGTGGTGAGATGTGTTCCACACTGGGCATGCATACTCTGCAGCAGAGTAGCACAGCGCAGGGGCAGATGTCTTCACTGTATCTGGTTTTTTTCGACTGAAACAGACCAATGCCTGTTGAAAATCAGTTGCCTTAAAATGGCGTGCGGAAGGGAGGCAGCCACTAAAAGAAAAATGGGGGGAAAGGCAGCACTCCAGGGCATGCAAATCAAGAGAAAATATAATGTTATATAATGTGTCTGTGTGTGTGTATCTATATAAATAAAAATGTAATGTTAGTTTGTGGGATTAACATAACTCACAAACCACTGGACGAATTGTCGCCAAATTTGGACACAAGACACCTACTAACCCAAGGAGCGACCATCACTCAAAAAATTGATTTTGTCATTTGGGAGTTGTAGTTGCTGGGATTTATAGTTCACCTACAATCAAAGAGCATTCTGAACTTCACCAGTGATGGAATTGAATCAAACTTGGCACAGAGAACTCTCATGACCAACAGAAAACACTAGAAGGATTTGGTGGGCATTGACCTTGAGTTTGGGAGTTGTAGTTCACCTACATTCAGAGAGCACTGTAGACTCAAACAATGATGGCTCTGGACCAAACTTGGCACGGATATACCATATGCCCAAATGTGAACACTGGTGGAGTTTGGGGGAAACAGATCTTGACACTTGGGAGTTGTAGTTACTGGGATTTATAGTCAGTTACAATCAAAGAACATTGTGAACCCCACAAATGACAGAATTTGGGCAAACTTCCCACACAGAATCCCCATGACCAACTGAAAACACTTAGGACCATCCAATCCAACTCCATTCACCATAGCAAGAAAACATAATCAAAGCCCTCCTGACAAAGAGCCATCCAGCAATAGATATAGATAGATAGATATGATTCCCACACATACAGATATAGTATCCTAGATTTGAAAGGGACCCCTAAAGAAGGACAATGATATGTTGCATGTTCCAGAGTAGGCAAACCAGACAATCTCCACATCAACACTGACAAAGAAACAAGAAATACTGTTTACCCACAAGCATAAAGATATCTAGACAAGACAATCTAGTTGTTTCTCTAGACAAGAAACAACTTTAACTACTAAGCATTAAACCCAAAGAGAAAGAAAATTGAAGAGTGAGGGGGAAAAGGAAACAGTCTAAGGGCTTCAAATCAAAAGAAAAGAGTGGGTGTTTTTAAAGGAAGCCCAGAGTAAGATAGGGAAGTGGGGAAGCCTCCTTAAAATGCCTTGGAAAGCGGTGTGCTACAGGGAGAGAGTGCTGCATACAGCTGCAGCATCTGTCTTCTCTAAAGTAGAAACAGCTTTAACTAAGCATTAACCCTGAAGCAGAAAGAAGATTGAAGGATGGGGAGGGGAAGGCACCACTCCAGGGCCTGCAAATCAAGAGGAAAGAGAGGGCTTTTTAAAGGAAGTCCAGGGTAGGATAACTTCAGGTCGATCACTCTTCCTTCCCTGGGAAGTGGAGAAGCCTCCTTAAAATGCCTCGGAAATCTGTGTGTGCTGCAGAGAGAGAGTGTCATGCGTGCTTGCAGAACCTGTCACCTCTACAGTAGAAAGAAACAGCTTAAAGCATTAAACCCAGACTCCTCTACAGACAGAAGGGAAAGTATCACAGAAAGAGTGGTATCTTAACTCTGAAGCTTTTCATCCAGGTCTTAATGAAGTATATAAGGACAAACAATGTCTAAAATAATGGGAAGAGAAGCCTGGGAAGTCACCCCCCCTCCCCCCAATAATTGGTTGGATAGAAAATGAATCTTTTGGATTCCCAGATCAAAAATGGATTTCTATCCTCCTGAATTTGGCAGGCTCCCCAAAAATGGTTCAGGACCCCCACAAACGGATCGTGGTTTACCCGGATTGCACAACCCTAATGCCCACATAACAATTATATTGCTATATTAAGTCCAAACACATGGTGATCATACTGGAAAAGAAATAAAGGGAACACTGATAAGGGCCTGAAGCTCCAACTTTTCCCTCTCCATCGGTTCATGCATTACAGTCATCTTCCTCATTATCAGAATAACAGCAATTGGGGAGCCAGATCGTGGCTTTGCATGAATGCTATTGCCAATAAAGGACACAAAATACTCCCTTTGGCATGAATCGGAGCGGCTTACAAAAACAGGCTAAAATCGAACACAATTTAAAAACAATTTAAAACAATTTAAAAACAGCAATATCAGAGATCAAAGGCCCATCAAAACAGATATGTCTTATATGCCCTGCGGAAAGCTGATAAGTCCCGCAAGGCACGGACTTCAGGTGGCAGAGTATTCCAGAGTGATGGTTCCACTGCTGTAAAGGCTATGTGTCTGGTTGCTGTTAGACGCAAGGTCTTGACACTGGGAATTTCCAACAAATCTTGATCCTCAGAACGGAGGGATCTCTGGGGTTGGGACGGGGTGAGGCGGTCCCTCGGGTACATCGGCCCCAGACCATGCAAGGCCTTAAATATTGACAATGTATTCACACTGTCATTACTTGCAGCAATAGCCGATGTAGTGAAGCAACCAAGTTGGGTGTGTGTGTGTTGAATGCTCTCATTAAGGAGGCCAGACTTGGTGGAGGTGGTTGACAGGGGCGGGGCTGCAGGCTATTGAAGGCTGCTCTGTCCCCTGCTGTGCTCTTTGCTTCAACGTGAGTTCGAAGGCAGGTTTCACCCCCCCCCCGCTAAATTTTCAACCCCCCCCCTGAAAATTTCAACCCCTCCCAAAAAAATTTCTGGCTACAGCCCTGCACTGAAGGCTCTTAAATTCCTAACAACAACAACAACATGTTAAATAAAATCTGTGAATAATCAAATCTGCAAATGTGAAGGAATGGCTGTACAATACTCACAGATATGGCCTTACTTGAGACAATTATTTATTTCCAATATTTCTATCCCGCCCTTCTCAACCTCCGAGGGGGACTCAGGGTGGCTTACAAACCAGCCACAATTCGAAGCCTCAATATAATACAAATATAAACACAAATAGCAACAGTTTAGAATCTATATAAATAAAAATGCAATGTTCATTTGTGGGATTAACATAACTCAAAAACCATTGGATGAATTGATACCAAATTTGGACACAAGATACCTCTCAGGCCAACGAGTGACCATCACTCATAAAAACACTGAAAAACACAGCAGAAGAGACTTAAAAGCAAAAAAAACCCCAAAATACATTACAATGCATATATATACGCAAACACACACATATACACATATACACATATACACAAATATATATATATACACACACACACACACACACACACAAAGCAGATATACACAGATTGGGCCACAGCAACGCATGCCAGGGGACGGCTAGTAGTAAATAAAACATTAAGTTAAAATACGTTAAAAACATTGTCATCAACCATATAGGCAATTTCAATCCAGATCAACATCCAAGGTGCTGTCATGCAAGGGATGAAACTAACAAATAATGCATTACCAAGTAAGACCCACCTAAGGTGAATAAAAATCTTGAAAGCCCTAAAATACCACCTTCTAATTCCATAAATGCTTTGAGCAGAAACTCCTCATTTTGCAGATGATCTAGCCAAGACAGAAGTGCCCCAGTGCCTGTTGGCTGGACCATTTGTCTCACAGTACTACATAAAAACTGGACAACCTATTTAAGGAGACATGTGATAATGTCCATTGGAAAATCATTGCTATGTTGGTTGAGGGTATCACTTTTATAAGTCTCAGAGTAGCATCTCGGGAAGAAGGGAAGAGGTGCAGTCACTAGGATTCCTCGGGAAGAAGGGAAGAGGTGCAGTCACTAGGATTCCTCTTTTCAAGGGATAATCTTTGTAATGGCTTCCTACCCCCATTCTCTTCCAAGGCAATGAAGTTATCACATAACCCTTCCCAGAGCTGATGCATAATCTATGATGGGGAATAGTTCAACAATAAAAATGCTTACAATAAGCTTGAGCTGTCCAAAGCAGTATTATCACTGAGAACTTGTAGTTTCCTACTCAAGCAAAACATCTAAAGAATTTTGAGTAAAACAAAAACAGTTTTGATAAGTCTACCAAAACATTGGGAGGGATATCCAATACTCCAGAAGACAGCAGCAGAATTCAAAACATTCTCAAGAAATTAGAGAGATGGGCCAAAACTAACAAAATGAAGTTCAACAGTGACAAATGCAAGATACTCCACTTAGGCAGAAAAAAAAAATGAAATGCAAATATATAGAATGGGGGACGCATGGCTCGAGATCAGTATGTGTGAAAAAGATCTTGGAGTCGTCGTGGACAACAAGTTAAACATGAGCCAACAATGTGATGCGGTGGCAAAAAAAGCCAATGGGATTTTGGCCTGCATCAATAGGAGTTTAGTGTCTAGAACCAGGGAAGTCATGCTACCATCCTATTCTGTCTTGGTTAGACCACACCTGGAATACTGTGTCCAATTCTGGGCACCACAACTAAAGGGAGTTGTTGACAAGCTGGAATGTGTCCAGAGGAGGGCGACTAAAATGATCAAGGGTCTGGAGAACAAGCCCTATGAGGAGCGACTTAAAGAGCTGGGCATGTTTAGCCTGAAGAAGAAATGTCTGAGAGGTGACATAATAGCCATGTATAAATATGTGAGAGGAAGTCATAGAGAGGAGGGCGCAATCTTGTTTCCTGCTGCCCTGGAGACTAGGATGCGGAACAATAACTTCAAACCACAAGAAAGGAGATCTGAACATTAGGAAGAACTTCCTGACTGTGAGAGCTGTTCAGCAGTGGAACTCTCTGCCCCAGAGTGTGATGGAGGTTCCTTTTTTGGAGACTTTTAAACGGAGGCTGGATGGCCATCTGTTGGGGGTGCTTTGAATGCAATTTTCCTGCTTCTTGTCTCTTTCAGCTCTATGATTCTATAATTCTATGATCTCAAGGCAGCTTTGCACTGTCCTACAATACACCAAAAGGCATGCCCATAGCCAGGATTTTGTTTCGGGGGAGCTGAGTTTGATTCGGGGGGGGGGGGGCTGAGTCTGAGTGAAAGAGGGTCTACCCTAGCAAACCTTTTGTATCGTTACCCCAATACCCCCATGCATATGGGATATATTGAGAATGGTGATCAGATCATGATATAGATAACATAACAGTTTAAATAATGCACCAGTAAGGACTTCTTGCGGACCACCATGGGAATTTCGGGGGGGGGGGGCTGAAGCCCCCCAGCCCCCCCCCCCCCGGCTACATGCCTGCCAAAAGGTAATATATTTCTATGGCCCAAACAGTTTTTACTAACAAGTCAATATATTAACTCTTGTATTTAAAAAGGATGCTTATTGTTTCTAATTGGGTTTGGGCAAGAATGAGTAGATGAATAGTTAAGTTCCACTAAGCAGAAAGTTGTATTTCAAGGTACTACAGATGCATGCTATTAAACCTGATATAAATATCAAATGAAATCATCATGGGAGCTGTTTACTTCCATCAAAAGTATTTCATTTTTTAAAAAGTTCATCTGAACAATGTATGAACAGGCTACAGAGAACAGGCATAAGCTCTGGATCATATATTTCTGAGGGTTCACTTCTGACATGGAATGAAAATTGGCAGTTGCCATTGATATCCATGGCCGTTGTTCAATACCCCTTCTATGTTTGAAAATGTCTGCCTCTCTGCTCCTAGATGGCAATGCTCCCCTCTCTTTCCCTAGTGCATCCTTTCCGACAAATTCAAGCCAGGTTTTCAGATCCTTCTGTTTTAATGTGTATGTTTTTCCTGCCTAATTACATTTCAAAAGGGATTTCTTAAACCACCTGAGATGAGGTCATATCCACAGCAAAATGAATTGAGAAAGCTTTAAAAAAATCATAGCTAACAGATGCTTGAAAAACATTCCCTTTCAGTCAATCTTTCAAAAACTTTACATGATCTCACATTTTGTGTCCATTCTCCATAGCTGTGTGGGTTTTAAAATTTCCTTTGTATGCCTCTTTGAAATACTTTGTGAATACTATTGTATTTCAAAGGGAAGCACTGTGAAAGACGAGATGCTGATAACCCATGGAGGTGCACACTGCACGATGCCTCTGTGGATAATGTTGAGATGGAAGTGAAATACAGTTCCCATCACGAGTGATGTTTTAAGCGCAACAAGAGTTCCTCTTGACTTATAGGACAGTCAGAGTTCATCTCTAGCCGACTGGATCTTTTGTCTTGGAAATGGTTCATTTGCTGGCAGATGTTCCCTGGTGCATTCTCTGAATCTTCTATTCTAGTCACCCAGATCATATTATATTATTAGAGAGATGGCTGCATCAGGTGAAAACCATTTTTAAGTTATTGTATCATTCCTTTCCTAACTAATGATATTTGCTTAATGAGAGCTATAGGGTGAGGCAGCATAACTTCCTTTTTTCAAAACTTAATAAAACCCATTGTATGAATCAGATTTTTTTATATATATAATGTCGGTGCATACCTAAAGTTTTGTTTTACGTAGTTTTGAAGATCAAATTAGGTAGGTGACGTCCCCCATTCTCCATACACTGAGTAAACTGATTTCTGGCGTTTGCCATGACTATTGTATAAATATATAAATATGTGAGAGGAAGCCACAGGGAGGAGGGAGCAAGCTTGTTTTCTGCTTCCTTGGAGACTAGGACGCGGAACAATGGCTTCAAACTACAAGAGAGGAGATTCCATCTGAACATGAGGAAGAACTTCGTGACTGTGAGAGCCGTTCAGCAGTGGAACTCTCTGCCCCGGAGTGTGGTGGAGGCTCCTTCTTTGGAAGCTTTTAAACAGAGGCTGGATGGCCATCTGTCAGGGGTGATTTGAATGCAATATTCCTGCTTCTTGGCAGGGGGTTGGACTGGATGGCCCATGAGGTCTCTTCCAACTCTATGATTCTATGATTCTCTGATTCTTGCCAGCATAGCAGGTGTTACGTTGGCAATTTCTTCCTGGATGTTGGTCTTCAAATCTTGTAGGGTCCTTGGACAGTTCACATAAACACGGGATTTAAAAAAAAAACCCATAGGAAAAAAATCACAAGGGGCCAAATTTGGAGAGTGGTCCAGCCACTCCAAATCCGCTCGAAAAGTAGGCCTCAACGGCAAAAGTACGCTCCTCACTGTTCCAACGCATGATGGCAACTGAACTGTGTCAGGACAAAACTTTATACTCCCATCTCTCAAACGAGACCACTAGCGCTCCGCTACATCTTCAACTGGCATGCATTTTGAAAAAAGAAGTTATGCTGCCTCACCCTGTATTTGCTAGAGTTGGCCTTCATGGCCTTCATGGTCTTCATAGGATAAGTAAAGAGAAGAATGTTGGGTGCAAATTTGTGACATGGTGCTTTGATGTGGGCTGGAGGGAAAGAGAAGTGCCTGAATTGTTTTAGCTGGCTATCAAGCAATATCCTAGTAAACTGCACATTCTTAGCTTTTAGGGGAAATTTTAATAAATTTATTTTTAGCAATTACTTACTTAGGTGATCCCTCATTGTCCGAGTAGGATTGTCCCCCAAAATCAGTGTACTGGCGGTGGGTACATAGGCGACCATGGAGCCCTATTCTTGATCTGCATGTTCTCTCGCAGTGAGGGCATTGGTTTCCAGGTGGAAGGCAGGCACTTATGATGGTTGCCTGTTGGTTTTTGGCAAGTTCAGTTTAGAGTGTTGAGAGTCGTTCGTTGATGCCAGTGAGTGCTTCAGTCAGATGCTTCACTAGATCATTTCTGATAGCAAAGCCAACTCCGTGCATTCTTCGGTCTTCTTCAGGCAGTCCCTTCCAGAAGAAGGTGTAGCCTCCTTTTTCTTCCTTCAGCTTCCCTCTCCTGCTCTTTGGGTCTCCTGAAGTTCTGCTATGTCAATGTCAAAGCATCCCAGCTTCCTTGCATTGATAGCAGTTCTGTGTTCGGGGTGTTCACTGTCAGTGTTGTCCATCAGTGTCCATATGCTCCATGTTCCAAAGTTCATTTTTCTTTTTTGGCCGCAGGGTGGTGACCCCACTGGACACGGCAATCCAATCAGGGGTAAGAGAGGCAGACTATGTTTAGGGCACCTTTTCTAGCCCCTTCCCCATGTGGGGTGAGCAGAGTGGATCCTAAAGAGGGCTGCTCAGTCATGGATACAACTGCTGAACTACTCAACTGCCTCGGAACTTGAGGTAGAATGACTGAGTCCATATACACTGCCCATGTGCCAGTCTGTGACTAGGGGCTTCCAGATTCCACAGTCCTGCCTCCGTTGCCACTTGCTGATCGCCATGGGACTTTAGTTGGTTTGTTTTTATTTTACTTGGAAGATGCCTGTGTGTGAGTTTTTTTAATGTGTGGAGGTCAGTGCACAACTGACCAGTGAGGTTCCACTGGTGGCATAGTTACATGACAGCCGTGGCTTCTCAATCTGTTGCAGCCTTCTTCTGCCTTCATAGCCACTGTAACATGTATCATGTTATCCTCCGCCTGCTCCGCCGTTGAGGTCTTTGGGTCTTCGGACTGTGCTTGATCTGGAACCTCTCCCGTTGCCACTCCTGGGAATGCACAACTCCAGTCGTTGTGCCGCAGGTTCATTGGAATACACAAGCCCCCTCACCATGACACGGTGACAGTCCATCGAGGGAGGCTTGGAATAGACAGAGCTTGGAATAGTGACTTTTTGATTACTAGTAACACTGTAGTTTTAAAAGGGCTCAGGTTGCAGTGCAGCAGGTGGTCTGTAGTTTGCTCTTCTCCATACTTGCATGTCGTGGATTCCACTTTGTAGCCCCATTTCTTAAGGTTGGCTCTTCATCTTGTGGTGCCAGAGTGCAGTCTGTTCAGTGCCTTCAAGTTGCCCAGTTTTCTGTTTGCCCAGGAGGGGAGTCTTTCAGTTGGTATCAACCATAGATTGAGGTTCTGGGTTTTGGACTCTCGCTTCCTGAGGTGCTCCAGCGAGTGTCTCTGTAGATCTTAGAAAAGTATTTCTAGATTTAATTCATTGACATGCTGGCTGATACCCAAACAGGGGATGAGCTGGAGAATGGAGATGTCTCTGCCTTGGTCCTTTCACTATTGGCTGCTACTTCCGGGCGGATGTCAGGCTAAGCAGTGTAATTTCTCCAGTGGTGTAGGGTGTAGACATCCCATGATAATGCGGCATGTCTCATTAAGAGCTACATCCACTGTTTTAGCGTGGTGAGATGTGTTCCACACTGGGCATGCATACTCAGCAGCAGAGTAGCATAGCGCAAGGGCAGATGTCTTCACTGTGTCTGGTTGTGATCCTCAGATTATGCCAGTCAGCTTTTGTATGATATTTTTCTAGCACCCACTTTTTGCTTGATATTCAGGCAGTGATTCTTGTAGGTCAGAGCACAGTCCAGGTATTTGGGTGTGCTCCAGTGCTCCAGTGTGATTCCTTAAACTGATTCATAGTCTTTTGACCAAACATCTGGCAAAGAAGTAGATTTCATAATTTTTTTAAGAAAGAAATCAGGAACTCTGAAAATTTGCCCCATAATCTTCCTTCTCTTTAAGGAAATTACACCATTTATCTGACAGGATCTGAATGAAATTCTCAGCCCCAAGAACCATTGATGCAGTACCCAATTCCTGCAAAGTGCCATTTTATAACCTTTGTTAGATGCCAGAAGCCCTGCCCTTAGGCCCTCCCTTTTTTCATGTGTTCTCTGTGTATACATAAAATGTAAAACATATGTAGCATATATGCATATGCTCATCCATAGAAGCTAGAGATTTAAAATAGTCAGATTGCAGCGGAAATGCACAGCCGTTAAACAAAGATTTTTATAGGGCACCCAGAAGAGTTTCATATGAATCAGTTGGGGAATTGTTATGAAGCTGAGAAATGTCTGGATAGATTTCAAGGTTCTCAGTGGAGCAATATGCTGGCCATATTTTTGGATTCTTAAATACAAAACATCTAAGTATGAAGAATTATAGTAGGGTGGGGAGGAATAATTGATTTGTTATTTAATTCTTTATGAACCATGTTTGCACTATGCTTTTCCCTTAATTGTAATCTAAACCAAATTGGATTCACATTATTTCTATCTGGATTTGTTTTGTAAAAACAAGAGCTTTTGCTGAAATAGTTGTCTGAAAGGGTGTGCATACAATCAGTAGGAAACTCACCGGGAGGTTATCTGACGCCTTGTTTGATGTAGACGGTTCTATCATTTTCTTTATATCTTGAAATCTAAGGATACTTGGAATGCTTTCCCCTCCCTATTCAATCTTTTAAAACCTACATAAAGAACTTACTAAAGAGCAGAATTGTGAATGTTCCAATTCATGTCTGGAAGTTCAGTGTCAGAGTTGTGTCTGAACCCTCTAGAAACTACAAATATGTGAATGTTTTGCTTTCTGTTTTAGTTTCTCCTGCAAGTAGGGAAATCGAACCTCCACGCAGCTCTAAAGGGTACTTGCTTGCCCACTTCCCAACATACAAATCCAAGTGTTAATTAGCTATGTTCCTCCTTTTCTCTCTCTCCCATGCTCCAGAGTGCATTCAGTGAGATTGCAGACTGTTTGTGAGCCCTGAAAAACACAGCTTCCCCTTTTTCATTGTGATCATTAGTGAAGCTTTTCTTTCCTCTAAGAGCTCTGTGGCCTCTTACACCAAGTGGAGGCTGCTTACCGGGCTGCCCTATTGATGATGTAGTACAAGGAATGCTTTGAGTGTCAATAAAAACAGCATTCGGCTGGCAGTTTAAATGCCATCAGAAATATTGAGAAAGGACCATTTCATGGATGAAGTATTCTTCTCTCTGCTAAATGGTGTCTCACTTCTGAAGTGAGAAGCCTTGTCAACATGATAAGAGGGTGAAACGAGGATACTATGATCCTCTTCGAGTCTGTATCTCTTTAAGGAGCCCCTGGTGGTGCAGTTAGATTACTAACTGGGGTGGCATACAGGGAGCATACCACCCCCCTGTTATGCCAGCTCCACTGGCTGCCGGTCCATCTCCAAGCCCAATTCAAACGAACCATCAAGGTTTTTAAGATCTTCTGGAGAGGCCCTGCTCTCAGTCCCACCACCTTCGCAATCGTGTCTGGTGGGGACGAGAGACAGGGCCTTCTCGGTGGTGGCCCCTCGGCTGTGGAACTCTCTCCTGATAGAGATCAGATCTGCCCCCTCCCTCCTGACTTTCAGAAAGATGGTCAAATCTTGGCTCTGGAACTTAGCATTCTCAGATTGATGATCAAATCAATAACTGTTGACCACAAGGCGGATGGTGGTGAATTTGTGATTTACCTTGACAAGTTGGCTTTATGTAATTCTTGATCTGTATTTTAATGTGTTTTAATGTATTAATGTACTTTTTTGTCATGTCAGGAGTGACTCCTGGTGTGAGAGAATTGGCCGTCTGCAAGGACGTTGCCCAGGGGACGCCTGGATGATTTGATGTTTTTATCATCCTAGTGGGAGGCTTCTCTCATGTCCCTGCATGAGGAGCTGTGGAGCTGATAGAGGGAGCTCATCCGCCTCTCCCCGGATTCGAACCTGTGACCTGTCGATCTTCAGTCCTGCCGGCACAGGGGTTTAACCCACTGTGCCACCGGGGGCTCCTATTAATGTACTATGATGTTATTATGCTTTAGTTTATTTGTATATTGATTCTCTGTTGTTAGTCGGCCTGAGTCCCTGCTCGGAGGCCAAGAAGACCGGGTTATAAAAGCGCTAAATAATAATAATAATAATAATAATAATAATAATAATAATGTGCTGGTTTTGACCTATAAAGCTCTATATGGTTCGGGCCCATCTTACTTGTCCAAATGCATCTGCCCCTACATCCCACCTCGCAATTTAAGATCACCCGGGGAGGCCCTGCTCTTGCTCCCGTCAACAGCGCAAATGCAGCTGGTGGGGACGAGGAGCAGGACCTTCTTGGCTGTGGCCCCCTGCCTATGGAACACAATCCCAAAGGAGGTAACATCTGCTCCCTCACTCCTGACCTTTAGAAAAAAAGTAAAATCATGGTTCTGGGACCAGGCCTTCAGGCAGTAGAGGTAAATGTATGCAGCATTTCGGAAAGACAATGACTAGAACAGTGATTCAACGGACGAGACTGTTTTACTGTTTTAATAATTGTTTTATTATCCTTGGATCTAATTTTTAACTTTATTTATGTCTAATTCTAGTGTATAATTGTAATTGTTTGTACTGGCATTGAATTTTTGCCCTTACTTATGTGTAAACTGCTTTGAGTCCCCCTCGGGGTGAGAAAAGCGGTATGCAAATACTATAAATAAATAAATAAATTATTTATTTATTTATTTATTTATTTATTTACTATGCTTATATACCGCAATTCTCAGCCCGAGGGCGACTCATTGCGGTAAATAAATCCTGTAGGATGTATGCAGCTTTTTAGTGGGACAAGGACTGGAACGGGGACTCGACTGATGAGATTGTTTTATGGTTTTAATAACTGTTTTGATATTTGATGATGTACTGTTTTTAATATGTTTTATGTTTATAGTGTGGTTTTACTATTGTAGTTTTAAGGCCTTGAATTTCTGCCATTATCTATGCGTAAACCGCTTTGAGTCCCCCTAGGGGTGAGAAAAGCAGTATATAAATACTGTAAATATATAAATAATAAATAAACCCTTGTGCTGGCAGGACCGAAGACCAACAGGTTGCAGGTTCGAATCCGGGGAGAGCACGGATGAGCTCCCTCTGTTAGCTCCAGCTCCCCATGCGGGGACATGAGAGAAACCTCCCACAAGGATGGTAAAACATCAAAACATCCTGGGCGTCCCCTGGGCAGCATCCTTGCAGACGGCCAATTCTCTCTCATCAGAAGCAACTTGCAGTTTCACAAAAAATAATTGTGATCTGCTGTAATTTTATCCCAAGTCTTATCCTTTCAGAGTTTTGCTAGTCAGACAATGCTTTGAATGTGGAAGGTGGATGTGATGAAGCTGTCAAATTCCACAGACATCTTCAACAGCCGAGAAGGATGAGCTAAACAGAATACGGAGATTGTGATTGTGCTCCAAGCAATTAACTTGTACCATGTCAATCCGAGGGGCATCTTCAGTCCTATTGTGTTCCACTTTTCTGTCTTCTCCTTTCCAGTCTAAAGCTCAGACTTAAGGCTGCTTTCCCATTAGCCTTCACTCCACCCCCCTCATTAACCCTTCACCTTCAGGGAGAAGAAAACAAGCAATTTGCTCTTTGGTTGCCCTGAAAACATATTTTCTATGCCCCAGAAGGAGCTCATTAGCATTGTGTATACTAGACATTAATTTTTGCAAGACAGGGAAGCCATTCTGCTTGGGCTTGGTCCATTGAGAAGCAAAGAACAAAGCTTCTTGTTCAATAGCCTCTTCATATTTCACTCAAAGCTTTCAGCAATCAGCTAGTTCCTTTCCCCCATTGGGACGGTCTCCCATTAAATACATGGAGTGGTGAGGCTACAATTAAAAATACCAAGGAGGAAAAAAAGACAAAGCTATTATTTGTCAGTCTGTTTCAGAAAGAAAATCATGAAGGTACACTTTGAAGTATATGCCGCTGCACATTGGGCCAATTCTCACATGATTCTACGAGGGTTGAATAGAAAGTAATGCCTCCACCTTCGTTACTTTGGTTTGGATGGGAATATTTTAATAAACCAAACACAGAAATAACCCTTAGAATGTGCTCTTTACCACAATTCACTTTTCCACATAATCACCACACAATTGGATACGTTTCTGCCAACGATGAACAAGTTTTCTGAAGCCATCATGGAAGAGAAGTTGACACTTCGTTTCCGCAAACCCATCATGCACAAATCTTCTGACAGCCAAGCAAAGCAACAATGTGACCCACACATTCTTGTAAAATGCTGATTGAGCTTGAAATTTCTCTCTGAGTGATACGACGATCATCTTGAATCAATCTGTCAACCTTTTGCTTGTGAAATTCGGTGGTTGCTGTCATAGGACATCCAACTCTTTGTTTATCACGCAAGCAGGGGCGGCTCAACCATTACGCAAAGTAAGCATTTGCAGTATACTTGATTTTGCCCAGGGGCACTCTTGAGGTGCTCTTGGGGGAAAATAGGCCTTGAGATATGCGAATTGTAGTTACTGGGATGTATAGTTCACCTAGAATCAAAGAGCATTCTGAACTCCACCAATGATGGAATTGAACCAAATATGGCACACAGAACTCCCACGACAAACAGAAAATATATATCAGTGATTGGTTGGGAGAGGGGGTGCCAAAATACTGTTTGCTTACCATCGAAAATTACCTAGGGCCGCCTCTGCACGCAAGTCAGATGCTCCCATCTCAACATCTTTAAACTTACTTGCCCAACGACGCACAGTACTCACATCAACACAATCACCATAAACAGTGTGCATTCTCGGATGAATCTCCTTTGGGGTGACACCTTCTGCTGTCAGGAATTTAATGACTGCACGTTGCTTAAGTCACATTGACTGACCGTCTGTGTAGGGTTCCATACTTTGCACGTAAACAACACAACTGTTCAATGCTAAGGCTTCCCGCCAAAATGGAACTGTAGAGGAGAGTCTACTGAACAAGCCAGTACCTGCCTCATACCAGTACTGCCATCTTGAGTTACGAAGATGGAGGCATTACTTTTCATTCAACCCTCGTAGTATATAAAATATATGTTGTAAAACCATACTTACAATCTTCAATTTGCATTCCATTCCCACATGTAGGCCAATGTATGATCAGATGTCTATGCAAGCATCTCTGATCATGTATACCTTGTCCTTAGAATGAGCCTGTCACCCAAAACGGGTGCAAAGTATGATGGTCAGGTTATGAGAAGTACCTTTTCCGAACACCAGAGTAACACCATGCTTAGAAAAGTTATTTTTGAACTACAGATCCCCCGACCTAACAACCAGCTTTTCTTGCCTTCCTAATGTCTGCACAGGAATGTTTGATCACAGAACATAGTCCTAAATACAATGTAGTGACAGTGGGCATGCTTTGAGTTTCAGGCTTACCACAATGAGGTTTAACTAGCTATTAGTTTCACATCAATGTCCTCACTAAATATTGATTTACGTATGTCAGTGATTTGGTTACCAATGAGAAAGACCATTGGATTTGTGGTGCCAGCATATCCTTGCTTTGCTACTTCATCTGAGTGTCCTTTGAAATCCCAAGGAGCAGCTTCCATTTGTTCTGCTTTGGTTCCATAGCAAACAACCAAGAATACAAGAAATCTCTCTATTTTCTAGCACATTAAAATGCATAAGTAAGCTGGTTCTGGCCCAAGTAAGCTGGTTCTGGCCCAGCTTACTTGTCCAAACGCATCTTCCTCTACGTCCCATCTCAAAGTTTATGATCATCCGGGGAGGCCCTGCTCTTGCTTCTGTCAGCATCACAAATATGTCAGGAGGGGACAAGAGACAGGGCCTTCTCGGAACTTGTGAGAACTTCTCGGAACCTGTGGAACTTGCTTCCCACTGAGGTAAGATTGGCTCTGTCTCTCCTGTCATTTAGGAAGAAATTGAAATTGTGGTTTTGGGACCAGGCTTTTGGACAACAGACATAAAAAGCACTTTGGACATGGAATTGGATATGGAATTGACTGGTTTTTTTTTTGTCGTGTCAGAAACGCTTTGAGAAACTGCAAGTCGCTTCTGGTGTGAAAGAATTGGCCATCTGCTAGAACGTTGCCCAGGGGACGCCTCTTTCATGTCCCCGCATGAGGAGCTGGAGTTGATAGAGGGAGCTCATCTGCCTCTCCCCGGATTCGAACCTGCAACCTGTCGGTTTTCAGTCCTGCTGGCACAGGGGTGTAAACCCACTGCGCCACTGGGGACTCCATTGACTGGAATGATGTTATGGCTATTAATACTGTTTGTACTGTTTTAATGAATGTTTTACTTATTGTTTTAATTGCTGTTATATGTAGTGGCATCAAATTGCTGCCAAATGTAAGCCATCCTGAGTCCCCCTTTGGGGGTTGAGAAAGAATGGGATAGAAATACCAGAAAGAAATAAAGAAATAATAAAATAAAATGCAGATTCAGTCATACAAATTCTGCATCCTGTAACCGTAACCAGCCAATACTTTAAAGGCTGCAATCCTGAGATACTCTGTTAGGCCAAAGGCAATTACATCATAGCCCCATGTAATCGTTAGTGGTCTGTATAAGGGCTCTTTTGGACATTCCCAAAATGTGGGACCTGTCTTGCTTTTACCTGAGGCATTCAAATGATGCTTCAAGTAAATGCAGAGCAAACTGGATTTTCCCAGTTTGTTCTGCATTAATTTGACACCTGGAAAGATCTGGACCTTAAGCTAAGGTCCACATTTTTCCAGGGGCTGGGACTATGGGGATTGAGTCCCAGACTACTTCTTCAGTCTCGGGGAGGGGTCAATCCCCTAGTTATCTCAGTTTTTCCGGCTCCAAGAGCCCAAAGGTAATCCCTCCTTTCCCTATCTTCCCTCCAGCCCCCATTTCCCAAGGAAATATTTACCGGTGGGGCATGTCAGGAGGTAGGGAGAGGAGGTATTTCCGTACTTCCCAACACCACCTGTTGACATCATTTGTGCATCGGGAATACTGTGCAGAGGGACTGTTGGGTTTTCTTGGGTGAAATGGGGAGCTGGAGGGGATTGGCATCAAGGGAAAGCCTGGTGTTTGGGTTGGGGAGTAGGGACAGAAACATGGGATTTAGCAGGTTATTTTAACCTGCTTCCTCCCGGGGTTTTTGCAATGTCTGGAAGTGCCCTAAAAGTAAACTTTCATTCAATTCAGGAAAATCTGGTAAATTATTACTTTGCAGTTGGGGCAGATCTCTTCTTCATGCAGAGAGAATCTCCATGTTTAAGGAGTGTGTGTCCTAGATCCTGGGAATAAACAGTAGTTCCAGTTTCTAAACCCTAACTCTTAATAGTTTCAAGAACAAATTGTATATATGTTGTGTTACTGTACTGCTTATATTTTATTTTATTTTTGTTTATGAGATGTATTTTAACAGTTTTGTATTGTTTGTTTGCTATTGTTTTATTATTGATATATTGTGGGCTCGGCCTCATGTAAGCCGCACCGAGTCCCTTGGGGAGATGGTAGCGGGGTATAAATAAAGATTATTATTATTATTATTATTATTATTATTATTACTACTACTACTACAACTAGCTGTACCCTGCCACGCGTTGATGTGGCCCAGTCTGGTGATCTGGAAAATAAAGTAATGAGAAAGTGTTGGTTTCTAATATATGTAATTCCTTTATGCTTGTGAGTAAACAGTATTTCTTGTTGTTTCTTTGTCAGTGTTGATGTGGAGAGTGTCTAGTTTGCCTACTCTGGAATTTGCAACATATCATAGTCCTTCTTTAAGGGTCTCTTTCAAATCTATGATACTATATCTGTGTGTGTGTGTGAGAATCATATCTATCTATCAATATTTATGACTGGATGGCTCTTTGTCAGGAGGGCTCCTATTACATTTTCTTGCCCTGGTGAAGAGAATTGGACTGGATGGCCTTAAGTATTTTCTGTTGGTCATGGGGGTTCTGTGTGGGAAGTTTGCCCCATTTTCCCGCCACCTCGGTAGGTGACCACGTCGAGGCCTTGGTCGCTCTCTGGAATGGGGAGATGGCCAGGGCAATTGACATGATCGCTCCGGAGCGTCCCCTCTCAAGTAGCCGAGCTAAACCAGCTCCTTGGTTTACTGAGGAGCTGGCAGTGATGAAGCGAAGGAAGAGGGAACTAGAGAGCGTGTGGCGTTCGGATCCGAGCGAGTCAAATCGAGCACGGTTTGTGTCCTTTCTTAGGGCATATGCCACGGCAATAAAGGCCGCAAAGAAAACCTTCTTTGCGGCCACTATTGCGTCTGCAAAGAACCGTCCGGCGGAGTTGTTTCGGATTGTCAGAGGTCTTTTAACTCCCGCCACCTCAGGCGGGAGCCCTGACAATTCGGTCACGCGCTGTGAAGCATTTGCTCGGTTCTTTGCAGACAAAGTCGCCTTGATCTATTCTGGGCTGGACGCCGCGTTAAATGCAGTCTCTGAGGATGTAACAAGAGCACCTGCTTGTCCTATTTTGATGGATTCTTTTCAGTTTGTGAAACCCGAGGATGTGGACAAGATACTTGGAGGAATGAGGCCCACCACGTCCATCCTAGACCCCTGCCCATCCTGGCTTCTGAGGGAGGCCAGAGGGGGATTGGCTGAGTGGGTAACAGTGGTGGTGAATGCCTCCCTTCGGGAAGGCAAGATTCCAGCGAGCCTAAAAACAGGCTATTATAAAGCCGCTGTTGAAGAAACCATCACTGGACCCCACTAAATTGGACAACTTTCGGCCTGTTTCCAATCTCCCCTTTTTGGGCAAAGTCATGGAAAGCGTGGTGGCCTCACAACTCCAGGTATTCTTGAGAGACACGGATTATCTGGATTCGGCACAGTCTGGTTTCAGACCGGGACATGGTACCGAGACGGTCTTGGTCGCCTTAGTGGATGATCTGCGCCGGGAGCTAGACAGGGGGAGTGTGTCCCTGTTGGTGCTCTTGGACCTCTCAGCGGCCTTCGATACTGTCGACCACGGTATCCTTCTGGGGCGCCTTGCGGAAATGGGCCTTGAGGGTACTGCTTTGCAGTGGCTCCAGTCATTTCTGGAGGGCCGCACCCAGAAGATGTTATTGGGGGACTCCTGTTCTACACCACAACCTTTGACTTGTGGGGTTCCACAGGGTTCCATACTGTCCCCCATGCTGTTTAATATCTACATGAAGCCGCTGGGTGAGATCATCCGGAGTTTCGGGGTGCGGTGTCATCTGTACGCAGATGATGTCCAACTCTGTCACTCCTTTCCACCTGCTACTAAGGAGGCTGTCGAGGTCCTGAACCGGTGCCTGGCCGCTGTAACGGTCTGGATGAGGGCGAACAAACTGAAACTAAATCCAGACAAGACAGAGGTACTCCTGGTCAGTCGCAAGGCCGAACGGGGTATAGGGTTACAGCCTGTACTGGATGGGGTCGCACTCCCCTTGAAGGCGCAGGTTCGCAGCTTGGGTGTGACCCTGGACTCATCGTTGAGCCTGGATCCCCAGGTTTCAGCGGTGACCAGGGGAGCATTTGCACAGCTCAGGCTCGTGCGCCAGCTGCGCCCGTATCTCGGGAAGTCTGACTTGGCCACGGTGGTACACGCTCTGGTCACATCCCGCCTTGACTACTGCAACGCTCTCTACGTGGGGCTGCCCTTGAAGACGGCCCGGAAGCTTCAGCTGGTTCAGCGCGCGGCAGCCATGTTACTAACTGGAGCGGGATGCAGGGAGCACACAACGCCCTTGTTGTCCCAGCTCCACTGGCTGCCGATTTGCTACCGGACCCAATTTAAGGTGCTGGTTTTGGCCTACAAAGCCCTAAACGGCTCCGGCCCAAAATACCTTTCGGACCGCATCTTGGCCTACGAGCCCACGAGGACCTTGAGATCGTCTGGGGAGGCCCTTCTCTCGATCCCGCCTGCCTCACAGGCACGTCTGGCGGGGACGAGAGAGAGGGCCTTCTCGGTGGTGGCCCCCCGGCTGTGGAACACTCTCCCTGCAGACATCAGACAGGCGCCCTCCCTTATGTCCTTCCGAAAAAGCCTTAAGACTTGGCTGTTCGAGAAGGCATTTAATTAAGTGCTATAACAATGTGGTAAAGATGACTGGAATGGAACAAGGAATATGAGATTGGTTATGATTCTACTATGAGACGAAGCAGATTATTTAGTGTAACTTTGTAATTGTTGTATTGTTAATATGTTGTTTGTAATTGCCTTTTTGTAAATTGTCTTTTTATATTTGTTGTACACCGCCATGAGTCGCCCTAAAGGGCTGAGAATGGCGGTTAACAAATGCATCAAATAAATAAATAAATAAATAAATAAATTTCTGTCGTTTGTGGGTTTCAGAATGCTCTTTAATTGTAGTGAACTATAAATCCCAGTAACTACAAATCCCAAATGTCAATGTCTGTTTCCTCCAAACTCCATCTGTGTTCATATTTAGGCATATGGAATTTTTGTGTCAAGTTTGGTCCAGATCCATCATTGTTTGAGTGTACAGTGCTCTCTGGATGTAGGTGAACTACAACTCCCAAACTCAAGGTCAATGCCACCAAACCATTCCAGTGTGTTCTGTTGGTCATGGAAGTCCTGTATGCCATGTTTGGTTCAATTCCATCATTGGTGGAGTTCAGAATGCTCTTTGATTGTCGGTGAACTATAAATCCCAGCAACTACAACTCCCAAATGTCAAGGTCTATTTCCCTTAAACTCCATCTGTGTTCATATTTGGGCATATGGAATATTCGTGCCAAGTTTGGTCCAGATCCACCATTGTTTGAGTCCACAGTGCTCTCTGGATGTGGGTGAACTACAATTCCCAAACTCAAGGTCAATGTTCACCAAACCCTTCCAGTTTTTTCTGTTGGTCATGGGAGCCCTGTGTGCTAAGTTTGGCCCAATTCCATCATTGGTGGAGTTCAGAATGCTAAGGCCAGGGAGCCAGATACAGTCCTCCAAGGTCATTTACCCAGCTCTCGCTCAGGGTCAACCTAAGTCTGAAACAACTTGAAAGCACACAACAACAACAACAATCCTATCTCATCAGCCAAAAGCAGACCCACACTTCCCATTGAAATACTAATACATTTATATTTGTTAAAATTGTTCTTCATTGTAATTATTGTATTGTTTTAAAGTTTTTTTTGCACTACAAATCAGATATGTGCAGTGTGCATAGGAATTCATTCATGGTTTTTTCAAATTATAATCCGGCCTTCCAACAGTTTGAGGGACTGTGTCCTGGCCCTCTGTTTAAAAGGTTTGTGGACTCCTGGTCTATGCCCTTGATCTCTGTTAAGTGATGGCATTGTCTATGTTTATAAAGACTATATATCCTTATGGTATGAATAGACCGCTAACTTCTATATGAATGCTCCAATTCGTTAACACATAATCCAAATATAATTAAAGCAGACAAATAAAAATACAATACGTTATTATTTTCCTCCCAGAAATCTTAGAAATAGTTCTTTAAATATATTATCATTTTAAAAACTCTGGAAGCCTTTGTTCTTGTGAAAGAAAACTGCTGCTTCATTTCCCCGAAGCCATTGATAATATGATGCAAGAACATCAGAGACGATCTAATCCAAGATAGGTGCCATCCCCAAGGGAACTCACTCTCCTTTGTTTTACATTTTCATTGGAAATCTGAAAGATTTTGCATGCAAACGTCTTATTTCATGGACCTGCTTCTCAAATTGAGAGATTCTATCTAGAAGAGCTGCGGAAACAGCTTTTCAATGAAGTGGGTTGCACAGTCTCCTGTTTACAGAATACTGATGCATCATCTGATATGCCTGAAATTGTTAACTTCTATTTCACCAAAGCTGAGAGGATTCCAATGAAGCAATGATCTGATCAAGGAAATATTGCTTTAGCATCTTCTTTTTAACATACCTGCCTAACAAGCAGAATTTGGGCTCCTATATATCACTGATTATGGTAGCTTTTCATTTGGTTGGGAATATTCTTTCTGCAAAATTATCCATCATGGATAATAGACTCAGATACTGAAATTCCTCCAACAGGGATTATCTTATGCCCTTGCCCTCTCTAACCAATTAGATTATAACATTAATTAGAAAACTGCATAAATGTCCAATGGCCAAATGTTATTTTTCTAAATTAAAACTAGAGAAAAATCTCAATTTTATACTTTTAAAGTTATTACAGCTTGAATAACTCTTGTCCAAAATGGCGGAGACAAGAAGTGTTTTGGGATATTTGCATATACGTATGCCCATACCCTGAAGATAATTTTATGCACAATGTTTTAATAATGTCATGTATGAAATTAAGTTTGTGTACATCGAAACACAAAAAGCAAAGTTGATCGTATCTCAGTCACCCATGTGGACAATTTTTAATTTTGGAGTATTTGGGATTTTCCTTCCATCCTTCCTTCTCTCTTTCTTCCTTTCCTTCTCTCCTTTTCCCTCCTTCCTTTGCTACCCCTTTCCTTCCCTTGTTTCTTTCCTTCTCTCATTCCTTCCTTCTCTACCTCTTTAACCCCTAGGAGGGTCGCAAGAGGGTTTCAGGGGGGGATCACCAGAGACCATCAGAAAACATATATTTCTGATGGTCTTAGGAACCTTTGGCAGAGAAAGCTGAAGATCTCTCTGCCTGTCCTTCTCTCCCTTTTTTGAAACAGACAGCAAATTTACCCACCAAAAGCTGTGATTGGCTAGCCTCTCAGCCAAGGGGAGGGCTGTTCCTGAGACTCCAAGTGGGGAGGGGAGAGCAGGCGGGCTTGGCACATGGCAGCGTGGTGCGCATGTGCGAGCGAGGAAGAGTGTGCAAGGCTTGAGGGAGGCTCGGACCAGAGAGTTCTTTCAAGGCATGGAGTTTCTGTGTGGGAAGTTTAGTCTAATTCCATCATTGCTGGAGTTCAGAATGCACTTTGATTGTAGGTGTACTATTAATCCCAGTAACTACAACTCCCAAATGTCAAGGTCGATTTTCCCCAAACTCTACCAGTGTTCATGTTTGGGCATATTGGGTATTTATGCCAAATTTGGTCCAGATCTATCATTGTGAGTCCATAGTGCTCCCTGGATGTAGGTGAACTACAGTTCCAAAACTCAAGGTCACCAAATCCTTCCAGTATTTTTTGTTGGTCATGAGAGTTCTGTGTGCCAAGATTTGTTCCATTGTTGGTGGAGTTCAGAATGCTTTTTGATTGTAGGTGAACTATTAATCCCAGCAACTACAACTCCCAAAAGTCAAAATCAACCCCCCCCCAAACCCCACCAGTACTAAAATTTGAGTGTACTGGGTATTTGTGCCAAATTTGGTCCAGTAAATGAAAATACATCCTGCATATCAGATATTTACATTACGATTCATAACAGTAGCAAAATTACAGTTACGAAGTAGCAACTAAAATAATTTTATGGTTGGGGGTCACCATCACATGGGGAACTGTGTTAAGGGGTCGCAGCATTTGGAAGGTTGAGAAACACTGGTTTATCCCATTGTGCCACTGGGGGCTCCTATAATGTTTTATGATTATGTGTGTTTATGCTATACCTCAACTTGAGCCACAAGGAGAGGTGGGTTGTTGTTGTTGTTGTTAGGTATTTGACCAGGGTCACTCAGTGGGTTTCTAAGGCTGATCTGCAATTTGAACCCTGATCTCTAGAGTCGTAGTCCAATGCTGAAAGCACTACATCATGCTGGCTTATCAAAAGGAATACATCACCCTCCTTCCTCCACTGAATTGTACATTTTCAATCTTTCTGTTTTTCCTTCTCCTGAAGACAAATCACCTCTCTTTGAGTTTGTGGTCAGGTGTAACAATTGAAACAAATCAATTTAATTGGACAATTGGGGTTGTCTTCGTCAATGATTTTCCTTCACTATACTTAGACAGGGGCCTATAGCCAGAAATTATGAGTTGTCATTGAGTACAATGGAAGTGGCCAGCTTAAATGAAGAGTAGGCAAGGCACAATACTTGTAAATATTTTACTAAAGGGATCTGCATCTTCCAGCAGAAAATCAAGATAGGTAATGCCTTGCTTGAAATCAGTTGGAGATTACAACAGGTTTAATGTTAATAAATTTAAAATTTGGGTTCTTTTCCATTGAATGCTTTCCTTGGATGTTGAGTAGTCATGACCCTTCTTCTCATTTCTTTTAAAAGAAAATAAGTTATTAAAAATAATTACTCTTTTAGACTTTGTATTCCAAAAGGTTTTATGCTTAGTCTTCAGATTCGCCTTATATCATGTCAAGTCAGCATCCAGCTTTCAAATGTAATGATCTACCATGGCCAGCTGTACTTTGTTATCACATTTCTGGAAATATTCAGATACTTTTTGAGGACATCTACTCCCCTCCCCAGCAACTGACTCCTCATTATTGAAACCTAGAGGAAGACAAGACTGCCATTTTCGACTTTATTCTCCAATCTCATTCTGTTCAGTTTTTGAGACTATGCTAAAAGCTAAAAACAAACTTTTCCCAATCTCAGCTTCAGAACTGGAGATGTCCTTGGCTTGTGATGTCAGCATATAAATCATCCAATTAATACATTTATTAAACGGTTAGATCTGATAGAGCTTTTAGGGTACAGCTGCTGCTAGGTCAATCCTGGAGTACCTTCAGAACAAGAATTATAGCCCTAAACCTATAAACTGGGGGCCCTTCCACACAGCCATATAACCCAGAATATCAAGAAAGATAATCCACAATATTTGCTTTGAATTGGATTATCTGAGTCCATACTGTCATATAATTCAGTTCAATGTAGATTTTATACAGCTGTATGGAAGAGGCCTGGAAGACTATGTGAGAATTCAAATTGAGGAGCACATCTAAACTGGGGACAATCCTGCATGCTGGATGCAGGATTGGCCCTGAGAAGTGTCCCCATAGGGATCTCCCTAGCTGCCGCAGAGGCCTAAGTAAGTCCCAATTGCCCAACAATATTATCCTAATTGTCAACCCACCACTCTTCATGTCACAACTGTCTTCAGCCACAATACAGGACATACCATTGAACACTTGATCATAGAGCAGACCCAGCATCTTGTCTGTGACGTATGATGGTGTAACATGTGTTTTTGCTACCACAATTCACTTATTTTGGTCATTCTAGATGTTGGACCTGTCTACTGACCATGCAGCAATTCCCTCCATCTTTTCTCAGCTGTAAACATCTTCCCACCCCTGAAACGCAACTATTGGACAGTGGAAATGTGTGGGAGGAGCAGGTAAGCACTCAGCAATCTTCATGTAGCTGGATGCTGGCCAATGACATAATCCACAGAAGACTCTCTGAAGTCCTTACAGATACCTGCTGAACTGTCCTACACTATTTATTTATTTATTTATTTATTTACTATATTTGTTTACTGCCCTTCTCAGCCCTTAGTTGGTACTAGGTAAATGGTCAGGTTCAAAGGCCTGGAGCTAAGGAAAGGGGCATTAGTGACCTGGACATCAGCTACCTCTTGTAACTATGTCTCTCCATACAGCCTGATGTTTTCCATTACAACTGAAAATTCATGTCTCTTAATTTAAAAGAAAAACTTGTGACTTTAAAAATTTAACCCTCCCCATCTGTTTCATTTCACAGGCAAATTGTTTTATGTTTTTATATTAAAGCACATATTTGTCATTTATATGAAATGAATTGGATGACTCACTTATGGCTTAACTCTACAAGCCTTCATGCAAATAGAAGTACACCATACATTGCCATGCCCTTGCAATTTGTCTCTGGTTCTTTTGGCAACCTTCATGATAGGGAAGAGAACGTTTTTTGATTAAACAAAGAGCATTTTTAACATCTGTTGATGACAATGCTCACTTCAAAGAAAATGGGGTAAAGCCACATTTATTACATTATTTAATAATTTTAAGAGTTTTTAAATATAAAAATATTCACAAGATCCAAAGGCTGGTAGGAATAAGAAATCTAATCTATATTAAGTATGAATAAGGAATTAGACATGTTCTAATCTGCTGTTAGGTTATGTGAGAGATAGCAGTGTTTGTCACTGAGTCATTGGTACTCAGAAGCAGGTGAGCAATGACCAGTGCCATCTCTCTCACACACCTCAACACACACACTTATACAAGGTATAGAAGAGAAATAAACAGGCTTAATCTGATTCAGGAGAAACACATAAAGCAGTTCACTTACACATATTAAGAGTTTTATAACATCTTATTGTTCTGTCGCGCGCTGGGCCTGTAATAGCTGTCTTTTCTATAGGACGTATACTTTAAGCCCAGCGGGAAGCCAGGGTGCCTCAAAGAGAGGTTCTCAGGGATTTTTCTGATGGTCTTTAGAGTCTTTAATGATACAACAAAGTCTTTATTATGGAACAAACAACAAATCTTCAATGGTTCAAACAACACTTCAAGGCTTTCTTAGTCTAGTTCTCAATGGGCTGGTACCTGACTTTGATTAACTGTACTTTCTCTGTAGGAAAAAACCCTATTTAACTGCTCCCAGGCTGTTTAGTATCTATGCCTCATCGGTGTGGGTCCTACTACCGATTCCAAATGCATCTGGGTATCGAATAGACCTACCAGCCGAGGCTTGTAGATATTTCAGATGGAGTTCCATGGATCTGTAGTGCTGTCCTCCCTCAGAGAATTCTTTGATAACTTCAGGGCTGTTTTCCCTCTAATTGCTGTGAGGCTGAGAGGCTGTGAGCTCTCAGACAGAGCCTTGGGACCTTTTTCCTGGAATTTCTGTTTCTGTTTCCCCGGATGTTCTTGAAAAAAGAAGCTTTTCTCCGGGACGAGCTGGTCTATGTCCTATAGTTTAGCTTCCTTATGAGAGACTGCACAAAAAAATGGCTCCTCCCCCCCCCCCCCCGAGCCCTGAACAAGGGGCGGAACAAAAGCTTAATTATGATGGACAGGAGGCCTGCCCTATGACTGCAAACAGATAAGAGAAAGAAAATAAAGTTGGAGCTCCTGGTACAGCCGTACCAGCACATCTTATAGTGATAGCCACTCTGAATACCCTTTGGGGTGAGACAGACCGGGGTATGCAGATAATACCACTTTGATGGCCAAAAGCGAGAAGGAGCTGAGGAGTGTTCTAATCGAGTTGAAAGAAGAAAGTGCAAAAGCTGGGTTGCAGTTAAACATAAAAAAACCCAAGATTATGGCAACAAGACTGATTGATAACTGGCAAATAGAGGGAGAAAATGTGGAGGCATTGACAGACTTTGTATTTCTAGGTGCAAAGATTACTGCAGATGCAGACTACAGCCAGGAAATCAGAAGATGTTTACTTCTTGGAAGGAGAGCAATGACCAATCTTGATAAAATAGTGAAGAGTAGAGACATCACACTGGCAACCAAGATCCACATAGTTAAAGCAATGGTATTCCCCATAGTCACCTATGGATGTGAGAGCTGGACTATAGGGAAGGCTGAGCGAAGGAAGATAGATGCTTTTGAGCTGTGGTGTTGGAGGAAAGTTCTGAGAGTGCCTTGAACTGCAAGACGATCCAACCAGTCCATACTTCAGGAAATAAAGTCCGACTGCTCATTGGAGGGAAGGA
The DNA here is from genome assembly GCF_037176765.1 of Anolis sagrei. Classification (NCBI taxonomy): domain Eukaryota; kingdom Metazoa; phylum Chordata; class Lepidosauria; order Squamata; family Anolidae; genus Anolis; species Anolis sagrei. The sequence goes on from NC_090026.1 coordinate 67,139,747, forward strand.
TAGTAGAGGCAAAGATGAAGTATTTTGGCCACATCATGAGAAGAAAGGAAAGCTTAGAGAAGACAATGATGCTGGGGGAAAATGGAAGGAAAAAGGAAGAGGAGCTGACCAAGGGCAAGATGGATGGATGGCATCCTTGAAGTGACTGGCTTGACTCTGAAGTAGCTGGGGGTGGTGATGGCTGACAGAGAGCTCTAGCGTGGGCTGGTCCATGAGGTCATGAAGAGTCAGAAGTGACTGCACGAATAAACAGCAACAGACCGGTGTAGAAATGCAGTAAATAGGTTGTGTTATATATAGATTTCAGATGTGGATGAATGACAGAACTTCAGACTACAAAATGAAGGTCAGATGAACACCTTGACTAACAATAGCCTAATGGAGGCATAGAGAAGCTTCAAGTTACGCTAAGTCTAAACTTTTGAAGAAACAGTTGAAAATAAAGGCATATATGGACAAGCAACATCACAGGGTAGTAAAGATACCACAGGGTAGTAAACTGCCCCGCAGCAATTTTCCCCAGTTGGTTTTTCCTTTGTCTTCACCTCATGCTTGGGAGGTTTGGCGTGTTTTTTAAGCAAAAAGATATTCCAAAGTATTTCCAGGCAGAATTATTACATTCATGTTGGGCAAGTGGGATGAGCAACAGCTTTGAAGGGTTTGAGGAAGCATTTCTCTGCAGTATTAATTAAAATACACCTTTATCTGCTGGCTAATAAGGAAGGTGGTAGACCTGTGTTAAGCCCCAACTACGCTGCCAGATAATGCAGTTTGAAACTATGTTATAGGTATAGTATCAAGGAGGTTAAGACCGCCGGAGGAGGCCCTGCTCTCAGTCCCACCATCCTCACGAATGCAACTGGAGGGGGACGAGGGACAGGGCCTTCTCAGTGGTGGCCCCTTAGCTGTGGAACTCCCTCCCCAATGAAATTAGATCAGCCCCCCCTCCTGTCCTTTAGAAAAAACTGAAAACATGGTTGTGGGACCAAGCATTCGAGCAGTAGATGCAGCAACTAGAATGAGAGCGATTTTATGTTACTGGCAATGGACTGACCTTGGATTATGATTATGCACTGGCCAAATTTTAAATGGATGTTTTAATAATTGATATTTTACTGCTGTTTTTAACTGTATTGTTTATTTACAATGTCTGTGTTGGCATTTAATGGTTGCCTGTTGTAAAGCCACTAGGCCTGGGTAACAACGCAAAAATTTGTTTCTAAAATCGATTTGTATTTGGGTTTTTTTTGTTTCGATATTTAAAATAATTACAAAATTTTCCTTTTAAAAAGTTCGATATTTACGAAATTTCGTAAATGGGAAAAAATTAACGAATCGATTTCCGAAACAATAACGAATCGATTCGTTAATGGCAGACGCGACTGCGAAATACGCTAAAAAACCTCCAAAAACTTCTGAAGCTTCCCTCTCCCTCTGTTCTTGACTGTTGGTGTGATATTATAATTTTTTTTCACTAATTAAACCATAAAACTGGCCCAGACATGCGGAAATAATAACGAAACGACCTCTGAACAATAACGAAACGAATACAATAACGAAATACGAAGCATTTACAAAACGTGTTTAAAAATTCGTTTTTTTTATGATTGCTCCAGAATGGTTCGTTATCGTTTTGTAATTGGAAAAATTAACGAATTATTAACGAATTACGAATTAACGAAACGAAACCTCCCAGGCCTAGAAGCCACCCTAAGTCCCCCTCCAAGGGTGAGAAGTAAGGAGTACAAATGTGTGAAATAAAGAAATAATAAAGAAATAAATACAGTAGACTCATATCATGCACTTTAACTACATTGAACTGCGTTATAAGAGTCTATTCTGACCATAGGGACCTGGAAGCAGTGCATTATTTGAGGCCAAATTGATTGGGACTCAGCAGTGGAAACATGATAAATGCTAGAATTAACTTGGAAACATATGAAGTAAAAACAAGAAGCATAACAAGAGTTATCCATCTTAGCCTGTTGCAGCAAAAACTACAATGTTGTGCCACATCAAAGACTTAACAATTTTAGGCTGGCATTCAGTTAGAGAAGTACATATGCATGTCACACTATGCATATGGGGCAAATTATTCTCCCTAGCACAAGAGGTTTACTCTGCTGATAGGGGTAGAAGTGGAGCTGCAGAATTTGCACACTCCTCAATGCACATTAGACATTGTGTATCATTCACTGCACACTACACAGTGGCACTCAGTCACTAACATGTGCTGTCTAATGTTACTATTCTGCATGAGGTTGTGCTGGCACAAGCAAACGATACTCTCTGCATGTGGATATTTACGCTATGTTGAAGGAATGCTGGATTACAGTTTTAGTATGGCATATGCTTATGTTGATTACATTTCACTTCATCACCTTCAAAGGTTATCTATATAAATAAAAATGTAATGTTCGTTTGTGGGAATAACATAACTCAAAAACCACTGGACGAATTGACAAGAAATTTGGACACTATATCCCTAACAGACCAATGAGTGACCATCACTCATAACCCCCCCCCCAAAAAAACAGCAGAAAGGACTCAAAAAACCCCAAAAGCTAAATGACAAAAAGCTAAATGACGATACAAAAAAGGAAGGAAGGAAAGGGAGAAAGAGAGAGAGGAGGAAGGAAGCATGGAAGCAAATAGCGAAGGAAAGAAAGAAGGATGGAAAGAGATATAGAAGGAAGAAAGGAGAGAAAGAGAAAGGAAAAGAAAAAGGGGGGAGGAGGGAAAGAGGTAGAGAAGGAAGGAGAGAAGGAAAGAAACAAGGAAAGGAAAGGGGGAGCAAAGGAAGGAAGGAAAAGGAGAGAAAGAGGGAGAGAAGGAAAAAGCGAAGGAAGGAAGGAAAGAGGTGGAGAAGGAAAAAAGGAGAGAGAAAAGGAAGGAAAAGAAAAACGGGGGAGGAAGGAAAGAGGTAGAGAAGGAAAGAAAGAGGGAAGGAAAGAAGAAAAGAGAAAGAAGGAAAGACAGAGGGAGAGAGGGAAGGAAGGAGAGAAAGAAGGAGAGAAAGAGGGAGGAAGGTTGGCCACAGCAACAAAGGAAGAAAGGAGAGAAAAAAGAAAGGAAAAGAAAAAGGGGGGAGGAAGGAAAGAGGTAGAGAAGGAAGGAAGGAGAGAAGGAAAGAAGAGAAGGAAGGAAAGAAGGAGGGAAAGAGGGAAGGAAGGAGAGAAAGAAGGAGAGAAAGAGGGAGGGAAGGTTGGCCACAGCAACGTGTGGCGGGTACAGCTAGTACTACAATAAATGTCATCGTTTTTAAGGTGCTATGAGACTCTCTACTGTTAATAAGAAAGACAGTCCCTTTGAATATGTACAGAATACATTCCTCTCTATATAAGATATCCACAAAAATGCTTTATTATATGCATTATTGGCAGAAAAACCAACATAGAATGTACATAATCGATTTCTACAATGATGAGGATTATGATAGTCCCTGCATATATTTAAACGAAGAGGTAAAACTGTTGCCAGAAATAATAATTTTTCAAATATGTGTTAACCCCTGTTTCTTCCTATTTGGAAATTCAGTATTGGACACAAATAAGTACAAGACAAGATGGGGACTCTGCAGATGAGCTAAGATTATAAAATAGATATAAAGGGCAAAAGCACCAATTCACAGGGATCCCTTTTGAGGTGGTGCTAGAAATCTGAATCTGGAATATGTAAGGCAGGAAGAGAAGTTTTTTTTTTCTTTCAAACATAAATTATATATTAATCATGACTGGAAGGATGAAGGGTGTGGGAAACTATAACTTGGGAAGGACAAAAAGAAAAGACGATTTCAATTGAAGGGTATTTATTAAATCATAATTCAAAACAGAATTTGGGTGGGAATCTACAGCTGGAAGTGATAGGGAAAAGATTTCCTAAAAAACTCTGACTGTACGAATTAGAAAGTAGTTTATTCAAGACATCATAAGGCGGAGAATGTTTGCTTATACTTTATTTGAACATACATTATTCTATTACATTGTACTCATCAGACATTCCAAGAAAGCAGGGCACAAGAATTACATTGAATTAATTTCTGTATGCTAACGTGTGCTGGCACAGCAGTGCCAGGTGATTTTAACCTCTTTTTCTTGCACTGCTAGTTTACTTGATCTGTTTAAGCCATGCATTTTGCAATAAGGTAGCTTCCCTCAGGTTACAATCATAGGGCCAACAACTTAGCAATCATGGTTAGAATCTTTAGACCCGCCCCTTTTCCCAGGGTTTTGGAGGGAAAGGAGGACTCTGTTCAGTCTCACTGTTTTGGAGCCTAATAGCAGGACGTGTGGGTCTCTCTCTCCCACCTGCACAAAGGCTTCACTTCTCACAGCTTTTGCTGGGGGTTAAAGAAATAGATCCACAGCTCTGCTGGGGAGTAAAGAAATAATTCCTACAGCCTTTGTGGAGAAACTAAAGAACACCTTTCAGCTTGGCAGATCTACAGGAATCTAGCCTGGTAAGGGACCACTCGGGCTATCCATAAAGCAGCTTGGAGCCGGGAGTAGGGGCCTCGTGCCAGCAAGGTAGAGAGAGATTGCCCAGGGAGGGGTCAAAGGATTTCCCTAAGGAAGAAAGGAACAGTTGCCTGCCCCTTGATAGCAGATTGAGGAAGCTACCGGTTTTCCAAGATTATAAAGTGTTTAATTCATTTATTTGAAGATTTAAGCCCAAATAAAGAACTTTGTTGAATTTATCTTGAGCCTCAATAGAACTTTGTGTTGGGAAATCTAAAGGGCCCTTCAGCTGAGGCACCCCGGCATCCCATTGGGCATACAGAGAGCACGTCCTGTAAACAGACATTATTTCAGGCCCAGTGTGCGACAGCGCATGACGAATTAAAGGATATTTACTATAATGCTAAGTTTTAAAACTTAGTGTTTTTTAAATACATTACAACTGTACCCTCGGTTTGCTTCTGACATGATAAACAAAATAGTGAATCAGCTTGTATTTAGCACTAACGTCATGTAGCCACTCCCCTTTTTAACACAGGAAATCCCATGTTTTAGGTACTATGTAGATGGGCCTTTAATTGAGTGCAAACTGCTTTCTCATTTTGAATTGGACTTGTAGCAATTGAAGTCAGCTGAAGGTAAAGGGGAAAAGTTGGAAGAGGACAAAAAAAGACATTTTAAAAGCTGCTTTAAAAGTGGAAGGACGAAGGATGAATCTGGACTGCACCTGCCAAATCAGATCCCTTGGAGGGCATGGATTAAGCAAGAGAAAATGTACCATGAAAATGTAGCACATCCCTGTTAGATTACCATGTTACACTGTCCAGTTATTTAAAAAAATAAAATAGATGAAGATCTGTTAGCCTGGCACTGAAGTTAATGCTTATTCATTTTTCACTTTGCTGCTATTGGTGCTTGTTTTAGAGGCTCATTAGATAAATTTAAACATCTAATTTAAACATCTTTGGGAAGGCAACATCCCAGCAAGCTTAAAACAAGCTATAATAAAACCGCTGTTGAAAAAACCATCACTGGACCCCACTCAATTCGTCAACTATCGGCCAGTTTCCAACCTCCCCTTTTTGGGCAAAGTCCTGGAACGTGTGGTGGCTTCACAACTCCAGGTATTCTTAGACAACACGGATTTTCTGGATTCGGCACAGTCTGGCTTTAGGCTGGGACATAGAACTGAAACAGTCTTGGTCGCCTTAGTCGATGATCTTCGCCAGGAGCTAGACAGGGGGAGTGTGTCCCTGCTAGTTCTGCTGGACCTCTCAGCAGCCTTCGATACCGTCGACCACGGTATCCTTCTGGGGCGCCTTGCGGGAATGGGCCTTGGATGTTGTTTAACATCTACATGAAGCCGCTGGGAGAGATCATCTGGAGTTTTGGGGTACGATGTCATCTGTACGCAGATGATGTCCAACTCTGTCACTCCTTTCCACCTACTACTAAGGAGACTGTTCAGGTCCTGAACCGGTGCTTGGCCGCTGTGACGATCTGGATGAGGGCGAACAAATTGAAATTGAATCCAGACAAGACAGAGGTACTCCTGGTCAGTCGCAAGGCCAAACAGGGTTTAGGGTTACAGCCTGTGTTGGATGGGGTCGCACTCCCCCTGAAGACACAGCTTCGAAGCTTGGGTGTGATCTTGGACTCATCGCTGAGCCTGGAACCCCAGGTTTCAGCGGTGACCAGGGGAGCATTCACCAGCTGTGCCCGTACCTTGGGAAGCCTGACTTGGCCACAGGTAGTCCATGCTCTAGTCACATCCTGTTTAGACTACTGCAATGCTCTCAACATGGGGTTGCCTCTGAAGACTGCTCAGAAGCTTCAAATGGTCCAACGATCAGCAGCCAGGATGCTAACAGGAGCGGCACTCAGGGAGCACACCACTCCACTGCTGCGCCAGCTCCACTGGCTGCCAATTTGCTACTGGGCACAATTCAAAGTGCTGGCTTTAAGCCTTTAAAGCCCTAAACGGTTCTGGCCCGACCTACCTGTCCGAACGCGTCTCCTCCTATGAACCAGTTAGGACATTAAGATCGTCTGGGGAGGCCCTGCTCTCGATCCCGCCGGCTTCACAAGCACGCCTGGCAGGGACGAGAGACAGGGCCTTCTCAGTGGTGGCCCCTCGGCTGTGGAACGCCCTTCCTGTAGATATTACATCGACCCCCTCCTTGCTGGCATTCCGGAGGAAAGTAAAGACCTGGCTGTTTGAACAGGCATTCGACTAAGCAGTGTGATTGATTGACTGACTATCGGAACACGGAATATCGGATAACGAGTTTGGATTCTTATTTCATTGATGAGACCTGATGGATTTGTTATATTGATGTAGTGATATTGATGTTTAATGATTTGTGATGCTATTGCTTTTAAATGCTTAATGATTTTGTATTGTGTATACCGAAATTGTTGTAAACCGCTCTGAGTCGCCTAAGGGCTGAGAAGAGCGGTATACAAATAAAGTAAGTAAATAAATAAATAATATCTTTTTTTTTAAAAAAAAGCCCACATTTTAAATTTGTTTTTAAAAATATTTTCTATCTAGAAGTCACTTTGATGCTTGTTTTTCCATGGTTTCTGAGTATTAAACACCTCAGTCTGTCCTGTAATCTCACATTGCAATGAAACACTGATAGAAGTAGGCGAATACTCTTTCTGGAAAGTTTTCTTCCCAATTTTTTCTCCTCAAGAAGACTATCTTTTCTGGATGAGCTTCCAAGAAAACCTTGAATTCTGCTAAAGACATTTTTTGAAAAACTGATTAATGTCAAACATAATGATAACATTTTGGATTATATTGATTTTTCTCCCTTGAGTTATGCTTTGACATCTTTCTCAGTGGGTGAGTTTTAATGTGGCATGCTACAGGCAGGTTCCTGTGACATATATTATTTCATGAAACTTCTTTTACTGATACTATGCACGGGGAAAAAAGCAAAAGACATCGCTTAGATAGCAACTTGATGTTCTTTGGCGTTTAAATGATAGCCCAGGCAACTGAAGCAGGCAGAAAGAAACAAATCAAGAAAGTTTCCATATTGGAGTTTGTCTATATCCTAGCATCACAGGTGAATAGGTTGCCTCTGGCTGGAATATATATGAAGCAGATTCTTTTCAAGTTGATGTTTTCAAGATGTTCAGCATGATAATATGGCCTGAATGTCCCATGTGTACGATTTCTGGCCCCTGGGCTCCTTCATATCTTGTGTTAATAAAAGTGAAAATTCAACAGGGAAAGCTACACCTTTCCCTTGAAACTAATGTTTACCTTTGGAGATGTTTTGCAGTTAAATGGAGAGCTCAAATGGACACTTTTATTTCCCTTAAGGCTCATACACATAAATAGCTCCCCTTTTTCCATTCCTTACATCTGATGAAAAAGGGAGTTCATTCCAACCAGAAGGATAAACCATGGCCCGTATTCTGCACAGCAGCTTCTGAAACCTTGCATGTTCTAAAATGTTTGCCCTTTAAAGAGTTAGACTTACGAAGAAAAGGAATATCTAGTGGTGCGATTTTCTGAAAAATACTTATTTGTGCAGAACTTGGAAGTAGTGAAATACAGGTAACATAGGTGCTTATGACAGGATCCCAGCATTACAGATTTAAGTAACTTCATTTCAAAAGTAACACAATTTATTGATTTATTTATTTCAAACATGTGTACCCCGCCCTTCTCAACCTTCCCCCCCCCCCCGGGGGGGACGGACTCAAGGTGGTTTATATCTGGCACAATTTGATGCCATTACATATAAATAATACATACAGTCATTACATATAAGAACACAGTAAATTAATTTTAAAATTAGTTTTAAAATAAAAAGTACATTCATAAAAAGTGCAATAATATTGGCTGTCTAGCCTTACGTAGAAACAAATTCAGCGAGCACAACACCATTGGAAGCCTGTCCATTTTCCACAACATTATCTTCATTATCATTGTCAGTTATCTGCCAGCTACGCAAAGGCCTAATCCCATAACCACATTTTCAATTTTCTCCTGAAGGCGAGGAGGGATGTTGTTGACCTGATTTTGCTGGGGAATGAGTTCCACAAGTGGGGGGCAACCACCAAGAAGGCCCTGTCCCTCGTCCCTGCCAAGCGTGTTTGTACCAAAGGTGGGGCCAAGGGCAGGGCCTCCCCAGAAGATCTTAAACTTTGAGGTGGGACATAGAGGGAGATATGTTTGCACAGGTAAGCTGGACCAGAGCCATATAGGGCTTTATAGGTCAAAACCAGCACTTTGAATTGTGCTCGGAATTGGACCGGCAGCCAGTAGAGCTGACATGACAGATGGGTAGGAAACAGGTCACTTCATCTGTGTAATGAAGAACCGTTTCTCGTTATTTTTAGTTTTAACAGGCCTTTTAAAAGCAATTTGACACGTATTTCTCAAGTTTTGTGCCGTACTACAATGACTAAAAATTATAGCACTATCAAATATAACGTGCACCCCATTTCTGGAGGTTCTATTTTTGGAAAAAAGACTTTTTGCATAGAATATCTTAGAATTTCTTTTGAATGCAAAATACCTTTTCTTTTTTTTCTTTCCAATGCTTCTTTGTAGTGCAGTCTTTCCTGTGTGGTGAGGAGAGTGTGTAAAGAAACACACAAGTCATCACAAGTACTAATATACAGTCGTCAGGCTGAGGACAAAATGGTTGGAACATGGCAGAGCCATTTAGGACTGGGGTCCTTCCTCCTCCTCTTTCTCAAAGGTAAGACAGTTTTGCAAGGAAAAAATGTGATTGCAAGACGCAGCCATGAATGTAAAACTTACCCCATTTTTTAAATCTCTTAAATGGGAAAAAGTGTCTCTTATGAGCAATGAATACAGTACTTTTAGAATGTAATGCTCGACACTCTGCTTCAGTTTGTCAATGAACGAAGTTTGATATGAATGCAAGTTTTCTATTTCAATCAGGAACAGCCCTGTTTTTATTGGTACTGAAATGGCCGTTTATTAGTACGGAAACATAGGAAATAAGAAATGTCTGCACTGGTGTTTTTATTCATGTATAGTTAACTGGCAGGAGTATCAGAATGATGCTGAGCTGGAAACCAACGCAAAAGTCAAACCAACTATATTTTATTTATTTACTAGCTTGGGTACTCGCCGTTGCCCGGGTTATTTGAAAATTGTACAAAATGCATAAGGTTGTGGGTGAACTACAATTTACATCATGCCCGTTTAATCCCAAAAATTTCCATCAGTACTTAAAATTTGTTACATTGGGCAAGTTTGTTCTAGATGCATCATTGGTAGGGTTCAGTGTGCTCTCTGGCTGTAGGGTAAACTACAACTCCCCACTATGATGAGCGAGTCCCCTCAGACCCATCCAGTAGATTGAGTTAGTCATGGGGGTACTGTGTGCCAAGTTTGGCCCATGTCCATCATTGGTGGAGGTCACAGTTTCTCTGGTTGTGGGTGAACTACAACTCCCAAAAGGAAAGTCAGTTCCCCCCAAAACTCTCCACTAATCAAATTTTGGCATATTAGGTATGTGGTCCAGATCCATCGATGTTTGGGTTCATAGTCCTCTCTGGATGAAGGTGAACCACAACTCCCCCAAATCAAGGTCAATTTTCCCCAAAGGCCTCCAGTATTTTTGCTGGTTATGGGGCCTCTGCGTGTCAAGTTTGGTCCAATTCCATCTTTGGTGAAGTTCAAAGTGTTCATTGATTGCAGGCGGACTATAAATCTCAGTACCAGTGACTCCCCTCAAAACCCACCAGTATTCAAATTTGGACATATCGGGTATGAATTCTCTCCAAACCTTTATAGTATGTTCAGTGGCTGATCAATTCTTCTGTTTGCTATAAAAGGTAAAGGTAAATGTTTTCCCCTGACATTGAGTCCAGTTGTGTCCAACCCTGGGGGTTGGTGCTCATCTCCATTTCTAAGCTGAAGAGCTGGCATTGTCTGTAGACACTTCCAAGGTCATATGGCCAGCATGACTGCATGGAGTGCTGTTACTTTCCTGCCGTTACTTTCCTGATTGATCTACTCACATTTGCATGTTTTCAAAGTGCTAGATTGGCAGAAGCTGGAGCTAACAGTGGGAGCTCACACCGCTCCCCGGATTCGAACCTGCAACCTTTTGGTCAGCAAGTTCAGCAGCTCAGTGCTTTAACCCGAGGGGTCCTCTGTTTGCTGTGTGCCATAGGAAAAAAATAGAAAAGAGTTAAGGGAGGGATAGTGGGTGGGATCATGCAAATTCCACACCATTGGAGAGAGTCAGAAACACTGGGATGTCTGTGGTGGAGGAAAAACAGAAAATCCAGGATGGAATTGTCCTCGTATGAAAGCCTTCAGTTGGGTGGTGGACAGTATGGTGTTTGTGGATGACATTGGGAGGACTCTTGTACATGTTCATGGCACTCACAATAACTTGCAATGTCATTGGATGGAGTGCCTTTGGTGGCTTCTCAGCACTGGGAGTTATGGCTGTTTGTGGAAGTGGGAGCTTGTAAGTGGACATCCCAGCTACATACACAAATATATATTTTCACTTTTATTATGTGTATAAATTACACTGATACCCATCCAGTTCTCAAGATATTCAGGGTAATACATATAAGATCACTTCGTGTCTTCCTTAGCAGCATCTGAAAGGAAAGCAAGGCAGGAAACCAGCATGTTAATCATCATGGCGGAGATCTATTCTTCAAGGCTAATAGTTCAGAACCTCTTTGATGTATGGCTTGAATATATTAGAAGGACAATGTGCCCGAAGCACCTCCCCTCATGTCAATCTCTCCAGCCAGATTTAATTAGGAATCAGGCCGGAGAAAAAGAGCAAATGACCCCCTATGATGCACATAGGTTTGTTCTTAATTCTGCCAATAATATGAGTAGAATTTTAATCAGCTCCACATAGTGGTCGGTTCTTATATGCAGCAGCCTTCTGGTTGCTTTCATCCCTCATATAGGCTTTTAATTATTCATCTGTATGCACAACAAATTCATAGATACCCCAGGTAACCCACGAACATATTTGACCCTTTTAAGCAGGTTGTTTGCTGTTTATCTTCCCTCTTGCAGCTATTATTCTAGATAGTGCTAAGATGTAAAACACTATAAGTTCTAAATCCATTTAAATCACTCCTGGCCTTTCCAAATCCCAGAAAAACACTATATGAACTAGAAGTAAATAATAATAATAATAATAATAATAATAATCAAAGTCAGAATTGAAAAGTTGATGACAGATCCCAAGTGTAGACTCTGCAAGGAAGCAGATGAAACAATAGATCACATCCTCAGCTGCTGCAAGAAGATCACGCAGACAGACTACAAGCAGAGGCATAACATCATTGCTCGGATGATTAATTGGAACTTGTGCCACAAATACCATTTGCCTACGCTAAAGAACTGGTGGGATCACAAGCCAGAAAAAGTTACAGAGAATGAGCACGTCAAGATACTCTGGACTTCTGGATTCAGACAGACAGAGTTTTGGAGCACAATACTCCTGACCTCACAATCATGTTAAAAAACAAAGTATGGATTGTCGATGTTGCAATCCCAGGTGACAGCAGGATTAACAAGAAACAACTGGAAAAGCTGACTTGATATGAGGATTTAAAGATCAATCTGCAAAGACTCTGACACAAACCAGTAAAGGTGGTCCCAGTGGTGATCGGCACACTGGGTGCAATGCCTAAAGACCTTGGCCTGTACTTAAACACAATCGGCGCTGACAAGTTTAACATCTGCCAGCTGCAAAAGGCCACCTTACTGGGATCTGCTCGCATTATCCGCCCATACATCACACAGTCCTAGACACTTGGGAAGTGTCCAACGTGTGATCCTGTCAAGACCCAGGCCAGGCAGGAACACAAACGGCACCGTTAGAGTTAAAAGAAGGTGTTTAATGTCTATTAACAAAACAAAGGAGACTCTTGCTTCAGAGATGTAAATTAGAGAGGCTTGCAGGCAACAGAGAAGTAAACAAAGCAGTCCCAGTCAGCTTGGCTGACGAAAAGGAAAGTCTTTCTTAAACCAAAACAAACAGCTTGAATTCAGCAGGAAAACATAGTCCATTCCAAAAGCCAACGAAACAGCATACAGCAATCCTCATGAGGAGCGGTTCAACGAAGTTAACAGGATTAAGCAGGGGCGTAGTCAGGCAGTCCGAGGGTCAAAGCACAGAAGACTCACGAGTCAGGAACCAGCAGGGTTGTTCACAGGATCAGGTAACATGAAGCTGTAACAAGAACTCAGGCAGGAGTTAACACAAGGCACACGGCATGCGACACTTTGAACTCTGCGATTAGTCTGTCCCCAAGCTGCTGCTTAAATCTCATCCGAATCGCTGGAGTTACTGTCAGCTGGGTCCAATTCCTCAGGTGAATCCATGCTGCGCCATTGTTGCCAGTCAGCACTCTGTGCTCCATCCTGCAAGGAATTATCTACATCCCAACTATCCTGAAACCCCTGGAATTCATCGCTTGAGGTGGGGGCGTTAAGAACATCCATGACTTCTTGCACTTTAGTCCAATCCAGATTTTCCTCTTCACTGTCAAATTCCCCACAATCTGCTACATCTCTCAGGCGTTTAGCAACAGATCCTACATCGCTATTTGAGCTGCTGGCTACTCTTTTTACACCTCTGTAATCATCCAGCTCCATTTCCTCGCGAGTAAAACCTGCAAAATCTTCTTCATCAGTCGTCTCTAGGAACAAATCCCTGATCCTTTTCAGCTGCCGCTGAGCTTCATCATTCTCTAAGCTACGTTTCCTCCTACTACTAGTAGTAGGTGCATGAGACAGACGCTGAGTCTCAACAGATCCAATACATCAGCCAGCAGAGTGTCTGCTGTGGACTCATCTTGCTGTGTTTCAAATAATGATACAACTACTACTACTACTAATAATAATAATAATTGTTATTTATACCTTGCCTTTTTCCTCATATGGACTCAAGATGGCTAACCACTACACACTTTGGTCACCATTGAAATCAAAGCGAATACAAAAATTAAAAAAATTAAAAACTACTGTATGGGTTAGTTTAAAATACAGTTAAAATGTAATAAATACAATTGAAATGCATTTTAAAAGACACAATCCCTCCTCCTTCCCATAACTGGCCTTAATTATGTTTTTAACTTGTCACAACCAACTTTTCTGTTATCTCTGTTTTTGCACTATATAACGAATTGGCAAATATCTCTGGCAAAACAAAAATTCATCCTGGAATATCACAGAGAATGTTAAATGCACATATCAGATAAGGAGTGACAATAACTATACAAGAAAACAAAACCTTTTCCTTGTTTTTTCTTTTCTTTATAGAAGTACAGCATATCTACAGTATTCCACTTAGCTAATTGGTTTGCCTGAATACTTCTTAGTTCTGTAAGATATAATAGTATGCTCGCTATTAAAATAATGATGGTGGTGGCAGTAGCACTAGAATTAATCACCTGTTCATGTACATAACCAGGACAGATGATTTTGTTAATTTCTATTTAGTATGATCTCTTATTCTAAGGATCTTCATTTGTAACCAAGATGATGCTAGTTCTCTTTTTCTCTCATACCCTCAAGGTATTTCTCCTCACTCCCTCTTGCTAACACACGCGCACGCACACATACACAAGCATTTCAAATACAAATGCCTTGCTTACGCAGGCCCAAACTTACAGTTTGTTCTAGATTCTTATGGAGAATTTGGAGCAAACTACAGCTTCTGGTAACATAGTTCAAGGCCTTAGTAACCCAGATCAGCTCCATGCATCATGCAGTCTGAGTGGAACCGATTCACCCCCAACACATTTGAATCAGTGTAGATATGCCCAGTGCACATCTTTCAGCAAGTGGTACAAAGTGAAGAACTGGCCTCTTGCTGCCTAATAATGTCACTATGGCCCCATTTTGTTGTTGTTTATTCGTTCAGTCACTTCTGACTCTTTGTGACCTCATGGACCAGCCCACGCCAGAGCTCCCTGTTGGCCGTCACCACCCCCAGCTCCTTCAAGGTCAAGCCAATCACTTCAAGGATTTATTTATTTATTTGTCGTGTCAGAGCAACCAGTCCATTATATTACATTTCTAACAGAACAAAGCAAGCAAACAGAAAAATACAAAACTTGTGAGTTTGGTAGTTGGTTAAATGTCCTTTGACCAGTATCTGGCCACTTGGAGTGCCTCCGGTGTTGCTGCAAGAAGGTCCTCCATTGTGCATGTGGCTGGGCTCATGTTGCATTGCAGCAGGTGGTCAGTAGTTTGCTCTTCTCCACACTCACATGTTGAGGATTCCACTTTGTAGCCCCATTTCTGAAGGTTGGCTCTGCATCTCGTGGTGCCAGAGCACAGTCTGTTCAGTGCCTTCCAGGTCGCCCAGTCTTCTGTGTGCCCAGGAGGGAGTTTCTCATTTGGTATCAGCCATTGGTTGAGGTGCTGGGTTTGAGCCTGCCACTTTTGGACTCTCGCTTGCTGAAGTGTTCCAGCAAGTGTCTCTGTAGATCTTAGAAAACTATGTCTAGATTTAAGTTGTTGACGTGCTGGCTGATACCCAAACAGGGGATGAGCTGGAGATGTCTCTGCCTTGGTCCTTTCACTATTGTCAGGTGGTGCAATACCGGCTAAGCAGTGTAATTTCTCCAGTGGTGTAGGGTGCAGACACCCCGTGATAATGCGGCATGTCTCATTAAGAGCCACATCCACTGTTTTAGTGTGGTGAGATGTGTTCTACACTGGGCATGCATACTCAGCAGCAGAGTAGCACAGCGCAAGGGCAGATGTCTTCACTGTATCTGGTTGTGATCCCCAGGTTGTGCCAGTCAGCTTTCGTATGATATTGTTTCTGGTACCCACTTTTTGTTTGATGTTCAGGCAGTGCTTCTTGTAGGTAAGAGCATGGTCCAAAGTGACTCCCAGGTATTTGGGTGCTGGAGCTGATGAACAACTGCACTGCATCCTGTCAGATCCCCAAAATCTGGAGGAAAGCAAGAGTCATCACCATCTTGAAGCCAGGCAAAGACCGTAATGACCCAAAAAGCTACAGACCAATCTCCCTGTTGTGCCACCTCTACAAAGTTCTGGAGAGACTTGATCCACTTCAAGGATACCATCCATCCATCTTGCCCTTTGTTGGCCCCTCTTCCTTTTTCCTTCCATTTCCCCCAGCATAATTGTCTTCTCCAAGCTTCTCATGATGTGGCCAAAGTATGTCATCTTCGCCTCTAATATCCTTCCCTCCAATGAGCAGTCGAGCTTTACTTCCTGAAGTATGGACTGGTTGGATCTTCTTGTGGTCCAAAGCACTCTCAGAACTTTCCTCCAAACCGCAGTTCAAAAGCATCTATCTTCCTTCGCTCAGCCTTCCCTATGGTCCAGCTCTCACATCCGTAGGTTACTACCTAATGGCACATCAGGATTATCTCAGGCCTCTCCAGAGACATCACCAAGAGATGCTCTAGAGCAGAGGTCCTCAAACTAAGGCCCGAAGGCTGGATTTGTTCCTCCAAGGTCATTTACCCGGCCCTCGCTCCGGGTCAACCTAAGTCTGAAATGACTTGAAAGCACACAACAACAACAATAATCTTATCTCATCAGCAAAAAGCAGGCCCACACTTCCCATTTAAATACTAATAAGTTTATATTTGTTCTTCATTTCAATTATTGTATTGTTTTAAGTGTTTTTTGCACTACAAATACAATATGTGCAGTGTGCATAGGAATTCATTCATAGTTTTTTTTTTTCAAATTATAATTTGGCCCTCTAACAGTTTGCGGGACTGTGACCTGGCCCTCTGTTTTAAAAAAGTTTGAGGACTCCTGCTCTCAGAGGCGGCCCTAGGTAATTTTCAATGGTAAGTAAACAATATTTTGCCTCCCCCCCCCCCCCCCCAACCAATCACTGATATATATTTTCTGTTAGTCGTGGGAGTTCTGTGTGCCAGATTTGGTTAAATTCCATCATTGGTGGAGTTCAGAATGCTCTTTGATTGTAGGTGAACTATACATCCCAGTAACTACAACTTGCATATGTCAAGGTCTATTTTCCCCCAAGAACGCCTCAAGCGTGCCCCTGGGCAAAATCAACTATACTGCGAATGCTTACTTTGCGTAATGGGTTGAGCCGCCACTGCTTGCTCTAGAACAAGCTATGGGTATGTCAGATCCTTTATTCACATTTATAATCACTCTTTTCTCCATGAAGTTCCAAGTAGTATACATCGCCCTGCTAATATAGCTTTGAAATGGAAGTAAGGATGAAAGAAAGAAACTGACTGGCTTGAAGTCACTCAGGGCCCATCTAAACTGACTTATAATACAGATTAACTGATTTAACTGGATTATATGACAGTGTAGACATGCATAATTTAGTTCGATGCAGTTCAATCTGCATTATACGAGTCTACACTGACCATTTTAATGCAGTTCAAACTGGATTATATGTGCCTTCACTGACTATTATATGGCAGTGTAGATGGGGCCCCAGTGAGTTTTCAAGCTCAGTTGTGACTTAAACCTGAATCTTCCAAGTCTCAATGCAACACTCTAATCACTTAACCATATAAATTTAAAAACATTCCCATCTACTTTGATGTGAAACTTACACAAAATCTGTTTGTTTGCAAAACAACATCTGGACAAAACTATGCAAAGGGAAAAAAATAACCTCTGCTGCATATGAACATTTGGTTTACTTTAAGAATCATTAAGTCTAAATCATATCCTGCCTCTGAGTCTTTCTATTTCTGAAATGTATCTAAATAATGTTTTAAAACATGCATTATGAGTTCTAGATGACTATTATAAAACAAATGCATCACTTCTATAAATCATTTGAAACTTTTGTGTTGACATCCATATTTTCTTCATACAAAAGGTCACTTCTAGTTTCTAAAATGTGCCCTATTTTAATAATATATCTCTGATATTGTTAAAATAGACAAAGGAGCCACTTGGGATGCTGTAGGTAGTGTGGGGCACAGAAGAGGATTGGATAAAGGATGTCCTGTGGGGCACACTTTGTCCATTCCTGTACAAAGCATATGTAATTGCATACTAGACTAAAATAAATATGTGGGGGAAATGCCCGCAGTTCAAATGAAATTGCCATCAGCAGCCCTGGGGGAAAATGGCAGACAAATCCCAACTTCCAGATAAAAAATGGTTGACATTCCCATGGAACCTTACAATTTCCCTCAGAGCTGTCTTTTGGCTATTATATGATGCTAATAAAGGAATTATTAGTGTGCACATTGCCTTGTAGAATTTTAAAAACTAAAAATGACAGTGCTGTGCTCCCATCCTAAATACAGTTTTGAACTACATGCAACTGCATTTCCCCCCATGGCTTGATTGCTTTCGTTGCCCTTCTGTGCTGTTCTCTACCACCATTAACACAGTTTAGACAGTGAAGTCTTAAAGGCAATAATTAAAATTCACTCTGAATTCTCCTTTTCCATGCAAAACATATTTACAGCTCAATATATCCTAATTTTCCCCAGAAGAGAATTCCATGAGTTTGAATGAGTGTTAATTCTCAGGAAATTCTATTTAATTCTGCAACTGGGATTACTCAATCAAATTATCTGTACTGGACCTTATCTTTCAAGATGAAGAAGGCATACACCTGCATGCAGTTGAGATGAACAGATTAAATAGTCTTGTTCAAGGAGCTCATCGCATTGAGGACTCTGATCCAGGCGGGAGGGGATTCACCACAAATCTTGGCGAATCTGGCTCGGAGCATGGGGAACTCATTGCCCCACACCCCACATCACGCTGATTTCCCCTCACTTTATCCCACAGGGGAAGCATCATAGCCCAGCTTCCCCCTATTGTTTGGTATACAACACAGGAAGCTTCCCGTGATGCTGGTGCTGCCTCCTGAGATACTTACACCTCTCTTCAGGCACAGAGAGGTGTAAGTATCATGTGATGGGATTCAGTGGGCTTCATGTGATGGGATTCAGTGGGCTTCATGCAGGAAGAGGGGTGAAAGCATCTTAGGATGGGCAATTTTGCCCATCTGATGAGGTGGCATATCATCAGGCTATAACTGTTCAAAGCTGATCCAAATTCTGTGTTACATGTGCTGTCAAGTTCTAAGCAAATACAAAATGCTTTCTCCTTAAAGGGTCCGGCCAATTTACACAACAGTTCCACTCTTGACTTATCTGATACTGAGTCCCCCTTCGGGGGGAGAAAGGCAGGGTATAAATATAGGAAATAAAATAAAATAAATAAAGACCCTCACTGCTTGAAATAACTCATTGTCTGTAGATCTTCTGTAAACCAAGACGAACGACTAGCTCCATGGCACTGGATTGGGTGATTGTATTGATAGCTCTTTCCAGATCATAATTTCATAGTAAGATCAAAGCTTGATCAAACTGTCAATGCTGCCAACTGAAATATCACCCTGAACATTCAGGAATTTTCTAGATTTGATGAGTCTCTATCTTATTGCTTCTTCTGCTCTCATAGGGAGGGTCCTGTAGTGTCAAACCAAATTTCATAAGAAAATTATCTGACAACCCCACCAGCAGCATTAAGTTTGTCCAACATATATTCTGCTATATATGTTGGGCCAGTGATGCAGTAAAATACACATAGAGTTTCTATGGAGGGTGAGAAAGCCCGCTCATAGAGAGAAGTAGAGAGACCATAGAGTTCACTAGAAAAGTGAGGCAACTTTATAAAGCATGGGACCCACATCAAAGTGCCATACATTCCCTTGTTGCTAAATCATGCCTCCCCTATGGCATATTTAACCAACTTAGAGGTTCCCATCTATCGAAGGGCTTTCACCGTGGCTCGATGCCACGCTCTCCCATCAGCTGTACTCGAAGGCCACTACCGGAAGATCCCTTTCCCAGAGAGACTCTGCCCTTCTGACTCGGGTCATGTAGAAACAATAGAACATGTGCTTCTCCAGTGCCCGTTCTACAGGGATATCCGTGCCAGGCTTATCTTACCTCTGATATACAAGCACCCAGGCCATTCAGGACAATTTTATACCTCCATGATACTTGCAGATATTAATTCAGCGACAACCTACAATGTTGCAAAGTTCTGTGCAGCAGCATACAAAATCCGTCAGGGAATGACTAGTCCGAAAAGTTAACTGTGTGTCCAGTAATCTTCTTCTCTGAATCTACAATTTGGTGATGGATCTGGGCATTGTATGTTTTTACCGTTTCCCCTTCCCTTCTGCTCCCTCACCCATACTGTGCTTCAGTAGTTATATTTATATTTTTAATGTACCAAACATACCAAGTTTGTATGAAAATGTGACTATTTCCTGTCAATGACCGAAATAAATGATTTGATTTGATTGCTAAATCACAAATTTCCTGAGGTATCTTCATATCATTCTTATTTTTTAACAATTTCTAAGCCATTTCTTCCCCAGTACTTCAGCTGACCTTTTGTTCTTTTATTTTTTCCTCTTTCATAGTTGTCGTGTTCTTTGAAAGTTTGTTTTGATCAAATTAATGGCCTTTTAGGCTTCCTTCATGTGAATAGAAGATCACTTTTTGAATAATAAGAATGATATTTCATGGGGGAGGAGGATCAGAATTTTAGAGATGCTTAGATGAGACATGGCCAAAAAAAAGGCTGAAAACCACTGATTTAAACCAATATCTGTGTGGTCAGAGGTTGTTTTTTTTTTTTTTTTGGTCTTTTCTTCTGCTTTGTGGAAAATAGCAGAAACTTCTGCATCCAAGCACTAATCCTTATTTACTTTATATATATATATTAAAAACCTTTCCTCAGTGGATTCTTAATCCCATCTTCAGATCAACTCTCTGGTATGAGGAGCAATGTGGCTAAAGACAATCAATTGCTAAATGTTAACTCTTTATAATAGGTATATCAACACATGGGAAGCCCACATTGGCAAGTATCGTTTCACACAAACACAGATGATTAGCAATCTAAGAAAAGGAAGGAGTAGGAAAATCTGTTGGGTACAAATGTGTGGCTAAATTCAGTACCTATTAAATTCCTGAGTAATTTAATGGGCACTCGGGCACTTTTGATGTGACATTTTTCTTTGGACACACTTGCTTCTCTTTTCTCAATGTATTCCTTCGTTTTCTTTCTTACCAAACAGAAATGTTAGATCGGTTCTTCCAATTATTTCAGCCCAGCTGTATTTAATTAAATGTTCCTCTCATAGCATCCTGTGATGTCTAAAGTACACGACAATGAATGTCACTGAAGTAAAAGTGGTAATAAATATACTCATGGTATTATGGTGTCTGAGTCGGTGCTTTGTAAAGTGCAGTCTCAGAGTGAAAAGGATTACATAAAATCAACTTCTCTTCCTTTCTGTCAGTCGTAGGGAACAAAGGGGAAAAATCAACTGGGGGCAATCTAGTAGCATCCATACTGATTCCAGATGTTCTTCAAAAAGGTGCTATTTATGAGAGGATGTTTATGGGAGGATATTATTGGGAACAGTGCCTCAAGGATTATGCAAGCTTTATGTGTTGGTTGGGTGGATGTGCACTCTTGCACCTTTCTTTTTCCTAACAGTGTGAGATTTCTATAAATGCTAAAGTTGAAAAAGTAGAAAAACTGAATCTACAATTCATCAACAGTGTAATGAATTCCATTTGTTAAAATTGTTACCAAGGCAAGTAACTAATTTGCCCCACTTCAGAAATATGTTATTTCTTTAGGCAAAAATCTTTACCCACTGATGTCAATGGATTTGTTAAATTATGACCCGATTAATAAATTTCATAGCTAAAAATTGTTGGTAGTAGTTATCATACAGGGAAGGAAGGAAGGAAGGAAGGAAGGAAGGAAGGAAGGAAGGTAAAAAGGAAGGAAGGTAAAAAGGAAGGAAGGAAGGAAGGAAGGAAGGAAGGAAGGAAGGACGGATGGAAGGAAGGAAGGATGAAAGAAAGAAAGAAAGAGAAAGAAAGAAAGAAAGAAAGAAAGAAAGAAAGAAAGAAAGAGGAACTAGGGAAGGAAAAACAGCAATCCTTGAGTGAGTGATACTCCTCTTAAAAAGATAATCCCAGAAGAGCTAAAGAAACAATACACATTTGAAATGTGAACAGTCGGGGAAAAGTAGAATGGAATCAATGCATTGTGAGAGTTCAGAATCAAGATTTTTAAGAGTGGATGTTCAAATCAGAAAAAGGAAAAGAAATGGCATACTAAAAATAAATACTTTTTTTTACTAGAGATGTGTGAAATGCAAAGCTTCTCAATGGAATTTGTTTTTGTTTGCTTTCTGTTTGTTACTGTTTTTGTTGTATCTAGAAATGTAAGGGATTTTGTGGGGGGTTTTTTCTTTTGTGCAATTCTATCAAAGTTTCAATTAGTATTCATCAAAATATAATTTGAAACCCTCATTGTAAGTGAGTGTATTTTCAGGTCAGATCACTTTACCAGAACTGATATTTTGTGTTACGTTTAAGTCCCTTGAATGGAGTTGCTTCAAAGAAAGTATAGTTCCTGGTATTCTATAGGAGAAGCCACAGCAGTTCAAGTGGTACAAAAGAATATATAATTGAAAGAGTTATGCTTTGGACCTATCATGAGATGATGTGACCTACTGGAAAAGGTGATCATGCTGGGCAAAGTGGAATAGGAAAACAGGGAGATTCAATTAAGGAAGCCTAACCCTGGGCTGGACAATAGAGGTCACTCATTTATAGGATCACAAAAGTACAAGTCAAAGTAAAGTCATATTACAGCAATAACAACCGTTCATGATTATGCAAAATTTATATGCAATCCTGAGGGAAAGTCCCACTGAGTTCAGCGGGATTTACTTTTGAGTACAGGAATATAATAAATTGCTATATAACATTTATATAAACAATTATAACTGAACCTGAAAGGGGCTACATCTGTGTAGACCAGTGGTTCTCAATTTTTATCATCACTTCTTTAACTTGTTCTGTTTCTGTTGCCCATATTAATAGTTCTTGATAAAGTCTCTTTATCAATTTGTTGTCAGTCTCTATGAGTTTGTCCCAGAACGTTTCTTTAATTTCAAATCCCTTTTTGTTATCTTCTTTATAGTTCTCTTTGACTTGCCAGTATTGAAGCCAGGTCGTTTTTGGCTCTATTTCCTATTTATTAATGCACTGCTTACATGTCAAAAAACGTTGGGATGTTTCAAAGGCATTCCTGTCTGGGCTTTTCACACATTGAGACAATTTCTTAGAAACACTAAAAGCTCCGGCAAACAGCACTCAATCACTGATTATTAAATGTCATTGGAAAATCCACAGCTTGGGGATGATGGAAACTTCAAGCCAGAAAGTAAATGTCTGGATAATTATGATCTTAAGAGTTAATAAAATCATCCGATGGCAGATTTAAAGGGACTCATTAGGATCTGGAAACTGTTTGTGCATAACACAAATCACTTTGGCTCTAGATCCCGGCTGTTCCTTTAATAGGATTAATAGGATGTGGGTGATGGGGGTGGGGGTGTTGAAATCATCCTGGGCATCACTACTTAAAGGAAAAGGGTGGGGAGATGTATATTTATACGACAACAAGCAAAACATGAAGAATAACAGATTAACTTTGTGAAGAAAATAAAGTTTACAGTGACTTTCAGTGAGGCTAAGCAATTAACTGTGTTACCAAATGTTGAATCAGCATGCATTCAATAGACAAGTTTTCTCCAAGTTGTACACTTGACAAAGATGTTTTCATATGGTTCCTCCCTTATTTAATCATCTTGTTACAATATTTTCAAATATTATTTAGTTTATGGGAGGGATTTTTTGCTTCTATGTGTCTCTAATTTGCTACCCAAAGTGGAACTGATGTCTCCACTTCTCTGTAAAAATAGCACAGAGCTTTCTATAAATGTGCATTAAAATGTAAATACGATTTCTTCAGCAGCACGTCCATTAGACATATGCATTTGGGCCAAAAAGGCATGCCATTTTCAGGTCCCTTTTCATCTTACCCCACATTTTGTTTACCAGGAAGTCACCCGAAAGGGGAGAGGTGTTTTCCCGCTCATTTGGCAGAGATTCGGGCCATTGGCTGCAATGGGAAAATTTAAAGGCTCAATCTTCAGCCATTTTAAGGCCTATCTGCATGAAACCTACCTCAGTTGTAGACCAATTTAGAACTGCAAGCCTGCCAAGTTTCAAAGCATTTTACCAATCTACTGATTTTTTTGGAATTATTTTAAGTTTTAGTCATAACATTTGGGAATTGTAGTTGCTGGTTGTGTCCATTCTCAGCCAAGCAGAGCATGGACACCACCAGGCTTTTTGCTGGCTAAGAGACAAAGAAAGAGAAAAACTTCAACTCCCATCTTACTCCGAGATGAACTTTCAGTGGCCTCCCTATGCTAGCGGCCTCTCTGGAGGAGGAGATAACTTTCCTAGGAAAAATGGAGGAGGCGTCTTCTGGCGGGGAGAGAAAAAAAACACCACAGATCCCCCTGCCTCAGGTATTTTGTGGACTTAACTTTTTCTGAAAATATCATTTCTCTGAATCCATTTTGCTAGTCTTTTTGTGTCTCTCTTCCCCTTTCTGTTTTTGGAAAGTAAATGAAAATAACCCTCCAAAAATTACAAATCTTGGTAAAAGTATGATAGCTGGGACCCAATGGTATGCTACTTGCATAAGGCGGTTCAGAATAGAAGAAAAGAAGATCTGCCCAATGTGGGTCAGAAGTGGGGGGACATAAAAGGGGGAACAATAAACAGGGAAGCATTGTGCTTAAGGCAAATAAAGGAATGTTAGAGGTTTTTTTTTACTGGTAAATGCTAAAGCATAGCTTACAAAGACTGTAAACTGGATAGAAATTTTTCCTTCCCCCTTTCTGGCAAACAATGAGCTATCTTGCACACATGTTCCCCTCATTAATTCAGACCCGTGTTGCGCAACTAGCATAACCAGCATTGGGTCCCAGCTATCATACTTTTACCCAAATCTTTTTGTTAACAGTGATTTGGGCCCAAGTCTAACTTTTATATGTTTGCTTGTAAATACAAATATACACTGAATAGAAGAACTAGGTTTCTAGTACTGTCTCTTAAAGCAAACAAATTATGTAACATTGCTTGTGGTGTTCTGTTCTCACTACTTGGAGAAGTGGAAAACACAATAGTACACTGCATATTTATTCAGTGACTTATTTATTTACTAGCTTGGGGACCCGGCGCTACCCGGGGTTATTAGAGAAAGTGGGTAATGACGGTTCTGTATGCCAAGTTTGGTCTTTATTGGTCATTGGATGACAGTCTCATTGTTTTCAGGAAGTGAGTGAAGATACTTGAAGTCCCATCATCCATGGTCAACCCTCCTCCAAACTGCAGCAGGATGTAGAGTGGGTCATGGGGGCTGTGTGTGCCAAGTTTGGTCTTTTTCTGTCACTGGATGAGGGTCGGAATGGTTTCAGTAAGTGAGTGAAGGTACTGCAAGTCCTGTCATCCATGGTCCATCCTCCTCGAAACAGCAGCAGGATGTAGAGTGGGTCATGGGGGCTCTGTGTGCCAAGTTTGGTCTTGATTAGTCATTTGATGAGGGTTGCAGTGGTCTCGGAAAGTGAGTGGATGTACTGCAAGTCGCATCATCCATGGCCCACCCTCCTCCAAACAGCAGTAGGATGTAGAGTTGATCATGGGGACTCTGTGTGCCATGTTTGGACTTTATTGGTCTTTGTTGGGGGCCGCAGTATTCTGTGGGAACAAAAGGGGTGGGAAAGTACTATAAATCCCATCATCCATTGTCCATCCTCCCCCAACCCTCACTGGAACGTAGAGAGGGTCATGGGGGGTTATGTGTGCCAAGTTTGGTCTTGATTGGTCATTGGATGAGGGTCGCAGCGGTCTCCGGAAGTGTGTGGAGGTACTTCAAGTCCCATCATCCATGGTCAGCCCTCCTCCAAACTGCAGTAGGATGTAGAGTGGGTCATGGGGGCTCTGTGTGCCAAGTTTGGTCTTTATCAGTCTTTGTTGGGGGCCACAGTGGTCTGTGGGAACTGATGGGTTTGAAAGTACTACAAATCCATCATCCTTTGTCCGTACTCCCCCAAACCTCACCAGGATGTAAAGGGGCCATGGGGGTTATGTGTGCCAAGTTTGGTCCAGGTCTGTCACCCATGCTGATCACAGTGGCCTGTGAAAGTGGCAGCCAATCAGAAAGCTGCCACATACGCTGTCCTCCCTCCGCATTCAAATGCTGACTTTTATTATATATATAGATTTAAAGATGCTTAGAAGTCACCCATCAAAGAACTCTTATAGGCAGTGTACAAAATTATTTAAATGTTGGAATCGATCAGCACTCCATACTGATTTTGAAGCAGCCGCACATAATGCTCATCCTATGATTCTGTTTGCGCAAAAATTTTATTCAGTTCTTGAATGGTAAATATATTTAATAAATCAAATTAAAACAAATGTTCACATTATGTAAAAGAATAGTGTAAAAGTACAGATGAGAGATGCGAACTATGGTATAAAGCAAAATTTCATTACAAAATTGCACTTACATATTGTGATTTTCTAACATTAAAACATTATTGAAAAAGATGATAATAAAAATGATTGTATGTAAATTTTGATAAAAGCAGACCAAATACCTACATATAAGTCCATTTGTAAATTTAATTGATACATGCAATTTACAAATTGTATAATGCAGGTACTGAAGGATCAATCTTTTAGCAGTCTAGAAGAGGGCTTCTTAAACTTTTTCCACTTACAACCCCTCTCCACCTGTGATTCTTTTTGTGACCTCAGGTATATATAATGCTTATAAAAACCTAACATTTACAGATAGTAAATCAGCACTTGCATGGTTTTCTAACCGACTGGTTTTCCTTTTTGTGGAGTACAGCTAAAGCATTTTCTGTAGAATCCACTGTAAACACAGCACA
The DNA here is from genome assembly GCF_037176765.1 of Anolis sagrei. Lineage (NCBI taxonomy): Eukaryota > Metazoa > Chordata > Lepidosauria > Squamata > Anolidae > Anolis > Anolis sagrei. Next base: position 67,166,064 of record NC_090026.1, read on the forward strand.
TTGTTCAAACAGATTTGTGTAACAGATTTGGGTGGTGCTCTGAAACCTTTTATTGTTGCCAAATTTTTTGTGACCCCAACATGGAGCTAAGGGGACCCCATTTGGGGTTCGGAGCCACAGTTTAAGAAGAAGTGCACTGGAAGTTTTGGAGACTCCATTTACACCAACTAGTATTCAATGTCAAAATGTGAGTACATAGTTGAAGATAATATATATATTACTAAATACCAAAGACATTTTTGATACCAGATTTATTCTTGTAATTATTTGTTCCCAGACTAAGACAACTATGGGGCACATCCAAAACATATGGGCTGGAGAAGCATTAACAGTATTACACCATCAACTATTACCTATTTTACATAAGACTTTATTTAAAAGACTTTATGACCAATATACATTTTAAAGAGCAATGTCCAGTCTCGATAAATAGTAAAGAGTAGAGACATCAGACTGGCAACAAAGATCCGCCTAGTCAAAGCCATGGTATTCCCTGTAGTCACCTACGGATGTGAGAGCTGGACCTTAGGGAAGGCTGAGCGAAGGAAGATAGATGCTTTTGAACTGTGGTGTTGGAGGAATGTTCTGAGAGTGCCTTGGACTGCGAAAAGATCCAACCAGTCCATCCTCCAGGAAATAAAGCCCGACTGCTCATTGGAGGGAAGGATACTAGAGACAAAGTTGAAGTACTTTGGCCACATCATGAGGAGACAGCAAAGCCTGGAGAAGACAATTATGCTGGGGAAAGTGGAAGGCAAAAGGAAGAGGGGCCGACCAAGGGCAAGATGGATGGATGGCATCCTTGAAGTGACTGGACTGACCTTGAAGGAGCTAGGGGTGGTGACGGGCGACAGGGAGCTCTGGTGTGGGCTGGTCCATGAGGTCACGAAGAGTCGGAGACAACTGAACGAATGAACAACAACAACATACATTTTAAAACTGCATACCATTGATTGGTCAAGATTAGGAATTCCAATTCTCTATTCCATTCCTGTTCGTAATCTTCCATATCATATTTCTGTGGATAATAAAAATATGTATGTGTGTCTTAGGTACTCAATGAGTGGTTCTAAAATTAAAAGAGATTTTGTAACACAAAAAGCTGCTGGAGCAAATTTAGATTACAGTAAGTGTTATAACTGCAAGTATTGACATTTGGCTTATGATGGTAAACTCATCTTGCAAAACTAGAAAAGATCAAAACTTACCATCAGCAAGTAATCATTGTTTGAAATCGAAATCCTACTTTCTGCTCCCGTCTTCCACAGATATCATCCCCCCGCCGAAATATTTAAACCGGGATTCCCCATAGAGTCAGTTTAGCTCGCATATGGATTAAACTGTAATTGGTGTGATAATTTTTGCAGCACAGTTCTAACTGTGAAAATTATAGGCAATACTCAATCTATTATAACAAATGAAGAACCTAATGCAATCCATTTAGATAAAGGTGCCAAAAAGAGGATTCTAAAAAGAGGATTTCCAAACTCGTTGTGATGGGTTAACATCAATATTTTATTTTATTTTTTCATGTCAGGAGTAACTTGAGAAACTACAAGCCGCTTCTGGTGTGAGAGAATTGGCCGTCTGCAAGGATGTTGCCCAGGGGATGCCCAGATGTTTTACCATCCTTTGGGAGGCTTTTAAAAATGCTTACATTGTTTTGTTAATTTTATGTTTATGCTGTTTTCTTTGTATGTATTGATGATGTTACTTGGAAACCGCTCTGAGTCCCCTCAGTTTCTGATAGCATGGTGCTTATCTCTTTTCTTTGGTTCTCTTACCTGAGTGAAGGAAATGCAACCAAGAGCTCTCAAACTAGTTAGAACATGTATCATTCTTTAATTGTTTTGGATCATGTCCTTCACTTAGTTAAGAAGGGCCAACTCCTAACCCTCACGTTTGGGGAGCTTGTTTATACATGGTAATCTATTTCATATGTATAGGATTCCCCATTGATGTGCAACAGGGTTTCATATCTTGAGAAAGATATTCTAGGTTCCAATTTTCTCTCTACAAATACAGGTGATGTTGTAGTTCAGCGTGATGGCAACGTTACTACTACTGGTAGAAGGGAGAAGAGGGCTGCACAGGTGCTGGAAGAGGAGCAGCGAAAGCAGGTTAGAGAGATAATCATGGCTCCGAGTGATTCCGAGACTTTGGAGGGCTTCTCTGACTGTGAAATGGGTGATGGGGAGGAAAGCAGGGGAGTCAAGCAGGCTACTCGCGAACAAGAGTCCAACGAAGAGCTTCAAAGGAAGCGTATCCGTGATATACTTAGCACTCCTACAGAGGATGAGAACTACATGGGGTTTGAAAGGAGTGATGGGTCTGGGAGTTATATGGGGGAGGAGGATGAGCTGGATTGGACCCGTGTTCAGGAGATTAGGGACATTTGTAACCAACCCACCTCCAGTGATGAGTTTGAGGGCTTTACAGGGGATTGGCAACCAGGAAGCACTTGGCAAGATCTAAGTCTTGACAGACGCTGGCAGAGGTGGAGGGATGGGCGCTCGGGTTCAGCTGCGGGGTTGGAAGCAGCTGAGAGCGATGATGAAAGGGTGGGGAGCTCATCATCCTCTAATGAGGAACTTTAGGATAAATATGGGTTTTGTTTGTATGGCTCTTTGCAGAAGGCAAAGTGTCTCTTTTGGAGTGTGAATCTTTGTTGCTGCCAATTCTCGGGTTTGGGTCCTTGGACTACAGATTCCTGTGTTCCTGTGTTCCTGCATTTACTTCTACTCTGCTGCTTAACTCCGGACTGTTTTGACCAACGTTTTTTGCCACTCGGATTTGGACTACTTGTCTACTATGTGCTTTGACCTTGGACATTCTTTGGACACTGTTTTTTGGCTTCCTTGTTCTGTGCTTTTGAACTGTGTGTGTTTACAGTGTTTTGCTGCTAGTTTGAGTTTAAACCAGATTATAACGCCAGAATAATCCGGTTTTTATTTCAGTTCCTCGTAACGCTTTCTTTTTTGTTGCCAAATTGTTGGCTGAGCTTGGGGCACTGAATTTAAGTGCTCCAAAGACTGTTGTGAACAATACATTTGTATTTGGACCTTTTACTCTGTGTTTTGGCTTACTGAGGCTTCTGGGTCTTGACAGGTGAATAATGGATAAACCAGCAGAAACATGAATTCTGGGCCACATCAACTGGATGTGGTCCTTTTCCCCCTGAGTAAATAAAGAAAACTTGGAAATGGTGCTTTATAAGTCTTTTTCCATTATAAAGGAGGACCTGAGCCAACAGTGGTTTCTGTTGAGGAAGTTGCTGATTATGTTCTATCAATGCTTCTTCCCAATCTCAGAACGTCTAGATATCCTTTATAGACACAAGAAAACTTGTATTAATGATTTCAGATTTACTTTATAACAAGAGAAGGAATATTGGGTTATCTAGATGTTTTGAACTTCATATCTAAGAAGTCCCAGTCAGCTTGGACAATGATAGGAAAAACCACAACATGTGCAGGCCAAAAAGTTGATTATACCTGATTAACAACTTAATTCAATTCTTCCGCATAACAATGGATGTCTATTGCAATTCTTCTAGGCAATGTGTGCACTTCCCTCATATGTTTTTAATGTAAAAAAATCATAATAAGGGTGAAGAAGCATCCCAAAGTCTTCCTCTTCATCTGTTATTCCCTGCCTTACTTCCACACACCATAGGCCATCTTTGGCCATTCTGATTGGGTTTGATGTCTAGAAAAGATTTATTCTTTTAAACAAGGATTCATATTATCTAGTGAATTAGAAGATGTTTCTAATTGTTAGATGATATAGGAAATTTTACAACTATGTCATATGTACATATCAGTTACATTGTTCAACAATAATTAGGTTACAGGCAATTATATGCATGACTGTCCTACAAAATTTTAATTTAATGCATATTTTGTCATCTCAAAGCAGCATTACTGTGAAGAGAAATACCTTTTTATCTTGTGGTTTCTTTTAAAATCTCAAACCTCTAGTAATGTAGTAAAATAAATGCTTAACCGAAGCCTGGCTTTGTGCACATGTCTGTGGCTTTTATTTAAATTATTTGAAACTATTGTCAGATTTTTTAAAAGGTTAAGAGACAAATGTGTACGAACTCCCACCTCATAAGCCATATTAAATTCATGTTTTGCTACATAATAATTATCACCCAAACCAATAAATCTCAATTATACCTGAGCAATAGTGTCTTTAACAAAGATTTATCACAAATTGATAAATTGTGATAAATTGCCAAATTTCCCATTTCCACATTTTATTATTGGTTTGCAACTTTTCATTAATGGGAAAAACAGTTAATAGGTGCAAATATCACTACAGTTCCACTATTGTTTCTGGTGCAATTGTTTACTTCTACTGCCACGGTGATATAGCTGCAGTCATGCAATGGGAATAAACATCACATGGCCCCTTACTATTCCTAAGCTCCCTCATGATATTTTCTTGTGCCTCCCCATCTCTGTTTCATAGCAGTGGATTTTACCCAGTGCCCAAAGTCCAAATGCAATAGACTCACAGACAAGAGGAAAAATGAACAGAAAAATCTTTACTCTTAGCCGAGATGAAACATAATGTTGCATACAAAAATCAAACAGTGCAAGAAACTTACATAGTCTTTGTAAGTAACACAAAATAAGGCATCTTCATCTTAAATCAAATGAGAGAGCAAAAATAAACCTTGAGTAAATAGCTATTCCACCATAGCCTCTGTAGTGAAATTGCTACTCTATGTTAAAGTTTTGGTGTATAGCACTATGTTTACATATGGCAGATAGGGAAGAATAGGCACAGACAGGGTAGCAACAGCAGAGATAGGATTCATTTGCATATGTGAAGCCGATTGGTCATATGCAGATTAGTATAGGCCCAGGATTTGAAATGGCTGCTAGGCCAAAATGACAGTTGGGGAGAGCAGAGCTGAACATTCCAAAGGGGGGGGGGAGCCAAGGTTCTGAAAGAGGCAGTTAGAGTGAGGGAGTTTGAAAATGATAGTTAGGAATCTGTGTGTGAAGAGGAGAGTTGGTTTTTGAGTGCCTGATAGAAATAAGCAGTTATGAAGATGTGTCAAAGACTTCTGATATAGAGAAACAGTTAGTTAAATAGAGCTCGAGTTTTAAGGAACATAAAGAAGGCTAGTGTTGCCTTAGTTCAGAATATAATTCAGCCAAGAGTGTGTAAAGCAAGTAACATGTTTGTGAATGTGAAACATTGATAGTTTATTCAGAAAAGTTAACCAAGTAAATGATACTGACTGTAAGCCTCAAGATTGCAACAAAACACAAATGTAACCACAAGCGTTGGAGCCAGAAGTTATAAATAAACTTGGTTATACACAAGTGTTTCATTGCCTGCAATATAAAGTACAAAGGTTTAACAGCACACAGAAAGTCCCTGCCAGTATAAAAGAAGAAACTGAATCAGTATAAGGCAGCATAGAGGTTTTTAAAGTGGAAATAGTCTCTCTCCCTTGCCTCAGCCTCCTTCAGAGTAGCTTCTCCATGCTGCTTCACAGAGCAAAGCTTTTGAGTATAGATCTCCTCAGAGAAAAAGCTCCTGAGAAGCTCTCCAGCACCCACATCCACTGTATACAAAAAACCTATACAGATATACCTCATTGGGTGTGACCAATCTTGCTGGTTGACATACATTACCAGCTGCACATGATAATCACCACCATAAGGTTTTTCTTCAACACACACACTTGGTCCTGCTATGACTTACCACAACAATCTCTACTCCCTCTTCTCTCTTTCTTTTTCTGAACAGGTTTATGCATGTGCCCATGAACCATTGTGTGTGTATATGTGGCAACAGGGGTAATCTTCCATGTGAACTAACAACAACAACAACAACACATAATAGAAAAGCAGGGACAGCAAGACATTCTGATGGTGGGATCAAAGTAATATCATAATGCTATTGCAAGCAAATGTAATAGTGATTGTTTCCATTCCAGTATATTTTCATTTCTTTAAACAACACAATTGCTGTAAGAAAACAGGATAGTGAGATAAATTTCTAAGAATCAAGCATGGCTATCAACAGTATATCATTTTGAACAGAGAAAAATCTTCTGCTCCAATGGATATTTTCTCCTTTCATGAATTATAATATCTCTGCCCTTTCTGTCTAGAGTTATTTGTATGTCTTTACTATTTCAGTAAAACAAAATAAGCTATAGAAATAAAGTATAAAAAAATAAAAACAAGTAAATATTTGTGTAATGAGTGTAAACATTAAAATACATTAAAGTACAATAATATAACATTACAATTAAAACTAGACATTCTCACAAAATCCAATCTGCAACATACTCAGCCTGCCTTCATTGTTCTCTAAATGCCTGATGGCGTTTTCATCTGTCTGCAAAAGTCAAGCAGGGATGCGGCTCTATTGGTCTCTCTAGCAATGGATCGCCGAAGTCGGGGAGTAGCCACCAAAAATGCCCTCTCCCTTGTTCCCACCAAACACACTTGAGAGGGTGATGGGACAGAGAGAAGACCCTCTCCACATGATCTTCAAATAACCTGGGTCTATGCTGTAAAGAGTTTTATTGGTCAGAGTCAGCTCTTTGAATTGTAACGGGAAACGAGTTGGCAGCCAGCAGAGCTATTGCAACAGGGGAATTGTTCATTCCCTGTATCCAGTTAATAACCTGGCTGCTGTTCTTTGGACTAGTTTCAGAGCACCTTTCAATGGCAGTCTAAAGTAGAACACATTACAGTAGCCCAACCAGGATGTAACCAAGGAATATACTACCATGGCTAGATCCTACTTTTCCAGGAACAGATGCAGTACATGGACTAGCTTTCTGCCTCTTCATATGGGACATTTTTGCTCTGTTTTGCCACAAGGATGGGGACTGCCGTGCACCATCACATGACATGTGGAAGGCCCCACCCACTTTCCTCCCAAAGTCCATGACTATGGGGAGGAAAGGGTATTTTGGGTAGCTCCAATGGAGCTACTCACACTTTCCTCCCCATTTTCTCATGTGATGGAAGAAAGGATGACGGGGCTCGATGTTGCTGCTCTTTCTGCCATCTGATGGGGGAGGGGAAGGGTACCAATACATCCTGTCTCACCTCCTCCATGTGCAACAGCATGGCCTAAAAGAGTCTTGTGAAGAGATCATTTGTGCAAAAGCACTCCTGTTCACTGCTGAAACCTGGGCCTCCAGGTTCAGAGCCAAATCGAGGAATGCCTGCGAAACATGGACTGTCTACAGATGTCACATACAACTCCTAGAACAATTCCATCAGCGCTGCCTCTGGAAAATCTTGCAAATCTCTTGGGAAGACAAGTGGACAAACATCAGCGTGCTGGAAGAAGCAAAGACCACCAGCATTGAAGCGATGGTTCTCTGCCATCAACTCCGCTGGACCGGCCACGTTGTCCGTATACCTGATCATCCTCTCCCAAAGCAGTTGCTTTACTCTGAACTCAAGAATGGAAAATGGAATGTTGGCAGGCAGGAAAAGAGATTTAAAGATGGGCTCAAAGCCAACCTTAAAAACTCTGGCATAGACACTGAGAACTGGCTCTTGAGTGATCCAGCTGGTGGTCAGCTGTGACCAGCAGTGCTGCAGAATTTGAAGAGGCACGAATGAAGGGCAAAAGAGAGAAACATGCCAGGAGGTAGGCGCGTCAAGCCAACCCTGACCGGGATCGCCTTCCACCTGGAAACTAGGCTTGGGTAACTACGGAAAAAATTGGTTCTAGACTCGTTTCGTTTTTAGGGGGGCCCTTGCATTTCGTTTTTTTTCATAATTCCGAAATTTACCTTTAAAATTTTTCGAAATTTACAAAATTTTGTAAAAGTACGAATCGATTCGTTAATGGCGGACGTGATTGCGCAATATGCTAAAAAAACCTCCAAATGGGACAGGGGGAACTTCTGAAGCTTCCCTCTCCCTCTGTTGTTGACTGTTGGTGTGATAATTTATTTTTTATCACTGATAAAACAAACAACAACTATAAAACTTGCACCAGACATACGGAAATAATTACGAAACAATTACAAAACAATTTCGAAACAATTTTGAACCAATTACGAAACAATTACGAAACAATACGAAATAAATTGGAAAAATTGTTTCGATTTTTAATTACTCCTCACAGTAGTCCTGCATGGCTCAATATTGGATCGTAAGCTAATTTAAATATGAATTAATAACGAATTACGAAATTAACGAACGAAACCGCCCAAGCCTACTGGAAACCAATGCCCTCACTGCGGGAGACGATGCAGATCAAGAATAGGGCTCCATAGTCACCTATGGACCCACCCTGGAGGATTATCCTACTTGAACAATGAGGGATCGCTAAGTAAGTAACCACCCCCAAACTACGAACCTGTGTTTTCAGTGGGAGTGTGACCCCATCTAACACTTGAGCAAAAAGATTAAAAGGAAAGATAGAATTGGATGCCACAAGCCCAATTTTTTCTCTGTGATTTAGTGCAGTTTTTACATATTATATATATATATATATAGAGAGAGAGAGAGAGAGAGAGAGAGAGAGAGAGAGAGAAGAGGTGGCAATGAACAGAACCATAGAATCCTAGCATCACATTCTCATGCTGACTCCTTGATAACATTTGACAATAATTAAAAACAGTGCCTGCTTTAGTCCTCTCTTGGCATAATGACCAGTCAAATATAATGAAGTCAAACTCCATTGCGAGTCCCAGGGTTACATTAACCCCACTCATTTTTTAGCACAGGCTTCCATCAGGGCATTTGAAGAAGTGACAGAGGAGAAAAATATGTATGTATGTGTGAAAGAGAGAGCGGGGGTGGGTGGGGGGTAGAGAGGATTCACCCTTGAGAAATTATGCTCGGAAAAGAGGTGCTTCACCAGAGGATTTGGTGACTGGTGCTGTGATTGCTAGTACATCACCATTTGCACCTTTGTGAATGCCGGCTGTTGTAAGCTAATGCCACAGACTTTTTGTTGTGTGCTTTAATCAGGCAAACACAATGCTGCTGGGCTTGTGGCCATGCAGAGGGCTCTCTGAATGTTCATTGGAATTTAAAATCAGAAAATGATAAAAGGAAACGACTGTTATGTTTAGGATTTTCCAAAACCTTTCTTCTTCTTCTTTTAAACTAAGCCCAAGTTTTGGATTGGCTGTAATTTAACAGTGTCCTTTTGACATTCATGGGATTTACAGACATACTAGAAGGCAGACTACATCCTTCTGATGGATTTGAGTCTGAAAGATCCCAGCGGTATATATTGTACTTATGAAATTCGCTTCTGCCTTTCACTAATTCTAGGGCCCTTGTTGGCATACATAATTGATTAATCTGTATTTTGAAAGGTTTAACACATTTCCTCTTTCTAATCCAAAAGCACATGCACACACACACACACACACAAATCCGTTTTTGTAATAATTTACAAAGCCAATGACTTTTGGTTGGTGTGCAAGTGTCAGCGTGTCTCTTCTTAAGTACCTCTTAATCTTATATTTATTGGGTTGCATTAGCCACAAATTCTTTGGCTTAAGGTGGTAAAGGACAAGATAGCAAATATGATATAAGAAGAAAAAAGAATCAAGGGAGTGTATTATTGAGAGGAATGGTTGAAGAAACTTAATGGATGTTAATTTAGATTGATTGAAACCAGAAGAGGAATGTTTTCCTTCAATGCCATATGATATTATATTCCTGAGTTACAGAAAACCATAGATTTCCGTCATTCCAAGCATCGGTTTCCACCATTGTAGAGCATTTTCCATTGTTACTTTAGTTTCACATTCCGGCCACGGAAGTAGCTGTGTATGTTGATCACTTGGTTATTCCATCAAGAGTATTCATATCACCTAATTTCAGGGGTCAATGCCTCTCTAAAGTCAGCCAGGTTGGTCTGTACCAGATGTAAAGCAGATTATTTTTATTTTCATTTTTCAAATAATTGTATTTGTCAACTTGTATATTTATTTATTTATTTACTTAGTTCCTTATTAAGTTTATATTTTTTACTTTGTCTGGAGAAAACCACTCAAGGTGAGTTACAATGAAATAGAATGAATATAATTGAAACATTAAATGAATAAAAGAGGAATCCTCATTCTGCCATGGAAAATGCCTTGAGTCCCTATGGGGAGAAAGGCAGGACAGAAGTTAAAGTTATAATAATGGAAACCTGTGGGTGACCTTGGGTAAGTCATATTTTCTCAGCCTCAGAGGAAGGCAAAGCCAAAACTTCTGAACAAAACATGCCAAAAAATCCTGCGAGAGGGTCACCTTCAAGTCACCATAAGTCAGGAATGACTTGAAGGTATGTAAAACAACCATCTATGAGGAATTTGTGAGAGGAAGTCACAGGGAGGAGGGAGCAAGCTTGTTTTCTGCTTCCCTGGAGACTAGGACACAGAACAATGGCTTCAAACTACAAGAAAGGAGATTCCATCTGAACATCAGGAAGAACTTCCTGACTGTGAGAGCCATTCAGCAGTGGAACTCTCTGCCTCGGAGTGTGGTGGCTTTTTAACAAAGGCTGGATGGCCATCTGTCAGGGCTGCTTTGGATGCAATATTCCTGCTTCTTGGCAGGGGGTTGGACTGGATGGCCCATGAGGTCTCTTCCAACTCTATGATTCTATGAGGGGCTTAAAGAGCTGGGTATGTTGAGCCTGCTGAAGAGAAGCTTGAAGGAGACATGATAGCCATGTATAAATATCTGAAATTATGTCATTAGAAAGAGGCAGCAGACTTGTTTTTGCAGCCCTGGAGACTAGGACTCGGAGCAATTGGTTCAAATTACAGGAAAGGAGATTCCACCTGACCATTACTAAGAACTTCCTGACTGTAAGAGTTATTCAGCAGTGGAACTCTCTGTCTCTTAGTGCGGTGGAAGCTCCTTCCTTGGAGGCTTTTAAACAGAGATTAGATGGCCATTTGTCAAGGGGCTTTGATTGTCCTTTTCCTGCATGGCAAGGGGCTGGACTGGATGGCTTATGTGGTCTCTTCTAACTCTTTTATTCTATGATTCTCTATATTATAGGTGGGTATAAACATTGCAATCCACGCAAGAAAGATGCTAAAAAGATTTATTGTGTCTCTTGGGGAGAGAAGAGCAGCTCAGCTCCATCATGCATGGATCCCAGCAGCTGATAAGAACTTCCTTCATGCTCCAACTATCACTGCTGTAACCTCTGAAGAAGAGAAAAGCAGGTAGGTACATCTCCATTATGTCTGACTTCTAGTGGTTGCTGAGATCCTCTTCCCTTTTGCTCCAGATACCATGTTATTGTCTCTGAGGGAGAGAAGAGCATCCGAACACAACTTTATAATTTCTAGTTTCCAGTGATTGGTGAAAGTCCTTCTTCTCATGCAGTTGTCCTTGTTGTGACCTCTGAGGGAGAATGGAGCAACCAGAGACTGTGCTTAATTCCTACTCCATCATCCCCTTTCCCTTTTATGCCCTGACTTGTTTAGACTGTTTGACTGAGGGCAGGGAACTGTCGAACTAAGTTTCTGGGAACTCTTGTGGTTGAAAGATGGGGTATAAATATTAATATTATTAATAATAACAGTTTATTTGTACCCTGCTACCATCTCCCCAAGGGACTCGGTGTGGCTTACATGAGGCCGAGCTAAAATACAACAAGGGCCGTTTTCAAGGGCAGCCCGCGTAGAGTGCATTGCAGTAATCCAGTCTAGAAGTGACTAAGGCGTGGACCACTTTGGCCAGATCCGCCTTCCCGAGGTACGGTCGCAGTTGGCTTACGAGTCTTAGTTAATATAAATATTGTAAATAAAATAAATGCAATCCTTTTGCATGGTAATGTGACAGATTTCTGCAATAACAAATGAAGGCTACTTGTGTTTTTGTGTTATATTGTGTTTACTATATTGATGGGTATGGCCTCATGTAAGCCGCCCCGAGTCTTCTTGGGGAGATGGAGGCAGGGTATAAATTATTTATTTATTTATTTATTTATTTATTTATTTATTTGCACAGCCATATGTCGTCTTTCTCTACCAGGGATGCACAAAGCTCAGATGGGATACTATGTACAACTGAATGAATGACTACAACAGAAGGCCTTAAAAATATCATATAAACACACCATGTTGCAAACACAATTGCATGGCCGTATATTCAATTTAAGAATACATAGTATGTATGTTACATTGTGGGATGTCCAAAAAGCGATTAATATATGCAGCCATGAGATGTAGGTTGAGTGGGTTGGGCCCTGTTTCCTGCTACTGCAGGATGAGATCCCCACACTGACTCCTACTCAGTCTGTAGACAACTGGAACTCAATAACATTCTAGGAAGTTCATATTATTATATCCATCAGGCCTACAAATATTCAGAACCATTTTACTGTCCGAAGTTAGGGAGCCAATGGCATGATCACATATGACACACACACGTTTTTTCAGACCAAGACACATATTACCCAAAGTAAGTCCAGTTAATGCTCAAAGTAAACATTTCACCCTGCTTATGGATAGCACTGTTCTCATAATGCAAATGTAGAACTAAGACTGGGCTGTAACTGTGAATCCATTGCTGATGTCTTTTAAAAATAATTTTGCAACAAAAAGTGTATAATTCTATTAAAAGCATTAATTTTTTGAGTTTTCCTCTATTCCCTCCATTATGCTAACAAAACTACATTCTTTTTGAAGTGGGAAGAAGAAATCAATTATCCTGTATCTCAATACAACTGAAAAGAATATTATAGTAATTTCCTTTAGTTTGCTGAAAGAAAACAAAGACTAATTGTTTTTTGAAATGAAAATAGAAGTAGCATAGTTTACCAAGCTGGAGAACTACAGATTGGTTTTGATGTATATTGCACAGCTGGAAGTAAAGCGCAGGCACACACACAAGGAAAACACAGAAGCTATTGAGCGATTAGCTCAGACTGTGGAGTAGCAGAAAAGTTAGTTTTTGTTTTCTTTGTCCAATAAAGGCACTATTTTTGGATAAACGCTTGCATTTAAATCAGTTATTTTAAAGCATTAAGCAAAACTAAGTAAAGAGCAAAAGCACAGAGATCATTAAGAATGTGATATCAAATAAAAATGTGATTAATTAAGGGCAACGCCCAACAGCAGGAATCCAAGAAAGAGGCTGAGACAAGAAACAAACATATCCTTGTTTAATTAATTTCTTTGGAAAGCATCCAAAGATACAGGATGAAAATAAATAACAAACAAAGCGTTGCTAAGAGGGAGAGAGATCGAAAAGGGTTTTTCCTCAGTTAGAGTTTACAGAAATGAGGTTAAAAACAATATGTTTTTCCTGTCCTGAAACGATATAACTAGATCCCAGGAGGTTAGTCAAACAAATGTGCATTCTTTAGTGTCCAAACGAGCCCCTTTGAAGCCCTCTTGGCATTTTAGCATCCCAACCTCCACTTATTTTCAAAGCTCAGTCAAAAGACAGATTGCAATAGTGATAACTGCATGTTGTGTTAACCATTTGGAGGAGTGGCATTCTAAGCTGAATCCCATTAGGGTTACATTCCAGCTCCAGTCTACAGAATCATATCCAGGTTTGACCCCATAAGTATCATTATAATCAGAACCTAATTTAGTATTGACAGCCACATATTTCCCCCACATGAGTTTGCATCACTACAAAATACCATCTCTTACCACATTAACTGTGCCAAATTATCTTAGGCTACACAACTGCAGTGGCTGCATTTTTTTCTTCTGGGCATATGTGCAAATCTATATATATATAAATGCTCTGTGCGTCGTGAGAATGTTAAAAACAAAACAAAAAACCTACTGGGCCAAAACACACCAAATTTGGCAACAAAATGGAAGACAATTCAAGAAGTGACCAACAATAAAATTCTTCCAAAGAATCCCTCGAAGTTAACTTAAAAATCCAAAAACTGTTCAAAGGATACTGCGCATGCGTGTAGGGATGGAAGTGTGCACGCAAAATACCCCTGCTCCCTCACCGCACTCCCCCCTCCTTCCCTCTTGCATTCCTTCCTTCTTTCCCTTTGGCAAAGAAGGGAGGGGGATGTGGTGGAGGGGCAATGAGAAGCCTTGCCCCCCAGCCCAGCCCACCACTCTAGCCTCATCCCCTCTCCCTCACCACTCTCCACCCTCCTTCCCTCTTGTCTTCCTTCTTTCCTTCCTTCTTTGCCTTTGGCAAACAAGGGAGGGGGATCTGGTGGAGGGGCAATGAGAGGCTCCGCCCCCCACTGTGGCCCTGCCCCTGCTATAGCCCCACCCTGCTCTGGCCCTGCCCCTCTTCATCACCACACTCCAGCCTCCTTCCCTCTTGCCTTCCTTCCTTCCTCCTTCCCTTTGACAAAGACACCATGCTGTTCCTGCCACCGCTGTAAGCAGCCCTGGTCCCGACCACACCCTGTGAGGACACAAGCCCAAAACCCTTGGCCCAGAAAGAAAGGCACCATTTGATCCTTCCCGAAAAATGACCATCCTCTACATAATAATGACAGGTATGCTTGAAACAGATATCATTTCCAATAGATAGATAGATAGATAGATAGATAGATAGATAGATAGATTGATAGATAGATAAGATATCAAAGAAACCTATATAGTTGACCCATCCAGACAGGGAATGCACCATCCGATCCCTCCCGACAGATACCCAGCAATACCTAGATAGATAGATAGATAGATAGATAGATAGATAGCCATGGAATATAACAAATATTTTTCAGATAGATGTGATAGCTCAGGGAATAGATCAGTCACAGACAAACATATACACACACATGATAGATCAGTCACAGACACACATACATACACACACACATGCCTGTAGATACACACACACACATATATATACACAGACACACATACCTGTATACATTCCATATAAATAAAAATGTAATATCCGTTTGGGGACATCATACCTCCCAAACCTTGAGAAACTACAAATTGCTTCCTGTGTAACATAACTGCCCGTCTCTAAGGATGTCCCCCAGGGGGCACCCAGAAGTTTTCACAACTTGAGAGAGCCTTCTCATTCTAGATCTCTGAAAAGTCCAAGGTTGAAGAAAGAACTCTTTTCTACTTCAGCCAAGTGTAAATGTTCCAAATGTCCACCTTGATTACCATTGAATTACCATTACCATTGAATAACCTTACAGGCTTCTTACAAACTGCGGGAAACCTTGATTGAAAGGTGCGACCTGGCAGTGATTGCTTCATGTCTGGCATTCCTCTGTTCAATCATTAGATTTGTCTGACATACATCTAGACATCTAATACTTCACACATGGACAATTATATGTTCCATGTTCCAGATTAGGAAAACCACACAATATATATATATATATATATCAACACCGACAAATGAACAACAAGAATTCTTCTTTACCCTCAAACATTCACAAATAACATATATTACAGACCAACACTTTCTCATTACATTATTTTCCATACCACGACACTACGCCACAGCAACGCGTGGCAGGGCACGGTTAGTATACATATATACACAAACATTCAAATAAACTAATATCTTTTTTTGTACCTCCCACCTGCACTAGATGGCATGTATTTCTGGAAAGGTATGCATCTATCTGGGAAATTACACTAGACCTCACACGTATTCCCTCCACCATTATTATAATTGTAGCAGATATTCAGTTACTGGAGGATTGAAACAGAGAACACACTGGAGTTGTTCTTGAGAGTGTTTGCATTATTACAAAACATTATCATGTTGTGAGTAGCTGGACATTGCTACTCATAGGCAAACAAGAAGTCTCTAGCAATCCTGTGCTCCAGCTTCATGGGACTAGGGAAACATATAAGAAGTGGTAACCAGGATTTCCATGACTGGTGTGAGTCCTAGGGTAAGATATTATTTGGGTCCCCAGATATTTTTAAGCAGTTTTGGGTTTTTCTATGCATTCGAAGCGGTGTGATGTCTTCATCATTTCAGTCTAGACAAGTTGACGGTTTCCATATTCCTCAATCCATGTTTTGCCATTGTGGATGCACTTTGTCCAATCATACAGCAGAATTACATAATCACGAGGATGCCAATCTTAGTGGAATAAAGAGTCATTCTTATCCTTTGCATTCTTTTTCTAAACCATTGTGTTTATTGGCTTGCAGCCCACCCGTTTGCTGTGGGTCATTCAACTGCAGAATATTTTTTATAGAAGTGTACTTGGCTATGGAATTGGTGCATCTGCCTTGGACCATATTCCTGGAAAAGGCTCAAGAGGTGTGTATTGTTAACAGCAACATTACCATAGAATCATGCAACAACATATTTCAGTTGATTTACAGAGATCTGGATATTTAAAGAATTATCCTTCCCTTGCCCCCTTTCTCTACGGTGAATCAGATACTCATGTAAGTTGTCCTTCTCCTTATCTCTCTCTCTCCCCCCCCCCCTCTTTTCTGCAAACCACAGTCAATTTGTATATTCACTTAAATTGTCATTTTTCTTCTTTCCCTTGTTTTAGGATGTCCACAGGCAATTGGGGCAGTTGCTGGAAGGTATTGGCAGAGATAGCCTCTTCAACCAGACAAGGTACAGTAAATAATTCATTAATAGGAATCACATCTACTCCACCCTGCTATAAGGAACCACAGAGCACCTAAATCTTTTGAGTGAAGTAGTAGAAAAGACATTTACACATTTGAAAGCATGATGGTAATACATGACTGCATCATTGGTTCTGGGTGCCATCTTACATTACATTTGCAAGACGAGGTTCTGACAAATACAGGCAGTCCTCAAGTTATGAACAAGATATGTTCTGTAGGTTTGTTCTTAAGTTGATTTTACATGCAAGTCAGAACAAGTATATTTTTGAGTTAAACTCCAGTTATGTGTGTGTGTGCACACGCGCACACACACACACACACACACGTGTGTTTGTGTGTGTTTTGGATAGCATGGGGAAGAGTTAACACCCCTGTATTCTGTGCCCCTGTTCAGATCTCACCTCACTTTCTGTCCCATCGTATTTTGAAAAAAATGGCTTGTAGTGGAAACAAGGATTGGTGATAAAGCTTCAATTGAGACACCTTTTCCCCATGATAACTCTTTCACGAGTGGATGTTCCTTCCCAGGGGTAGATTTTTCTCACTTTCTGTTGTCTTGCCCCATTCTTAACTATGAGTCATTTGTAAGTCAGATGTTTGTAACTCGAGGACTGTATTCCATGATGTGTGCAAAGGTATGTATTGCACTATCTTGGGAGTGCAAATGGCCAATGGTGAGGTGAGTAAAACATGTTAAGGGATGACTTTTTAGGATTCAGTGGCTAAATATTTTTGGACTGGTGGGGGAATTTAGACTGTGAGGTTCTCCTCCATCATGTTTGTTTTTGTGAGGAGAGGAAGTTATGGAGTTGTTTCGGATACTATTTGGTGGTTGCATTTTATTTTTGTTGTTAAACCTGTATTGCATTGAGCCGTCACTGAGGTTGGGTCGGGTAGAATTCATCTTTCCCCTTCTTTCTGTTGTTTGCTGGGACAAATATAGAAATAAAATTTCTAACCTGAAGTGTGTCTTGCCTGTGATTACAAATGTCTGTTTCTCCTTTAGGGAACATAGTAAATCACAATGTTCCATTTATTCTAATATCCAAATAAATGAAACATTTGCCATCAGAAACATTTGCTGCCATTGTTGATATTCAGACTTCAAATGGTGGCAAATGTTTCCTGAATTTGCCACCATGCTTGGATATACATACTCTAACAGAGGCACAGATTCTTTTTTGTGATTGCTGTCTGTGACCTCAAACAGTGGGGTTTCAACAGGGCCATGACCCAGTGTCACATAAAGTTTAAAATCTCAAAGCCCCATTTCTTCAAGGCACTTAAGGCCCATAATGGGAACACTGCTCCTGTTTGTCAATGCCTACCTGGTCAGTTTGCACACCAGTAAGAAATATATTAACATTTCTACCATTAACATAGCCACAAAGACATATAGTAAGCCAGTAAGAGTCCAGTTAATAACATGTATTATTTATTATATTTATTTATACTCTGTTTTATCTCCACCGAAAGGGACTCATGGTGAGGCTAATGTGGAGTCATGAAGGGTCTACTCTTGCTGTATTTGTTCAGCTGTTGCATGGCATTTCCTTTTTCTGGGGCATATATTGTGCAACTTGCTTCATGTGAACCAGTGGCTGTTCACAGCCAAGCTTCCTAAGTCCTACTCCAACACTCACTCAATTAACTCAAACATGTGCTACCTAGGAATAGACTTTGTAGCACTGTGATGCAAGAGCTAGCCTGGTAAAAACAAATGGAAGTTGGAATTACAGTCCCCATCAGTCTCTACTGGGCAAGTATTTCCAACCAAGTAACAGTTGCCTATTCAAGGTGGCACCCTCTGGATGACATAAAGTTGTCTTTATAGTTAGGTGTGTTCTTTTGTTTTGTTTAGAAGAGCACTAAAGATGACAAAGTTTACAGGTCTTTGACAACCTGTCCCCTTTGTTGCCTTTCTGTATGGTGCCTGGAGTGGAGGGACATCACCTCGGAGGAGAGAATGGACAGGATGGAGCAGTCTGTCAACAACATAACATTACTCTTCAAGGAGCTGCAGGGGTTACATTAGTAGTTATTATTTTTTGTTCTTGTTTGTATCCACAGACTACAAAACAAGATTAGACAATTTAAAAAATCCTTTATGTAAATAGAAAAATAAACAAATTGTGAACAATTAAACATTTGTGCAAACTGTAGGATTGATCATGTGTCTACCACTCACTCAGAGTACACAACATACTATCTAGGCAGGGATGACTAGAGGCATCACAGAGAGCAAGGGGCACACTTCAAGAGCTAGCACAGAAACAGGACATTTATAATGCTTTGTAGCAGTAGCAGATAATCCTGTAACAATCAAAAAATACCAACAAGAACAGAAGCATGGTGCTTCTAATGGGATGAGTAGACCATCTACAAGGTTTTAGCTGTTCTCTGGCACACCCAAATTACTTCCCTGGGGCCTATACCTGGTCCTATACCTGGATGGTTGGGCACCACCTTCTATCTATTCTGAGCTTTATCCATGCATTTGAAAAGGTAATCTATAGTGCAGTCAGATGCTCAATGCAAGTGGTAAGTCTGTTGTGATATCTCCATGCATGCCCATTCTTCATGCACATATGGTCAAGGTACTCTTGGGCCTCCCTCTCAAAATAATCAATCAGCTCCCTCATCTGGACTGTGAAATATATGATAAAATGAGCAACATTGTCCCTTCCACCCTTGCTTCATGTTCACTTTCTTTTTTCTGTGTTCTGTCTGCAGAAAAAAGAGTGACTATACAGTTGGGCATGCCATTATCTGCCAAAGAAGACAATGTGAGGTGCAGGGTAACACAGAGCAATGAACTAAAAGCAAGGGCATAAATTGCTGGTGTAGCACAGGGGAAATGTGGCTGGCTGTGGTGAAATGAAGGATTTGGATTTTAAAGTGGTATTTAAAGAGGAATCCACCCAGCTTATTCTGGATGCCCCGTCAAACACTTGTTGCTAAATGCTCCCCATGACTTGCTCCACACACTGGAGAAGAGATCAATGATGAACAATTCCATGATGGAAACTGCATTCTCCAGAGGAAGAGGAAAATCCCCCTAGTCATATAGTGCTTTGTCAGGGTGATCAATGATCAATGAGGTGTTGAGGTCTTATAAGTCAGACAATTCAACATAGGGCCCTTCCAAACAGCCCGATATCCAAGAATATAAAGGCAGAAAATCCCACAATATCTGCTTTGAACTGTGTTATCTGAGGTTCTACCTGCCATCACAGCCCTAAACTCCAACTCATTAATAGTATCTTTGGATTTTAAAGAAAAGTTCCTCGGCGTCCTTTGTCATGCATAAACGTGCTGCACACTGGGAGCCTACCCTATCAGAACTCCATCATTGTGTTGTGAGCAGGCATATAGCCGGGGGGGGGGGGGGGTGGTGGTTTGAGGGGCTTCAGTCCCCCCTGAAATTCTCAGGGTGGTCTACGAGAAGGCCTTACTGATACATTATTTAAACTGTTATGTTTATTCATATCATGATCTGATCACCATGTTCAATATATCCCATATGCATGGGGGTATTGGGGTAACGATACAAAAGGTTTGCTAGGGTAGACCCTCTTTCACTCAGACTCAGCCCCCCCCCCCCCAAATCAAACTCAGTCCCTCCCGAAACAAAATCCTGGCTACGGGCCTGGCTGTGAGCTACATATTTTGCATGCATTGTGGCATCTCTATGGAGAAAGTTGTTCAGCTTCGTATAGAAGAACTCCAGCTCTGTGAATTGTGATCACACATTATCAGAAAGACCTCTCTTTTCATCTTGCACTCTTATGCAGTCATCTAGTGCACAAATTGAGGTAACCTTCCATGGACAGGCCTAGGTGACCTCTCACATCTAACCAACCCCCATCCCATTTTGAAGTGCAGGGCACACATCTTTGAAAGACAATCATTCCATGGAAGTACAAAATAAAAACAATTTTAAAAATATTAAACCCTAAAAGACACTTTTATTTCAAAAATGGAGCAATGCCATGTGTTCCAACAGCACCAAGATTGAGGTCAGGACAAATTATACTGCAGGCGTGGATTCAGCCCTGGTCATTAATGTAACTGATTGAAAGATGCTTTATTTATTTATTTATTTACTTACTTACTTACTTTATTTCTATACCTCCCCACTCAGCCCGAAGGCGACTCGAGGCGGTTTACCTTTGTGCCTCAGCCATGCAAAGACATTGCAGGCACACAGTTCCAACAAGAATGCTTGTAGCAAAGCCTCGGAAATGGTGGTGCAGAATGGGAAAATTTACTACCCTCCAGAATTTGAAAGAACCAAAAACAGAAGTATTAATCATCTGCTCCTGGGCCATGAGAGATGTCATCTGGCACAGGAATACCAGGCATTGCTGTCTTCATGAGTCACAGGTAGAAACTTCTCATCTTGGCTGGAGTTCACATCCTCCCTGAAAGCCAACATAATTGCTGGCTTGAAATATTTAAGATTATTTTGTTCAGAATATAAATACCTGGAGGAAACATTAAATGTTCTTCACCTCTGCAAATCTTCCTCGCCAACACCTCACCTGCAAATTCTTGGGTCCAGTAATCCACAGTTTTTATTTATTTATTTGTTATATTTTTGTCCTGCCTTTCTCATGATTCAAAGCAGTTAACAGCAAACATGACAATGCAACTAAAAACAGAGCTAATGTGTTAAAATATGCATATACATTTTTAAATAACTAAATTTTCTGTGCCATAGAACATAAAATACTAAAATACAGTTAAAACTACATTTCAAACCTACACAGTTCCCCCAATTCTCAGTCACACCAGCAGCCTGCCTCTCATCACTCTAAATGCTGATAGTAGAGGTATCGTTTTACCTGTCTATTAAAGGCAAGCAGGGATGGCACCAACGTGGCCTCTCCCTTGTTCCCATGAAACGCACTTGAGAGATGGAGAGAAAGCCTTCTCTGGATGATTGTAGAGTTCTAACAGGATTATACAGAGGGCCCTTTCAGACA
Organism: Anolis sagrei; assembly: GCF_037176765.1. Taxonomy (NCBI): domain Eukaryota; kingdom Metazoa; phylum Chordata; class Lepidosauria; order Squamata; family Anolidae; genus Anolis; species Anolis sagrei. The sequence continues at coordinate 67,187,589 of NC_090026.1, forward strand.
TATCAAAGTCCCAAGAGGAATTGGGATACAAAATCTGGATTCCTTTCAGTACTTTGTCCCCATTCCAACCCTCAACCTCGGGCTTTCCCTTAGGAGGTGGCTAGATGCCCTCCCGCGTCAATCTTTGCTTGACCCAGAAGGGCATCCAGCCACTCTCCAGCTCCTTATTCCCTTCTACACAACTTATCAAGGGGGGGGGGGGGTACAATACTGATGAAACGGTTTAATTTCTCCAGTGGTGTGGAGTGTGGACATCCTGTGATAATGCGACATGTCTCATTAAGAGCCATATCCACTGTTTTAATGTGGTGAAATGTGTTCCACACCGGGCATGCGTATTCAGCAGCAGAGTAGCAAAGCACAAGAGCAGATGTCTTCACTGTGTCTGCTTGTGATCCACAGGTTGTACCAGTCAGCCTTTGTATGATATTATTTCTAGTGACCACTTTTTGCTTGATAGTCAAGCAGTGCTGCTTGCAAGTAAGTCAGACTTGCATCATTTTCTTGATGAAACAATAGATAGCAATACTGCAATGATGGATTTAGGATTCCTCTCGGTAGAACCCTTTGTGCTACTGTGAGATTGGGGTGCCTTTTCAGTGCATCTGTATTATGGTTTTAATATTGCATCTAGCGGCTTGGCTGAAGGAGAAATTATGATGGGTTGTTGTAGGTTTTTCCGGGTTATATGGCCATGTTCTAGAGGCATTTTCTCCTGACGTTTCGCCTGCATCTATGGCAAGCATTCTCAGAGGTAGTGAGGTCTGTTGGAAGTAGGAAAATGGGTTTATATATAACCTGAAAAACCTACAACAACCCAGTGATTCTGGCCATGAAAGCCTTCGACAATACACAGAAATTATGGTATTTTGAGCCCATTGTGTGATGGTGGAAATAAGAGAAGTTGACAACACTGTCCAGGAGGAGGTGTTTCCTGCTTCCAAAGCTGAGTGGTTTAACAAGAGATCTAAGACCAACTTTTCAGGATATCAGTTTTGGATAACAGTTCTTTTTATTGGATAGTTGTAGGTTTTTTCGGGTTATATGGCCATGTTCTAGAGGCATTCTCTCCTGACATTTCACCTGCATCTATGGCGAGCATCCTCAGAGGTAGTGAGGCCTGTTTTTCTTTTTTATTTCATTTTTCCTCTTTTACTAAACTTATTTTACTTTGTGATATAGATTGTATTAAAAGTAATAAAAACATTATTTTAAAATATTTTTAAAAGGCTCAGGCTTTTAGGTTAAGCGGCTTGCTAACAAATTTGATGCAGGGGCCCAATGTCAGCTAAACTGATCACTTTCTCTGTGGAAGAAGGAGGTTTAACATATTGCCTCTAGAACTTTGTACATAGTGCACATTAGCATAGGGAAATCCTTCAGTGCACTCTATTCTTTTGGGCCAGTTGTACTGTACACCACACTGTTATTCCTAGCTTTAGGTACATTGCTTACTGAAGAGACCAGAATATACCAACAATTCTATGTATGTATATACATTTTATATTATATTATAATACTTATAAATATTCTCCCAAAGTGGAACCCAAGGCAGCTTGCAATAAAATGTTAAAATAAAATATAATTACAATGTTGTTGTTCATTCATTCAGTCACTTCTGACTCTTTGTGACCTCATGAACCAGCCCACACCAGAGCTCCCTGTCGGTCGTTACCACCCCCAGCTCCTTCAAGGTCAAGCCAGTCACTTCAAGGATGTCATCCATCCATCTTGTCCTTGGTTGGCTCCTCTTCCTTTTTCTTTCCATTTTCCCCAGCATCATTGTCTTCCCGAAACATTCCTGTCTTCTCATTATGTGGCCAAAATACTTCATCTTTGCCTCTAATATCCTTCCCTTCAATGAGGAGTCGGGCTTTATTTCCTGAAGTATGGACTGGTTGGATCTTCTGGCGGTCCAAGGCACTCTCAGAACTTTCCTCCAACACCACAGTTCAAAAGCATCTATTTTCCTTCACTCAGCCTTCCCTATGGTCCAGCTCTCATATCTGTAGGTTCTTTTACTATGCGGATCTTCATTGCCAATGTGATGTCTCTACTCTTTAGTATTTTATCGAGATTGGACATTGCTCTCCTCCCAAGAAGTAAGCATCTTCTAATTTCCTTGCTGCAGTCTGCGTCTGCAGTAATCTTTGCACCTAAAAATACAAAGTCTGTCACTGCCTCCATGTTTTCTCCCTCTATTTCCCAGTTACCAATCATTCTTGTTGCCATAATCTTGGGTTTTTTAAATGTTTAACTGCAATCCAGCTTTTGCATTTTCTTCTTTCACCTTGATTAGAAGGCTCCTCAGCTCCTCCTCACTTTTGGCCATCAAACTGGTATCATCTGCATATCTAAGGTTGTTAATGTTTCTTCCAGCAATTTTAACCCCAGCCTTGCATTCATCAAGCCCCACACAACGCATGATGCGTTCTGCATACAAGTTGAATAGGCTGGGTGAGAGTATACAACCCTGCCGTACGCCTTTCCCAATCTTGAACCAGCCTGTTGTTCCATGGTCAGTTTTCTTGAAACATTGAAACCATAGGAAAAAGATTACTGTTCTCACTAGCTTGCTCTATCTCACACTTTTCTACAAAATCTTACTACAGTACTTGGCCAGACCCTCCAGCCCCTTTGCAGTCCTGCTTATTGCATAATGTTACAGCTGGACTAAAGTTAATGAGCCTGCCTTTTGACTTCTTAAGTGCATCCCCAAAAATTAACCTTTTGCCAAAATGACCTTCCAATAAAAGCAAGCCTAGTTGCTGCTTCAGTGTTTGTTGGCATGGGTTCGGGGCAGACTTGCAGGATTAGAGATGCCAGAATGAATCAACAGTGAAGTAATTATGACCAGACAGAAAAATCCTTCCTTGTTACCATAAAGACAAGCAAGCAATTTACATACTCCACAAAATGCAAGTTGTGATATGAATGTAATCTGTCCATCTGTATGTCTCCTTATATGCATATTTCAGACACAAACTGCAGTTTTAACTGCATTTGAGTATGTTGACTGTTTTGTAATCTTACAAGGGCTTCTGTTATATAAACTATTAAATTTGCCCTTTATACAATGCACTGCATGCTATTTTTGACAGACCGACAGACAGTGACTTAATACATTTAAACAAATAATTCAGTGCTAGTAAGATAAATGCTTTGAAGACTACCTTTCCTCAGAATGAGAACGGGAAATCCTCTCAGTTTGAAATAAACACTAATAAGACAAAGAATTAATGAAAGACCTGCCATTCGAAAGTTTTCTTTAAAAATAAATAAATAAATTTGAAAGTGATTCTACAAGTACTGTAACTATGTGTCAATGTAAATATATCTGGAGTCTATGGGGTCAACTACAATTGAATATTGCAAACACAATCACAGTGTAAGTCCCAATATATATTTTCACAGCAATACAATGAATTATAAATTTGACACATCTGTACTAAACCCAGAATTACAAGCACGGTATATGGTATCAGTGCAGGACCTGATTTCAGGATGTATGTGGAAGAAGAAAATGCATGTGAATTTGGGGCATATTAAATTTGTGTATTTGCCTGGGGAAGGAGATAGTTTTCAGTGAATCAAGTCTCATATCTCCTTACCTGAAGATACTCATAAAACAAATGTCCTATAATGATTGGCTTAAATTAACTTATTTTTTTGTCCAATTATTCACAGAACATAATTTAAAATACTTTAGTGCAACAAAAAGATGCTTGTCTTCAGAACTTACAGCATCATACACCAGCAGATATTTACATAACAGAAATAAACCTCCTCATTGTGTGTACTAGTGTGCATTTGTTCCACCAAAGGTGTAAATGAAACCACATGGAATTACAACCAAAGGGTTTGACCAAAAGAGATTCTGAATAGAAAAAGAAGAGAAGAGGACTCAAAATTTCTTAATATTTTTTCATAGTGTATTGGATGTCTGGCAGTATTGTGATTTTAGTCTACACATTACTTGGGAGCCCTACCATGTTTAATAGAGATGCAGAAAGAAAAGGAATGGGGGGAAGGAGGAGAGAAGAAATGTTTAGCCTTTTGTAAAGAGAAAGCTCTATACATGTTGCAAGAATATTATCTGGAAGAAAACCAAACTCACAGCTCAACACAGCAACAGATAGCTTGGTTCTCCAATATAAGATGTCAACAAGACGTCTGATGGCAAACTCTCCATTGCCTTGGATCACTGAAAAGTCAGTTCCAGGACGTCAACTCAATCAACTTGTTCCATGCCCAAGTCAACTCAATCAACTTGTTGCATGCCCAGTCAGCACATTTAGAAAAATACATAGTTTTTCCCATCAGCACACAAGGATGGTTACCCAGCTTAATATTGTCTTGGATTAATCTCACTTAAATTTAGTGTGCCTCTCCACATCTTGTATGATTTGGAGAATCCCATGCACAATAATTCCAGACTTCTAATAGATGTAGCAATAATTCCTCCAAATTCAGTAATTGAGAATGTATATCAATTATATCAATAACTACTTTTTAGGTAGACAGATCTCAAAGTTTGGCTAGTGTTTGTTCATCTCTGGACCATAAAATTGTTAGTGATGTTGTCATGCTTTCTCGATATTATAATTTTATCTATATTTTTGTGTATAAGAATTTGTATTTTTAAAATTTATGTTTAAGCCTAGCTTAGCCCTGGAGAACTCTTTGTTTCCTTGGCATGCAAGAATCTAATCCAGTGATTCTCAACCTGGGGTCCCTAGATGTTTTTGGCCTACAACTCCCAGAAATCCCAGCCAGTTTACCAGCTGTTAGGATTTCTGGGAGTTGAAGGCAAAAAAAACATCTGGAGCCAAAACCAGTTAAACCAATCTAGTTGTGTATCAGTATCAGGCAGTGGAGCTGAAGCCCAGGAATATTCTGGGAGATAGATATTTTATTTGCTACTAGCTTGGGGACCCAGCGGTGCCCAGGTTATTAGAAGAAGGCATTGTTTGTTTTGGGGTATTTGTTATTATCAGTTTGGTAATGTGTAACACTATTTATTAGGTAAAATTCTGCCTTTACTTTTTTTTTAATGGATGCTTCCCTTGGAAAATCCCTAAGGATGTGGGTGAACTACAGTTCCCAAAATTGTATGTCAGTCCTCCCCAAACCTTGCCTGTATCCAAAGCTGGCCATGTTTGGTGTGTGTTTGGTCCAGATCCGATGTTGGATGGGTTCAGTGCTCTCTGGATAATGATGAACTACAACTCCCAGATTCCCAGGGCAATGACCCTGAAACCAGTATCCACAGTTGGCTGTGTTGAGTCTGCGTGCCAAATTTGGTCCAGATCAGTAGTTGGCTAGGTTCAGTATTCTCTGGATAAGGGTGAACTACAATTCCCAAAATCAAGGCCAATTCCCCACAAACTCCTGCAGTATGTTCAGTTGGTCATGGGGCTTCTCTGTGCCAAGTGTGGTCCAGGTCCATTGTTGGGGGGGGGGGGGTCACTGTTTCTCTGGATGCAAGTAAACTAGAACTTCTCAAATCATGGTCAGTTACCCCCAAACACTTGCAGTATGTTCAGTTGGTCACAGGAATTCTCTGTGCCAAATTTGGTCCCAGTACATCATCGGTGGGGTTTGAAATGGTGTTTGATTGCAGGTGAACTATAAATCCCAGTCTCTACAACTAACAAATGTCAAAGCCAATTCCACCCCAAATCCCTGCATGGTCCCTGTATGAAAGCTTGGGTGGTGGGCAGGATGGCGATTCTGGTGGACATTGGCAAGGCTGCTGGACATGTTCATGGTAACCTGCAATGTCAGTTTTGGGAGGGCCTTGGGTGTCTCCGATTCAGTGGGAATTATAATCTGTTTGTGGAGGAAGGGCTCTGTCTGTGTAAGTAGACACCCCTGCCACATACACACATTTTCACTTTTATTATGTATATCCCTTCTATGTGTTGCTGTGGCCCAATGTGTGTATATGTGCTTTGTGTATATGTGTGAATGTATTTATAATTTGTGCCGTCGCACCTGGGGGCTATAACTCTTAGTGAAAGAGGCATGGACGTGACATCTTTCCCCAGGGGATTACTTCTTGCCCTCCTTTAGGAAAACTGGAACTCCCAAGGACCAAAAAAACTGTAGGTAACTCAAAATAGATTTTATTGTTCACAAAGAGTTATCCCTTTAAGGCAATAAGTTGGAAGTTTCAAAGGGGTAAAGGAAAATATACATTACAACCTCTGTTTGTCTTGGGTCCAAGGAGTTTTGCAGCTGATAAGCTTTTCCAAGTCCCTCTTTCTCAATGGCTGTGAATATCGGAATAATCACAACCCCAATTCCAATGGCCTATATTTGAAGGGACAAAGCCTTCCTCTGGTGCCAAAGAACTGGTTTGAAGGCACTTGAGACTTCTCAACGTCGTCCAGGCTCATCTGAACATGAAGCATAAGTCTCAAGGGTAAGAACCTCAGAATTGGTGCTGAGAGGTAACTTAATCAAGTGCTTCAGAGCCAAGTCTCTCTCTCACGTCCATCTGATAGAAAGTTTGATGGTGGAATGGAAAAGGAAACACTATCCTGCTCTCTAGGAAGAGGTGGGGGTCAAACAATTGAGCAGGAGGAGCAATTCAACTGGTGCAAACAACATTGATTGACAGCTATAAATAACCAATCAATCCAACTATACATTTTCAGGGTAAAAAGGCAAAATCAGACATGATACAACAGTTCAAATCCTGCAACTTACAGTTCTACATATAGGTGGCATCACTCGCGCCGTCACATAATTTTTGGATGTTTTAAGTCTTTTCTGCTGTTTTTCTCAGTGTTTTTATGAGTGATGGTCACTTGTTGGCCAGATACGTGTATTGTGTCCAAATTTGGTGTCAGTTCATCAAGTGGTTTTTGAGCTATGTTAATCCCACAAATGAACATTGCATTTTTATTTATTAGATGTGTATGTATATAGAAGAAGACAGATATAGATACCAATAAAGCTATACAGACAGAAGATTGGCAAACATGAAGAACATGTGCTGTGAAAGTAGTTAGAAGGCAACAGTGAACCAGTTCTGGGTATGATACTTTAATAAATACTTTAATAAACAATGTGACTTGTGTGTTTTTAAAAAAATAAGTAATGGAAATAATGACATAAACTTGCTGGAACAGATGTGAAAGATTGCTAGGAAGGCTGTTACTTTAACAGAATACTGCCTAGTTTCATTTGTTTTGCTGAAGGGCCGACACTGTTCTAAGCTTCTGCTGTGTTTTTCATTGTCAGAGTGATGAAACATTTATAGTATTTTTCAATTGGCAAAAGTATGTCTCCTTCATTTCCCCCTTGGATTTATTATTTAGCCGGGGTGTCTTGCTTCACCTTTTGTTGAGGTGTTCATACCTGTAAATCTGATCTGGCAACATTTGTGTGTGTGGGTGCATGTTCATTTAACTAAAAATCAAAATAGTCTGGCTGCAATATGAGAAAAAGAACACTTCATTTTAACTGAAACCAAAGGAATATATTAAAAACCATACTAGAAGGCACGTATTGTAGCAAAGTTGAATAAGTAAAGTCTGGGATTGGTCAGTACCTTTTGTAGAGATTGCCTAAAGACCCCGTTTTAGCTAGATTTATGACAGCTTGGAAAATCATGGAAAACTTTGGAATTCTTTTCATCTGGTTTGAGGATGATGGTGTGGGGGAGGGGGGAATCCTCTTTCTGTTTTTACATTCCTCCTTATATGTTAATTCTAGACAAATTACTGTTCTGCAGGATGAAAACTGTGTGACATATTGTTGCTGACGTTGAAACCTGGTTTTTAGCACTTGAACCAACTGAACTGTAAGCAGATTTGGTATTTAACATGTATTTAGCTTCATGAGTATTCAGAAACCTTGAAATGGGTTTCATTTAACTTTTCATAGGACTTTTATTGCACAAAGCTTATGAGGCAATATTACCATGGGATAATAGAATCCGTGGCTGTTACTCACCATATGAGGTCATGCCAGCCTTTTCACTCTTCAAATAAATACAAAAATGAAACACAAGAATTGTGTTTCAAACATATTGTGCTTTATTGTGCTATTTTAATGTGTATGAAAGAGAATGGACTTTAGCAAAAATGTTAGTTAAATCAAGGACTTCAATGTATCCAACCAGTTAAACCAGTAATTCTCAACCTTCCTAATGCTGTGACCCCTTAATACAGTCCCTCATGTTGTGGTGACCCTCAACCATAACATTGTTTTTGTTGCTACTTCATAACAGTCATTTTACTACTGTTATAAATCATAATGTAAATATCAGATATGCAAGATATATTTTCATTCACCAAACTGGGGCACAAATACCCAATGCACCCACATATAAATGCTAGTGGGGTTGGGGGAGGGTTGATTTTGTAGTTGCTGGGATTTATAGTTCACCTATAATCAAAGAGCATTCTGAACTCCACCAGCAATGGATTTGAACCTAATTTGCCAAACAGAATTCCCATGACCAACGGAAAACACAGGAAGGGTTTGGTGGGTATTGACCTTGAGTTTGGGAATTGTAGTTCACCTATATCCCGAGAGTACTGTGGACTCATGCAATGGTGGATCTGGACCAAACTTGGCACAAATACTCAATATGCACAAATGTGAACACTTGTAGAGCCTGGGGAAAATAGACCTTGACTTTTGGGAGTTGTAGTTGCTGGGATTTATAGTTCATTACAATCAAAGAACATTCTGAACTCCACCAACAATAGAATTAGCTCAAACGTCGCACATGGAATCCCCATGACCATCAGAAAATACTGTGTTTTCTGATGGTTTTTGGCAACCCCTCTGACACCCCTTCATGACCCCCTCAGGCAAACCCATAGCCAGGATTTTGTTTTGGGGGGAGCTGAGTTTGATTGGGGGGGGGGGGCTGAGTCTGAGTGAAAGAGGGTCTTCCCTAGCAAACCTTTTGTATCGTTACCTCAATACCCCCATGCATATGGGATATATTCAGCATGGTGATCAGATCATGATATGAATAAACATAACAGTTTAAATAATGTACCAGTAAGGCCTTCTCACGGACCACCATGAGAATTTTGGGGGGGGGGGGAGGGGCTGAAGCCCCCAAGCCCCCCCCCCGGCTACATGCCTGCCCTCAGGGGTCCCGACCCCCAGGTTGAGAAACACTGAGTTACACCAATCTAGTTGTGTATCAGCACATGAAGGCTGATATGACTGATATATGCTATGTATGTATGATGTATGTATGGAATTAAAAAGGAAGAGGGGCTGACCAAGGGCAAGATGGATGGATGGCCTCCTTGAAGTGACTGGATTGACCTTCAAGGAGCTGGGGGTGGTGACGGCCGACAGGGAGCTCTGGCGTGGACTGGTTCATGAGGTCACAAAGAGTCGGAAATGACGGCATGAATGAAGAACAACAACATGCTATGACCCCCAAAGAAAAATAGATATAAAAAGCTATACATAATCTTATAGAATTAATTTTACTGTACTGAAGTATTTTTCCTTTCAACAGAGGAAAAGCTATGAACACTTTAAAATACTAAACGTCCACCTTATACTTCCCTTCAATAAGAAACATTCAAAGTAACAAAACTTAAATCAAAAGAAAAAGTAATGTTTTGTATTCTGTTCATGATCTAGTTACGGATAATTTACAAAAATCCTAGGGATCTATGGACCTCAGGTGTGCAATTCTAAGTATGTACTCATAAGTTTAAATCTTTCTTAGTAGAAATTCTTGAATGGTAAAGTACAGCCTAACTATGCTAGGCATCAGATCTCATCTTATCTTAGGAACTAAGCAGAGTTAGTCCTAGTTAGCACTTGGATGAAAAACTGCGAATGAATATCAGGTGCTATAGACGAGTGAACATATATTCCATATTTTGTCTGTTCCGATTACAATTCTGTCTTCATGGTGCACTTTCCCCTCACCCTCAATGAAGGTCTAACTACACTGTTCGGCCCTTTTGAGCTCCTCCCTCAGAAACTCATTTCTTCCACTACTCATCTCATTCAGGGTTTTATCAATTTTATCCTGTGCATTTGGCCCACCCATTGTGTCCTATTTCTCTATCAGGTTATTTAGTAACTGTTTATTTAATGTTGTTATTTGATGTATTTTATTTTGATGTTATTTTTGCTTCTTTGTATTTTATTTTCCTGTACTGTAATTTTGGGCTTGGCCTCATGTGAGCCACCCCGCGTCCCCTTTGAGAATATGGTGGCGGGGTACAAATAAAGATTATTATTATTATTATTATTATTATTATTATTATTATTTGAAACACAACAAGATGAGTCCACAGCAGACACTCTTCTGGCTGTTGTATTGGATCACAGGTCGGACACATTATTATTATTATTATTATTATTATTATTATTATTGATACAAAAGCACAGTATGTCACAGCAAACAAGATCTATATGCTGGATTTTGTATCACAAAATCACAAGTAGAATACTTCCCAAGTGTCTAGGACTGTGTGATGTATTTTTGAATGATGCTCACAGATCCAAGTAAGGTGGACTTTTGCAGTTGACAGATTGTGATTTTGTCAATGTTTATTGTTTCCAAATGCCAGCTGAGATCTTTTGGCACGGCACCCAGTGTACCGATGACCGCTGGGACCTCCTGTACTAGTTTATGCCAGAGCCCTTGCAGTTCGATTTTGAGGTCTTGATAGCGGCTGAGTTTTTCCTGTTGTTTTTCCTCAATGTGACTGTCACCCGGTATGGCGGCATCAATAATCCAGACTTTTTTCTTTTCCACAATTGTGATGTCTGGTGTATTGTGTTCCAAAACTTTGTCAGTCTGGATTTGAAAGTCCCACAGTAATTTTGCGTGTTCATTTTCTACAACCTTTGCGGGTTTATGATCCCACCAATTCTTTACTGCTGGCAGGTGGTACTTGTAACATAAGTTCCAGTGAATCATCTGGGCCACAGAGTTGTGTCTTTGTCCGTAGTCCGTCTGTGTGATTTTCTTGCAACAGCTGAGGATGTGGTCCATGGTTTCATCAGCTTCCTTGCACAGTCTGCATTTTGGGTCATCCGTTGATTTTTTTAATCCTGGCCTTAATTGCATTGGTTCTGATGGCTTGCTCCTGGGCTGCAAGAATCAGGCCTTCTGTCTCCTTCTGCAGGGTTGCATTAATGAGCCATAACCAGGTCTATTATTATTATTATTATTATTATTATTATTATTATTTCAGAAGAAGTAACTGGCATAGCCATCCCTGATTATTCCTTACCTAAGAAAATCCAGTATCAATTCAAGGGTTATCATAAGTTGACAGAATTTAAAGGCACATAGAAAGAGGGCCAGTCCTGCCATTAGGAAATCTTCTGTCACTAAGATCTTCTGGGGAGGCACTGCTCTCGGTCCCACCTCCTTTACAGTTGTGGTTGGTGGGGACAAAGGATGGGGCCTTATCAGTGGAGGCCCCTTGGCTGTGGAATTCCCTTCTCAGTGAAATTACATTGGCTCCCTTCCTCCTGGCTGTGGAACCAGCGTTTGAAGAGCAGCACAGTGCAATAGGCAGCTATGAAGTGACGGAAAAATGATTGGAATGGCTCCTGGATTACGATTTTGGGTCTTTGTGCTTTTAACAGTTTATTTAATGTATTAATTGTTATGGTTTTGATAGTTTTTATTGATTTTAATGTATAATGTATTTGTATATTTATGTTTATTGTGGCATTGAATTGTTGCCTATTTGGAAGCTGCTCTGAGTCCACTTTAGGGTTGAGATAGAGCGGGATAAAAATGCAGTAAATAAATAGGAAATTGATTTTGAGTTTTACAAAAACAACAAATTACAAGTTATTTATCATTATGTTAAAATCATAAATTTGGAGAAGACCACCAGGCCTATCCACTCCAACACTCTGCCAGCAGGAAAACATAAGCAAAGCACTCCAGCTTTTGCCTAAAAGCCTCAAGAGAGGGAGACACTACCATACTCCAAGTCAGCATATTACACTGTTGAACAGTTCTTACCAGCAAGTTCTTCCTAATGTTTTGGTGGGATCTCTTTTCCTGCAGTTTGAATCCATTGTTCCATATCCTAGCCTCCAGATAAACAGAAAACAGCACCCCTTCAATGTGGCATCCTTTAATATCCAGGCATGTCTAAGGGCCCATCTACAAAGCATCTAAAACATGAGCCTTTCTGAGTCGAAGGGGGGCAGGGTAGCTACATGACACTAGCAATAAATCCAGGCAGATTAGTTGCAACTGACAAAAAACGGGGTAAAAAGGTCCGCTTTTATCCCAGTTCTGGCCAGAAAATGCACATATTCTCATCACTGTATATCCCTGCACTTGCAAAAAACGTATGATTTGCATCCATCCCCCCTGTGGAGACTGCTCCAGCACATGTCTGCTATTAAAACACTCAAAAGAGCTGATCAATGGACTGAGTTGTGAAATGGACACATAGTTGACTCAAAGAAAGCATGAATGGAGAGCAATTAGAACTCTCTAAAATTCTTTATTTTTAACTTTGTAATATAAATAGAGCATGACTAAACATTTGGGGGAAGAGAGAAATCCGGCAAAACTCACCCCCAAAAACCTCTGTTATATGCTGAATCTTATATGCACACATGCAAATCTGCTTGTATTTATATTAAGATATTCTCATGTGTGCATATACGGTCCAGCACCTGATTTTTTTTTTAAAAAAAACCTTTCGCCGAATGTCCCTCATTCACCATCCATCTTGTTCTGATACAAAGGAAGCCTGTGAGGACTGTGGGGGGAAGAAATCCAGGGACCCACAGGTCTGTGTGGGGACATGTTCTCAGGTCCTGGATTTTTTTTTTGTCTTACATTTAAAATCTGCATATTTGTGTTGTCTGGAAGTGCCCTAACATTTTCCCCCTCAGCCTTCTTTTCTCCAAGCTAAACATACCCAGCTCCTTAAGCTGCTTCTCATAGGGCTGGGTTCCAAATCTTGGATCATTTTACCAGCCGTTTTCTGGACATATTTTATTTTTTTTAAAAAATATTGTGGTTTTTTACAGTATAAATTTAAAAATACTTTAAGAGAGAGAGAAAGGGAAAAAATAGAAAAGAGGGAGAAGAGGGGAAAGAAGGAAAGAAAGGGGAAAATTGGAAAAAATAAAATTGAAATAAATAAATAAATAAAAATTATTGTGTTGACCTTCCCAGTCTTCATCTTTGTGGTTGTATACTGTTCCTTCTATTTTTGCTTTTTTGTTTGCTTCTCTTCTGCCTGATGTCTTGGAGTAGTCATCATTTACTTTCTCTATTATTATTATTATTGCTATCTACAAGTGAATATTCTTTATATCTTCAAATTAATTTTAATCTCTTTAATGTAATCCATAACTAATGTCCAATTCGTTGTTTTTAAATGTCCGCCTTGTGTTTTTACTAATAAAAAGGTCAGTTTATCCATACTCATCATATCCAATATCTTGGCTATCCATAAATCTGTAGGTGTTTCTTTTTGTCTCCACATTCTAGTGTACACAATCGTTGTCACCGTTGTCAGGTGATAGAATATTTTATCGTTATTGATGTCGCAGTCTATATTAATCATTCCTAATAGAAAGTGTTCCAGTTTGAATTGAATTTTTGTCTTTAGAATTTTTTGGCAAGTTTTGTGAATCTCTTTCCAATAGCACTTCGCCTTTTCACCGTGCCATCACATGTGTAAGGAATTCTCCTCCTGCTTCCCACATTTCCAACAATTATTGCCCATGTGTTTGTTAAATTTAGATAGTTTTTAAGGTGTTATGTACCATTGGTACATCATTTTCAGCCAATTTTCTTGAATATTGTGCACATGTGCATATTTTAATTTTTTAGTCCAGATCTTCTCCCATTCCTCCATCATGATTGTTCTCCTAATGTTTTTAGCCCATTTAGTCATACAGGCCTTGACTTGCTCACTCTCAGTGCTCCACAGTAAAATAATTTTGTATGTCGTTGTAATTGTCTTCTTTTCACTCCTTAACACTCTCCCCAGGTCGACTCATTCTCCAAGAAATCAATCTTCTGGCTGGACACATTTTAACTTGACAATATTCTTCCTGAATTGTGGTGCCCAGAACTGGACATAGTATTCCAGGTGAGGTCTACTGAAAGCAGAACAGAGTGGGGCAATTACTTCCCTCGATCTACACTATACTATTTGCACTTTAGAATTCCTTTGATTTTCTAAGTTGCTGCTTCAAACTGCTGACTTATATTCAGGCTGTGGTCTGCTAAGGGCCCTTTACACAGGCCACAAACCCCAAATTGGGCAAGAAGTCATTCCTAGGTATCTGGATGATGTCAGAGATTTCCAGCTTCTAATGCAAGGTAAAACTGCTTAGTCCAATTTTACATGTGTTAGCAGAAGTTAGAGAAAACTCTGGAACTTTCCTGAAACTCCATAGCAGAACTACACTTTAGGCTTGGTATGATCAGCTGGAATAGTTTTCATTCAGAACATGTCCCACTGTTCAAATGGTCCAGTGCTGGCACCCTGTTTTCCCAGAGTTTTGTGGCACAGGTAAAAGGATCATCTACTGACCCATATTTGCTTGAGTAAAATGTGCCACTGAATGTAATGTGCACCTGGATTTTGAAGGTGCACATTATAAAAAATGGCCTTCCCCTTGAATTTAGTACACTTAACAGTGTGGAAATATTGGGGGGTGGGGGGTGGGGTGGGGGAGGCAGCATGAATGAACTCAATAGACTTGCACAATTCCCAAATGGCCTGATTCATGATGCCTTCAGAACTGAGGGGTAGGTTTTGAAGACCTCATGAATGAGGCCAGTTGAGAACCACATGGGACAGAGTCTGAAAGTGAGAGCGAGAGACCCCAAGGAACACTTGAGAGACATGATCCATGGCTAAGTGGCAGAAATAACTGGGTTACCAGCTGAGCACCCCTCCTCCTCTGGCTGCCACAGATCCCTAAGTCTGTGGCCACCACCAGGAACAGCCTCTTCATGTTTCCTTATGTCCGTCGCCTCTGGGGTTCTGGGTTCCTCTGGGTGTTTTCACACCGGTGGGTTTATGTGCACAATTCTAATGTGCCATTAAATCTAATGTGGCATCTCAATTTTGGCAATGTAATTTAGCCAAGAAAAATGAGCATTAGATTCAAGTAAATATGATACCTTTTGCATTATTTGTCATGGTAACAACAGCCGCAGTATTCTAGAGAACTTCTGGCCCTCACCAAGCCTCTTTGCTGTTGTCAGTGCCATGGATTCTAGTTTGAATTAATCCATCTTAATATTATCTACCTTTCCTTACCTCTTTCCACTTTTCCCAGCATTATTGTTTTTCCCATTGAAATTAAATAGGCAGTGGTGGGGGGAAATCTCAAAATCAGTCAATTGAGATCTGTTGTTAGTCAAAGGAAATGATACTGTAGTCTACCCAGTAAAAAAAAGCTTTCTTGTATGGTCAGCTCTCCCTATCCATGAATTCTGACTCCAAGGATTCAGCCAACCATAGCTTTAAAACATTCAAAAAATAAAATCCAAAAGCAACTCTTTGATTTACTGAGTACTGTGATGGTGTTTAGCCATATCCTGCTGTAGCCTCCCACCAGTTCACAAATCCTTAGGTCATTTGAGTTGTTTCTCATTTTATATAAAGAATGTCATTTTATTATACCACTTGAGTAGTTATACATTTTGGTACCCACTGGAGTCCTAAAACCAAGTCCCAAGGATCCACTGTGTATCTTTTCCTTCAATGAAGAAGTCGTGTTTATCATTGATGTGTTGCTTAGCCCTGTGAGACTGATACCTTCACAGGACTCCTGTAGTTTTAATGGTTGCATTAAGAGAGCACCATGTCATTACTTTTCCAGGCTTGTGGGATTGCATTCTCCTTTCAGTCAAGTGTGCTTCTGGTAGGGGTTCCCACGCCAGACAGATTTTTGCTGAGAGGCCAAAATAAATTGTCAAACAGCTAATGGCTGGAAGATGTAGTGGTGGTGACACTGGTAGATGATCTCTCAGTGACAATGGCAGTGGCACCATAGATAACACTTTGTAGTACTGTGCAGAAGGAGCCACAGTAAATCCCTTCTGATTGTCATTTACCTAACGCCCCCCCACCTATAAAATGAAACAAGAGTTGGTGTTATAAGATAAAATCCCAAGTCAGAAGACTATCAACACATTATTGGGCTACAACAGAGAAAAGTATAAGTAGTGTTGTGGCTCATGATACAACTGGACTCAAGCTGAAAGGATGTTCAGTTATTGGAATGGAGATCTTCCCCAAATCAGCTTGATGTTGGGGAGATGCAAATAGCAGAGAAAATGCTATTTTGGGGCTTCATAAATGAGTGTATAGTGGGATCTTAGTGTTCCAGGAATCCATATGGGATTAACGGTCACAGGAAAGACAATGGCTCAAGGTCAGCCATCTTTAGCTGGAATTTGCTCTAGCTTTCAAGCTGGATAATTTTTTTAAAAATTAGATTTCTACTAGAATAATAATTCAATTTAAAAGAAGAGTGAAGATTGAGAACATCCCCAACTGAAAAGGCAAGTATTTTTTCTTCTCAAATTAACTGTTCAAAATTTTATTAGAAAATACAAGAGCCAATTTTGACTTTGACTTAAGATCCGGCATTTTGCACAGTCCTTTTTTTTTTTTGGTCGTGTCAGGACCAACTTGAGAAACTGCAAATCGCTTCTGGTGTGAGAGAATTGGCCGTCTGCAAGGACGTTGCCCAGGGGACGCCCGGATGATTTGATGTTTTATCATCCTTGTGGGAGGCTTCTCTCATGTCCCCACATGAGGAGCTGGAGCTGATAGAGGGAGCTCATCCACCTCTCCCCGGATTCGAACCTGCGACCTGTCGATCTTCAGTCCTGCTGGCACAGGGGTTGAACCCACTGCACCACCAGGGGCACAGTCCTAATATCTAGTAAGAAGTATACATACACTGTCTCTATAATTATACTACATAACCCACAACATAACACAGGGCCACTGTGAAGTTCTGAGAAAACAAACTAAATTATGGTGATTTTTTTAAAAAAAATTGACTCCCCCCCCCCCCCATTTTATGTATTGATGAAATAAGAATATTTAGTACAAAGGGAGGAAAGACAATGGGATATTATATAGAAACAAACTGAGGAAAGGATTATTGAGACGTTGATCAAAAGAACTGAATTCTAATCCTCATTCATAGGACTTCCATAGGTCTAAGGACTTTACCACTTCACCGGTCCTCCACATCCATTGCTTGCTATTGAAAGGCAAACACCCTCAAATGCTCCTGGTTGTGCCACAGTACTGGGACTTACAATTGTAATGATCTTCAACTGCTTCAGTGCTGGAAAGCAGGCACAGAAGGGGATGGGATTGTCAGCCTCCTTCTACACTGCCAAATGAAATCCAGACTATCTGCTTTGAACTGGATTATATGGCAGTGTAGATACAGGCCCCTTCCACACATCTGAATAAAATCCCACATTGTGTGCTTTGAACTGGAATATATGGCAGTGTGGACTCAGATATCCCAGTTCAAAGTGGATATTGTGTGATTTTCTGCCTTGATATTCTGGTTTTTATGGCTGTGTGGAAGGGACCTCAGATAATGCAGTGCAAAGCAGATAATGTGGATTATATGGCAGTGTAGACACAGGCCCCTTCCATACGGCTGAATAAAGTCCCACATTTTCTGCTTTGAACTGGAATATATGGCAGTGTGGACTCAGATAACCCAGTCCAAAGCAGATATTGTAGGATATTCTGCTACGATGTTCTGAGTTATATGGCTGTGTGAAAGGGCCCACAGTCTCTCCTCCAGATGTTTTCTTTTCTTTTCTTTTTTTGCTAAACTTTGTAGAGAGAGCAAAATTTATTCTATTTTAATTGTTTTGTAGCTACAGAACTAGAGGAGAGTGGGATTCCCTCCCCAATAGGAAATATGGCTCTTGGCTCATGGAACAGCAAAGTTTTGCAATTGCAGATTTACAAAGAAGTGCAATAACTGTAGGAACAAGTGGTATGTATAGTAGAGTAGAGTGAAATTATATATAAGCTTATGATAGGAAACAGGAGCAAAAATGTGCAGGTAAGGTTTTAAAAAGGGAAAAACTATTTACCTAACTGGTACAAGACTCCCTAATGCTGACTCTCATGCATGCACTAGTCATTTTGAGGCAGGGAAGTCTCATGGTGTCTCAAAAATGCATTAAAGGTACCTGGGAAGAAGGGAGAAGTAACTTCTACATGCAAACAGAAGCAAAACACCTTGAGTTACATAAATCTACTAAACAGAGTCCTGCACTACAGGATTCCCTCTGGCCCAATTGCTCTCTATATACAAGTGTTGTTGCCACTTCATTTCCAGCTGTAACAAAGTAACTTCCCAGAATTGTGGGATTTAAACCAGCATTGCTTCTCATACTCTCAGTAACATCTGCTTAAATTCCCTTCTTACTTACTTACTTACTTACTTACTTAGGCGATCCCTCATTGTCCGAGTAGGATAGTTTTCCAAGATCAGTGTACTGGTGGGTCCGTAGGTGACTGTGGAACCCTATTCTTGATCTGCATCGTCTCTCACAGTGAGGGCATTGGTTTCCAGGTAGAAGGCAGTCTTGGTGGATGTTGGCTTGATGTGTCTTCCTCTTGGCATGTTTCTCTCTTTCGCCCTCCATTCGTGCCTCTTCAAATTCTACAGCACTGCTGGTCACAGCTGACCTCCAACTGGAGCACTCAAGGGCCAGGGCTTATCAGTTCTCAGTGTCTATGTCAGAGTTTTTAAGGTTGGCTTTGAGCCCATCTTTAAATCTCTTTTCCTGTCCACCAACATTCCGTTTTCCATTCTTGAGTTCAGAGTAGACCAACTGCTTTGGGAGACGGTGGTCGGGCATCCTGACAACGTGGCCGGTCCAGCAGGGTTGATGGTGGAGGACCATTGCTTTGATGTTGGTGGTCTTTGCTTCTTCCAGCACGCTGACATCTATCCGGTTGTCTTCCCAAGAGATTTGCAGGATTTTCTGGAGGCAGAACTGATGGAATTGTTTCAGGAGTTGCATGTGACGTTTGTAGACAGTCCACATCTCACAGGCATATAGCAGGGTTCGGAGGGCAATAGCTTTATAAATAAGCACCTTGGTGTCCCAGTCCTCAAACACTCTCTGCTTCATTCGGAAAAAAGCTGCACTCGCAGAGCTCAGGCAGTGTTGTATTTCAGTGTCAATGTTGACTTTTGTGGAGAAGTGGCTGCCAAGGTAGCAGAAATGATCAACATTTTCTAATGTTACACCATTAATCTGTATTTCTGGCATTGGAGAGGGATTGCCTAGTGACTGCTGGAAGAGAACTTTGGTTTTCTCAATGTTCAATGTCGTCTAAATTCCCTTCTCTTAAAGTACAGACACTGTCTCCAATCTTGAAACCCTAACTTACCTGCCTGCATCTTTAAAAGAAACATCTTCACTGCTATGCTGCAACAAAAGCCCCCTGCTTTTTGGTCCTGATGCAGGCTCAGGGTGAAGGTTTGGACCTCTTGCTTGTATAATCCTTGTTGTTGGCAGAGTTGGTTTCCTTTGGAGAGAGAGGATACTAGTGTGAACTCATAATATACTTAGAGCACAGATATCTATATAACGGAGTGCACAGGAAATAGTATGTTATTGTTAATTATTGAAACATCAAATATGCTGTTATGTAACAGAGATTTTTAATATACAACATTCAAATACAATTCTTATTTCTAGTACAAGTAAATGTATATATTTACATACATAAATTTAAGAAGGGAGACATCAATCTACTCTTAGTAAAGGCAATTCAGAAGTCCAATGTATTGACAGGATCTGTCTGATGGTTCAAAACATCACTCCTAAGTTTCTTGGAGAACCGTTTGTCACCTAAGAAGTTGTAGTATCAGGGAAGAGTTCTAAG
Organism: Anolis sagrei; assembly: GCF_037176765.1. Classification (NCBI taxonomy): domain Eukaryota; kingdom Metazoa; phylum Chordata; class Lepidosauria; order Squamata; family Anolidae; genus Anolis; species Anolis sagrei. The sequence goes on from NC_090026.1 coordinate 67,207,499, forward strand.
AGGTCACAGAGATTACTACAAGGTATCCCGGGTAGTATTTCCTTGTTTGGACTCATAACCCAATTCAAAGCAGATATTGTGGTATATCAAGGCATAAAATCCCACAATATCTGCTTTGAATTGGGTTATCTGAGTCCACACTCAGGTAATGTGGGATTTTCTGCCATGGTATTCTGGGATATAGGGCTGTGTGGAAGGGCCCTGAGTCTACATTCAGGTAATGTGGGATTTTCTGCCATGATATTCTGGGATATAGGGCTGTGTGGAAGGGCCCTGAGTCTACATTCAGGTAATGTGGGATTTTCTGCCATGATATTCTGGGATTTAGAGCTGTGTGGAAGGGCCCTGAGTCCACACTCGGGTAACGTGAGATTTTCTTCCATGATATTCTGGGATATAAGGCTGTGTGGAAGGGCTCTGTTTTATAAGGCTGAGTGGAAGGGCGCTGAGTCCACACTCAGGTAATGTGGGATTTTCTGTCATGGTATTCTGGGATTTAGAGCTGTGTTGAAGTGCTGTGGTTTATAGGGCTGCGTGGAAGGGCCCTGAGCCCACACTCAGGTAATGTGGGATTTTCTGTCATGGTATTCTGATTTTTATTGTGTTACTGATGTTAATTGTAATGAATTTTTACCCGTGTTAAATGTTTTTAATGTTTAAATTATTTTTGCACTGTTGTGGGCATCGAATAGTGCTGTTTTGTGAACCGCCATGAGTTGCCCTCGGGCTGAGAATGGTGGTATAGAAGCATGGTAAATAAATAAATATTCTGGGATGTAGCACTGTGTGGAAGGGGTCTGGTTTATAGGGCTGTGTGGAAGGGCCCTGAGTCCACACTCAGGTAATGTGGGATTTTCTGCCATGATATTCTGGGATATAGGGCTGCGTGGAAGGGCCCTGAGTCCACATTCAGGTAATGTGGGATTTTCTGCCATGGTATTCTGGGATGTAGGGCTGTGTGGAAGGGCCCTGAGTCCACACTCAGGTAATGTGGGATTTTCTGCCATTATATTCTGGGATGTAGGGCTGTGTGGAAGGGCCCTGAGTCCACACTCAGGTAATGTGGGATATTCTGCCATGATATTCTGGGATATTGGGCTGTGTTGAAGGGCCCTGAGTCCACACTCAGATAATGTGGGATTTTCTGCCATGATATTCTGGGATGTAGGGCTGTGTGGAAGGGCCCTGAGTCCACACTCAGGTAATGTGGGAATTTCTGCCATGGTATTCTGGGATTGAGGGCTGTGTGGAAGGGCCCTGAGTCCACACTCAGGTAATGTGGGATTTTCTGCCATGATATTCTGGGACGTAGGGCTGTGTGGAAGGGCTCTGGTTTATAGGGCTGTGTAGAAGGGCCCTGAGTCCACACTCAGGTAATGTGGGATTTTCTGTCATGATATTCTGGGATTTAGAGCTGTCTTGAAGTGCTGTTGTTTATAGGGCTGTGTGGAAGGGCCCTGAGTCCACACTCAGGTAATGTGGGATTTTCTGCCATGATATTCTGGGATATAGGGCTGTGTGGAAGGGCTCTGGTTTATAGGGCTGTGTGGAAGGGCCCCGAGTCCACACTCAGGTAATGTGGGATTTTCCGCCATGGTATTCTGGGATGTAGGGTTGTGTGGAAGGGCTCTGGTTTATAGGGTTGCGTGGAAGGGCCCCGAGTCCACACTCAGGTAATGTGGGATTTTCTGCCATGGTATTCTGGGATATAGGGCTGTGTGGAAGGGCCCTGAGTCCATACTCAGGTAATGTGGGATTTTCTGCCATGGTATTCTGGGATATAGGGCTGTGTGGAAGGGCCCTGAGTCCATACTCAGGTAATGTGGGATTTTCTGTCATGGTATTATGGGATATAGGGCTGTGTGGAAGGGCCCTGAGTCCACACTCAGGTAATGTGGGATTTTCTTCCATGATATTCTGGGATATAGGGCTGTGTGGAAGGGCCCTGAGTCCATACTCAGGTAATGTGGGATTTTCTGTCATGGTATTCTGGGATATAGGGCTGTGTGGAAGGGGCCTGAGTCCACACTCGGGTAATGTGGGATTTTCTGTCATGATATTCTGGGATTTAGAGCTGTGTTGAAGTGCTGTGATTTATAGGGTTGTGTGGAAGGGCCCTGAGTCCACATTCAGGTAATGTGGGATTTTCCGCCATGGTATTCTGGGATATAGGGCTGTGTGGAAGGGCTCTGGTTTATAGGGCTGTGTGGAAGGGCCCCGAGTCCACACTCAGGTAATGTGGGATTTTCCGCCATGGTATTCTGGGATGTAGGGCTGTGTGGAAGGGCTCTGGTTTATAGGGTTGCGTGGAAGGGCCTTGAGTCCACACTCAGGTAATGTGGGATTTTCTGCCATGGTATTCTGGGATATAGGGCTGTGTGGAAGGGCCCTGAGTCCATACTCAGGTAATGTGGGATTTTCTGCCATGGTATTCTGGGATATAGGGCTGTGTGGAAGGGCCCTGAGTCCATACTCAGGTAATGTGGGATTTTCTGTCATGGTATTATGGGATATAGGGCTGTGTGGAAGGGCCCTGAGTCCATACTCAGGTAATGTGGGATTTTCTGTCATGGTATTATGGGATATAGGGCTGTGTGGAAGGGCCCTGAGTCCACACTCAGGTAATGTGGGATTTTCTTCCATGATATTCTGGGATATAGGGCTGTGTGGAAGGGCCCTGAGTCCATACTCAGGTAATGTGGGATTTTCTGTCATGGTATTCTGGGATATAGGGCTGTGTGGAAGGGCCCTGAGTCCACACTCGGGTAATGTGGGATTTTCTGTCATGATATTCTGGGATTTAGAGCTGTGTTGAAGTGCTGTGATTTATAGGGTTGTGTGGAAGGGCCCTGAGTCCACATTCAGGTAATGTGGGATTTTCTGCCATGATATCCTGGTTCATAGGGCTGTGCGGAAGGACCCTGAGTACATACTCAGGTAATGTGGGATTTTCTGCCATGATATTCTGGGATTTAGAGCTGTGTTGAAGTGCTGTGATTTATAGGGCTGTGTGGAAAGGCCCTGAGTCCACATTCAGGTAATGTGGGATTTTCTGCCATGATATTCTGGCGTTTAGGGCTATGTGGAAGGCCCATCGGGTGGAGAGGAAAAGTTGGGAAAGAAGAGGGAAACTTCTTCTGACTGAGGGGCACCTCTTTCTCCCCCGCCCTTCCCAATGTGGGCGTGGCTTCACTGTGGAAGGAAAGTGTGGAGAAAGGGAGGGAAGGAGGCAGAAAAAGGGGGACACTGAGCGCGGGGCGTGTGTGAGTGCGCGCGAGCCCCTTTCCCTCTTCTTGGCTCGCGCTGTGGCTCGCGCTCTGCTCGGCCCTCAGTGGCGCGTTCGGATTCCCGCCATTCCCGCTTCGCCCTCCTTCCTCTCAGGCCCTTTTTCAAACTCGGCAGCCCGCGAGTAAAGCAGCAGGACTGAGGGGAGGAAGAAAGGGAAGAGGAGGAGGAAGAAGGAGAAGAGGAGGAGGAGGAGGCCGCTGAGGGAGACAGGCATGCCCCTTTCCCCCGCTCTCGCCCGCGCACAAAGTTGAGGGCCTCGAAAAGCGAGAGGAGGAGGAAGGAAGAGAGAGAGGCCTCTGCTGAAGGAGGCGGACGGAGCTGCCTCGCAACATCTGTATCCAACGGGGCGAGAGAACTTTCCAAACACGTGAGTGCGAGCGGGCTGGAGTTGGGTTTTCCTGCAAGGAAACAAACTCGGGGAAGAACTATGGGAGGAGGAGGAGGAGGAGGGGGACGTGGCGGAGGAGGAGGAGGAGGAAGGCCGCCCTTTCCTTTCCTTTGAGCGCAAGTTTTGATTTGCGGGCGACGGAGGGGAGGGGGAGGGGGAGCTTTTCGTTGCCTCTCTTCGCCTCTTCTGGCTGTTGTTGTTGCACCAAAGCGGAGAAGTGTCACTCAGGGCGAGTGAGTCAGAAAAGGATCGGGTTACATACATACAGGCAGGATCCGTGGGACTGGTGGTTGTAGGATCTTGGGGGAGAAGAGAGAGAGAGAGACAGACCCTTCCCTGCCCCTCCCTCCCTCCTCGAAAGAGGGGAGTAGCCCCCTCCTCCTCTCTCTCTCCCCCTCCCTCCCAGGCTGCCCTCATTCCTCCTCGGGGGCCGGGGCTGTGAGGAGTCGCTGTTTCCTATGGGAAGTTTGGGGCGCCCATTGAGCCCGGCAGAAGCGGCGGCGGAGGCAGGTAAGGCCATCTCGGGGCTGTCACAACTTCTTTGTTCAACTTGCGGGTGCGTTTCAGCTGGAGACTCCTTCGCCATCACTAACTTATTTCGGACGATCCTTCCATCCCTTCTGTCCACTCTTTTCTCCCTCCTCCCAGGCTGAGCTGAACTCCATTCCACTGTATTGAATGGACTCTTCAATTGAATGCAGTTCATCTCTATTCTGAAACTGCATTATAGGGCAATGTAGATCCCGAATCCGAAGTTTTAGTCTCCCCCCCCCCCCGAGTTTTCCATTAAAGGGCAAAAAGGGGGGTTAAATAGTCTCTTCTATTCAACGCAGTTCTTCTCTATTCTGAAACTGCATTATATGGCAATGTAGATCCAGAATCCGAAGTTTCAACCCCCCCCCCCGAGTTTTCCATTAAAGGGCAAAAAAGGGGGTTAAATAGTCTCTTCTATTCAACCCAGTTTTTCTCTATTCTGAAGCTGCATTATATGGCAATGTAGATCCAGAATCCGAAGTTTTTTCAGGCCCCCTCCCCCCAGTTTTCCATTGAAGGGTACATCCAAAGTTTCCCCCCCCCCCCCCGAGTTTTCCATTGAAGGGCAAAAAAGTGTGTTAAATAGACTCTTCTATTCAACTCAGTTCATCTCTATTCTGAAACTGCATTATATGGCAATGTAGATCCAGAATCCGAAGTCCCCCCCCCAAGTTTTCCATTAAAGGGTACATCCGAAGTTTCACCCCCCCCCCCAGTTTTCCATTGAAGGGCACAAAGGGTGTTAAATAGACTCTTTTATTCAACGCAGGTCTTCTCTTTCCTGAAACTCCATTATATGACAATGTAGATCCAGAATCTGAAGTTTCAGTCTCTCTCTCTCTCCCCCCCCCCCCAGTTTTCCATTAAAAGATACATCCAAAGTTTCAGCTCCCCCCCCCCCCATTCACCCCCAGTTTTCCATTAAAGGGCAAAAAAGGGTGTTAAACAAATTCTTTTATTCAATGCAGTTCATCTCTATTCTGAAACTGCATTATATGGCAATGTAGATCCAGAATCCAAAGTCCCCCCCCCCACCCCAGTTTTCCATTAAAGGGCACAAAGGGTGTTAAATAAACTCTTCTATTCAACACAGTTCATCTCTATTCTGAAACTGCATTATATGGCAATGAAGATCCAGAATCTGAGATTTGAGCCCCCTCCTCAGTTTTCCCTTCCCTCCCAGACTTTCAGGCAGGGAGGGGGGATTTGGAGAGGGGGAAATCGCCCTTACTTTCTCTTCAGCAGTAGTTCTGCGGTGGCTGGATGCCTGCCACATCTGGAAGGGTGGAAGGCGAGCCATCGGATGTGGTCCCGGACACAACCGCCTGCTGTTATTTGTAGTGGTAAGGAAGGAAGGATGCCTCTTCAGTCTCCCCTTTCATAGAAGGAGAGTCATAGAGTTGGAAGAGACCACATCTAGTCCAACTCCACTGCCTTGCAGGAAAAAAGCGCCATCAAAGTATCCCTTCCTCCAAGGTGATTCATTTGCTTGAAAAGGTCTTGGGGGAAAAAGGGGGAGCGAGTGTGAAAGGGAGTGTGAAAGGGAGACGGAGGGCAACACTTCAGGTCCAAACATTGAAAGTTTGGCCTTGAAACTTTAATGATGATTTCTCTTGCAAAACAGAAAAAGGGATTATTCTGGTTACTTGATTTTGGCATCGATTTTTGTAGTGATTGCTACTTGATTTCAAAAGCGATGCTTGGCTTTCTGTTGTCGGTGCAAACTTTTGCTTCATTCTGTGCAGAAGTTCTCTGGATTTCAGGCCCCTTCCACACATCTGAATAAAATCCCACATTATCTGCTTTGAACTTGGGTATATGGCAATGTGGACTCAGATAACCCAATTCAAAGCAGATATTTTAGGATTTCCTGCCTTGATTTTCTGGGTTATATGTCTGTGTGGAAGGGCCCACACTTCTCCTCCCCTCCTCTTTATCCTCTCTTCTCCAAACTTTTGCTCTCCTTGCTTTTTTTTTTGGCGGGGGGGGGGGGGGGTGGGGGGTGTCTTTTTCTTCTTTCAAACTTTATTCCTTGGATGGCAAAGATTGCATGGCAGTAACAACTATGCACAACTTCTATCCAGCAGTTTCCCAAACTCTCCTGAGTTCGAAAAACTGCTAGCTGCAAGTCATGTATTAAAACAGGTTGGAGGGAGCTTGGGAAATGAAACAAAGTAAATAGTTGCAGACCAAATTTGGGTTAGATTTTTGGGCAAAAAAATAACAATTAAAAAACACTTTCAATGCTCTGGGGAAGTATCTATTTTGTTATCTTCGGGTAACTTTGCAACTTTGTGTGGATCACAATGGAAGCTTCCCTAACAAGATGCCTATAGTTGGGTATTGTCTGTTGCAAGCACCATGCGTGTGTGTGTGGGTGTGTGTGCGCAAAAACTTAACCACCGACCCCCAATTAATAGAATCCTCTGGTGTATCACGTTGATCCCATCCTTTGGGTCTGGTGTTTGTGGCCTTCTGCCAGTTTATGCGTAGAGATATTTATGTAAAACATTTTCTCGCTGCTCTTTGCCAGCTGTTCCACATTTTCCAGCTGCCACTTCAGTTTGAAATGATGGGCTGTTCACATCCCAGCCTAACAGAACTTTTTAAAAAATCCAGAGAAGACTGCCAGTTTTTTTTCGTTTTTGTTTTTTGCAAGTTAACATGTAGACTTCTCTTTAAATAGGTCACTCTTGACTAGTTGGGGACATCACCATAATTTGCCTCCTCCTTGTAGGCACTACATTTTGCATTTTTTCCAGGCCTTATCCATTTTGATTTTTAAACTTGTAACTTTATTTTCACATACACAGAACCCATTTTCAAACCTTTTGAAATAAATTGTTCATTAAATTGCCACCTGTTTTAAACAGAAAAGCACTTTATGCCTCTTTTTCAGTGCCCACATTATGCTGGAGCACCAGTTCAGGAGCCTACTTGGATTTATTGAGCACTAAGGAATGGCCATGCTTACAATTAAGTGGGAAGCAGAGAAATTATTGTTCCCCCACTCATTTACATTACAGGCTGAATTTTGCCAGAAGTAGCTGTAACTGTTTTGAGTATTTATTCAGCTATATAGTCTTAATTTGGAAAGATGACTTGGTGATTGATACCTATAATTGTTTCCTTTAGGCCCTTTATTAAATATTAATTGGAATATGACACTTTATTAATTACACATCTCAAATATTATTTAGAGAGAAAATTATTAAAATGTCTAAAAGGGAAGAGTTGAGAAATAATCTTATAGCACTTTAGTTTGGATAAATTGAAATTGTTTATAAAACTTTACTAAGAACAGTTTGAACTGTGTTGCTTATACAATTTTTCAAGAAGTCGTGAAATACTGCTTGCAGCATAGTGATACATGACTGTCAGTTGTTTAATTTGCTGCTAGTGCTTAGTTTTAAACCAACATAAATTAATATTGAATTTACTGCAAGAAGCTGCTACTTTAATTTAAAAACCTACAGAAAACAACTATAGCTTTCATTTTCCACATTTGTTCAGAAACAAGTCCCACTGACGTCAGTGACACTTGCTAAAGTTGGGAGCAAGTGCATTTAGCAGATTGCAGCCAATTTGATGGTTAGATTCTGTTTCTAAGACACACTAAGGAATAGGTTCCAGCAGAATCAGTGGGATAGGGTTTATTTTGAAATTATTATAACTGAAATCAAGGTGATGGGAGTCTACTGAATAATAGAAAGATGATGTGTTCATAAGGGGGATTCTTAAAAGAAAAATGGTAAAGCTAGAGAGAAAGGAATGTATTGCAAGGTGTGCATGTGTGTATAACTTAAATCGTATGACTGCACATGCTCATCACTGTGACTTTCTTTGTTAAAACACTTATTTCCATAGAAATTCCAAACCAAAGATGATAGATGTAATATCTTGACAAGAAGTATGCAAAATTTGCATGCTCGTCAACATCAAGTAGAAGTCTATTAGAAAAGTTGGAAGTAATTTGAGATGAGAATGGTTTGTAATATGATTCAGATAGTTTGTATTGATTTCCTAAGGAATTTTAATTTTAGAAATTATGTGTAAACAGGTGACATTTTATTAGTAAAAATGATTAGAAAAACTCAACTTCTGTGGAAACAAGACAATCAAAGTACCTGCTGTGCATACTGAACAATTTTAAAATTTATTTGAAGAAAGTCCAGGTTTCCCCCCTGAAGCTGCTGGCTAAGTTCTCATTGATTTAAATGAAGTAATGATTATTTCCTTAATTTTGCTAATGAAGTACATGCTGATATCATATACAATTATTTTCTTTGCTCTTTTGTTTTGTTCTAATGCACAGTTTAGTCTTCATCTACACCCCATGATGGTGTTTATTTGTTATAAGAAAGCATTTTATGAAACTTTTACAATATATTCTCATTAAAGCATCTGATGCTTATTAAAATGAGGATCCATTCTGGCAAAAGAGAGGCCCGAGAATTATGAAAGGAAATGGTTTAATGGCCTTTGTTGCATGCAGTCCAGCGTGAGGAGACAGTAACGTACTAAGAAGAAGAGGCTTGAAGGAAGAGTGAATCAATGAGTCATGAAATCCTCAGGAAGACCTTAGTAATGGAATGTTAATGCTTTTAGACTATAGTAGATTATCTCAAAAGTCAGAGTTTTCTTCTGTATGCAGTTGTGGTAAATCCCCTGAGCTGAAAAGATACTTGGAAGAAAGTTTTCTATGCTATGCAGTTCATTTGGTCTGTTACAAGACATATTTCGTCCAATTAGTTTGCAGTTTAAATTAAGATGCTAAAATCACAGAGGAAGTTTTTGTTGTTGTTCTTTTACAAAAGGCTCACTTTAATAATTATTCAAGCAGGCATTTCATCAAAGTGTTTCTAAAACATACTTTGAACCGTTTTCTTTTACTCACCCTGGTCTGTTGTTTTTCTAACCTGGAATTGTTTTGTTCTAGCTAAATAAAATAAAGCAAATAGACTGAATGAACAAAAAAGGGGGCAGAGTGAAAAAGTTTTTTTCAAGTTCTGTGTATTTTCCTCATCTTTACTTTCATTTGATAGGTCTGTGAAATAGAGCTGTAGACTGGCAAAGACTTTAAATGAAATTTCACACTTTGATGATTTTTTTCAACTTTGATATATTGACAGCAAAAGGAGCTGCAAAGCTTTTATATAACTTGAGCAGTAACGCCAAGCAGCAGTCAAACGTCTCTCTGCATTTGTGTTTAACTGCAGAAGAAAAACATGTCCATAGGCAGTTGAGGTTCTTATCAACTCCCTAATCCCAGATCCCAGCAAACCTTGAGGGCATGCCTCAGATCTTGCTGAAATCATTGTAGACTCTCTCACAGTTTGCAGATTAAATATGCTATGTGTTCCTGGCTCCAACAACAGTTTTATGAGCTTACTAAGCTTCCTGTTTTAAGATCTCCCCTTTTCTGAAGTTTTTAGGAGCTGCTAAAGGCAATTCTGTCTGGGCTAAATGGCTCTTGTTAATTTAGAGACACTTCAGATATTTTATTCTGTCTGTAAAAATAGTCCAAATTGTTATTTTTAAATTGGAGAGCTATTTATGTTCAATCACAGCTACCAATTCCTTCTCCCTTTTAAAAAAGAGATGTAGTCCTCAGGCATTGATTGGGGAAGGAACACAGCATGGTAAAGTTTTACATGAAACTTGATTTATTTGATAATAACGATTGGTGTCCCTGAAAACTGAAACTTGTGTTAGAAATTCAACAATAAAACAAAACCTCATTACCCCCTTTCTTCCTGATTTGTGATGGGTCTTGAAAAATGTGTGTCTTTTTGACTTTTTTGTTGTCCCCCCCCCCCCCAAAAAAAAGTAGGTAAGGAAAAATGTAAATTATAGCCATCCACACCATTTGAAAGTGACAGTATTTTTCCAGCCATCAAATCAGGAACAATACATTTGGTCTGCTCTTTCAGTTCTGAATTTTGATTCCTCTTAACTGTTCTTCAACTAACTCCCAAGTTTTGTTCACTGCAGTCATGTCTATGTATTTAATATAAGAGTGGTTTGTTAAAAAAGAAAAGAAAGAAAATACCTATAACATTGTTCCACAACATGTGTCAAGTTCTTCCCTAGGGAACTTGAGCTAATTTTGTGCTTAAAGGTTATTCAGTGAATGAAATTGTGGAAGCTCATTTGTCAAGGTACTGCATGGTTTCGCTTAGTTTTCAGCCCCCAAATTCATTGTCTTCCTGGCCCAGTCATTAGTCATCAGTGTATTAGTGATGCCCTCAGGCAATGCTGTACAACACTTCTTCACACTGCTGTTGCTCTTAACAGTGTGTTCTCTGCCGACTTGCGGAATTACTGCTCAGGTTTCCACTTGGCTAGGTTTTGAGGTAAGTCTCCTCCCTGCCTTCTAGCTCAATCTCTAAGCTCCTGCTTTCTTTTGGAGTCTGCCTTCTACAGAGATTTGGAGTGTGTCGAGAGACAAGAAGGGTTAAAGCCTTATTCTTAAGACAGTTGGCTTCATCCTGTGTGTTTGTTTTGCTGTGAACAATACATAAGCATTGTCCCAAACTTAAATTCTACAATATTACTAAAATGAAATGGACAGTACTCTTTAAAAAAATTCCTTTATTACATACTTTATTCCAGTGCAATAACTAGTGTTAAAATAGTAATTGTTTCTGAGTATTTGCTGTTAGATTTTATATATATTTACTCAAAATTACCTCATGCTCAGTTAAAAGGGACTTCCTGATAGGTGTTTCTTAAACCTCAGCCTATCTGTGTGTTTGCTTAAAAAGAAATCCTATTGAAATCAGTGTGACATAATTCAAAGGAGAAGATTTAAACTGCAACCCTTTGTGCACTAACTTGATTATGTGGGTTAGTGTTGCAAATCTGAAAGGTTTTCAATTTCTAATGTTCCCTAAAATTGGTTTATACTTAGAATAAAAAGACAGAGTTTGTTGTGATTCTTGGGGAATCTCTCAGACTCTAATTTCTATTGTAGCAAAACAATTAAGTCAGTTCTGTCCCTCAACTACAGTGTTGAGCAAAATAAAACAAAAAAACCTGTCCCCAATCTTTTACATTTTCTGATTCTTGTTTTATGGAAATAAAGTCTGAAATGAAGTTTTAATGCTAACAGGGAAAGAGTTGATATGTATATATCCTTACAAATGGAATTTCTCTTTCGTGTATAACATTTGTCATGCTTTTTACTGGAAAGGTGAAAAACATCTGGCTTTGCTTAGAACGTGAAACCTTGTTCCATCTTTAACCAAAGTACACTGAGCAGGCAAGACGGAATTCCAAAACTGAGCCCCATGACTTGGATGTAGCTTTCCAAGATACCTTTGTGTAAACAGTTTGATTGATAAAAGGTTGAGTGTAGGAGCTTGTGATTTACATATGCTAAATCAAACAGAGAAGGGCCCATGAAAATAGTAGTGATCTTGCAACTGTGTTCTGGAGACTATTGTGTGTGAAAAATATTTTTGTTGAACCCTGTTGTGTGACACTGATGGATTTGAATTTCAGTGTAATTGGATTGATGCCATAGAGCAATATCTTAACAAGAATGGAAAAAGGCCATAAGAAATTATTTGCGCCACCACAATCCAATAGTTAGTACTAAAAAGGAAAAGCTATCTCTGGCAGCATATACCTGATTGGATTTTCTGTTTGTTAAAATGACATCAGGATACAAACCAAAAGCAACTGTTGGTTATATAGATTATTTTATTGTATTGTGATGAGGGAAACAGCAAGTGTGAAACAGCTTACTTTTATCACAAACATTTACAGTAGTATTAAAGTTTCAACTGAGATTATATCGATATGAGTGGTACAAGAGATTGCGATTGTCTCTTTCTGAGGTGTGATTTTATAATTTTGAATAGCTGTGATTAAGATTATGAAAGGGCTGTCTTAGAGCAGAGGTGCATGTTGCAAATCTTAAAGGGGTTTCTGCATTTCCCTTGACACATGCTTGGCATGGATTTATGTTGTACAAGGGGGTAGGAATGTGAATAGCAGGTCTGGAGAAGAATTTAAAATCCACAAGCATGCTTTTGCTCACCATTTAGGATCAATACATTTTCCCTAAACAAATCTTATAGAACATGCATTCTTCCCTTTCTACTTCCCTGTAATTTACTAATGCTGTGAAACCTACTTATTTATTATTTATTTACTACGCTTATATACTGCAATTCTCAGCCTACTGGCGACTTGATGAGCTTTTTGAGATTCTGCAAGTTACATTTAGATGGCAGAAAACACCTTTCTGTATTTGTCAAATACACCATTTTGTCATATCTAACAAACTAATTAAAAAGTAAAAAAAATCTACCCATCCCTACTTTGTTTAGACAGAACATTTATGGAATCATGGGAATTGTTCTGTACTCTACTTGAAGCAGATATGAGGTTAGAAGAAGAAATTCCAGTGGAATCCAAAGGAGGTTTATAAGGTGTTAGGCATGACATTCATGAAGCTATATTGCTTTGCAACACTCAGCAGAAATTTTATAGGATATTTCTTCAGACCTTACATATTATACCCATATATTGTAAACATAAACACTTTCCATGCTAGTAAGACCCTAGATATTTCAGTGTCATGTACACAGGACCTGGATGGTAAATTTCCAGTGATTGATTTTGCTTAATGCTAGCTACCTTAGATAGTTGGACCTGACATAAATCCTGATCTTTCATCTTGTCTCATATGAGCATGTGTCATTAGTTATTATTCTATTTAATATGAAAACTGATCTAGGCTGCAAATAAATGAAAAACGTGGATGCCAATTCCTCATTTTTAAGCATAAAAAATCAAATGCTAAGATACCATATTTTTTAAATGACTGGGTGAGCAGACACTGTGATTTGCCCAGTGCTGGAATTTGAATGTAATTTAGCTAAAATAATTATAAGCAGCTTTTATAGCAGTATTGCCCTCTCAAGGATATATAACTGGCATTGACATATCTTGTAATAAGTATGCAAAATAATAAAATAGGACACCTTTAACATGTCACTTTTTCACTAATAGCCACTGAGTTTACTAGATATTAATGAGGTACTTAAGAGTAATTAATAATTAAGAATTGGATTTCAAGCCTGCCTCTACAATCAGAATTTGCAATACTATTTTATTTAAATACAGTTTTCCATACTTGGAAATATCCATATATACTTGTGTATTAGTTTAAAATAAGGCAAAATATTGACCCCAAAAACTTTGCCTTATACATGGGTTGGTGTTGGAATTGGGGACTTCACACAAAAACACAGATAAAAGTTAGAGGCAAGAAATGCCTCTTGTCATGTTGGGGAATGGAAGTAGTGCTCCCACCATATTATCCCTTCCTTACTCAAACTGAAGAAAGAAAAGCAGCCTTTGCTCTTTCCTCCCTTTCTTTTTTGACCTGAGCAGTGCTCAGCAGCAAAATAGGGGAACCTAAAAATGTGGCATGCCTGCCATTTTGGTTGCTTGAGGTGGAACAAAGTGGCAGTACCCCCCTTTTAATAGGGACTTTTGTGTAAGCCTCTCTGAATGACTGCCAAGCCTTGTGAGGTCTATACAGTATCTCTTGTTAAAAATGGTCTCTGTTGCTCACTCAAACCCATTTCAAGCACCCAAAATGGAGGATACATCACATTCTTTGGGCTCTCTCACATTGCTTCTGAGTGCCGCTTGGGCTGAAAAAGAAGGAGAAGATAAGGAAAGAAGGCTTCCTTTCTCCATTTTGTGCAAAGGAGGAGTAATGGAGTGGGACAGCTGAAATAAACAAACCCTTTTCTTCACTTTAGAGCTTCTTAAATATATTCTCTCTTCACATTTGTTGAAGAAAAAAAATGTTTGTTACATGTTTCTGAGTTTTACCCTCGATGTATACATGAGTCACAGCAAAACCATAATATTGGCTCCTAAACATTCTGAATTTATACATGAGGTTGACTTATACACAAATATATATAGTAATAAAACACAATTCCAATTAAATATCTGGCTAATATGATGTAGAGGTTGAAAAAACCTGATATATATAGTATTGACAGCGAAGTGTTGGTTAGATCTAAAACCAGGTAGAAGAGACTTATCCAAGAGCAGATGCTGTTTTGACCTGATTTTGATCTGTAAGTAGCTTAAACAACAGCTAGTTTTCAGTGTTCTTGTGGTCAGTTTACCTGTCTGAATGTATTCTCCCCTATGAACCATCAAGGACTCTAAGATCTTCCAGAGAGGCCCTGCTCTCAGTTCCGCCACCTTCACAATTGCATCTGGTGGGGACGAGAGACAGGGCCTTCTCTGTGGTGGCCCCTCAGCTATGGAACTCTCTCCTGAGATTAGATCTGCCCCCTCCCTCTTGTCCTTCAGGAGGCTAGTGAAATCCTGGCTATGGAACGAAGCATTCCCAGAATAATAGCTGAAACCAGTTAAAGACCAAAGTGAGTGACCACATATGCGGACTGAGTTGAACATGATTTTATCTTGGTGATTTGGCTTATATGTATTTTTTCCTATATGTATTTTAATCTTGTATTGTTGTTTGATGTTTTAGTTTGTATTAGTAGCATTGAATCTTTGCTGTAAGCTGGTCTGAGTCCCTTCTCTGTAGTGAGAAGATCAAGATATAAAAGTTTTAAATAAATAAATAAAGTTCCACTTCTAGGTGACTCAGTGGGGAAGAACTGCAAGGACTCTCCACTTCTTCACTTTTAGGCCATCAGACAAAGATATGGCCCTGTTGACTATGTAGCAAAATACAACAAAATCCCCAAACCACACAAGTTTTACTTTTAGTGGGCCAACCAAAATACACAGAATAAAAGCTTTTGAAGCTTCACTGGCTTCTTCATCAGGCAAATATTTTAAAAATCATACTGGAGAAGAAAAGTGATGTTAGGGTCACAAATCTACATTTTATTTCGGATGTTACTTCTGTTGTCAGGATGGTCTGGAGGGATCTCAGTGAATGCAGAGGTATCTCCAATTCTTTGCCAAGTGGGGCTTAAAGGCAAAAGGCAGGTGTTAATTTTAAACTCCTTTAGCAACAAAAAAGTAACTTCCCTTGAGATGCAGGCTGCCCCTGTTTAGTATGAAGTAACTGTTAGGCAGAGAACACAGAATTTCTCAAGAAATCCTCTAGGTGATATATGAACTATATTTCAGAGGAAGGAACTGGCAAAACAACCTCTTGAGTATTCCTTGCTTAAGAAAACCCCGTGAAATATTTGAAATCACCTGAAATCAACATGTAATTTGAAGGCAGGTGTGCACATAGGTAAAACTTGTCAATTGTAATCTAAATAAATGAGTTTTACCTTTATCAGAGGCAGAAACCTCAGTTAAGTCCCAGTCCATTACCCCCCCCCCCCCCCCACTCCTTAAAGATTTCCTTGTCTGTGACATAATTTGATACCTTCAATTTCAGGAAACATTCAGGACTGTACTGACCATGGAGGAAATATAACATATAAAACCCACTAAAACTTCATTGGGCCATCCCTCAATTCTCAGTGAGCTAACAATTAATCTTGATTATTTACAATACTTACCTTGCTAATGTTTCTTAATATTAAGATTCATACAATGTAGATGCTCCCCTGAACATCTGATATTTTTTGCTCCAGATATGGTAAAAGGCTTTGCTGTAAAATTTAGAGTATCACCTTGCTTCTATGGAAAATTAATACAATAGTCCTGCAATTCTGGTGTCCCCTTTCTGGGGTATCAGGAATATATATGGAGAATTTCTGTGGGTCATTCTTTTGTTTTCCATATTTGCTGGCAGATTTTATTTAGACTGATAGTAGATTCTGTCTTTATAGCTTGATATGGCATTGGTTCCTGGTTATTTCTTTCTCCCAAAAAACATTCAAATAGTTTTTCCTTGAATTGATCCCTTATTCTTTCATCTCTTTTACATAGCTCATTGGTGTATTGTTTCCACCAGCTTTTATTCATATTTGGTCACGTAATGTATTTCCCTGCTGGTCATAGAGCATATTCACTCTTTTAATACCATTATGTTTAATTCTGTTTTAATGTTTGTATATTTATAGATTTTTAAATTGTATTGAAATGTTTTTACTGTAACTACTTTGAGTCTCCTTGTGGAGAGAAGAAGCAGGGTATAAATAAACAGAAATAATAATAATAATAATAATAATAACAATAACAACAACAACAACAATATAAATTTCCCTTTGATTTCGGGATCTTGTGGAAGAGATCTCTTATTCTTTCTTTTTTGTTGTCACCTTGTATTTTTCTACATTGATGATTATAGTAATTTTTGTTGTTCTTGCACACAAGTTGTTGAACAATTGAACAATTTAGATTCTGACCCTGTTTTTGTATCATCTTTTACTTTTGTTTATCATTCCATAACTTCTTGAAGAGTTTCACCTGTTATCAATTGAGGCTTCTCTTTCATTTGTCTGAAGATGCTGCCTTTTTGTATTCTTCTTCAACAGTGTCCATGGCTTCAATCCAATGTTCTTCTGGCTCATGATCAATTAGGCATAATTGTGCAAATCTATTTTTTTTACATTATCTTTTAGTCCTATGTACATGTTCTTCAGGTTGTATTTTGGCATGATGGGTTTAATGTATTGTCGAAGACTTTCATGGCCAGAATCACTGGGTTGTTGCAGGTTTTTTCAGGCTATATGGCCATGGTCTAGAGGCATTGCCTCTAGACTATGGCCATATAGCCCGAAAAAACCTACAACAACCCAATGATGGGTTCATTTAAATATTAGCAGTTTAATGATATGTTATAAACTAGTCTCTGTTTATATATGAGGGGGTTTTATTTTGTTGTTCTTTCCAGTTAATACCTAAAGCTAGGTTTACCTTTTACAAATCTATCCCCTTTAAAGACCAGCTAACCTAGTAACATATCAAGTTCTTGAAGTAGTGAAACTTGGATTTTAATTGTGTGTTGTCTTATTTTCAGTCTTCTCTCCTAGAGAAGATGCTTCAAGCCCATAATCATTGCTTTATTTTATTGTATGTTTTCCGGCATTATATAATTCCATATTATTTTGATACCAGTGGGCTGTTACTTAATTAAAAATTGTGGAATGGCACATAGTGTAACTCATACTTGAATCTGGTCCAAAGAAACTTTATGGAATCTCATAGTGATTCCAGTTGATGTTTTCCAAAACTTTCATATAATAAAATTAACTGAGAAATGTCTTAATTACATCACATCTTCTGGAGAAGTGGAATATATGAAATGATAGAGTGTTGTCTTGAGTGTATGCATTTTATATGTTTTAGAGCCGCCGCAAACTAGCGTCTTGGGAGAGCAAACTGTGCCAGCACAGTCGGACTCCGCCTCTGTCTCTGCTTATTTCTCCGCGCCCGCGTGGTTTTCCCTTTGCTAGGGCAGCGATGCGAGTGTACTCTCTATGTTGAGAGAATTCAACAGCGAGAGTACGCTCGCATCGCTGCCCTAGCAAAGGGAAAACCACGCAGGCGCGGAGACAGAGGCTGGCACAGTTTGCTCTCCCAAGACGCTAGTTTGCGGCGGCTCTTATAGTGCTACTATTTCTGGTTGGCTAACAGTGGTTAATATATATATATATATTTCACTGGAAGACACAATGAGGATTTGTATGGACTTTTATTTATTTATTTATTTATTTACTATGCTTCTATACCGCCATTCTCAGCCCGAGGGCGACTCATGGCGGTTTACAAAGTAGCACAATTTGATGCCCAAAATCTTGAACCAGAATTTCAGTTGTCTCATGAGCTGTTAGAGCATGTCAAAGCAGCTGGACCAGCTTCTAAATGGAACCGGATCCAGCTGTCTTCACACCCATCCCATGCTCCCCAGGCCTGGAGATACAGGGTAACAGTCATGGTAGTTGCCAGCTGTGACACATCCACCAACCTGCTCTTGGGTGAGCTGGCTGCCTTCAGCCAGACTGCAATCTCACTATGGAGGCTGAGCCAAGGACCAGGGAGGTGAGGCATGACATAGGAGGAGCATAATGGCAGTAGGGACTTCCTGCCATCCCTGAGTTGGCTCAGAGAATACATGACACTGGATTGAACTTGCTTTGTTGGTTAGTGTAGAACTGCTCATGGTGGCAAAGTCAGGCTTATTTAATGTATGTTTGCGTGTGTATGCTTTGTAGTTATCTTTTGATTTATAGCATCCTTATAGATTTTCCTAGGCAAGGAATACTCAGTTCTCATTTTGCTAGTTCCTTCATCTGAAATAGCCAACAGCACCAGGTACTTAATACTCCACAGTAAACGGGAAACCGTGCTCTCTATCTCTTCTGTTTACATGTTAGAGTTGCTTCATTAATTCCTCATATTTTAGCAGCATTCTTAAAAACCTCTATATGAAGTAGTCCTGCATGTCTGTCATGATCTAATTTTGAACTTTGAGATAAACCAGGTTGACAGGCGGTAAATGACTCAAAGTTAGTCAATTAAAATTGTGTGATAGGGTTTGAGGTAGGTTCACTCTATTCATACATTGACAATTGTTATACTATCTCTCTTGGGAAGATTCAGTTTTTGACCTCAGTTTTTGATTGAGAATAAACTATTTGTGATGCTGTTCTTGGATTACAATTTGCATCATCCTCAGCCATTGACTGTGCCAGTTGGCAATTGTGGAAAGTAGACTCCAACATTTGGAGGGCTAACCAAACTTGGGTTAAAGGTTTTGGAACCTTGAA
Source organism: Anolis sagrei (assembly GCF_037176765.1). Lineage (NCBI taxonomy): Eukaryota > Metazoa > Chordata > Lepidosauria > Squamata > Anolidae > Anolis > Anolis sagrei. Next base: position 67,226,399 of record NC_090026.1, read on the forward strand.
AAGACATCTCCCTGATATCTAAGAAAGATATTGTTAGTTGGAGTAAGTAGGGTTTTTGTTTCATACAATTGAACCTCCATAGCCACTAAATCTGAACCTACAGACTCATAGTTCTAAGGCTTGAAAATATTTTTTTTAAAAAATCCAAAAACAAACCCAGATTTTGCTATTTTCTATAAGGGAAAGCATTTTAATACACTGTTGCATATAATGGGGCTTGTGAGAATCCACGGATTTTGGTTTTGATTTGGGGCAGAGGTGTTGGAACCAAACCCAGGTTTATACCAAGAGCCCACTGTATTTTTAATACACTTACTTCTTTCATCAGGTAAATGAAGTTCTATTTAGATTACACACAAGATATTTTCTTCCAATATACTTAGCACATCTTTAAGTGTGTTGTGTGCTTTTGTAAAGTACAGCATATACACACAACATACTTACCTTGCTGGAGGAGAAGGTGAAGGGGGTGAGGGACTGACAGGGCAGCTGAGAATATAAAGTAATTGAAAGTCTTTAAGCATGTATCATGTTTTCTGGGCAAGCCTGTTTTTCAGAAAATTGTGCCACAACAGATTAACATACATCATTGTTAAACTTTTCTGACTGTAGAATCTACATAAAGTATTTCTACTATTATATTATCTTGCGAATATTTTGAAGGGCTCTGACAAAGAATGAGCTTTCTTTATCATTGCATATTCCCCAGAAATGGAGTAACAACTTTGGATAAAACTGATAAAAGGATATTTATGCTTGAAAGAAACTAATTTTCTGATTGTTCTACATGCTACCCCTTGTGTTTTTACATTTTCACATGGTTTTGCTCTATTGAATCAGATCCCCAAAGATTGCCGCCAGTAGTGCAGATCAAAGCAGAGCATATGAACACCATAAATACCTAGAGTTATTTCTGAAAAAAAAAATTAAACATCCTCTGTTTGCATGCACACTGATCAGTGCACTCTAGATGCTGATAGCAATCAGCGTAAACTTTCCCTACTGCTGATGTAATGATGATGAATGCTGTGACACTGTAATTTCAGACAGCTCTTCTCAGTGGATGCAAGTCACTTGTTAACGGATAGAATGCAATTCCAGTAGTATCAAAAAGAAACAGGGATAAGCATTTTAAAGAATGCAGCTAACAAAAAAGGTTAAGGCAACAAACCAAAAGATGAAACAATGTTTCAGACAAGAAAGAGTGTGTCCCTGTTGGTGCTCCTGGACCTCTCAGCGGCCTTCGATACCGTCGACCACGGTATTCTTCTGGGGCGCCTTGCAGAGATGGGTCTCGGGGGCACTGCTCTGCAGTGGCTCCGGTCATTTCTGGAGGGTCGTACTCAGAATGTGTTACTGGGGGACTCCTGTTCAACGCCGCAGCCGTTGACCTGTGGCGTTCCTCAGGGTTCCATCTTGTCCCCCTTGCTGTTTAACATCTACATGAAGCCGCTGGGTGAGATCATCCGGAGTTTCGGGGTGCGGTGTCACCTGTACGCAGATGACGTCCAACTCTGTCACTCCTTCCCACCTGCTACTAAGGAGGCCGTCGAAGTCCTGAACCGGTGCCTGGCTGCTGTAATGGTCTGGATGAGGGCGAACAAACTGAAACTAAATCCAGACAAGACAGAGGTACTCCTGGTCAGTCGTAAGGCCGAGCAGGGTATAGGGTTACAGCCTGTGCTGGACGGGGTCGCACTCCCCTTGAAGGCGCAGGTTCGCAGCTTGGGTGTGACCCTGGACTCATCGCTGAGCCTGGAACCCCAGGTTTCAGCGGTGACCAGGGGAGCATTTGCACAGCTTAGGCTCGTGCGCCAGCTGCGCCCGTATCTTGGGAAGTCTGACTTGGCCACGGTGGTACATGCTTTGGTCACATCCCGCCTCGACTACTGCAACGCTCTCTACGTGGGGCTGCCCTTGAAGACGGCCCGGAAGCTTCAGCTAGTCCAGCGCGCGGCAGCCATGTTGTTAACGGGAGCTGGACGCAGGGAGCATACAACGCCTCTGCTGTCCCAGCTCCACTGGCTGCCGATCTGCTACCGGGCCCAATTTAAGGTGCTGGTGTTATCCTACAAAGCCCTAAACGGTTCCGGCCCAAAATACCTGGCAGACCGCATCTCGGCCTACGAGCCCACGAGGGCCTTGAGATCATCCGGGGAGGCCCTTCTCTCGGTCCCGCCTGCCTCACAGGCACGTCTGGCGGGGACGAGGGAACGGGCCTTCTCGGTGGTGGCCCCCCGGCTGTGGAACACCCTCCCTGCTGAAGTTAGACAGGCGCCCTCCTTGATGGCCTTTCGTAGGGGCCTGAAAACATGGCTCTTCGAGCAGGCCTTCAACTGAGTGTATTGAATGACATTGGAATGAACTAGGACTACGAAATTCGGCTATGACCCCAGGACTCGACGAAGCGGATTTTTAGTATAAGTATATGTTATGTTGTATCTGTCTAGTTTGTATCGTCGTGATTCACTGTACACTGTCTTCTCTGTTATTGTTCACCGCCCCGAGTCGCCCTCGGGCTGAGAGGGGCGGTCAATAAATGCAAGAAATAAATAAATAAATAAAGAAAGAAAGAAAGATAGTAATTTACCCTTCATTCCTTGAAACCTTGTAGACTTACTGTAGATCAGCAAAGATGATAGTATCAGTGAAGGCCTAGTAGTCCATCAGCAGCAGCATTATATTCTTGTACACTCTGGACTCTACATTTCAACATTTTCCAGGCCAAACACATTGTTATGGTGCATTTGGCTGATTAGAACCTAAGTGGAATATGGACATCTCACTTTCTCCTGTGCACTTGCAGTGCTACAAGAGAAAGTGACCTTTCTTGTAATCACCCAGGTGCTGGACATCACTTTAGTGGGTGCGTCATAAATTCTCGTTGAGTAGGAATTTTTGCAGGAATATGGCTTTGAGTGTGTTGCAAGGAACTGGTGAAATAAGGACCCAATATTGTTATCCCTGGTGGCGCAGCGGGTTAAACCTCTGAGCTGCTGAACTTGCTGATCGAAACGTCAGTGGTTTGGGGAATGGGGTGTGCTCCTGCTGCTAGCTCCAGCTTCTGCCAACCTAGCGGTTCAAAAACATGCAAATGCGAGTAGATCAATAGGTACAGCTCAGACGGTAAGTTAACGGCACTTCATACAGTCATGCCAGCCAATGCTGACTCTTCAGCTTACAAATAAAAATGAGCACCCCCCCCCCCCCCCATAGTCAGGCATGACTAGACCCTAATGTCAAGGAGAAACCTTTACCTTTTTATTATAAAGAACCAATACAGAGGAATATTGCTGTGTTATGCTTCTTGAAGTAACCCAAACCACTCAATATTTCAGCTGACAGATTGTCCATGGCTGAACAGTATCTATGTGAACAGTCTGAACATGTGGATCTAATCAGCAATCTAATTCTAAAATTAAGGATTAGATTGCTATAGTATGGTCCCCATGTTTACAGGCAGCTTTCGGACCAAAATGAATTCTACAGTGATAAAAATTACATTTATAAAAATTGACAAAAACAAACAGGAAAGGGAAGAGAAAACAAATATCCAGTATGAGCAATGCAGTATTTTAGTCAATATAACAAAGTTTTCCAAACATTTCATGTTGGCGACACACTTTTTAGAGATGCATCATTTTGCAACACAGCAATTCAGTTTTACTAGCAAACTGGAAGTTGAACCAATTGCTTCTAAGAGATACGGACTCATATTAATTGTAATGAAGATATGTATGAGGACACAATATATCTCACAAAGATCTTGAATTTCTATTTAAAAATATCATTTATTGCTTATTCCACAGAGACCTAGAGGTGTCTTCTTACATTTGCGTGGCTCATCTTTACACTGCAGCTGATACACTAATGCTGAGGTTCTCAAAGTGTGCTTTGTGGAGACCTTGGGACTCCACTAAGCATACTGAGGGGCTCCACGGTTTCCTCCTCTGTCCTCCCTACTCACCCCTCTAAGCTTTCCTTCCTCTTTCCTGCTCCTCTCCCCACCTTTCTTGCTACCAAAAGGCCCTTTGCAGCAAAAAAAAAAAAAAAAAAAAACAAAACAAAAAAAAAACCTGTTAAGTTTGTGTTGGTTGAAATTGTTCTTCATTTTAATATTTTGGGGCCCCAGGATTCCCACCCCCAAACAGTAGTACTCCAACTCTCAGGTGCTGGCAAGGTTTGAAGCTATTATATGAAACCTGTGATAAACCACTTTTCTGCATTTCCTACTACTACCTGAGGCAGCCAGCACAACACACAACAGTACTATAATAATGTAATGTTATGTGATTCATTTTTTCCATGGGATTCAATGACCATCCACTTCAGGACCCATGAGACATACCCGGAGTATTCTCATGCTGACCCGGAGGTTAACATGAAAAGGAAAAAACAACCAACTGATGCCATAGAGCAGTGGTTCTCAACTTGTGGGTCCCCAGATGTTTTGGCCTTCAACTCCCAGAAATCCTAACAGCTGGTAAATTGGCTGGGACTTCTGGGAGTTGTAGGCCAAAACACCTGAGGACCCACAGGTTGAGAAACACTGCCATAGAGCCATAGAGCATCAAAAGAAGCAGGGTCAGATGAATTCCAGCATTTTCAGCAATTTATTAAGGAGGAACCAAAACGAAACTCTAGGGACCCACTTCAGAATGGCCCTATTATTATTATTATTATTATTATTATTATTATTATTATACCACCCTTTCTCCCTAAAGGAACTCAGGGTGGTTTACAACAAAAGTAACAGAGTGGCAAACATTCAATGCCTAAATGAACAAAAAACAAATCAACTGGAGGTGTGACAGCCAAGGCGGAAGGTGATGACAAGACCCTCCTGGGCCTGGCTTGGAAGAGAGTAGCCTACATCTTTCCCCCATGGCAGCAGGGGAAGTGGAAGTATTCTGGCGGCCATTGCCGCCGCTGCCTCCAGTTTTGCCCTCTAGACTCAGTGTTGGTTAGTGCTTGTTCAGGTACAACAAAAGTAGCACTGAAAACAATTTTATGGTTGGGGATCACCACAACATGAGAAACTGTATTGAGAGGTCGTAGCATTAGGAAGGCCGAGAAACACTGTCCTAGAAGATAATGGCAAAAAAGACTGGTGCCTGGCCAAAACAACTTCTTGTGTGGTTTCTGGATCAACACACATATTTAGAATGACAGTAGCCTTAGAAGATGTGGCAAAAAAGGCTGGTGCCTAGCTGTGTGGTTTTTTCTCTCTACAAAAGTAGGATGGAAGTAGCCCTAGAAAATGTGGCAAAAAGGCTGGTGCTTGGTTAAAACAGCTTGTTGTGTGGTTGTTGACTCACAGTGCTCACAAATAGGTGAGCACTCAGCAGCCCAGTAGCCCTCAAAGATTGTCTAAAATGCAGCAAAAACATAAAACAGACATAAGGGAAAAGGCACCCACTCACCCCTAAAAGAATATGCAAGCCTTCAAGCAGTAAACCAAGCCCTTGCCAGTGCCTCACCCACAGCATGCAAAGCTTCTGTCCTCTTTCTCCAGCACGGACTTGAGTCGGCTAAAGCTAAGCTAGTCTTCTTCTTTCTCTCTCCAATGCAGTGCCTGCCTGCTACTACTACTAGTAGTAGTTTTATTAAATTCGCACCTCTCCTCACAGCGCAAGGTGGATTAAATGATTACTAAAACATAAACAAATACTACCCTGCAAACTGAATCCGACGTTGAGTTCCTTCCTCTTTCCCTGCCTATCGCAAATGGAGGTTGCGGTATGGCGCTTGGGAATTTAAAGAGCAATGGCCAGAGCTCCACCTCCTCTTTCCCCTAGCCTTTATTGGCTGAGAGGCATGGCAACACATTTGGCTTCGCCTCCCAGTAGTGCTTGGTTGCTCTGTGAACTGAAACTGTAAGTTTTGCAAAAATACCAGGTGAAAGTTTCAATTCTTAATTTTAATCAAAATTTTGCACAGCCCTAGTATTTACAAATAAAATAATCTGTAATGTTACAAAGCACTTACCCAAGAATTACTATTGGATATATATTTTAAATATGGGACACTTGTTACTCCAGGAACCTATCTCATTCCCTGAAGCTCCCCTGATCTAGATTGCACATATCTAGCAAAACATAGCAACAGACCAGAATTTCTTGGAAACAAGAAGTGTTCAAGGAAAAGCAAGAAATGGGTTTTGGGACTGAAGCAAAGTCTAGTTGCTCCTTGCTTATGTTTTGGGGATACATAGAACTAAGCTGTGAAATACAAAGTATCTGGAATGCTTCATTGTGAGACCTAATACCTGAGCATGGAGCTGGTAGTCATACGCTTGCCTCCATAATTGTCTTGTTTGTTTGAAGCACTTGGAGCAACTCCAGACCTCATAGTGATATCACATACAGGATCCATCCCCAACCATGTGGGTGGGTCAGCAGGGAGCACAGATGTTTGGCTGGCTACCAAAAGTTAATTTATAGGTGTCTGAAAAAGGAAGTGCCAAAAAGGATGTAATTACTGTATGGATGTAACAAAGGGTAATTTCATATTATTTATTGCCCTCAGTATTTATTCAAATGAATAATTTGTTTTGCCTTTTTCACTGAGCATGCACCAACAGATTGTTTGCGTCATCAGTGTAAATTAAGCTGCACTTGGTGCAAGCTTGCATTGTAATGTTTTGAAAAGCAGAGGTGCACCTGCAAGCAGGTTGCTGGCCTGAGAGGGATTAGCTTGAAAGTGGGGCTCAGATTAATTTGATGAATGGACTCAAGCCTGCGGGAAAATTGCAAAGGAATCAGGCATGGTTGGATGGAAAAAGACCATGAATGTTTGCTTTCACAGAGGAATGTTTATCCCTCTATTTTACCTATGAAAGTTCAGGGCTGTGTGCTTTTTTTCTTGGCTGTGGTCATCATTCTTATGCATATGAAGACAGAAGATAGTAGCATAAGAAGCTAGCTTGCTTCTATTTGAAAACAAAGTTGAAATACTCATGTGATATGAAAAGAGAGGCTGATTTGAAAGTTACTGATGGAAAACTTTGAAATAAAAGCCAAAACCACATCATCCTGCAAAGCCTGTTATATTTAGATGTCAATGCTTATGATTATGCAAAAATGTTTTATATGATTCAACTAAAAGCCCAATTAAATAGACTTAGGCTGCTGTTATTTAAGAAAAGGACTGCACAAAATATTAATTTTTCCCAAAGGTACAGTGATCATTCTTTGGACCATCTGACTTCTCTGGGACCTGTTTTTGGTGAACTACTTTTCCTGATTTTAACTGTTGGGAAGGCAACTAGAATGCACTAAACATTTTTAGTGATGTTAGACACTACTTTGATCAAATGAAATTTTGTAGTACATTTTGTAGTAAATAAAAATGTACATTTACAGTGCTGTTTTGACTTAACGTTTTAAAGGACCATACTACAGCAAGCATAGAGAGATTTTAGTAATAAGGAACAATAAGTTGGGGCACCGGTAAGACATATAACTGGTGTTAGAATAGAAATCTTCAAAGTAAAGGTCTACTCCCTCTCTCAACTGCAAAATGTGAGGACAAAATGAATATGAACCCTTTACTTAGATTGAGGGCAAGAGCTTTTGTGCTTGTATAGGCTTTATAGGCTGTGTGGTATTTGTATGGAACAATTTGTGACATTGTTTTAGGCAAAGCTTTGGGATGTTATGAATATCACATTTAAGGGCAGAATGACCTAAGGGAACCATTACTTTAAGAGCATTCACATTTTATTTGGTATGGTCTGGTTGACAATTAGCATAAAGGCCTATAGATGTTGCGGATTTTGATGCAACAAGCAAGTTTTTCATAGATTTTCCTCTGAAAGAAGATTTCCATATCTAGAACAGGGTGTTTCAAAATGATTTGAAATTGCTATGGTTTGAAAATGTGTGAATAGTATCATTATATGGCTTGTGTATAGATCGCTTGGTAGCACTATGCTTAGTTGTATTAGGATGAATGATGGGAATCAGGTTTTTTTTTGGTAGATGTTCTGTTTTTGTTGAAAAGAGTTTAATGATTTGTATCCTCTGACTCTTACAAGACAAATCAGGGCTTAGACTTGAGAATGACTCCCTGAGTTCCCCAGCCAAAATACCATGTGACCATTTTAATTGGGGGGTTTTGAGAGTTGTAGTCCACAAAAGTAAACTTTTCAAGCTCTGCGACTAATAATATCAATTAAGAACATAGGAAGCAAACACCTTTGAATAGGCCTTCCACCAATTGGAGAGAATGTGAATAAAACGTTTTAAATTTTCTACTGCCTCATAATAAACCCATAGGTAATAGTTTAGTATTACCACCAATAACTATTTTGAATGTTTTGATCTGTAGAAGTAATAAATAAATACTTAATAGATCAGGTTTTGTATTTTGCAGTTCAATAAAGAACAAAGAATTTGGCATTCCTTTTTGAATTTTGTATCTGTATGTCAGGTGTGCATTGTCATTTACTTCATCAACTCCAGCCTTTACTTGAGACAATGAGGCAGAAACAGAAGTAGCATTGTTTGTTTGCTTTTATTTATTTAGCTTTATAAATTACCTCTGCCATTATTATCATTGGGAAGCTGCAATATAGGAAAGACCATAGTGACAAATCTCTTTCTTAATCTTCCGCTCACTTCTGAATAGTTTAAAAAGAAACATTAATGAATTCATTAGGAAAGTGGTAGAAGCTGAATGCTTGGGAATGAAAACTTAATTTTGGTTAATTTTTGCGTAATCTTTTTTAGAAATACATTTAAAAATGTGTATTTGGGGTATTTTTACAATGTTAATGTGTTTTAATTATTCTGTAACCCGCCTCAAGCCAGAAGGAAAGGCAGGTAAGAAATATAATAATAATAATAATAATAATAATAATAATAATAATAATTACAAGCTGCTTATGCTTCAACCTGCATAAGCATGTTGAAGAAAAAATGGATGAAAGAAATGTACAAGCAGTATGCATGTTAAAAGTGCACTATGTCATGCAGCATAGCAAAGAACATAGGACAGATTCTGAAAATTGTTTATATTCTGCCCATAGTATCATTTCAAAGGATATATATAAAAGAGAAAGCTAGCATGGTGCAACGTTTCAAACATTGGGCTTTGACTCTGGAGACCAGGGTTCGAATCCCCACTCAGGCATGGAAAGCCACTAGATGACCTTGGGCAACTCTCATTCTTTAAGCCTCAGAGGAAGGCCAACCTCCTTTGAACAAATGTTGCCAAGAAACTGTTAGAACTGCCATACGTCAGAAATAGTTCAGCGCACAACAACAACACTGTATAAAAATATTTTTTCCGGTATTTTCAGATTCTTGATCCTTAAACTAGACACAAGGAAATCATTCTAGTAGGGTTATTTGCTGGTAGAGTAGGGTTTTGTTCTTCATAGATGAAAACATGGATATTGTTCTATGAAAATTATGAAACTTTCAGAAGAAAAAAAATCAGTGATTTCTGCACTTCTTTTGGTGGAAATGTAACAGTTAAATTGGTGTCATAATGGTTTTATGCACCTCAGATATCTTGAATTGATATGTCCAATCTAATAGTACTCCAATTGTCTTTGAAGGTTCTCAATCTTACCCCATTTCACAGAATCTCAGGTTCTCTTGAGCAGTCCAACATTTTATATAAGGGGCACTATTTTCCGTTGCCATTGAATACAACAGGATTTGAGCAATCACTGATCTTGATATCCACAAGAGGCACTGGAACCAAATCCCAGCAGATACCAGGGGCTCACTGTACCATTGTATCTTATTCTCTAGATTCTACCACCAGTGCATGTAGATCTTGTCTTCACCAGAGGACAATTCAAATAATAGCAATTCGTGCTTCCATGCTATCCATCATTTGTGTTGATCTTGGTGTAACTTCAGGTATATGTGTAAAGACATAAAGTAGCTAGTAGAGAGGATACAGTGGTTCCAAAAAAGAATAGACCAATGAGTTTGTGAATGAGGGAGGGAGGGAGGGAGAGAGAGAGAGAGAGGGAGAAGGAATGACCAATGATGTTACCTTCTGTGGTGACCGTGATGCTAAGGGACAACTAGGTACTTTTTAAGACTGATAAAATGAATGACTGCTTAACAATATTGAGTGACCCTAAAATTAGATGGTGAAAGATAGCATAACAATATCTCTCTAGGAATTTCCATTTTAGGATTGTTTAGAGAAAGCAATTCTTCTGTTACTATCGTTCTACCTGCATTTCTCACAGGTGTGCTATGTCAGCAATGTTTTTCAGAACTACAGTTGTAAAACAAACAAAATGAATTTGTTTATGCTATCAGCCTTGATGATGTAATCCACTGCAGTTTAGCTGGAATGAAGTAAATGTTGAAGTTTAAATATTTGGATTTACAGTCAAGTCGACGATCAGTTCAACTTCTGCTGTGTAGTTCAAATTGTGAAGAGATGGTTGGGAAGAAACAGTTGGCTTTTTGCCAGATTCCTTAGAAAATGTTCAGTTAGCTTGGGAAGAGGGGATGATATAGTCAAGTTTCTTGTCTCTTCTGCCCTACTTGGAAGTCACACCCTTGGGTTTAAATTACTTATTTGTTCATATTGTATTAACATAAACTACAGAAATTAGCAAAGAGTCCTAGAAAAGTAATGTAGTGTTGTGGATGCAGAACAAGATGTGAGCAGAGTTTCTGAATCTCTGACTAGTTGGCTGGTGGTCTAGAGCAGTGTTTCCCAAACTCTGAACTTGGATGTCAGCTCCTGAAATTCTTGAGGTTCTTGAGGAAATTCAGCAGAAGCTTCTGGGAATTGAAATGCACATCACATAACAGACCTGAGTTTGGGAATCGCTAAACTAAAGCATTGGTCTTTGATTGGTGGACCAGAATGTTCTACAGAGATCTTAAAATGGGTAACAATATTTATTATTATTTATTTATTTGCTTTATTTCTATACCGCATTTTTCAGCCCTTAACAGGCGACTCAATGCGGTTTATACAATAGTAGTATTACTGCCATATAGCTATGACGTAAAAGAATTCTGGATTGCTTTTCTCATCCACAGTGTGTATTTGGGTTGGTATTAAGACAAGGTAGAAGCAAAATAAATAAATAAATAAAATCAAACCAACTTCGTAACACTTCATGCTGGCCTCACTGTTTTCTAGCTCAAACTAACTCATTGTTTGGTTGTTCTCAGCAGTTTTGAGGAGGATGCGGTGAGAGGTGATAAATTGTTTGGCTTTGTGAGATGGTTTATGGATTGCTCATGAAAATGTGGAATATACTCTTCTTAGAGTGAGAAATGTGGCAGTTTCCATCCACCTGTCTTTTTTTTAAAAAGTTTGTGCCTCTTTTCTTATTCAGATATTAGTGTGAAGAGAGCTGAAGTAATGAGAAGTCATCATGGAAGCCCAGTCCCATAGCTCTACTGCGGGTGAGAAGAAAAAAGTTGAGAATCCCATAGTGAAATGCTCAACTCGAACAGATGTCAGTGAGAAGGCTGTTGCTTCTAGCACAACATCCAATGGTGAGTAACAGCAGGGATTTACTAGCAGCCAGACATGCAGTGATTTAATGTGTACTGCATTCCATGTGAATTGAGCTTTTGCACCTGGATTCAGCATGGTTGTAGCATTAAAGCTAAAGCTAACAACCAAGTTTATATTGATAGGGAAGGAAATAGAGAATGTAAATAATACAATAAGCTCTTTTCTGGTATGAAATCTGATCTTTGTCATCTAAATTATCTAAATTAAATTATGAATACTGATGTAATTTATTATGCGAAGATCTTATTGTGGCATTTTGGAAAATAATCATGATTTTTCCTTGCATTATGCCATGGAAATTGCTTACTCCACTCAGATTTTTGGCTAGTATGAAAGAAACAAAAGTGGCCTTGTGAGGAATTAATGTTAAGGTTTTCTTTTCCTTTATAAAATAACATAAACCTGTCCATTGTAAATATCCTCTGCTCAGGATCTATTTCCCCCAGAGTCTTTTTAACCACAAAACACAAAACAGTTTATTTACAAAGAAAACATGCTCATATTTAGAAATCTGAATATATAATTTGCAGAAATACTGTATATTCAGGCCCATTCAGAATACATTTGCATTCCTGGTAATTTAACATGCACACTATCTAGACTTTCTCCTGTTAATTTCTGTTTCTGATTTAGTTTAAAAAAGAGCATTGAGCAAAGAGCATTGTTTAAATCCATTTGCAGTAATAGAACCACCTTTCCTTCAGAAAGTAGCAGAAGAGCATGAGCCTATGACTTTTGTCTGATGTACTTAGAAATCTTTTTGTAATATATGTAGCATTTTCCCCCAAAACAGAAAATGTGCAGTTGGCTCTTCTCTATTTCTGTCACATTTATTCATTTTATTTCAGTCCGTAAAGGATGGTAAGTGCCCTCTGTCCTTTGAAAACATCCTTTCTTCGTTTCTCCCTGTACTGCTACTAGCACTATGTCACTTCTCTCCTCCTTCTCTTTCTTTCTTTATTAAATATATAGGAGTTGGAATTTGCTGCCTGACATGAAAATATGTAGTTTTAACATTAACGGTTAGAACAAGAGTAAGTTATGACTTAGTCCTGCTGAAATCAATGGACAAGTTAGTGATTGCTGACTCCAGTCACACTGATTTTGTTCAGACTAAATATGACTAACCTAAACTTAATATAACTATGTATGATTTAACTAGGCAGTACTGTATACTACCTGGGCAAATCATGTACAAATGTTTAAACTTAAGAAAAGCTATAGTACATAGATATATTTGAATAGATTAATGGTATATTTTAGTTAGTAAACAATGCAATAAACCTTAACCAGGGAAGGAGCAGGATTCTGCTCTAGTCAAACCAGTTGATGAAAGAAAACAAAAATGAATGGATGCACTTTGGACGAACTAGCGAAGGGGTCTCTGGAAAATTCTACTTATGCAATGCTTACTTCAATTGGTTGTTTCATTTCATATGTACTGATCTTTCGTCCTGTTCGTCTTGTGTTTTGTGATGCAGGAACCTATTCCTATTCTTTTCATGTTACTTTCTGCCTTTGGTACCAGAGTTTCTGATAAAGAAATAACATCATTTAATTATAAACAAGTTAAAAGCTATTTCAAATATTTGTGTGTGTGTGTGTGCTTGTATCTGTCTGCATCAAGGGATTCCAAGGCTTTTCTTCTTGGTCCCTCTGATTCAGACAAATGTGTTATCTGTGCCTGTGCAGTGTATTATTTGCACACTTTTAGAGCAATTATGTAAGGTTTTTGACAGTAACCCTGTCCACCCTTTGGCATCACATATCCCTTCTTCTTGTCAAAACCCTGAGTTCCTTTTTATCAGCCACTGCAGTGCATCAAATGAATTGTTCTGAATCTTACTCCCTTCTGACTTTTCTTGATTTCCAGATGTTTTTTCCAGTTTGATATTGGATTATGACATGCATTTGGTTTTCTGGTTTTTGGCTTTTTATAGTTTTGGATAGGTGTGCTACAGAAGGGTTAAACATATCAACATTTTTAGAGTGTTAGATAGAATGGGCAAGGTATCATAGGTCTCAGATATTAGCTGAAAAACACCTGTTAACCAAGCAGTAGCTGAAATCTTAAGATATAAAACCTTAGTGTTTTGGCTCTTTGCAATGAACAACGTTGTTATCTGACATGTGGCCAATGCCCATTTATTCCTGATCTGACTCTGTTGTTTTACCTGCTTTACTTCAAGGAAACTAAGCTTCTGATTATGTGGCTAAGATTATGATAGTTGGGCTTTAGCCTTTTATGTGGGCATGACTACTGGATTCCATATTTCTCAAAAGCTCTTTGTTATTCAAAGAAAAGGGGAGTGACAGTTTCTTCACAGCTGTTCTCAAAATGGGTGGCTTTGACCCTCAGTTGGGTTTATGAGCTGGCCACAAAGGAGCCTCCAGTCTGTGTCCATAGCCATTTCATGAAGTCTATTAATATGTTAGCTTTCTTTCTGAAAGAAGTCTGTAGAGCAGCTTTGTGGTTACTGCCTCTAACATTTATTCCTCGTGCATGGTTCAGAGATGACACCAGTTTTGGAAAAGCAGTGCCATTTCGCTACTTAGCTTAACATTCCCTTCCCCTGGATTCGTAGCTTGCTAAACTCCCATTTGTGTGAGTCGCAGAGTCCATAAATAAGAAAGACAGATTGCATACATGTACCTGGAGTTCTTTGAGTGAACTCTGTGAATTTACACAATAATACTTATTCTTCTCTTGTGTCCTGCTTCTCCTTAGTTTCTGGATGCTACTGCTTCAGTGTCAATGGAACTGAGAGATTAGGCAAGCAGAGAGGGCATGAGGCAACTAAGTGTGGGTGGGGTTGGCACCAAAAACCCTGCACAGGCACAGATAATCCATTTGTGTGATTTCCCAGGTAATTACTTGACGAGCTACAGTTAAAGGTATGCAATACCTATTTATAATAATGCATCTCAAAAAGGAACAGGGAAAACTTGAAGAACAAATGAAGGATTTGCTGCAATACTAAACGAGACTTGAAAAATGTCACATGGGTGTGCCTCTAGGAAGGCACATTTCAGAACTTGGAAGATACATGTACATCACTGGGGATGCAGTGGTGTAGTGTAAATACTCTTGACAGTGTTGTGGATCTGTGAACTGAAGTCTTGTGGATTGCAGATTGTGCTAATAACTGCAAACTGTGCCTTGAACTTCGTTAATTTCATATGATATTTATGTAACAATCCATGTATATTAATCAAGAATAGTTCCATATATATGCCATATTAATCATTTGTGTAATTATGGCATTCCTTAAAACCAAATACATTTAATTAACACAGAAGTCTTAGCCCATTAGTCTAGATGCAGTAGTATTGCTGACTGTAAATGCCTACTCTTTTTAGTTTGCTCACTTGAATTTCATTTATATAAGTCATATTTATTTTGTGGCAAGTGGTTGCAACTCTGTGTATGCTGTAGACGTAGAGATTCTCTCTTTCTGTAGTCAACAGTGTGGGACTGCTGTACTCGCTCATGCCTCTATGCTTTTAGAGAGGTTGTTTGTTAGCCTGTTGTTTTTTTACAACTCTTGAATCTTATATTTTAATTACATCTTCATGGTAGCATAGGGAACACTAGGAAAGTGCCAGATGTATATGAATAATGCTTACTAATTATTAGCATTTACAGATTGTTACTAGCACTTAAAAATATTTCACACACATTTCAGTAATCTATATAATAACCTTTTCAGATTGGATCAGTTAAAAGTTTTAGATGCGGGTGGAATAACATGGCTTGCACAACTATATCCAAAGATTATTCTGTTATCTTCATTGCTGAAATGAAATTCAAACCAGGGAGTTCCAAATTGCATTTATGGGCTTTTCCACACTGCAGAAAATGCCCAGGGAACTGGAGTTTAAATATTCAGTTCCCTGTCCATTTGTTACCCAGACAGAATGCCAAAATCTTGGCTTTTTGGCAAGGGGGTGACAACATGTTCACTTATGCTGATTTGCAATCACTCCCAGTCCCATGCCCCCCCTTGCCCCCTTCCTGACTTTAAAACATTAGAAATAGGCACCTTATCAAGCCTGGAGTGTTTCCTTTGCACTGTGGTGCCCTTCAATGATGCACAGAGCTTTCAAGGGAGAACTCCCTCCTCCCCTCTCAAAAGTGCCATTGCATCATTAGAGGCTCCGAGGACCAAAGGAAACATTCCAGTCTTGGTAAGGAGCCTATTTCTAATGTTTTAAAGACAGGAAAGGTGGCCAAGGAGGGGAGGATGGCATTGTCCCCCTCCCTCACATGGGATTGCTGTGTAGATCCCAGGACTACTCCTGGGATCAGGAATGGCGATCCCAGGAGCTGTGTCTACAGGTCCCACACCCCCAAAGATCGAAACCTGACTGAAAGATATGAATCTTTGGCAGTGTTATTTAAAGCTGGAATAAACCTAGATTTCTAGGGTTATTCTGGGTTAAGTTGCATTATCCTGAGGCATCATAATATTGGGGCCTCTACAGTCCATTATAGTGCAGTGTAGATGGGGCCTACACCTGGGGAAATAATCCAGAGTAGTTTGCTCCAGAGCTGCTGGAGTCCACACATACTGACAAGGAAGTGTCCTGAAGCTGTTTTGCAGTCTAAATGATCAACTGGGCTGACAGCACACCTCTCCGGTAGAATGTTGTTGGTGATATTGCTTCTGGTGAGGCCACAATAGTATGCCCAATGATGTGATCATAATAAGCAAGTTACAAATAAAAATCTGCCAGAAGGTTGCTTCTGATGATATGAACACTGGATTAACCTGGATCCAGTTGTCCACATGTCAACAACACTGGAGCTCTGGAATAGTTGTTTTCATGACAGATTAAAAGGCTGGAATGAGCATTTGCTGCGGAACAGGCCATTCATCCATTTTCTTTCAGCTGTTGAAGATGTTTTGTTTGATTTGTTTAGAAATGAGATTAGAAACCACAACATTTTATATATGTGATCTCGATTATAGTTGCTTTCAGTATCAGTTGCATCTGAAGTTGTTGAACATGGATTAGGCACTGAGCACCAACCTTACAAACAGTTTTGATCACTTATAAACACAGGCATATTTCAGTTAACAAAGCTTCTGATAAAGAAGCTCCTTTTTACAAAGTCGTTTTACAGTAGTCTCTCCTACCTCAGCCTTCTCTTCCTTGTCTTCTATCTATCTGGACGTTTTTAAAGCAGCATTGGTAGTGGAAGTATGGTGAAATAGGGCTGGAGAAAGACACAGTTTAGGTGTTGTATTTCAACAGCTTGTCTTCAGTAAAAAAAAATGCAATAAAGCTGGACCTGTGGAAAATAGAATTCTGTTGTATTGTAGGTGTGTATTCTTAGATACAACATGAGGGGTAAACAGCTGCTTCCAGAAACAATTACTTATCATGTGTAAAGAGCAAACCAGAATTAAAAGGACAAGGCATCACCAGCTTCTCCAGCACATTGAAAAAGCATAGATATATTGCCACTGGGATGGAAATCAAGAAAACTGGAGACTGCTGAAAAAAAGGAAAAATCACCCTAGTATGCATTTTGTGAGAAGTTTTCATGTGGCCTCCAGAATATTCAAAATGCTTTTGTTTACTTACATCCTAGTTGTTTCATGTTATATGTGCATTTTAGTTTTGAATACAAGTTTTGCTAGAGCATGCTGTGTTTTGTGTGTGTGATGTAACCTATTCTTATTCTTTCCATGTTATTTTATACCTCTGTTATCAAAGATTCTATTAAAGAAGTAAAGACCAGGAACACATCTATTTTATTAACTGAGGTATACCTATAAACAGATTTATCAGATAGGTTCTAAGATTAGGACTAAACTCCTTTTTATTTAAGTTAAAGTTATCACAGGATGGTCTGCCTCACCTTTTTCTTGCAATGAATATTTCTCAGGAATGCGCCCACATACAGAGACAGCTGGTGTTTATCAGGTTAGAGATCCTGTTAGCTGTCAAGCTTTTCCCTCGATCAATTCCAGGGCATGTGGTCCCCATGTGTTTACATGCAGTAGTCCTCCTTTCAGATGCCAAAAACATGATAAATATCTTAGGGTAATTTGGAGACCAATCTTTTCAGTAACATATGAGGTAGCCCTAAGTAATAGCATAAAAGTGCCTGTCAGAGTGTGGAACAAAAAATTATTTTAGGTAGAATCCTTCTATTCATGTTTTAACGCATTACAGTACAATTGTATGCATATCTACTCTAAAGAAATCCCCATTGAATTCATTGGTACTTATTTCCAGATGTACATACACAATTGAAGTCTATAACAAGCCCTCCACTTTCATAGGACTTAGAGGAAATTGGAGCAACCACGAATAAGAAACCACATTTTTCTAAAATGGAGAGAACATATTTCCTTTTTAATAATATTGTTAGTCAGAACAAGTAACAGCGCTCCATGCAGTCATGCTGGCCACATGACCTTGGAAGTGTCTATCGACAATGCTGGCTCTTCGGCATAGAAATGGAGTCGGACATGACTGGACTTAATGTCAAGTGAAAACCTTTACCTTTACCTAGTCAGAACAAAAGTTTTATCCTGATTGAGAGAACACCTCTCTAGGAACCTTTGTGTCCAAGCAGGTACTGGAAGTTGACAATACAATTGTGATGGAGGACCTACATGATTCATAGAGAGGATATATTAATCAACTCTGTGAATAATAAAATCCACAAAAATTAAACCTGCAAATGTGGAGGACTAGCTGTATATTTCTGTTTCAGGCTCTTCACTGTATATAACTTAATAATAGATTGAGTCACCAATCAGGGCCTAAATCCAATTCAACTTTAGCAGAAAATAAATCTGGGTTATACTTTTACACATGTATCTGTGCAACTTAGTTGTGCAAGGTGTTGTGTCAGCAGGTGATTGCAAAAGAGCTGTGACAACTATATGCACAATTTTACATAATTAATTATACAACTGTTTTGTACAATACCTTCTGCAGCTAAAAACTGTGTTATTCGTTGCACTTGTGGTAACTCTGAAAATGCTAGTGCAGTGTGCCCTAGCACAGGACAGGATTGGTTATATGTACAGGATCCTAAAAAGGTAAACTGGTCGCGGGATCCTGTTAGACTTGGAAGACTGATTTTGAAACAGAGTGAGCTTTTAAACTGCTTTGCATTGAGGTGAATTAACTGTGGCTATATGTCATTGTTAAAAGACAGAAGTCAAAAATTCCACTGAGGTAGCACAAGCCATTTGGTATGATCATAAGCAGGTCTTTGGACCTTGGCCAGTATACTTATTTGGAATAATGTAAACTGAAGTTTTGGGTTAGTGGGTGTGAATTTCCTTTAGGAATACAATTTTACATGTGTTGGCCAAAGCACTCAAGTAGCAGCATGCCTGAAAGCTTATGTAAAGGTCCTGGTGGGTGCACTGAGCTCCAGTTAGGTTAAATACATCTGTACTCAGGAATGTGGTTAACAGCACCTTCAAAGAGATGTAAATTAAAGTTTATTAATATCTATCTATCTATCTATCTATCTATCTATCTATCTATTTTATCTGTTTAATACTCCCAGACTTTTAGAGGACAGGTGATATGTTCAAGGAAAAGACTGATATAAAAACATTCCAAACTTACAGCAACCCATTCCAAATGTATTTTAAGTAACACATAATAAATACTGGAATTCCTGCAGCAAGACAGAAATGTTTTTTTATGGCTTAGGAATCATCCCATCTTTAATCAAATTACAAAGTTAATCAGGTGTTTTGATTTATTAATCAGCATGAATGAAAAGCTACATCAGGTTTTGTGGCCTGAATTAAAGAAGCATTTCTCCCTTTGGATTGATTTCCCTACATTACCCTCTAAAACCCCCTGTTTAGAAATCCTACTGCTGTCACGCCCAGTATTTAAATTTTTTTAATCTATTATATCCAGCCCTGTCCACAGTGTTTTAAATCTTTTATGTATTACTGTTTATATGTTATTTATGATATTTGTATTGTGTTTTACTTGCTTGCTTGCTTTGTTGTTTTTACTGATGTATTTTCTTGGGCTTGGCCTCATGTAAGCCACCCTGAGTCCCCTCGGGGAGATGGTGGCAGGGTATAAATAAAGTTTTATATTATTATTATTATTATTATTATTATTATTATTATTATCGTGAAGCTGTACAGTTCTTTACAGGACAGAGTGATTTCTATGGGATGTTGATCAGATTGGATGATAAGAAATCTGTGTTTATATCATTGCACAACTGGGCCCAAAATAAGACAGGAGTAAATATGAAGCATACATCTAATTCTTTTTTGCTGGAATTGAAGTCAGTTAAGTAAGTAAATAAGTAAATGTCAGTTTATTCTCATAACTAGTAAATAGAATGACAAGCTCCATTCAGTAGTGCTGGGTAACCTTCTTTAGGTTATAGGCATGATGGGAAATATGTGGGCATCTGCTTCTCTACACACAAGGCCCTGACAACTTTATGTGAAGAATGTTTCCCTCTTTTAATCTCTCCTCCCTTCACTGACTCAAGTGGAAGGGAATTTATTATGCTAGCATGAGGGATATTTCTCAGCTCCAGACTCATTTGGGGAATGGTGTTGGATGACTGGTTTAGGATCCATCATGACAGTGGCTGCCTAAATGGATGCAACAGTGATGGTGGAGATTTCAGTGGTTGTACTGGGGGGCCTTCTGATAGGCAAAGCATGTTTTGCAGCTGCTTTCCCAGAGAACATGGGATTGGTCCACTACCTGAGGATTAATCACATACACAGGACAGTATTAACTGATAAGTCTGTAGCATCTCTGTTTATTTGTGTTTTGTGTACTGTTGTGTAAAGTGAGAAAAAAATTAAATATGGTCCTTTCCCCTTACTATAAGTACAGTTGTTTATTTTTGGTCTACAACATGACTTTTAATATATTATGTCAAATGGTACATTTGATTTTATACATTTGTTGAGATTTCATCACTTAATTGAATCAATTAATTAAGTAATCAGTAGAAGAGATAATCAGTCCATCATCTTTTTACTATGCTAATACATAAAGGTAAAGCTTTAAATATCTTAAATAATAATAATATGATATTATAATTAAATATCTTATATGTAATATTACTAATAATATTACAATATAATGGTATAGTACAATATAGTAATATATAGTACTGATATTGTACTATGCTTATAATATAATATATTGTATGTATGTATGTATGTAGGTATATATGTAAGCCACTCTGAATCCCCTTCGGGGTGAGAAGGGCGGCATATAAATGTCATAAATAAATAAATATGCACATATAAAGTTAATACAGGACATTGAGATGCACAAAAAAGCCAGGAAATTGGGTGGGTTTGAAAGAGAGCCATACAAATAAGGAGGACATGAAATATAGTTTCTTTTCCTCTTTCCATCCCATTTGATTGGAAAAGAAAACACTTTTAAGGGAGATAAGAGGAGAGAGAAATATATCATATATTGCAAGCAATGGCCTCCAGGCTCCAATGCCTGGCCTTGACCCCATAATAAGCCGAGGGAGGATTTTTCAGCTAAAAAAAAAGGCTGAAATACTCGGCTTATCTACGAGTATATATAGTAGGGCTGGTCAATTCGTTTCGTTAATTCGTAATTCGTTAAAAAATTCGTTAATTTTTGAATTACGAAACGATTACAAAACTTTTTTTTTAACCTGGAAGTGTTTTTAAATATCGAAACGGCAGGCGCCAAAAAATTTTGTATTTCCGTCCATTTCGGAAATACGTAAGATGGCCGCCTGCCGATGCTTGCTGGGAGCTCTCCTCTCTCGGCGCCGGCTGAGCAAGTGAGCGAGAGGGCGAGCGAGAGGGGCGAGCGGCGAGCGAGCGGCGGGCGAGCGGCGGGCGAGCGAGAGGGCCCGCCAGAGTGAGTGCCTGCCTTCCCTCCTTAATAATAATTTTAATTTCTCCTCCCTATTCTACTAAATTAATAATTAAATTTAAAAAATATTTTAAAAATATTGAAAAAAAAGGGCGCCATCTTTACAAAATGTTTTGTAAATATTTACGAAATTTCGTAAATACCGAACTTTTTTTTTGGAAAATTTTGTAATTATTTTAAATATCGAAACAAAAAAAAACCCCAATTACAAATCGATTTTAGAAACAAATTTTTGCGTTGTTACCCAGGCCTAATATATAGGTATGTTGAAATAAAGAATAATTTCTGTATTCCATTTATTTCTTTAGCCTGCATACAAATATTTTCACATTTCACATTTTCACAGTTCTCCAAACTGAAATGAAAAGTCTGTCTTACAATTTATTTACATTTTCTTGCTATTAGTGTAATAATGCTAAGTGCTCCATGCCAGCTGATAAAACATAACATTTAAGAACGTATAGCACATTTTTGTTATAATATGGAAACAAAAATTATAGCTATTTACTGGAAGGCCAGCTCATATATTTTTTTCAGATTTCTGTGTGATAGATTTAAAAATAAGAACAACAAAACAAGGTAAGGTTGTTCTGAACGTGCTAAAGTACCGTTGCTGTATTTGCCAAGTAAGTCTGTGCATACATCTTCCAGCTATACCTGCTTCACCTCATAAAGCTGTCTGGGTTTTTAAAACAGTGTTATTTTTTTCTGGATAGAACACTTATTAGCGAAGTATGCAGGGCCATACATTACTTGAGCAGCATTTGTCCTAAGGGCATGAACGAGACCATTTTCTCTGTGGCTCCATTACTTTCTAAAATATCTGATAAGTGAAGTAGATTCATTTTGAGAAAAAAATTCTAATCTTGCAGGCCAGAATCTTTTTTAAAACACTTCCACCAACAACATGTAAAAGTGCTTTAAGGCTGTTTGTTTAGATTGGTTGAAAAGTATTAATTTTTGGAGGATAAGCTTATCAATTGCTATTAACCATTCTGGCAAAACACAACTTCTTTGTATAAAGATATTATCGTATGCTTGAAACAAAGTGATGAAGATAGCGTCTGTCATGTTCTTGTTATTTGCATCCAGATGTGCCTTGTTAGTTACAGGATGGACCCTATTTCAAAGCAGTATATTTTATGGTAGCAACATGGTACCACTACACAAAAAGTTATAAACGGTTTAATGAGTTATCAGGTTATCAAGTTTACTAACCATTTTGAGCTAGAAACAAATCTAAAAAATAACTTCAAAATGGATAATATCTCATTAGACCAGTGGTTCCCAACCTTTTTTTTTTTTGGCCAAGGACCACTTTGACCAGGAACTACTCTCCAACATCAGTACCAAAAGGGTTATGAATCAGTTATTTGTCAACTTTAGATTCAGTTTGGTGTGCTGATTTTAGAAAATTGTATCAGATAGACCACATCAGTATTAGTTTCTGATACCGAACATATGCTTTGGTCAGCGGTAGGGAAGGAGTGGAAGGCAGTGTGAAAAGAGCAGAAATAAATAAAATAAAATATATAATTAAAGAGGATGGAGGCTTGTGGACCAGACTTTTGTCCTCGCAGCTCAGTGGTGGTCCACGGCCCACAGGTTAAGAAACACTGCATCTGACCTTACGTTACTAGGTCGCCATCATTCAAATGACTGAGGCTAGGGGCTGTTTGTACGGTTGGAGATGCATTTGGTGGCCATCATTTGAAACCCTTTCAAGTGGTAAGAATTTTATTGATGGGCAGTTTGTGTTTGCAGGGATATAGCAATTTCAAATCACATCCATTTTTTTGAAACACTCTTATAATTCTGATGTATTGTGTTATATAGATTGATAACATCAAAGAAATCTGTATTTATTTATTTAAATTACAGTGTGCATCCCATGCTTCCTGTTTAGTTCATGCTCTTGTAATACTTTCTCTTCATGACCATGAACAAAAGACAAGATGGTTATTCCCTCCCACATCTTCATTGTCCATTATTTTACTTGACACTTTCAGACTAATTCATAGGGTTTTTGGAAGTCACCTTGGGTCCCACTTTGAGAGAAAGGTGGAATAGAAATAAAACAAATGAATAGGCTGTTTCAAATGCACAGCTGCCCTCCAGCAGAGGAAATGGATCAGGGATTTCATTATAGCCTTCCATGCATTTTCAGCACACCTAGAGTCAGAGGTGACTTCTTTTCTTTCCCTAGTTGAAAGGTTGGTTTTGTTAGTGTGAGAAGGGATTATAAAAATCGCAGCAAAATATTATCTTTCTTGCTTAGACAAGTCAATGTTTCTGATGTAGGACCTTGTATTGAAGTGTGGTATAGATATCTTCTCAACTTTGGTCTGTTATTAAGAAGTGTTGCTACTGATCTGGCAACTTCCATTCATGTTTGATGGTAACAACTTGTTCTTCTTGTTGTTTTTTGACATTTCTCAGGTCTCAGATTCAGAACTTGCTCTGGGCTTGAGATTCAGGCCTAGGTTACATTGAAGAGTTCCTGCACTAACATAACTAACTTCTAAAATGTACTAAGAGGAACATATTTGAGGATAACATAGATAAAAACAAAGCTGTCCAAAATCTTTTGTAATATGTTGAGTTAGTGTGAAAATGATTCACGTGAATGAGATCTTGTTATGAAATGGTTATCCTGGGCATATGCATTTCTCATCCATATAAACTTCTTAGTACCCTGGAGTTCCAGTTTCCCAAAAATATGTGTGTGCCAAATGCAATGCCCTTATGGAATATACGAGGCATTGCACTTGGCTAACCACGAATAAAGCTCTAGGGTTAAAATAGCACTGTAAGAGTTCAGAAGCTGCCAGCATTTCCATTATAAAATTTTAATTTCAGCTATTTGGCCATTAAAATCTGCTCCAGGCTGAAACTTGTATAAAGAGTGAATGCTGGCGTTCATTCAAAGTTTAAAAACCTGCACATACAAATTTATTTTTAAAAAGTAAAGGTATGCTTTCAATAATTTTAAAAATTGGCTCTGTTGGATAACAGTAAGCCATTAAAGTTCTTGATTTAAAATCTGAATAAATGTTTGCAGATTGTTCTTGCTTATGCTTCCTCATTTTTTCCTGTTTCTAATTTGCAAAAATAAAATAAAATAAAATTTTAAAACCCAGTTCAGAATAACATCCATGAGCAGAGCAGGCCCATTGAGATGTTATTGGAGATTCTGATGGATTGTGTTATGAACACAAAAGACTAAATCCAGTGTTGCTCCCAACTAGAGTCCTGTTGAAATGAATGTAACTTTTAAAGCTGTCATTTATTAAACACTAAATGATTTTAGTGGTTAGGGCAAACTTGAATTTAGTCAAAAATTCTATCTCCTTAAGTCCATGTTATCCCTGGTAAGGCAGGCAGGCAAGGAGCGGGGAGGAGTGGCCTGCAGAAGCTTTTTTAAAAGTCATGTTGTCCCAAGAGTCTTTTACATTCCAACAATATCTGCCGTTTCCTCTATGGGGCAAGTAGTTGACATGATTAATAATACTTTGATGACTTGGAGTGCTTCTACACTGTAGAATTATTGCAGTTTGACACCACTTTAACAGCCATGGCTCAATGCTATGGAACCATGAGATTTGTGGTTTTACAAGGCCTTTATCCTATTCAGTCAAAGAGTGCTTGTGCCTCAACAAATTAAAAATCCTAGTATTCCATAGTATTGAGCCAGTTAAAATGGTATCCGCCGGCATTCATTCTGCAGTGTAGATCAGGCCTGCACAACATATGGCTCATGGGTCAGATGCAGCCTGCAAAAGTAGTCCGTGCAGTCTATGGAAAGGGTTGGGCTTTCCCTTTTCTGCCTAACCCTTTCACTGCGTGCCTTCCTCGTAAGGCAGGCAGGGAGGGAGGGGGGAAGAGTGGCCCACAGAAGTTTTTTTTTTAAAAGAAATTGGCCCTTTACAAGTGTCAAGTTGTGCAAGCCTGGTGTAGATTCCCCTTTAGACAACCAGAGGTTTGAATGAAGGTATGTATAAGCTCTATTACGATTTGCACCTTAGTTTTAGTGTGGAAAAAGCCTGTTCATCCTTTTAAACAGAGGCTGGATGGCCATCTGTCAGGGGTGTTTTGAATGCAATATTCCTGCTTCTTGGCAGGGGGTTGGACTGGATGGCCCATGAGGTCTCTTCCAACTCTTTGATTCTATGATTCTATGAACAGAACAGGCAGGGAGACTAGAACCCCCTTTTTTTTGCTTCTCAGTGGCCTCCAGTACCAGTGAACACAATATTCTTCTAAGATAGCCTGTGTAGCACTGAAGAGTACAGCTTTATAGTGGTTCCAGTTCTTTCTAGAGGAATGGATGTATGAAGTACAAGGTCTCCTGTTGTTGTCTCATGACCACTGGCTTTTGAAGCAATTTAAGGGTGCTGTGTTCCACATGTCTTTAAACATCTACACTGGGGTGAACAATTCTTGGAAGTTAGAATCTCAGTCCTGATCTGATCCTGCATCTTTAATTCATGAAATCTGAAGGGTGTACCATTTGTCCAGTAATTCTATTTTTTTCCTGAATATGGGTTAAAATATCAGCCAAACTCCCAAAATCATCAGTATCGCAACAACATTTTTGTCTGTAACGTTTTGCCTGGTTGACTGATACAAAAGTGAAATGTAATGATTGTGCATAAACTCTTTGGATGGCATGTGCTATGTTGGAAAAGGTTGTGTAATTTTGTATGTGACTACTGATATATTATTGCCATTAGGTATTTTAATTACACAGTGTCATTTAATTCAATTGTTTTAATATACCTGTGTACGTTTGCCTACTTTACATTGTGAAATATGGTTGATCCGAATTACTACCACGTAGCATTTTTCTTACTATAAGTGGGATCTTTAAAAAAACAAAACATTTTTACTATTTTCAAATGGTATCATGCTCAATCATTTGTATCATGGTTTGATTTGTAATTATTTAAAGTCCTACATGGTTTAGGTCCAGGTTATCTACAGGATTGCCTTCTCCTGTACACTTAGGTCTTCTGTGGGGCATCTACTCCAACTAGTCAGAACCCAACTAGCGACCATAACCCAGAGGGCATTTTAATTGGCTGCCCCAAGACTGTGGAATGACCTGTCAGTAGAGCTACTACAGCTAAATCAGATGTCAGAATTTAAGAGACATCTGAAGATCTATGTGTTCCGACAGGCCTACCTAGTCATTTTTATCTAAGAATTTTAAACTCAAGTCATGTGTTTATTGTATTTTAATCTTTGTTCTGTGTATTTTAATATATTTATTTTACATTATGTTTTATGATTATGTGTTTTTAACTATGTTGGGCCTCACCTCAAGCCTTGAGGAGAGGCAGGTAAAAAATAACAACAACAACAACAACAACAACAACAACAATATCTTGTGTGGTTTTCTTGGGGTATTTTTGGTCTTGATACTGGATTGATGTAATTTTTTTAGGAGAAATGTTAAATAGTTTTAATATAGACATACTAAACTACTTTAAAAGTCTCTTTCATGCTTTCATGAGTTCCAACACAGTAAGCACTTTTCAACAGGCCTTAGGTGATACAAGTGGTTGTGGTGAACATACATGCATGCGTATGTATGCCCTGACATTTCTTCTCACTGTCGTGTCTTCAGGTTTTCCAGTGTACTAAGCTTTATCCAAGAATTGTGAGCTTTCAAAGAAAAATCAGGACACTTTCATCCATTCTCCCCAATTTTGATGAAGTGTACGACTCCTTTGTCTGGTTGAAATGTTGCAGGCTCTGCAAGCATTATCTGAGAACTGCTGGAGTTATTTGACAGACAAGTTCTTCTTTTCAGCAGAGTATGTTTTGTCTAGTTTTTGACCCATGAACTCATTCTAATGTAATCTGATATTCCTTATTAACCTATTATTCTGCTTTAAAGGAAGAAAACTAAAAGAAGGAAAGGATAATTATAAACATATGTATGTTGTGACCTTTGACTACTTTTATCAGAATCAAAACGTATTGGGGACATATTTTAATGCGACAGAAAGCAGAAATTACTATCTTAATGATACAGTAACTTGAAACCAAGCTTGATAGATGAGTAAAGGGAAGGAATGTCATTTGTCCCTTTTAATCTTTTTAGAGGAGAAACCATGTGGGGATTTTTAGATTTGGGGCGGGGGAACATTCAGCAGAAGTTTGCTCTGCAGAAGTCATATTTCCTGCCTTTTGCTTATATTTTTACAAATCTTGTTCTTTAACATACCAGAGAATAGACATAAGGGGGATTACCCATTTTTGGCCTCTTAGTAAAATATTTGGTGTCCTGGTGAGAGGTCACAGTTCAAAAGAAATTTGCCTGTGGTGTGTAAGAAGTCTGACTATCTGATTCTGTCTTTACTAAGTGCCAGGCCAAGCAATTATTCATCTATTTTGATCAACCTACCTGTAATACTAACCATGTACTGAGGAAGACGTGGAGCTGAAGTTTAAGATGCGAATGCCACTGAACATGAAAATTCAGATTCATACCATCTGTTTTATCTAAAAAAAGAAAATGGACATGAAAAATTGTGTTCATGTGAATTTTTCAGACCTGTAGTATCCCCCCTCCCCCCCCCCCCCCGGCAGTATATATTTTATTCAATTTAAATAGAACAATATAGAAGCAATAAAAAAAATAAGTTACAAAATATTTTCCAATGGAAATATAAAATAGATCAAAAGAGAAAAAACGACTTCCAACCCCAATATTAAAATAACCTTAGCATAACATCTAGTTTTACCTACTGCATACTTCTATCTGCTGATGGTCAAATTCAGTGACAACCAAATCATCTTTATCTTTCCTTAAAAAGTGTACAAGAGACTTTTACTCTTCAATAAATTTTCTAAGGATAGTCATTTTATCCATCTAAGGGGAAAAACCCCTCAATTGAACATTTCTTTTCAGAATGCTGTGACATAGTATGTGTGTTTGTGTCCAAAATCTTTTAGCTTTCTCACAAGTCTATCAAGCAAGGTAGAAAGCCCCTTCTTGGTGCAGTCTCTTTCTTTGGGGGCTTTTAATCAGAGGTTGAATGGCCATCTGTTGGGAGTGCTTTGAATGTGATTTTCCTGTTTCTTGGACTGGATGGCCCACAAGATCTCTTCCAACTCTATGATTCTATGATTTTTGTTTTCCACACTTCCAGCATTTATTAGCAAACCTTGATACATCTTACACAATTTCTTGGAATTCATATACCAGTGATACATCATCTTATAAAAGTTTTTTAAAGACCATGGCATAAAGTAACTTTTAGTACACAAATGGTCTCATTGTTCTACCTGTTTAGCCCATATAAATCTACAATATTTATTTAGTAAATTGTTTGTGATTTTTCCAGATGTATGTATGCCGTTATCCATTGGCTTGTGGTCCATGCAGGGAGTGGAGAGTGCATAATCTCAAAATTTAAGGATGAAATACTCACCCTTGCTTGAACCAAGGCTATCTCTGTTTGCATCACACATTAAGTTCTGAGCATGGTGTGTATGTACAGAATGATCAGGCCTATTTTGTCTGTGTTTCTAATGTGCAGTCTGTTTTGAAATCTGAGATGCTTTAGGCTAGAATCAGACATTACAGTGTGTATTAATATGCCCCCCCCCCCAAAAAAAACCCACATCTGCTTCAGTGTTTATACTCCTGAATTTGCTGGTGTTGTATGTTTGCAGAAAAGCAAGCAATATGGTGTCATTTGTCTTAGATATTACGGATTTGATGAGTGTTATTTGGGATAGGAAAGGTATCTTCTAGTTCTAGCCTTGTTTTCTGAGATGTGATAGTGTGATGATTAAAAGATGTTAGAATGCATGGCATTTCAAATAAAGTGCAATTTTGGATTATACACATTATCTATCATCTATCTATCTATCTATTTATTTGCTTCATTTATAGCCGTCCTTTCTCACCCCCATAGGAGGACTCAAAGCGACTTACAACTTTGACATTTTTTAATTGTACAAAATTCACAAAGTTGTGGGTGAACTACAACTCACATCATTCCAGGTTAACCCTGAAAAACCTCAGTCAGTACTTTTTTTATGTTGGGCAAGTTTGCTGTAGATGCATCATCGATGGTATTCAGTGTGCCTTCTGACTTTATTAATATTACTCTAGGATTAATATTGTTGCCATTACCATTACTTGTAAAAGAGTTTGTTTTGGAGGAAACAAAGTAAGAATTGCGTGCCTAGTATTTGTTACCTAGTGTAAGCTTGACAAGCATAACAATGTAGCACTTGTGACTCAAAGGGGAGCATCTCTTCACTTGAGACAGTGTGGATTCTGTTGCTGGTTGAGTATCCTTTATCTGAAACTCTTGGGAGCAGAAACGTTTGGGATTTCAATTTTTTACATACCTGTATATATACACTGAAGAATAAAATACATTTTTGGATTATACATTCACATGCAGCCCCAAAAACCATTTTGTGGCAATTATTCCCATTCTCTCCCTTCCCAGTATTATAAATACAAACAATTTCAAAATCAGGCTTCTCTGATCTTGGAGGGATCATTTGTATTTAGAGTAATTGCCAAATGGAATAAACCTAAATGCTTCCAAATATCAAAAATTAAAGTCCATGTCTTGGAACTTTTGTTTTAATTTCCTCCCTCTCTCTTTGTATTTTTTCATCATTTTTGATCTTGATGTGGTCAGTATGAAAAGTGAAATTTTGACCCTCAATCCTCTCAAAGTTTTCCACCCAGACATAAAACTTTAAGGAGCTGTGCACTAGACTAGTATGAATTCTGATTTCACAGAAGAAAAGGCAGGATGGATAGTGTTATTTGGGATAGTTTTTTCATTAGACTAAGGCTTTTATGTTCCACTAAATCAACCTGGAGGCCTTTCCTTGGCTCTTGACAGCAGAACCATATTCTGTCTCAAGAAATGTGAAAATATGATAATCATGGTATTTGTACTTAATGTGGATGAGGTAGTGAGTGAACATTGCAAAAATATGTCATAAGGGGATGACCCAAACGTTATGGAACTTGGTGGATCAGCAGTGGTAGATGTGTCCTCCAAGTGTGGCCATTTTTATCCTGATAGCCCTAAAAATGATGGGAGGGGGAGCCCATGAAGACCCCCATTGCCATCAATGAGCCAGATCTAGCCATATTTTCTGGCTGCAGACTGAAAACATCCACTCGAATGCCTGCCCGTTTTTGGGAGGCACACGAAAACGGATCTGTGGAGCCCCGAAATCCATATAGCAGAAATGGCTCAAGTTTCAGCTGAAATGCACAAACCTATATATTACTGTTAGGTGGATTTGCAATTGGTTAAGCGACCAAACACAAGGGTGATCACCAATGGTTTCTCTTCTTGCTGGTAGGAAGTGACCAGTGGGGTTCTGTCATAGGCCTAGTTCTATTCAATATCTTTATTCATTACTTGGATTAAGTTTTAGAGGACATACTTATCACTGTCCTGCAAAACGGAGTTCATTGATGAAGTAGAGGCTAGTTTTAGGAGATCAGGATGTGGCACAGCAGTATGTGCCACGATCCTGTGATATGGGTGGATGATGACGAACAATGATTTTTTGATGACGACTGACCATTGTAATTATATGACTGTATTTTGCTATTTTAATGTTTTAGTGTGATTTAGAATATGATGTTTTTAATTATTGTCTGTAATATTGATGTTGGAAACTGGCCTGAGTCCCTCTATGGAGGTGAGGAGACCTGTATACAAAACTGCTAAATAAATACATAAATAAATAAGTTTACAGATGACACTAAATTGGGAGAGATAGCTAGTACTCCAGAAGACAGGATCAGCATTTGTAATGACCTCAAAAGATTAGGGAGCTGGGCCAAAACTATCAAAATAAATTTCAACAAGGAGTAATGTAGGATATTATTCCTAGGCAGAAAAAATGAAATGCACAGATACAGGATGGGTGATGCCTGACTTGACAACTGTACATGTGAAAAAAATCTTGAAGTCTTAGTAAACAAGTTGAACATGAGGAAACAAAGTGATGTAGCACCTAAAAAAAGTAAATGGGATTTTGGGCTGCATCAAAAAGAATATAGTGTCTAAATCCAGTTAAGTCATGGTGCTCCTCTATTCTGCTTTGGACAGAACTCACCTGGAATACTGTGTTCAATTTTCAGCACTACAATTCAAGAGGGATATTGACAAGCTGGAATGTGTCCAGCGTGGGGTGGGGGTGGGGGGGTTGAGGGTTTACTAAAATGATCAAAGATCTGGAAACTATACCCTATGAGGAGTGATTTAAAGAGCTGAGTTGTTTAGCTTGCAGAAGAGAAGGGTGAGAGCGGTCTTGATAGCCATATTTAAATATCTGAAAGAATGTCATAATGAAGAGAGAGTAGCTTGTTTCATGCTACCTGAGGGATGAGGACTCAGATTATAGGAAAGGAGATTCCAGCTTCATGTTTGTTTTGTGTAAAAAACAAACAAACTAAAATACATATGGATTCTTTCAATCATGTGTTTATATGGTATGTATTGGGAGGCATTTTTATAAAAAAAACTATGAAGGCTTTTTGGGACTGGAAAAATTCTTGCAAATGTGCTAAGCAATCCTAGTAATGTTTTATTTTCTTTTTCCAGAATACATAATGAAATTTAGAATTTTTGAAAGGATAGTGACTAGTGCAAAATTTCTCTGCCCCCTTATTTTTTTCCATGGAGGAGGTTTTGTAAAAATATTTATGTGAGTCTTAATGTTTTCTATTTCCTTCTCCTTTCCACTTCTTTCTCCTTTTCCCTGTGCCTCTTATGCACATGCTTCCCCCCCTTCTCTCTTTCTCTGTAGAAAGTTGAGTTCCATCCCAATTATTAAATCTTTGGAGACCATTCCCACATGGTTCTGTAAATGGTAGCTTCATCCTGAGTTCTTTCATCTCTTTTCCTGCTCTCCTGGCTTGACAGTTGAAAAGGTCTGACTGCGCCACACAATGGTTTGATTGGTTTCTCTAGGGGAGGCTTTTCCCTGCCTCATCATTCGCCAGGCAGGTGGACCAGAAAGTCTCTTGATTCTTTTGTTGCCTCTCAAAGTCCGAGGTCTTTGACTGAATAAATCCTCCGTCATGGGATAATTTTCTAAAAGGAGACTGAAAGATGTGAGAGAAAAGCCTCGCTACTTGGGTGCTGAATTAATGAAATAGCTGGGCCTTGGAGTTTGCAATTGAAAAGTCACCAGGAATGCAATGGGTGGAGATAGACTTCAGAATGCAACTCTGTTACCCTCTCCCCACCCCCAAGTAAGGGAGGAGAACTTTAAGTGCTCTTAGGAAAAATGCCGGCTTGTCCCGCTTCTTTTGGATTTATTTTGCACTTGTTGTCCTGTTTGCATGGGAAACTAGGGCAGAATAAAAGTAGTTCTGGTGCAAGGCCTAGTTAGTCATTACATTATAACAAGTGGATGGAAAAGGCTTCTATATGACAGAACTAGGGTTGAGTTAACACAGGGTGAAAAGTAATTTACAGATAGGCTGTCCTCAGCCATCTTTGTAGCCTCTGATAAGGTTTCATTTCAGAATGGATAGGCGACATTTCCACTTACGGACCCATTCTGCGACACCTGTGATAACAGCTTTTGGATCCTAATTGAAATTGGTTTCAAAATGGATTTTCACTTTTCTCTGTCTGTGGAAAATATTGAATGGATTCAGAGCTGCCACAGAGAATCCCAGACCTTGGAAAATGGAGCTGGAAGCCAGGATCATCTTTCATAACAGTGTCGATGATATGACAGTCTTGTTATCTGTCTTATTAATGAAATCATTGATCACCTGATGAGGGAGATAATAAACGGCAGTTTGCTGCCATTCAAGAAACGCAATTAAATTTATTAAAAAGATTGCGGGAGGTGGGGTGGTGGTGGTGGAGAAAGACAGGGGATTAAGCTTAAAATACTTAAAATTGATCTACATTTTTTCCTGTGAGGATCATTTTAAAATTCTGGCTGTTAGATTATAAAACACTCTGCTCATCCTTTGAATCTTTCAAATAGTAAGGTTGGACTTTTTGGGTTTTTTAAAAAGTAAATAGTGCCATATTGACAGAACAAAATTAGCCAGAGAGAAATTTGAGGGATATCTGTTCTATTAATACTGTTATAAGTATTCATTGTTACTTTATACTGAAATGTAATGCTATATTGTGAGGAATCTAAACAATTAATCAAAATTATTTACAAATGCTGTGGCTGGCTTTTACTGAGATGAAAGCCTATGTCTGGGTTTTAGCATTCCTGGATGTGGGTTGGGGATCAGATGAATGAATGTTCCACTATACAAAAGTGTAATTGCTTGTTGATAACTAGTATGGAAACATGTCAGTTTTTGTTCTTCCTCCTGGCATTTTAGTTTCCATACGTATTTTTATGGGTGATCATGTGAGTTTCAGCTTGTAGTTTATCTCTGCAGTGAGACCTGGGATCAAGACAGAGGCTGGATCTATATTGCCATATAATTGTTTTATTGGTTTTATTGTTGCAATGCAGAAACTCATTGTTAATTGTTTAATTGCTGCTATATTGTTTTTATTCTACTGTTATGTTGATTCCAGCATCGAATTGTGCCTTTGTAAGCCGTCCTGAGTCCCCTCTGGGGTGAGAAGGGCGGGGTAGAAGTAACTGAAATAAATAAATAAATAAATAAAATTCAGTATGAACTTCCTTATATGGTCAGTGTATACTCATATAATGTGGTTTAAACTGCAATTAGCTGCATATATGAGTCTTTTAAAAGCATTGTGAGGGCTATCACGCTGTAGTGGTTTCTGCATTGAAGAAGGACTTTGGGAAACTTAAGTTTTGCATCCTTGCTCATACATGGAAACTAGGTTATCTTGGGCTGGGTGACCTTGGCAAATTACCCTCTCTTCTCAGGAAGAGGATGAACAAATCTGAAGAAGTGTTGCTAAGAAAATAGACTCACCTTAGGATCATATAAGTTGGAAACAACTTGAAGGCACACACCAACAAATAATGATCCTACAGGTTTTTGGCAGCAACAGAGGCCATTTCACTTGTAGATTAGTTGAAATATGATCTTCATGCCTTTTGGAAATAGTAATAGTACTAAATGACCATCTTTTTTCTGTGAATTGAACCCAAGAAGGAAGAAAAAGGAGGAAAGCTCTGTCTCTGTAAGCAAGGGTCAGTTCACCCCCCCCCCCCTTTGACCTTGAAAGAGGATATGAGATCAAAGGTTTTAATGATGTCACTGATCTTTGCTGATTAGGAACAGGAGCCCTTGAGAGTTTTGTAAGGCATTTGCTTGTTATTATCTCAAATCAGTGCCTATCATTAGGGTTTAGATTTTTATTATTGTCTAAGACTAGAGTTATGGAAGATATTTACTTTTTCTGTTGCATAATAAGTATTCATTTAAAAATATGCCAAGCATTTGAACCTACCGATGCACAGAATACCAGCTGATAACTTTCAAACCAGCCTGATTACTTTTGATTGAACCTCATCGTTTTTCTGTAAGAACAGTATCAGTAGTAATTGAAAGGCAATTCTATATTTGGTGTATTTAAATAAAAAATTAATGTTTATATATTTTTACAATATTGGATAAAGAGCTGCACCTATGTTCATTATAAAGTGTTTGGCAGGCTTTAAGAATTGGGTCAAGAAGCTGAAAGCTCTGAAGTAGTCACTTCCCATTGTATTTTCATATCCAGTATATTTACACTAGAATCTAGTAGTAGCGAAATTCATACAACTCTTCTGTGAAATATAATAACAGTTCTGTAATGAATGAACTGTATGTAAAACGTCACTCCTAAAAGATACACACATGAGCAGAGCTCTCTAGCAATTGGCAAAGAATCTGTGCAGATGCAAAGTATAATAAACTGCAGTAGCATTATGCTTCATAGTGTTTGAATGTTTTCTGTAGAATTGTTTGTCTTGCATATAATATGAGGAACAGGAACAGTATTCCCATCTCTATATTTGCCATAGGACATAAATGAGCTAAATCAGTATGTTTCAAATCAGACTTGGAGGCCTCCTGGAATGCCTTTGAAAGTTTTCCAGAGACTAGACTACTCAATGAAAACATTGAGTGCTGGTGGACACATTACCTGCTATCAGACTAGTGTCCTGCTACTACTGTCTTTTTCTTCTTGAGTAATAGGGATGTTGGGTGTATTCTAGTGTACACTCTTGTTACTACAACAATGAGCCCTAAGATGTATGTGGCTATAAAGTGAACTTGATCCTTATAATCTTCTGAAATGAGAAGATGTTTTGTAGCAGCTTTTCTCCAGAATCCGAATCAGAGCTTGAAAAAATTATTTTGAATGACTCTTAGAATCCCACACTGGTATGGTCAATGGCCATGATAGCTAGGCTATTATAAGTTTTGCAGTCCAAAAACCTCTGATCAGAAACCTACTAGATTAAATCAATATAACTAGTTACCTAGAAATGGTAGACTTGGCCTATGGCCAAGGAAGGGTGAGGTTCAGAATTTCCATATAAATTTGAAAAAAATATCTTTATTCTCTTCTCCTTTTATAAGTTACTCCAAATAATGTTCAATGTATCTAATTTTTTTAAAAAAGTTTGTTATTCTTCTGATACGTGGGTAGATGTCAAATGCACAAATTGTAATTGCTGTGTTTTTAGAAAGCAACAAAGTAGTTTTGGTGACGTGCTCATGACCTAACTCATTCATCTCCAATGCAGTGCTTTTTTTTGGGGGGGGGGGGGATTTCTCTCTTGTTGATTGCAATGGTAGGGAGTATTCTTTTACAAGCCTTGTCTGATTAGTTGGAACTATTGTTTAGTTTAAAAATGCATTTAATCAATGAAGCTAATTAATTGATTGATGAAAAGTTGTAGCCCCAATAAAACAGATCAATTTTGTTAGTTTTTATTGAAGTTTCCAGGAAGTTTTGTCCTTCGATTCCAGTGGAAGCTGTAAGCCACTTTTCTACCCAGAGGGCTCCCAGGTGTGTACAAAAAAGCAATAAAATGCTATAAATGTCCCAACAAAACAAACATTAGAAAGAGAGAACTATTTTGTCTTATAAAGTCCAGAATTTGTCATCATTTAAGGTGATGCATAGTGTGTTTTTAAACATGTTTGCTTAGAAGTAATTTCCATTGATTTCAGTGGAATTCATTCCAAGGAATTGTATTAGAAATGTTAATTTTGCTTGATTAAACTTCCCAGTCCAGTTGAATGTGTGCCCTTTTGGCATTTTATGGTGCATTTCCCTCCCTTGCACTCTGGCCATGCTGTTTCCCTCTCTCTCTTTTTACTGTTGTACATTTCACACCAGGTGGTGACAAGCCTTGTGATTGCAGTGGAGACCATTGAATGAAAAGAGAGTCCCCCCCCCACCCCCGCTTCCCTTTTAGTGCTGGCCCGTGAACATACCATAACAATTAGATTAGATGCACCTAGAGCTGGGATTGATTGCATCTTGAATGGGAAATTAGAACATCTGAAAAATTCCTTTTTAGTTGGAACAGAAGAACAAGAAGGAAACGTTGGCTGGAAACCAGAAAAGAACTGTAAATCGCTATTAAAAGTTACTTCCTCTGCTTTACCATTGGCTGTGAAACAAACTTGCCTTAGGCTTATTTGTAGTTAATTATCTGTAGAAAACTTCAATTTGTGGACTGGCCTCAGAATGGGATTGATAACTCTGTTTACAGATAGGGTGAGTATCTAAAGATAGCAAATAATGCAAATGTCTCTTTTTTCATAAACTATTAAAGTAATTACAACTTGGGTGAGAAAAGAGGAAGGTAGACACTTCTGCCATTTAATTATAGTTTTTAACCAGTGTTTTAAGAAGCAGCTCCATAACAAAGAAGGAAAGAAAAATGAATGTATGAAAGAAAGAAAGAAAGTAAGTTACTTTGCATTCTCATCACCCTTTACATATAACATTTCAGATTTTGAAAGAGCTTTTCTGACTTCAAACTTCTTTTGAAGGAAATGTCATTGAGTAAAATGAGAAACAAAATAACCACATAAATACAAAATAACCATGTAAATATATTAAAGAAATAATTTCCCCTCCTTTAAAAATGTACACTATAGGGCTAGTTTAGGAATTCCCAAAATGGGCAATACCACCCTGCTGAACAACCTGGGAGGGGTGTTGAATAAAAATAAAGGGGCATCAAGAAAAATGAGAAGAAAATGTTGAACTCATGTATACACATGTTTCACCTGTTGTGTAACATGAAGTGATTTTGTGTATTTATTTTCCAAATTTCCCTTTTTGTATTACAGTCTTAACAAAACTGGAAATGAATTTGTTTAAAAAAAACTCGTATTAACCATTGACATTTATGTCTATTGAATTGTTGGTAATTTGTAAATAAGGTGTGGGTTAATAAGGAACAAA
Source organism: Anolis sagrei (assembly GCF_037176765.1). NCBI lineage: Eukaryota > Metazoa > Chordata > Lepidosauria > Squamata > Anolidae > Anolis > Anolis sagrei. The sequence goes on from NC_090026.1 coordinate 67,264,198, forward strand.
TTATTTAAATAAGGGCAAACTAAATTAAAACTATTATCTGATTTTAATTGCATATTGGTGTATTTTAAAGCATTAATTATTTCTTGATAAATGTATTTTATTTGACAATTTAATATCAAATACATACCGTATATGTAATGGTAGGCAAAGAACAAAACCCATGATGATTTGTTTACTCATAATCAGCAGTTGGAGGCTTTCAGTTCTGATTTCAACCAACAATTTGAAGATATTCTTAAAATGAACATACACAATTAGATTTTGGGACATTTTTCAAGTGCAAACACAGAAGAGTCTCAAAAATTACAAGAAGATCTGATAGAAGTAACAAGAAATGAGGAATTACTCTGGTTGATTTTAATAAATAATTTTGTAATTCCGCAATGCAAGATGTTATTTACAACATCTTTCTTTCTTTACTACATTGTAGAACATAGGGAGAAATGCAGATACATACAAGAATTCGGATTGTTCACTTAAAGAAAGTGGAATTCCACATGGGCACTGAATTTTTTTTTCTGAAAAGAGGACAGTAAGCCAAATAAGTTTAAGAACCTCTGGTCTGGTTAATGTATGAATTTGTTTTTAAACATACACCTAAAATGTAAGTGGTGAATTCAACAAAACATGCTTATAGCCACCTTTGTTTTGTACAGGCATGGTCAGTATGTATATTCATTAAGCATGTTTAGTACTTACCCAGGATTAATTGCAGAACCCAGGACGAAACCTAAAGAAAATGGCTCTTAAAGAAAATGGAAGACTGGATCTTATTCTTTTAACTTATGGTGTGAATGGCCTTTGCTCCCTTTTTACAGATGCTGTCTTTGATCCTTTGCAACAGCATTCCCTCCACATGGTGTAGGTGTAGAGCAACTTTGTTTCCAGGGAATTCATAGAATGGAATGTCTCCCATGTGGCCGTGGTGAATTCTAAGAATTCGAGGTTAACATTTTTGGTAGAATGCATATAAACAGGCATGATGCTGTAACTTCCTAATAGCAGTGCTCATACTGCTATTAGTTTTTTTAGTAACATAAAAAATAAAATAACAAAATAAAATTTCAAATACAAATATGTGCAATTTTTTTATTGTTAGCATCTTACTTAGTTGTTCATGAAATTTTGTGGTGCCTTGGTTATAAGCAGTGTATGTTCTCTATTGAAATGACTTGTCTTATGCCCTGTGGAGTGAAAATAAACTGTGTGGTCGAAGGCTTTCATGGCTGGAATCACTGGGTTGCTGTGAGTTTTCCAGGCTGTATGGACATGTTCAAGAAGCATTCTCTCCTGACGTTTCGACCACTTCTATGGCAAGCATCCTCAGATGTTGTGAGGTCTGTTAGAAATTAGGCAAGTGAGGTTTATATATCTGTGGAATGTCCACTGGCAGCATGAGGCAAGTGTGAATGTTGCCATTGGTCACCTTGATTAGCATTGAATGGCCTTGCAGCTATAAAGCCTGGCTGGTTGCTTGCTGGGGGAAATCTTTGTTGGGAAGTGTTAGCTGGCCCTGATTGATTCTTGCCTGCAATTCTCCTGTTTTTTTAACTGTTGCTCTTTATTTACTGTCCTGATTTTAGATGATTTTTAAAAAATACTGGTAGCCAGATTTTGTTTATTTTCATGGTTTCCTCCTTTCTGCCAAAATTGTTCATATGCTTGTGGATTTCAGTGGCCTGAAACTTGTTTCAGGGTTGATATTTTTCAATGTCATAATTTTTCCGGTTCAGTCAAGAATTACATGAGAAGCTTTTATGTTTTGGAGCAGGAGTACTGTACTTTTTCCACATAGACTAAAACATATTAAAATTGAGCACTTGGTATATTTTAATATTCTTGTAGTCCATGTGTACAAATTACAGCACTATCTAACAATCCGTGTTTGGAAAGTGTTGATAGTTATCTCAAGGACTTGCCTTTATCTTTCCACATGCATGGGGTGAGAATTAGACTCTGGTGATGCATAATAGAGTTATTAGATAATTCAAACAACACAGCTTTTTCAACCCTTTAAAAATGTACAGAGAAGGCAAAGGTTTTTTTGTTTTACTTGACAGATTATCCAGCTATTCTTTATCATTGTAATAACACTTTTTTGTGGTGTTTGTAAAATTTTGTGATATTTGTACATCTGAATACAGATTCCCCTCAAGTTTTACATGTTGGATTCATCAAGTGGGAAACTAATATGTATTACATAAAACGGACATTAACACTGACATAGTTACATATCCCAATGTGCTTAGAATTAAAGCTGGAAATATGAAAAGTTAATACAAACTTGTGAAATATACACCACTTCTCAGTGTGACGTGCCTGCTCATTTGACAAAACATTTACTTTCTCTTCATCCCATATAGTAGTGATTTATTTTGGTGTTATGGATAGTTAACGTATGCAAAACTATTGCAATTCTATATCTATATAAATAAAAATGTAATGTTTGTTTGTGGGATTAACATAACTCAAAAACCACTGGACGAATTGACACCAAATTTGGACACTATCGCTCATAAAAACACAGCAAAGGGGAGTTAAAAAGCCAAAAAAAAAAAAAAAAAAAGCAAAAAAAGCAAAATGTACTTATTCCAAGTTACAAACTTTCTTCTCCTTGGATTTCTTTGAACGTCCCATTCCCTGCATATTTCCATTTTCCTATTCCTGGACTGCAACTCCCAGCAATCCTCCAGATAGATAGATTAGATAGGGATAGATAGATAGATAGATAGATAGGTAGGTAGGTAGGTAGGTAGAAAGAAAGATATATTAGGAGGACTGCTGGGAGATGCAGTCCAAGAATAGGTAGAGAAGGAAGAAAGGGGAGAAAGAAGAAGGGAAAGAAAAGGTGGAGGGAGGAAGGAAGGAAGGAGAGAAATAGAAAGAAAAAAAAGGGAAGGAAGGAAATAGGGAGGAAAGGAAGGAAGGAGAGAAAGAAAGAAGAGAAAGAAGGGAGTGAATGTTGGCCACAGCAAGGCGTGGCGGGTTCAGCTAGTCTTTAATATTTGTGTAGAATAGTATAAGTGGCACTTTTAACAAGGATCTTAGTCACATGACATTTATGTTTCAAAGAGGAGACTTATGTTAGCTTAGCCAACTGAGGGCTTAACTACACTTGTCCTATACCCAGAAGTTGACTGGAAGTCGCTTCTGGATAATAATAATAATAATAATAATAATAATTTATACCCCGCCACCATCTCTCCAAGGGGACTCGGGGCGGCTCACATGAGGCCAAGCCCAACAAAATACATCAGTAAAAACAACAAACCAACCAAGCAAGCAAAACACAATACAAATATCATAAATAACATATAAACAGTAACATATAAGAGATTTAAAACACTGTGGGCAGGGCTGGATGTAGTAGATTAATTTTTTTTAAATACTGAGCGTGACAGCAGTAGGATATCTAAACAGGGTTTTTTTGAGGGTAATGTAGGGAAATCAATCCAACGGGTAGATAAAGTGCTTTAGATGACATATTACAGAAAATTGGTCAAATCAGGGCATTATTTCCTTTATTCAGGGAAGGCACACTGGAACAGCCATGTTTTCAAGCTCCTCCTAAAGACTGCCAATGTGGGGGCCTGCCTGATATCCTTGGGGAGGGAGTTCCAGAGAAGGCCCTCTCCCTCGTCCCCACCAATCATGCCTGTGAAGAGGGCAGGAGCGAGAGCAGGGCCTCTCCAGATGATCAAAGAGATTGTGTAGGTTCGTAAACAGAAATGCGGTCACGCAGGTAGTCGGGTCCCAAACCATTCAGGGCTTTATAGGTAAGAACCTGCACCTTGAATTGAGACCAGAAAATGAATGGCAGCCAATGGAGCTCTTGATGTCCAGAGACTCCTGATCCTTAACACAGGATAAATAAGGTAAAACCCATGTAACTTCACATTAAGTCAGGGAATGCTCCAGCAAACCAGTCCATACATGCCAGTGTCTCCATCACATTTCCCATTATCTCAGCCGAGCAGCAGCACAGGAAAATGGGAATGGATTAAACCCATGTCAAAGTTCCAGAGAAGTCTGGTTGTTCCAATGTCTGCAGGATAGTGAATTCCAATTTTTAGTCCTGATTTTACTCTGAATTTGTGCAAGATGTTGAACCCTATTCCCAAGAAGGATTAATACTTTGGATAACAACTTCAAAGTTCAGACTGTAATCCAGAATACCTGTACTGCTTCCCCATTCACAAGAGAGCTATTGGCCTGCCTCATAAATGCCTTTCAAGATATTCAATCCAATGCAGTTGTTGCTTGCAATTAAAAAAATTACCTTGCTGTGACAGAAAGACAGAGGGTGTTCTGTTTGTTTTGGAGATGTGCTTATAGTCTAGTGCCTAAACATATGCCTGCAGAAAGTCTTAGATTCAGTCATTGGATTGTCTCAGGCAGTGAGCTGGAAAAGAAGTGTGCCTGCTGAGATATTGGAGAGCTGTTGTTAATCAAAGTGGAGATTACCAAAATCCATGTATCAGTCACCTACTGCAGCCTCTCAACCTGCAGTTTGCCTGTGTGCAAAGTGTTCATTCAGTTCTGGTGTGCTGTGCTTTTCATAGCAGCACACAGCTTTTTTCTCATAGCATACTTGTCCTGTTACAATCTGTGACTTTGTTTCATGACAGTACTTGCCTGAAAGGGCTTTTCCTAGACAGATATGGAACATAATCAGGGCAGCATAGGAAGCCTTTGTGTGCGCTATACTGCAGAGAGGAAAGCCAGGGCAGTGATCCAGTTACATATTTTTTGCTGCTGCTTAATAACTTTGTGGTTAATGTACAAGGAAGTAGTGTTAAGACTGCTCCACAAGTCACCTTGCCTGACCTCATAGTATTTATTTATTTATCGTGTCAGGAGCAGACCGAACAGTTGCATTGTATTTTTTAACAAACAAACAAACAGACAAAATACAAAATTTGCAAGCTTGGTAGTTGATTAAATGTCCTTTGACCAGTATCTGGGCACTTGGAGTGCCTCTGGTGTTGCTGCAAGAAGTTCCTCCATTGTGCATGTGGCAGGGCTCAGGTTGCATTGCAGCAGGTGATCTGTAGTTTGCTCTTTTCCACACTCGCATGTCGTGGATTCCACTCTGTAGCCCCATTTCTTAAGGTTGGCTCTGCATCTCATGGTGCCAGAGCGCAGTCTGTTCAGTGCCTTCCAAGTCGCCCAATTTTCTGTGTGCCCAGGGGGGACTCTCATTTGGTATCAGCCATTGATTGAGGTTCTGGGCTTGAGCCTGCCACTTTTGGACTCTCGCTTGCTGAGGTGAAGCGACCAGAAGTGACCTCATAGTAACTAGCTATGGTATCACAATCTTCTAATGGGGGTTCCTACAAGTGAAGACCACAAGCAAAACTTCAACCTCTGTATTTGTGTTTTGCTGGGATAAGGATGGTGGAAGTCAGGAAGGGATTGCAGTAATATAGGGGAGCAGGATAAAAGAGATATTAAAAATGCAAAAATATGGACGAGAAGGAGTGTGGTCTTTTAATAGTAAAAAATATGAATGTATTTTATATGTATAAGAAAACTGGGGAATTGCAAATAATCTACAATGATAGATTTTTTTAAGATAGTGGGATAAATTGATATTATACTAGAATCAAAAGAATAATTTTGGGGTGGGTGTGAAGAAGTGTTAGAAGATGTATAAATATGAATAATAATTATCTAACTTATGGCAGAATTCAAAATTATAATAATTTAGTGTGACAGGAAAAATGTGGGGAGGTACCAAATTGTATGATTCATGTTTTAAAAGGGAGAGTGAGAAGTACTGAATTTTTATTCAACTGCAAGTTTATGTTCTTTTTCTGTCCACTGGTCTGATTTGTGTGTGTGTGTGTGTGTGTGTGAATTAACTTTTTTGAGTACTAAGACAACAGAAAGGCAGGTTAATAAATAAATGAATAAGTAAAGTTTCCTATTTGTAATTGTGATTATTTACAAGTTCTCTGTGAACTCAGAAATATGGGTCATATTGTTTCTCTGTGTAGATTTCTTAGACCTGTGTTTTGATGATAAACTCACCCCCCCCCCCTCACCTGCAATCATATAAGCCATGGTTTCGCTCCAAATTGCACTTTCAGCTTCACTATTGGAAGGCATGGAGAGAGAGTTGGCATGAAGATAGGAGGAGGGCAGGTTGTGTGAGTTCACTGATGGCAGGCATATAAGATATTAGTAAACTGGACACATCAGAACTGATGCCAGTCTCACCTAATGCTTCTCGGCCTTTTGACTAAGATCAAGTGTAGTACCTAACCAAAAGCTACATTTACTTGTAACCAAACATCCAGTCTGTAATGAGGTAGCAAAATATTCTTACATGGTTGCAACAATGCAGCTGTGTGAGAAAGTTCCAGGAGAGGATTTCTTTTGACGTGCCAATGGGGTGTCACCTGAGTCAAGTGAACTTTGTCTATTGTGGAATATGTTTTCCAGCAAAGGGAGAAGGGAAGGTGGATAGATTCACTACTCAGTACAATTAAGCAAGATAGCATTCTCTTCTTTCGTGTGGCATAGGTGAAGAGCAGATGAGAAATAGAGTACCTATCTAACATTTATGTCTAAATAGGGATTGTATAAAGGCGAGAAGCACTAGCAGTTGATGAAGATGGAAAGCAGAAATCACTTTAGGGAAGAAAGAGACATTTATGGAGAAAAACACCCTGTCCCAGTGAAAAGAAAATTAAGCTGGGACCACCCTAAATGCTGCCAGTCCACTGTCTTTATGAGTGGTAGTAAAAGGAAACTTGTCTTACTGGAGAACAGGTGAAGGTCACAGGAAGTTAAAGGATTTGAAGGGGTATGCCACAAACTTAACGAAGTCCAAGGGCAGGATTCATTTAGATAGTGATCCTCAATATAATGCAATCCTTTGCATTATAGTCTGCTCTGTCCTTTGTTATGGTAATCTGGCTAGTCATCAATTCATCTGCTTCAGAGTGAAAGATCAAAACTGTATTTTTATCCTTGCAAAACAGGCATTCCATTAGGGAAGTGCTTCCCAAAGTGAGCAATATTGGCCTCTGGAGGGTGCTAGAATGATCTGGGGGGGGGGGGGAGTGGTGATGGTAGCTGGTAGGTTGGTGGCAGGAAAGTGTTGTGTGAGTAAGGGGGTTGGAGAGTGGCAGGTGGTGGGCAAGTGATGAGCGATGAGCAAGGGGGCAGGTGGCGGGCAAGCAGCAAGTGATCAAGGGAGGGTGGGTGGTGGGCAAATGGGTAAGCAAGCATGTGAGGGCGGGAGTGGGGGGCGGGCGGCCCATATGCCAGAAGAGAGGACACTGCATGTTCCTTCTGGCATGTGTGCCAACAGTTCACCCCCACTGTTGTAGGATATAGAGAGAAACATAGATACATTTTATAAACCTTCACAGATTTGTTGCTGCAACTTTCTACAGTAATCTTCACAAGTTGCGTAATTATTGAATTTGATTCCCGTTCACAATTGGGGGGGGGGGGTTGTGTTAATATGCTGTATATTGGCCCCAATAATAAAGAGGAGGAAACAAATGGCCCTCTTAGTATGCTGTGTATTGGACCCAATTATAAGGCTAAGAATATCAATGGTCCTCCCAGTAACAGTGTTACTACAGGATTCAAAATAGCAGTGTTATTGAGAGGCTCATGATTGATCATGAATTCCAAAACATAGTCGCAGAACCCATATGATGTGGCTTATTTCAGGCTGTAGGGGTTGAAGTCTGGAGGGCCTGATTCCACTGAAGATAGTTAAAATCGGAAGGTTGTTATACGTTCCTTGCAGTGTCAAGATCTGGCAGTATAGGCATGAACCAACCACAGGTTCCTCACCCAGGCAGAAAAGAAATTTGCGTGACAGTAGAATATGGGATCTTCATCCCACAGCTTCTAAATTAAATCTTCAGAACAATAAAAGAAGATGAACTGATGGATTGGCAAAATGCTAAAATTCTGAGACTTCCCAACAATCCTACCATGATGGCAGTCAAAAAAGGAACATGAGTTTTGTCAGGAACACACAGTCAGAGGTGGCCCTAGGTCATTTTCAATGGTAAGCAAACAGTATTTTGTCCCCCCCCCCCCCCAACCAATCACTGATATATATTTTCTGTTCGTTGTGGGAGTTCTGTGTGCCATATTTGGTTCAATTCCATCATTGGTGGAGTTCAGAATGCTCTTTGATTGTAGGTGAACTATACATCCCAGTAACTACAACTCGCATATGTCAAGGTCTATTTTTCCCCAAGAGCACCCCAAGAGCGCCCCTGGGCAAAATCAACTATACTGCAAATGCTTACTTTGCATAGTGGGTTGAGTCGCCCTTGCACACAGTTTATATGCATGCAGATGAAGAGATAGGGTTACTGCCGCAATGCACCTCTAGTAGCTTTTGATGGCACAGAAGCAGGCACAGAATGACCCATATGCGTGAGTCACTAAGATTATGAAGAAATATTTTTTAAAGATTAAATCAATACAGTTGAATGCTGATGAACAGTGATTAGTAAATGTTGTCTCCCAAGCTGTCCTAGGTATCCTATCTCTGAGGTTATAAGACCTTTCCCCAGATGCTAGCTATCTTGACATCCTGAATTCTCGGACTGTGGCCGAGAGCTGAACCATGAACATGAACCACTGTTGTTGTTTTTAATATTTATTCCTATCCCATTTTCATCTCTTAATTAAGACCCAAAGTGGCTCTTAATGCATTTAAAACACTTTCTAGCCTTCCGAGGGAGCATTAACACTGCAGAATAAATACAGTTTGACTGCATGTTGATTGCCATAGCTAAATGCTATGCAATGCTGGGATTTGTAGTTTGGTAAAGTGGTAGCATTCTTTGACAGAGAAAGCTAAAGGCCTTGTTAAACTTTAGCCCCCAGAATTCCATGGCACTAAGCCATGGCTATTATAGTGTTGTCAAAGTGCATTCCTTTTATGGCATATATGCCCCCCAAGGAAGCTGAGGCGGGATAAACAGAAGAGGTTATTTGTCCTGCCTATTTCTCTGGCCACCCCTGGAGGGTGGCAGCTAGAAATGTGCACACTGGGCCTGTTTACAAATTCAACTTGAAAAGAAACCTACTGGATCTATCTTGTTCATAACCTGGGGACTGCCTGTACCATGTATGGAACCATGAGCATTTTTGAGCTGAAGTAATTGATCTGTAGGTATGTAAGTTGTTCTCTCTTGAGTAAAGGAAGTTGGCAGAGGTATAACATAGGTACGGATGTGCTAATATAACTGATGTGGGATGGGGTAATAGAGTGAACAAAGGATTACAGGACTCCTTCATCTCTAAATGCCTGGGATTTCAGCTTGTGTAGCTTTTCTGACCTTGTTTGACACACACCACCTGCAACAGTATTTATACACACATGGTATAGGATGGAGAAAGTACTGAAGCTTAGAGTTCACTTTTTACCCCAAGATAGATAGATTTATCAAGGGACTGAAAAAAGATACTGCACTGCAGAATGCCATAAATTGTGGAAAAGGGCTACATAATTACTAAAGAGGAAAATGTGAAAAATTCTGTTTTGGATCTTCTCCATCTTAATTCATTCATAGTTTCCACCATCCTAATAAAAGCAGTCAGTATTGGTTGCAGCAAGATAAGATGATGAATGAGTGCCTTGAGCTCTTTGGTTGAAAATAAATACTAGAATTATTTTTAAAAACTTCCTGTTTGATGAATAACATACCTGTTGGTACAAGTCCTGAAGACATGCCAACCTATGCACTACTCTAAATCTCTTAATCAGAAAGGATCACTGCTTCAGGCAATAGACACTATTTGCCATAGCAGATAGGTGGTTTGTGGTGATCTTGATCAGCTATAGGAATAATTTGTACTGCCTAAAATATTATTGAAAAAAAACCCCACCAATTCTTGTGCTTTATTAAGCAGCTTAGATTTGTAACTATATGTTATGTTCTTTTTAGAAAACCCCATGAACAGAGATAACATGTTAAAATGTTAATATGAGGAGCGGCTTAAGGAGCTGGGCATGTTTAGCCTGAAGAAGAGAAAGCTGAGAGGAGATATGATAGCTATGTATAAATATGTGAGAGGAAGCCACAGGAAGGAGGGAGCAAGCTTGCAAAGGCCTGTGACACTGCAAATTGTATTGCTCTCTGGACCATCCTCTTGAAAATCGAATGTCCTGATAAATTTGTAAACATCCTGTGGCTCCTCAATGATGTCATGATTTGAAAGCAATGGCTCCTAAAGTGTGACACATTTCAGGTGAGATTAGGTATCAAACGGGGATGCACTATTGCCCCAACCTTATTTCCCATCTTCATTGCTATGATTCTACAGCTTGTTGATAGGAAGCTTCCCACTGGGGTGAAAATCACATATTGGACAGATGACAAGCCCTTTAATCTCAGCAGGCTGAAAGCCAAAAGTAAGGTAACAACAATTTCTGTTGTAGAACTCCGACATGCTGATGGTAACATAATCTATGCTCATTCAGAGGAAGACCTACAAGTATTTAAACTTTTAAACGCTTTCGCAGAAGCATATGAAAAGCTTGGCCTCTCACTGAACATTGAGAAAACCAAAGTGCTCAACCAGCAGGAAGCAACCAACTCCCCTGCAATGCCAGAAATAAAGCAATGGCGCAATGCTAGAAAATGTTGACAGCCTTTTCTAACTTTTCTAACTACTTTCGACTTCTGGAAAGATTCCATCAAGCATTGCCTTCTAAAAGTCCTGCAAATCTCTTGGAAACACAGGTGGACAAATGTCAGCATTTTGGAAGAAGCAAGGACCACCAGCACTGAAGTGATTATTTTCTGCCATCAACTTTGTTGGACTGGCCACATTGTCCAAATGTCCAATCACCATCTCCCAGAACAGTTAGTTTATTCTCAGTTCAAGAATGGAAAAAAGAATGTCGGTGGACAGTAAAAGAGATTTAAAGATGGTCTTAAAGCTAACCTTAAAAAAGGTAGAATAAACACTGAGAACTGGGAATCCCTGACCTTCAAGCATTCTAACTGGAGGTCAGCTGTTACCAATGGTGCTATTTATGTCTTTTGAAGAGGCACAAATAGAGCCCAAAAGGAAAAAATGTGCTGATAGTGCCTGCATTTTCCTTTTTCTCTCACCAAGGAATTTGCAAAGTTTCTAGTGTTATAGAACAGCACAGATGTTAAATAACAAGTAAAAAAACCAAATGAAGTTGTGTTGGGTTATAGCAGGTATATTTCAACCATTCCATACAAACATTCACATTTTGCTGAATGGTCTGTCTTACCTTACCATGTGTTAATAGTTTCTTTAAACCTACTTGTATTCCTGCTGAAGAGGCATCTGTGTGCTGTGTAATCAACATGCACCAGATGTTTAACAGTCCAAACAAGTTGTATCAAGAGATATTATGTAAACATTTGGGTTAGGATAGAGTAACACTGTTGATTTGCTTAACAGCTGTGCTACATTGAGGAATAGTTGGCATAAACTGTTGGTTGTTTTGACATATTGTTGGCCCACTGCACCAGGTTAAGAGAAATGTGGAAATTAAGAATTTTGTGTTCATATGGTCACTGTAACAACAGTACATTATCAGTAGTGGACGATCAGCCAAATCTGGCAACATATACTGTAACTGGTTGATTATACGAGGGGCATTCATTAAAGATTTCCCATGATCCATTTCTATTTATCGCAGGATGCTGAAACTGCACATGTGGAATGATATAAGTCTCTATAGGTTACATGCCAATTTACAACTCAGAACTGATAATGGTCTTGATTTTACAGGTGCTGAAGTGTTGTGAGGTTTGATAATGGACCCAGTGGAATACATAACAGTCATCAAGATCCTTTACTTGAAAGGCTGCACACCAACGGAGACGTTCAATGAGATGAAAGAGGTTTATGGTAATGATTCCCCATCATATGATGTAGTCAAGAACTGGCATCATCAATTTAAATGTGGTCAGACTTTGATGCAAACAGCTCAATTTCCAGGATGACCCCACTTTGCTATTTATGAACACACCACCCAGCAAGTGAAGGTCACCATTTTGAAAAATCACTATGTAACCATTCACCACTTAGCCCAAAATGTCAAGACTAGTATGGGGTCTGCGCGAAAAAATCCAAGACTATCTTCACATGCATAAGGTATCCGCTTGCTAGGTCCCACAGCTGCTCACACCTTTCCAGAAGCAAGAACGAGTTGAATGCTCTCACGCTCTATAGACAATGTGCCATGGAAACCAGGAGGACCTTTTCAACAGACTGATCGCACAGGACGAAAGCTGGGTCCGTCACTATGATCCTGAGACTAAAGTCCAGTCAATGCAATGGAAGCATCATGACTCACCACCTCCAAAGAAGGCACGTGCCCAAATCTCGGCAGGCTCACAGTATTTTGGGTCCAGCATGGAGCGGTATTGATGGATTTCCTAGCAAAGGGTACCATGATCACTGGGACCTACTATACTTCACTGCTGCAGAAATTGCCGGAGGCCATTAAAACAAAAAAATGTGGCATGCTCACCAAAGGTGTCCACTTTCTGCTAGACAGTTCACAATTGCAACAGTTCACAACTCACATGTTGCCCAAATGGGAGCATGCTCCTGTGACTTTGAAATTCTACCGCATCCCCCTTATTCACTTGACCTTGCATGATTGGACTTCCACCTCTTTCCAACAATGAAGTTATTTCTGAAGGGCAAAAGCATTTTTCAAATGATGCAACTTTGATTTCCAAAGTCACAACATGGCTTTTGGAGCAAGCAACCTGTCAACTTCTACAAACAAGATGTTTACACTTGCTTAAAAAGATGAAAGAAGTGTGTGTCTCTAGGTGGGAGCTATTTAGAGAAGGACTAATAACTGTGCCAAGTTACATTGCTCTTAGTCTACAGGAAGTGGTTCAGGAGAAATCTTTAGTGAACACCCCTCATATTTGTAACGTAATACTTAAATTGTAAATCTGTAACTGTATTCTTGGGAGTAGGTATGTGCGTGCAGGCCAATGTACCTTCAACGTATCTGTAAATTTATGGTGTCCCCATGAATCTTATAGTCCCCCCCCCCACAGGTGATTAATGGCCGATGGCAACTGGTATTTGTTGGTGATCTCCCATCTAAGTACTAACCAAGATCAGATGGGATATGATGCCTCTAGGATGTAGGCACTATTAAATAAGTAGATCTTACTTCTGAGACATGCATAGGAATGTGCCACTGAGCATTCCCCATTGGAATAGATGGTGATGGATGTGTTTATTTTCTGTTAGGTCATGCTCATTTTCTGCTGACTTATTTAACAAGATTTACAGAGGCTTGATATTACTGATGATGGTAAAAGCTTTTTTTTTTTCTCTTAGGAACATTACTTTTTGTATGTAGAAAGAGATCCATGAAGTCTAATTTGTGTGAGTACTATTTCACAGGGAATGTGGTATACTTTGCTATCTGGTGCTTCAAACATACTTTGTTTTCATTCTCTAAATTGATTCTTGACATTACATTTGTAAAATGAAAAGTATTTGCAGGAAAGAAGAAAGCAAAAAAGAGGAAGAACTTCAGTATATGAATAACATGTATGGGTACAGTACATGGAACCATGCATTCTTTCAAAACAAGGATTAGGTGAAATGCCAGTGTAGTATAGTTCATTATAGTATAGTTTTGTGTGTGCTTATTTAGGCATCAAAATGTGTTCATGGGAAAATCTAAGTAAATGTCCTTTCACAGTGCAATCCTGTCATGCCTGCTCAAAAGCCCCATTAATTTTACTTCAGGTGTACTCTTAGGCATACAAGTAGATACAGGATTGATGCCTTACACTGCATTGCATGCAGTAAGTGTCAGTTGTGCTTTGATGCTCCTTCTACATCAATAGTTCCCAACCATTTGACATTAATATCAGGTGAATTCAAAACCAAATCTTTTGTCTCATTTCTGGCACTTATATGACTGATATTAATACAGCCTATTTTAAACCTACAGTCTTGGCTATGTTTTATTGATTATCTTATTTAATTTAGTATGGGTTTTATATACTATTTTATGTATGTTGTTTTATGTAAATTTTCTTTGTTAATGATTTTATTATATCTTGTGTATTTTACTGCACTATCACGTGCTTTTGTAAGCCATCCTGAGTCCCTTTTAGGAGATAGTGATATGTAAATAATAATAATAATAATAATAATAATAATAATAATAATAATAATAAATTACTATTCATGTGGACAGAATTGCCAGTGTAGCTACTCATTAGAATTGTCCTGCCTTGGATTGACCAATTGCATAGAATTGAGCCATGTTAGCTTCCCTTCCACTGTGTCAAGTCTATGTTGTAATGTTAATATCCTTATGAGCCATCACATCTTAATTCCAAGAAACTAGCTTTATGATCACAGCATATATGTAGAACTACTTCTTAATTCAATCTAAATTTGATTTTGAAGAAATGTTTATATTTAAGTAGTGTTCCAAGTTTACTAATATTCTATTTCTTCCAGTTGTGTGTGTGTGTGTGTGTATGAATCAACATACCAAAGGAAGCTGGTTTCTGGTCATCATAGATGGAATTTACTTGAAGGCACACTACAAAATGCCCTATTATTGTAGCAGGAGCGTTTATAATTTTATGTAAGTAGTTATCTAGTCCTTTATTTCCCAGATTAGTTTTTTACTGCCTTCCTATCTTTTTGGATTTGCCTCCTCCCACATTTCCAGGATGATATGAGTTTTGAAATTCTCCCATCGACACTTATCAGTCCATGGCAAATAAAGTCTTCACAACATTTAAGATAGTGGATTCTGATAACATACAGTTCAAAATATATAAGGATTTTAAAGCTAGAAATATCAGAGCCTTTGCAGGAACTGCCTGTTGTTTGCAGTTCATACATACATACATACATACATACATACATCTCTCTCTCTCTCTCTCTCTCTCTATATATATATATATATATATTATGCTCTGTTTGTTTTGAGTGACATCATAATTCAAAATCCACTGGATGATTTGCTGCCACATTTGGCCACAAGACACCTACCAACCCAAGGAGTGACCAAAAAAAAATTGATTTTGTCATTTGGGAGTTGTACTTGCTGGGATTTATAGTTCACCTATAATCAAAGAGCATTCTGAACTCCACCAACGATGGAATCGAACCAAACTTGGCACACAGAACTCCCATGAACAATAGAAAACACTAGAAGGGTTTGGTGGGCATTGACCTTGAGTTTGGGAGTTGTAGTTCACCTACATCTAGAGACCCCTGCGGACTCAAACAATGAAGGGTTTAGACCGAACTTGGCACAAATCTTCCATATGCACAAACATGAACACAGATGGAGTTTGGGGGAAATAGACCTTGACATTTGGGAGTTGTAGTTGCTGGGATTTATAGTTCACCTGTAATCAAATAGCATTCTGAATCAAACCAACAATAGAATTGGGCCAAACTTCCCACACAGAACCCCCATGGACAATAGAAAATACTGTATTTTCTGGTGGTTTTTGGCGACTCCCCTGACACCCCCTCGCAACCCCCTAGGGGTCCCGACCCCCAGGTTGAGAAACGTTGCCTTAAGGCCATCCAGTCCAACTTCCTTCACCAGGACAAGAAAACATAATCAAAGCCCTCCTGACAAAGAGCCATCCAGCCATAGATATAGATAGATAGATATGATTCACACACATATATATGTGTGTATATGACAGATGTATCATAGATTTGAAGGGGACCCATAAAGAAGTTCAGTTATATGTTACCTGTTCCAGAGTAGGCAAACCAGATAATCTCTACATCAACACTGACAAAGAAAAAACAAGAAATATTGTTTACCCACAAGCATAAAGAAATTACATATATTAGAAACCACTTTCTCGTTACTTTATTTTCCAGATCACCAGACTGGGCCACAGCAACACATGGCAGGGGACGACTCGTACATATATACACATACACACAGTAGTTGTACTTTGATATAATCCATTATTAGCAAACTTGAATTGAATTAAGATGCTATTTTTTTGCATCTACTATTGTAAAAGAAAATCTAAAAATCTAATATAGACAAATAGATTGCAGCAAAGAAATTCAGTGATTTCATAAAGAAACTTGAATTAAATTGAACCATTTTTTTAAAAAAAGCTTGGGTTCTTTTTCAATTTAATCTTAGAAGCATATCTTTAGTCATTTCTAGGGACAAATATATGGAGTGTCAAATGAGAGGATGATATGCTTTGGAAATTTAAGATAAAAGCTGCGCTGGAGAAAATGTGTAAGAGTGACAGAGACTAATGTATATGCATTATACAGAATAAGCATATTGGAATATATCTTCATATTATTTTTGCTAGATATTGGAGGGAGATCTGGACAAAGAGTTGTTCAGGTTCAGTGCTTCCCATAACATGAGAAAATGGCCAGGCATAATGAAGCTTACATGTTTATTCATTTGACAAAGAAATGTGTTGATTTTTAAAATAAAATGAAACTTTGGATTAGCAGAATCTTGTGGATAAATGGCATATAAATTGTTCAGTTCCTTAATTCATCTAGTTTCAGTTGAGGTCAAAGTCATGCAAGGTGGATTACATTAAATCATCAACAGAAACCCTTGATTTGAGACATTGGCTTCTATTCTCTCACCTGTTTAGCCTGCAGAAGAGAAGGTTGAGAGGAGACATGATAGCCATATTTGAAAGGGAACGGAGATAGTATAATGAGGAACACTTATTGTAGGTGCTGTTCAGAAGTGTATGTTTTTATGTATACATACACAGTATATGTAGTTTTTGGGAGGGAGGGAAGATTGGAAGCAATCATACCAATGATTTCTATTTAATTTTGATTAAAAATGTAATTTTTGCAGTATGATTGTAAAAATAAAAAATTGAGATCAGGAAAAATGCTTTAAATATTCAAAAGGATGTAATAAGGAAGAGGGAGCTACTGGTGCCCTGGAAACTAGGACTCAGAGCAATGGGTTCAAATGAAAGGAAAGGAGATTCCACCTGAACATTAGGAAGAACCTCTTGATTGTGAGAGCTCTTCAGTAGTGGAACTCTACCGCAGAGTTTTCTTTGGAGACTTAAACAAAGGCTGGATGGCAGTCTGTCGGATGTGCTTTGATTGGACCTTTCTTGCATGGCAGGGGTTGGTGGGTCATCATGTGGTCTCTTCCAACTCTAAGATTCTCTTATCTTCTCATTTTGTGATCCATAACTGCTCTGTATTCAGCAAGATTATATACTCTTAATTGTGAAACTATGTGAATGCCACCCCATGTAAACTTAAGAAATAGCATCTGGTTTGGGAAAAGAAGGTATCTTCAAACTCTGAACACAAGAGGATGAGGTTTCTTCTGCCTTTCTATCAGTACGTGAAGGTGTACCAGTCAGAAGCATGACCTTAATGCAAGTCCTTGTTGCATCCTTGCAACAATTTGTTTATTGTTGTCTATTGTCTATTGTTTATATTATTTTCTCTATCTGTTGATTGTTGTAAGCCACCCCAAGTCCCTTCAGGGAGAGGGGGCAGGGTCTAAATAAAGCTGCTGCTGCTGCTGCTGCTGCTGCCGCCGCCTCCTCCTCCTCCTCCTCCTCCTCCTCCTCCTCCTCTTCTTCTTCTTCCTGGTTGCTTGCAGGAGCAGGGTAGAAAAGTCATCCTCCTTGCGAGCTGATCAGAAGTGAATTGACTTCTTTTTGCTGATACGACTGCTGGCTCTTAAGATGGATTGGGAAGGGAAGAGTTGGGCCAAAAGATATTACTTAGTTATGCATAAATAATTACAATACTGGTAAATAGCCAAGGTAGAAGATTGGCAATTATACTTAACATTTCTACAACTAGAGTTAATTTGCAACTTCACAAACATTTTTTTAAAAAAACTGTAGATTGGAAAAGAAATAAGAGTTTTCTTGGTTTTTCATGTTGTATAGAACGTAAACATGTGTAAATGTGATGAAGCCAATTCATTTTTATGAGAATCTAAGTATAGGTGTAACTAGCTTGTTTGTGAATTATAATTTTAACTGCTATTGTTAAAGAGAGTCAAGAGAATTTAATGTTTTATTTATAAAAACACATCCAAATTAAATAAAAAACTATAAATATATATTTTTAATTTTTTGTTTAAAAATTCACCAGTTTTAATTTATTTTTTATTTATTTATTTTATTTCTACCCAGCCTTTCTCCCTGTGGGAGCTTGAGTGACTCACAATTATATGAGACAACATAATAAATTTAAAAACAGCAAATACAAAAATAAATAAAAAAACAAGAACAATTAAATATTTGTGTCATGGATAAATACAATTAAGATATAAAAATGCATTTAGAATTACGTTTGAAACTCACAATCCCACAGAATCCCACCCACAACCACTCTGCCGCATACAACCACCCTGCCACATCCTCCTCCAAATGCCTGCTGACAGAGAAAGTTCTTTAGCTTCTTTGTTCTTATAGTAAGGGGTTTTAGAATATGATTTTTGCATGCAATTTCAATAACATTTATCAGGGAGAAAAATTACCTAATACAGTATATTAGTACCTACATCTGTGGAAATATGCATAGGACTGTACTATTTGACTTTCTGGAGCCACTTTGGCTTCTGGCAAAATGGGCAGTAAGGATAAGTTCAGTCTGTTTTAGTAAAGCTCAGACACAATAATCCAGTTGGAAGTGGATTAAAACTAACTAGTTTCCCTGTGCAGCACCTACACAAATAATCCAGGAACTGGTTTGAGGCTAGAACAGTGGTCACACAGTATCCGCTGGTGGTGAATCAGAACAGAACTTAGGAACCACAGTATATGTGTTTAGACAGCCTCCAGAAAATAAAGGCTTTTTTCCTTATACAGTGCTGATAAACAGATCCATGTCCATTTGGGATCAGTGCTGGGCTGTGGTAGGGAACATAAAAAGGGAATAAAGGGGCGGAAAGTGAGAGTTCCCATAGGAATTATGTGGCTTCAAGTCCTGGGAGAGTCATTGTTTACCTTCCATCCAGCTATGTGTGTTTTTAAAGTGCTTCAGCTTTAACAAGCATTCCACATTTTCTGATCCCAGTTTTGAACCCTATATGGGATACATTCTGATCAGCCTCAGGTGATTTTTTTGGTTTGTTCCTGACTTTTAGGTGAGTTTTAAAAATTGATCAGTAATACAGTGAGCATTGAGGGTTTAAATCTTGTGGGTACTCCATCTTTGAACCGTCTTGGATTGGATTATAATGTCTGGGTAGACTTGCCCTCAGTAAATCCTCTGAGTAGCAAAGTTCTGCTGCACTTTGGATTACTCCTAATGGCAATTTTGATTTAAAAAGATTGCATTTTTGTCACAGGATGTACACTATAGCATATTTAGCTTTTAGCTTCAGTTCCAGGGAGCCATCCTCCCAAAGAACAGAGCTATAGCAGCAATGGTTCATTTAAGTGAAATCTTCATCTGACATCTCTGTTCTGGAAAGCCTAAACATGGAGAAGTAGTTTACAGATATGCTTACAGGTGCTTTTACTGACCAGGTATTGTACATTGACATTTTTGCCCAGTGTTTGCTAAAAAGCAGAATTAGCAATTCATAATTCTTTAAAATTAGTGTCTTTTTCTATTTGTTTGGAAATGGGACACATTCTATGAGACAGAATAGCTCAGTCCAGACTTTAATGTATTGATCAGAGCGTTCATATTTATTGCCTGTCTCAAAAATATAGGTTATACAGATGAAACTGAACCCCTTAGAACTGATGTCTACTCAAAAAGTATACAAAATAAAGGATTTGTGCTTTTTTGCTTCATTCTCATGTAAAATGGGATGTTAAATGGTATTAGACAGATCCTGTTTCAAGAGTAAAGTGAATGAGAAGTGTTCCTTTGACTAAACAGAGCCTCTTCTAAATCATAATGGTGGATGAATTATTGCCATAATTGTGCTCATTTGCATCATTTTTCCATTAAGGTTTTGGGCTAAGTAAACATTGTCTGATTTCATTACTTCTGCTGATACTACTGGAACAATATTATAAGTCTCTGAAAGTCTAACTGCAAGAATCACTTAATTCTATTTCTCCATCCCTCTACCTTACATTTGCATGCACTTTGTGGCAGGTACCTGCTGTCTTGTACCTCATAAGACAGCATACATGTATACGCGGTATAAATAAGAAATTATCACAACAAGTTTATACTGGTTTCTAAAACTAAAGTCAGATACTATGAAGCAGTGGTTAATATTATGCCACAAAGCAGCTGGAAACAGCAGCCATCTTGATTATAATAAGATACGAGTGCTGGCATTTGTGCCCATTGAGCACAATGTGAGCTGCCCCTGCAAACCCCACAAAAGGAGGATAAGGGCAGCAGGGTGAGGTTCTTGTGTTCCCCAGCAATATATATATATATATATATAGAGAGAGAGAGAGAGAGAGGGAGAGAGACTGTTTATAATGTTGTTATTCTTCATTCATTCAGTTGCTTCCGACTCTTTTGACCTCATGGACGAGCCCATGCCAGAGCTCCCTGTCAGCTGTCACCACCCCCAGCTCCTTCAAGGTCAAGCCAGTCAGTTCAAGGATACTATCCATCCATCTTGCCCTTGGTTGGCCCCTCTTCCTTTTTCCTTCCATTTCCCCCAGCATAATTGTCTTCTCTAAGCTTTCCTGTCTTCTCATTATGTGGCCAAAATACCTCATCTTTGCTTCTTATATCCTTCCCTCCAATGAGCAGTCGGGCTTTATTTCCTGAAGTATGGACTGGTTGGATCTTCTGGTGGTCCAAGGCACTCTCAGAACTTTCCTCCAACACCACAGTTCAAAAGCATCTATCTTTCTTCGCTCAGCCTTCCCTATGGTCCAGCTCTCACATCCTTAGGTTACTACAGGGAATACCATTGCTTTTACTATGTGGATCTTTGTTGCCAGTGTGATGTCTCTACTCTTCACTATTTTAGCAAAATTGGTCATTGCTCTCAAATAAATGAGCCAGACATTTTGGTAATTACTAGAACCCAGAGTCTTGAAGGCACACAATAACAATGTGCATTTTGAAAAATGAAAGTTCGTGTTCTAGGTTTGACTGGAAACATCCAAATAGTGTTATTGACTATATGATAAAGAAATAACAGCAGAACTCAAAGAGAATGTACATATTTTAATGTTTTCAAATAGGAAGGAAATAAACGTTAGAAATGAAATAACTCAAGGCACATCAGATTTTACTGAAATGCACTTCCACTTTCCCATGTACTCACAGACTTGCATCTTTCATTTGAGAAACTGAAAACATGTCATTTTACAACAAATCCTTTTAAACTAATTTATCTCAAATTAAGCAATGGCAAAAAGACCTATGAAATTTTATTTGGCAAGGAAAAAGGCCAAGGGTCAAATTCAAAGTAGTACAAGACTATAAGAAAAGAAGACGAGGGCTTCCTAGTCTCAAAACTGCATGCTCTTTGACTTGGTTGAAGAACTGGTTGTTCTTGAGAAATGAATGTTTAACAACTAGTAGTATAACAAGTTTGGAAATTTGGGATTAATGCCTATCTCTGGTATGATAAAATAGAGGTGGACTCTATTTTTAATAATCAGTACATAAGAAGATCATTATCATATGTTTGGGATAAGTATAAGAAAAATTATTACAGCAGAAAGTCATTGTTGTACTCTCCACACGAAGCTCTGTTTACAAAGGAAATTGCCTTGAGAGAGAAATGGTTGACTTATAATGACTTGTTGGTGTTGGATTAGGATCAGTATAGAATAAAGATGTGAGAGGAACTACTGTCCAAAAACTTCCCAATACAATGGTTTCCTTACAGACAATTAGTAGAACAATTTCAAATGAAAAAAACACATTTGTTTGGATTTGTTATTGATAAACCCGAACTTGAAACTGTTTTGAACTCTGGAGATGCTCATTTATTTGCTAAGTTGTATACATTCTTGTTAAAATATGAAATGGAGGAAGAACAGGTGGAAGATTTATGGTCAAATGGGCACAAAATTTTGGTAGCCAAATACAAGTGGAACAGTGGGAAAGAATCTGGACAACGAGTTTGAAATGTACAGTGTGTAATGACTTGAAATAATTTTTTTAATAAAATGCTGTATAGATGGTACCTGACACCAGTTTAAATTCTGAACATCACTGGGTGGCTGTTTTAGACACTGACACAAATGTGTTGTGCAGTGTATACAGTGGACTCTGAAGAAGATGCTTCAGCTGTACTTCATAAAAAGGAGAATTAGCCTTGCAAATGTTGTTATCTGTAAATATTTTATTTTATACCTATTTTATATACCTATATACTGGGGGTCATGCAAACATTTCTTGGGTTAAAAGGGGCCCCAAGTAGAAACATTTATTTATTTATTATTTGTGGTAATTGTATACCACCCTTCTCAACCCCGAAGGGGACTCAGGGTGGTTTACAGTGTTGGCAACAATTCCATGCCATTGATAAAATACAGTATAAAACATCAAAATGGACCCTCCCCTGATGAAACATTATTAAATATAGCACATAAAATCACGTATCACAGAAAGACACAGCCGTTGTATGTAAATAGTCCTGGCTCATTTCTCTTTCAACTTTTACTTTAACTTTAAATATCCCTATGATGGGCTGAAAAGTTCTGAGCTAGAGTATCCCTAGCAAGTTGTCTAGTGTATATTTACAGTAGACCTGCCCAAACTATGAGACTACAAAATAGTTTTGATTAGTTTTAAAGGTCTGATAGAAAATCAAGCAATCTTAATAAAATGAAATTATTTAATTGAGTAAAATATTTCCATGAAGAGAAACAGCATTATGGCCATATTTCTTCAATGTGTGATGATGCAACATTTGCCTTCAGAGATACCATAACGTTCCACAGAGCACCTTTTTAAAAAGTTCTTAATTCCATCATTAGCACAGTTGCAAATAGTCTTAAATTCTGTTGTCTTTCAGGAGATTGCCCTGACTTTTAAATTTGGTTTCCACTTACGTTTTATGGGGTTTTTTGCCTCTTTTTGTTGAATTTTAGTAAATGAGAACAAAGTTCTTCCTGGGAAACTCTGTTACTGAATCATATGAGTACTATATACATCCAACCAAACATTAAGATTCTGGCTTGATGTACCCACAGGAAATGTATTCAGACTGAAAGTTAAAGCTATAATTCAACTTCTTCAAAAACTTTTTCCTAGGAGATTACATGTTTTATCCCTAATTACAAGCTGTGTGTCAGCCCATTCATCCCAAGATGTGCACTGCATATAATTTTTTGTATGACTCATAATACCCTGAAAGATTGATAGAACAACTAAAATTACCTTTAATTAATAAAACATGAGTATGATTAAAAGTAAGTCCAAATGCCCATTATTATATCTTTGTTGCCTGAAAAATCACTGGATACTTTTTTCACTTAAGAATACCATGGGGCTCTTTTCTCTGCATCTATTTTTGCAGTCACCAGAATTTGCTGTGGTGAGATAAGTTCGAGTTATGTACCTTTTACCTAAAATCACTTTTGGTTTGGCATGTAGCAGCATTACCTGCAGTAAAAAATGGGTTCATCTGGAAATTCTGTTTAATCTAAGGTACATAGGAGATAACCTCATAGTGGCAAGAATCTCCTAGGTCATGTAAATGTAGTCACTGTGACCTTGGTGTGTGTTGTGTGTGTGTGAGAGAGAGAGACAGATCTTAGTTTGTGTAAGGTTTTTTTTTTAACCAATGCCAATTTCAGAACCAAACCTAAATAAATAAATATTACGGTCATAGACCAGCATAAGGTAAGTGGGATACAGTCTCATAAAAGCATTATATATTAAAATAATTAGAGTCTAGACTAAAGGCTAGAATACGGAGGTATATTAAAAGGCTAAAACACAAAATACTATTTAGAAAAAAGAAAAGGCTAGAAGGAAATGAAAAGGGAAGAAAATCTGGATGGAAGGGTAGGAGCATTCATTGAGTATGAGGGAGTATGAGGAGGGAAGGGTACAGTCAGGGGACTAGGGGGTGGGAGCACTAAATCTATAGTTTCTGTTTACTGATGAGTTCCTATGAGTTCCAAAATTATTTAACAACGCCTGAATTAACCAGAGCAACAATATATGAAAATTAGAATGATTGCACAAACACCATACAGATGGTTTTCATCTGTCAAGAAACAGACAAGAAAAATTCAGTATAAAAAGGCCATATTTTTAATTTTCAATAAATAAGGGTCACTCTCTTTTAAAGGAAACTATACAAATACGAAAGTTGGATTAGGGTCAACTTTGTGTGACTTTCACTCAGGCTTGATAGCTACCGGAATCTGAAAATCTTTAGGGAAATGAATCAATTAACCTTTCTAGGAGTCTTGTTCTGTTGCTAAGCCTCAAGTTCTCAGGTTTTCCTAACAATTCTTTAACTGATCTTTACTTACAACATGGGGCAATGTCTGTGCAAGAACAATCCATCTTCATGGGTCTCTTTGTGTAGAAGCTTCTACGCAAACTTCTTTTAGTTCAGATTTGTGTAAATTCTGTTCACTTGTTCCAGCTCTCTAACATGCTAAGATTTTCCTTTTTTCCCTAGAAAAGGGCTCATTAGATAAAAAAATTCTCATCATGCTCCAAAGATTCATTGGAGTCATGACCTGTCTTGAGATAATAGACACTGGCTGTATACTCACTGCAGAATAACAGCAACAATAATAATGTTAATATAATAATATATTAACTGCCATGACTCAGTACTATACGGCTCCGGACAGCTTACCTGTTTGAACATATCTCCCTCTATGTTCCACCTCATAGTTTAAGATCCACTGGGGAGGCCCTGCTCTTGGTCCCACCAGCCTCACAAATGCATCTGGTGGGGACGAGGGACAGGGCCTTCTCAATGGTGACCCCTCGCTTGTGGAATTTGCTCCCCAACGAGATTAGATCGGCATCCTCCCTCCTTTCCTTTAGGAAAAAATTGAAATCGTGGTTTTGGAACCAGGCTTTCGCTTAGCAGACACAGTAGCACTTGGACACTGAACTGGACCATAATTGTTATGATAATTGGAAACGGCTATGTGATTGTATAATTAATGTTATTGTTTTTAATCTATTGCGTATTTATGTTTCTATATTGTTTTTATATTGATATTGCGGCATCGAATTGTTGCTAGTTTTAGCCGCTCTGAGTCCCCCTCGGGGGTTGAGAAGGGCGGAGTAGGAATATTGTAAATAAATAAATAAATACTATGGTACTGTGGCATATGTCATTTTGTGAGGTATTTACCCTTATCTGTCAGAGAAAGAATTCTAGTACCACAACAAACTACATATCCTAAGATTCCATAGGATGGAGTCATGGCAGTTAAACTGATGGAAAACCAGTATAATTTTGCAGTGTGGATAATTTCAATGTCTTCTGCATGTACTTTGGAGGGTAACAGGCATCATTTTCCTTTGTTGTGTACATGGAGTAGTAGTTTGTC
Source organism: Anolis sagrei (assembly GCF_037176765.1). Taxonomy (NCBI): domain Eukaryota; kingdom Metazoa; phylum Chordata; class Lepidosauria; order Squamata; family Anolidae; genus Anolis; species Anolis sagrei. The sequence goes on from NC_090026.1 coordinate 67,289,658, forward strand.
TTAACATGGCTACTTTGTGATGGATGTATTATGTTTTAGAAGAGTGTGGATTTTTCATACATTTTAAGAGAGTGTGGATTTTTGTTAATATCACACTTCTGGTAACTCATGGTCTTTCAAACTAAACTCAGATTTCAAATACATGTTTTGAAGGAACCATGGGGTTTCTACTTCTTTGCTGTCTTTTTAATGTTAATGCATGATTGAATGGTTGCATGTGAAACTAGTAGATGGGGAAAGAGTGACCAACTCTTTACATACCTGCAAAGATCTTCCTGTAAATACTCCCTCGCAATTATTTTTGTCATTAATTTTCCAAAAGGGGAAAATATTCTGGCTGGGAATAAAGACTGTGGAGGAAGGGATTTCACAAGGAGAAAATGCTGGGAAAAGTTAAGCACTCTCTGCAAGTACTGTTCTACCTCCCTCTTAACAGCATTAACAATGACTTGAAAAAAATGTGAGTTTGGGAACTTACTTCTACTAAGAAATATGATACATGCTCTGACTTCAATGGTGTTTTACTGTCACAGCAACACTGTTATGGATGTTTGTCTAAAGTATTATTATATCCTTCTGACAATTTAGAGATAGGGAGTTGTCAGACTTTTTATAACCATGGTGAGATGGGATACATTTCCCATGTCAAACAGTATCATGAGCATATTTCAAATTTCAGGGTTCTGTTTTTTTTATTTTTCTCCCGTTTGGATCCTTTACCAGAGTTATTGGTGTGTATGCACAAGTACATTCAAGTAATTGTTGTTGCATACTATTGTAATTTGGCAGCAACAACTAAACACCCAGCATGGTAGGTTAAAGTAAATAGACGTGGAAGCATTGCACAGTTAAGTACTGGAGAAACAACAAAAAACTGCTTGAAACACTGGAAAAATAGTATATTGATAGTGTTAAGTTCTTACTTAGAGCATATTGTGTGCAGTACATACATAAGATCCTGTCTGGTACATAGGGAGCTATTCATTTCGTAGATATCTTTGCACAGTGGGACCACACTAGAGAATGTTGTTGTATATTTTCTAAAGCCAGAATGAGCCTGTTACCCACAGATAGTAAACACGGCATTTAGAGGGATGAGAAATACCATTTTTAAAATCTCCTGGGAGTTTATTGTAGTGCCTTTGATGTGACTTAATTAGCCCACTCAAAATAAACAGTGACTAACAGTCTAACAACTGGCTAATAGCAGGAACTTCATAGTACATTTAGATTCTTAATCATAATTTTAGCTTTCTTATTGCTTTATGTAAAACAGCTTTTAAAAATGTTTTTAGACAGAGATCTGAAATAATGTTTCTATCCTCCATTGAATACATTTCTGTAGCTTTTGCTTAGCTATCAATTTCTAAGAAAGGGGATATTAAAATCTATTATTTTGTCATTCCAAGATTGTACCTGTTCTTAAAACATGGACCTAAATCCAGTTGTTTGTGCCAACTCAAGCAGAGCTATTGAATCAATTGTTGGACAGGAAGTTAGTACAATATTACATGAGAGAGACATTCAGGGACTCTTTGCCTAATATATCTGGAATCCTTCCTCCCAGACAGCATGCTACTGAAATCCGAAAATACTGTAAGTATAGAGTCAAAATATCCACTCCACCTCTTTCACCTGTTGTCCTGCTGAAGGAAGAATAGTTAAACGGAAGACTTGCATGTTGGGACACAGACTTCTTATATCAGACATGGACAAACTTTGGCCCTCCACGTGTTTTGGACTTCAACTCCCACAATTCCTAACAGCTGGTAAACTGGCTGGGATTCCTGGGATTTGAAGTCCAAAACACCTGGAAGGCCAAAGTTTGCCTATGCCCAGCCTTTACTGAGCTCTAGAAGGCAGTCCCGCCTCATATGCCAAATTCAGCAGGAAACCCAACTGTGCAGAACCATACTCTGCACTGTGCAGATAAAGGGTTCTGTTTTTTTCCTCTCTGGAGAGAAGAGACAGAAGTCTGTCTGCATTTCTGTCTCTAGAGAAATGTCCAGAGTCCTTCTACTTTTTCTTGGGTGAGAAGCTACCAAAGCCCAACTGCATTTCTCTCCCCAAGAAAGTATGTCTCCTTTCTCTGTGAACAGAAACAGAGTTGGGCTTCATTTGCTTCTCTCCACTGAGGAAACAGACAGGCTCCTTTCTCAATGGACAGAAGTGTAGCCAGACTTCCATTGCTTCTCTTATAAGACAAAGGAGACTAACTCCTTTCATGGCAGAGAAAAGTGTATAGCTCTATACAGCCGAGTTTCCCATCTGACTTAGCACCTAGGAAGGGATCTATTTTCAGGACGTCATCATGACCAGGCTGATCCCCCACTGCCCTTGCCTGAACTTGTGATAGATTGGCCCTCTGTACTTTTTGTAACTCCATTGATTCAATTGATTTACTCTAGTTGAGTGGTTCTCAACCTGGGGTCCCCAGATGTTTTTGGCCTTCAACTCCTAGAAATCGTAACAGCTGATAAACTGGCTGGGATTTCTGGGAGTTGTAGGCCAAAAACATCTGGGGACCCCAGGTTGAGAACCACTGCTCTAGTTATTTATTTATTTATTTATTTACTTTATTTGTATACCACTGTTCTCAGCCCTTAGGCGACTCACAGCGGTTAACAACAGAACAGCAAAAATTCAATGCTACAACAACACGGTATATAAAAACAATTAACATCATAAACACATTAAACAATTAACAGCAGTAACCATTCACTAGCGTCTCATAACTAAAACATGATCCAGATTCGTCATCCATTGTTCCATTCCTATGTTGGTGCTAACAATAATTTCTGGTCATATTTCTGAAGAACCCTGAAACTAACGATGGCAAATGGAGATGTAATGGTCATAACTTTGCTGACTAAATTACCATTCACAATATCCTAACCTTTATTCCATCCATCCACATCAGTGCAGTGCTTACATTAGGTTAGGATATAAATTAAAATTTAACAAAATTATATAAAAAAAAACTTATAACACCCTACTCTGTCTCGGCCCCACCTGAATTCCAAGCTTGGTTGGTGGGAACAAGGGAGAGGACCTTCTCAGTTGCTGCTTCTCGACTCTGGAACTCCCTGCCCAGGGAAGCCAGAATGGCCTCCTCCCTGCTGTCTTTCTGGTGACAGGCTAAAACCTTTCTATTCAGGCAGCCTTTTAAAGATGAAGGTTTTAAAGATCAATTCAGGGGATGCTGTCCCGGTCCTCAAACACTCTCTGCTTCAATCAGAAAAATGCTGCACTCACAGAGCTCAGGCAGTGTTGTATTTTGGTGTCAGTGTTGAATTTTGTGGAGAGGTGGCTGGCAAGGTAATGGAACTGGTCAACATTTTCTAATGTTACACCATTAAGCTATATTTCTGGCATTGGAGAGGGATTGGCTGGTGACTGCTAGAAGAGCATTTTGATTTTCTCGATGTTCAATGACAGGCTGAGCTTCTGCGAAGGTGTTTAGAATGGCTTGTAGATCTTCTTCTGAATGTGCATGGTCTATTTTGTCATAAGCATATTTGAGTTCTATAATGGATGTTGTTGTGACCTTGGTTTTGGCTTTCACTCTGTTGAGGTTAAATAGCTTGTCATCTGTCTGATAGATAATTTCCCCTCCAGTGGGAAGCTTCCCATCAACAAGATGAAGTATCATAGTGATAAAGATGGAAAATAAAGTTAGAGCAATAACACATCCCTGTTTGACATCTGATTCCACCTTACATGGATCACTTTGGGTGCCATTGCTGTCCAAGACTGTTGCCATCATGTCATAGTGGAGGAGCCGCAGGTTCACCAATTTGTCAGGGCACCCGATTTTTTGGAGGATGGTCCAGAGGTTGATTTTGTTCCCTGCATTTTTCTTGGAGCTGTCATGCAGTGAAGATCATGTTCACTGTTCCTCTGGAGGGGCAGAAGCCATTTTGGGATTCTGGGAGGTTATCTTCTGAGACAAGTAGAAGATGTTTTGCAGGGATTCTTGTGAGGATTTTCCCTGCGGAGGTTAGAAAGGAGATACCTTGATAGTTTCCACAGACTGTTCTTTCTCCTTTTTTTTGAAAAGGGTGATGATGGTGGCATCCTTGAAGTCTGCTGGAATTTTCTCAGTCATCCACACCCTCAATGAGCTAGTGGAGTTGTGTTAGCTCAGGTCCACCCTCTTTAAAGACTTCAGCAGGAATTCCATCAGGTCCGCTGGCTTTGTTATTTTTTACTTGGCTGATGGCGTCGCTGACTTCTTCCAAACTAGGCAGTGCTGCAAGCTCATCCCTGGTTTATTGTTGCGGGATTTGTGAGAGAACCTCTTCAGCCATGTTGGAGCAGCAATTCAGGAGGTTTTGGTAGTGCTCTTTCCAATTGATTTTTTTGTCTTTCAGAAGTTTGGTTCCATCTGATGAGAGTATGCCATGATTTCTTGGTTTGTAGATTACCTTTGTGGCTTTAAAAAAATCCCTGAGCATCAGGGGCATCTGCAAAGTGTTGGATTTCTTCAACTTTCTTTGCCCACCAGATGTCCTTGAGTTCTCTGGTCCTTCTTTGGACCTCAGCTTTTGCACCGGCAGTGCAGTTGGTCCCATGTTTGGAAGGATTTGCTTTTCTTATCAATTAATTTTTGAATCTCATTGTCATTTTTGTCAAATCAATCTTGATGTTTGATATCCAGTGGTTTCTTTGCAGGCTGTGATAATGGAGCCTGCAAATGTTCCTCAACATTTTCAGGATGTTCTATGAGTAGATTATCCTTGAGTGTTGTTTGGAGAAGGGCACATTTGGAGGGCTCCTGAAGGGCTTGGGTGTTCATTTTGCACCTTATCTTTCTTCCTTGGAATCTGCGTTTGGGGCGATCTTGATAGCCATTGTGGATCGGATTAACCTGTGGTCTGTCCAGCAGTCATCAGCACTTGCCATGGCTCTTGTGAGAAGCGGTGGGGTATAAATAATAATAATAATAATAATAATAATAATAATAACCTGCCTAAGGAATTGATGGGTTGGTTATTACAGCTTCATGTTGAATTGAAGTATAGTCTTTGAACACTTGTGAGGAAGTGGAGAAGAATTCTTCTTTGTGGTTTCTGTAAATCACATAAATGGGCTTATCCTGCACCTGTGCAGAGCATCTTTGGAACATTGTAGAATTTTAAAGATACCCCACCCACTCTCCCCATTGGTATATATGTGAGGTTGCTGCCAAACCCCCAATTCATTTTCATCCACCGTTACAGCACTGTAGGAACTTTACGTGCTTTTCAGTTGTTTCTGCCCCACCCCCCACCCCACTTCTACCATTTTTTTGAACTCATACTTTTTCTTACTTATTTTCTGACTTCGCCTCCTTCCCTCCCAACAGACCCTGGAAAGTATATATAGTACTATGGTTAGGTTATAGCCACCACTCTTTTAGAATACATGTGGATCGCGGAAGGAAATCCCTGATTTAACGCGCCCCATTCCAAGAAAAAACACATGAAGAGGAAGGACCATGAAGAATGAGTGAAGTCTCATGTGGGAAAAAATAGACTTTAAAAATTGAAAATAGTAATTATGAAGGAGTTCTGAATGTGATCTGGAACAGAGTTCAAGTTGTATGAAATACTTCCATCCTCCTTTTTTTTTACAGTTAGGAGATGAGAGAAAGAGACCAAGTAGAAATATAATATGGTCAGCATGGAGGACTGCTAAACATGAAGACTTATCTTATCCCATGAACTATTGATATCTTGATTTGGAGAAAATTGCCTTAATTCATATTAACATCCTTTCCTATGTTCTTAGCTTTGCTGTCTTTTTCCCATCCACTTTAACAGGATTGTGAACCCCTATGCTTGCAACTTATGTTTTAGAGTTTTGTGGGAATATGGATAATACCTAATTATTACTGTAGCAGACAGTGTGAAGATCAAGTCCATTGCCTGAATATCTTTCCCTCTTTTCTTAATATGCAATTTCTCCCATTTCTTCTTTTATAACCACAGATATTTAAAAAGGTTCTGGGAAAGAAAAGCAAAATACACTCCTCCCCATGGATCAAGGTATGAAAATAAAAGATAGCGAAGGCATTATAGATGTTCAATCCAAAGAAGGCAACAACAAAAAAAGTATTTTAAAAATTACTGATAAGTTGAAAATACTTGACAAAGAAAATATACATCTATACATTTTAATATTGTTAGGTCAGATAGTATAGACTAGCTGGAAAGCATAGAATGTTTGTACAATGTGCAAGCGCTATGTATAAAGAAAGTCCAATGTTTGCTATCTAGCCTACTATGATAATTTTGATTTATATGTTCATGATGGGCTGGAAATCTGGTTTGTTAATTCCTTTCTGTGAATGCATTTCGAAAGCATTTACATTAAGAATAGCATTTTGCAGGGTAAACATCCTTGAAGCTAGAACAAAGAATATTCCTGGAAACTTTCCTTCATACAGTAAACTTTATAGCTTGGTCCTATGCATGATTATTTAGATTTACATTGATTTCCACATAAATTACCTCCCAATAAACTTGTGTAAGACTGAGGGAAGTAATCACTGTAGAGTTTCTTTAGAGGGTCTACAGATAAAGCAAGGGGAAAATTGAAGAGGTGGAGTAGGTTAAGTGAGTTCTTACTGTGGCCAAAAATGTGTGATCAAGGTACATGAGAAACCACACATATAATAAAAGTGGTCACGATACTGTTCTGTCATTCAGAAGTGTACCTGGCCTCCAAAATGTAGAACTTCTTGTTACACATAGGAAATCTCTTCATTATTGGTTATCTATTCTATTAAACATTTTAGTATTAAATTCGGGGAGGGGAGCATTAGCTTTAAGTGCTACTGTTATAAGGATTCTTATTCTGCCATCATTTTAGTAATTTAATGATGGTGTGCTTCTTTAGTAAACCAAATCTAGAGTACTAGAATGCTTATCTTATATCCAGACCTTGAACATAAAAGGCATTTTATACCAGCAATTGTTCATTTAATGAGCAATTGCTGACTGCAGGCCGGTTAAGGGATTGAGCTATATGCACCATTATTGCGAGAAGTATTCCGAAATACCAGAAATAGGACGTAAGCTCTGATCAGGAAGACTGTGAGCACAATTACCTTCTTTTCAAATCCTTCTGTGACACTGCGGGAGGAAAAAAGACTTTGAAACTTGAAAGGATAGAGCTTGCTTTCAACCTCAAAAGCTAGGAGGAAAGGGCTCTGAAATTTGCTCAGTATTCCCAATTCACCATTAGCCTGTTTCTTCCTTTAGCCTCAAGGCATTCTCCGCTTTTTGAAAAGATGTTAAGAAATTCAGTCACAATAGAGAGCCTAGTTTTGAACATGTTTCACTCGGTCCATTGAGGTCTGGTCTTCAGCCTTTGTGTGGGGTGAATTGAGCTGAGCAGCTAGCTGGTTGGGGAGAGGTGAATGAGCAGTCTCTACGCAAGTCACCAATTCTGGCAAAAGAAAAGATTACCCTTTGCTTAAAAAGAAGAAGAAGAAGGAGAAATTTACAATATGCATTCCTGTACAAGTCTGCCAGTGGCAATCTGTGGAGCAGAGCTTGCGCTTAAGTCAATATGGAGCACTTTGGTTTATAGTAACTCTTGTTAAGTTTGCCTTGTAATTGAAGATGCTGTTGACCTTGCTCGAAGACCATTTGTAAAACCGTTTATTTAGCATAAACTGAAATAATAAACCCTCCTTCTCTTAGGGCCGATTGTGATAGGGTGACATTAGTTTGATTTAATGATTAGCCGCCTGACCCCTCAGCTTGAGAGAGCGGCTTGAATAGGGAGAGTTCACTACCAAGCGCACAGGAAGAATACTAATGAGCTTGTTAAATTTAGCATGGCACCAACCAATTTTAATTCCTCTAATGGGAGAAGCGCTGCCTGAGAGAGAGGGAGGGATTCAGTGTGTGTGTATGAGAGAGAGAGAGAGAGAGACTGAGGCAAGGAGGGAGAAAAAGAGGGAGAAAGTGAGAGACAGTAAGAGAGGATTGCCCCCACATCAGTAGCTAGAGAATTTCACTCAAGACGAGAGCTTCCAGAGACAAGCCAAGATCCTTCCGATTGAGTTGTGAGTACCTTGTTTGTTTTTGTTTTTTAAACAAATACAAGTAACATATCCTCCTTAACTGCCTGTAAGACATTGACTTAAAAAAGATATAGCCATTCACTTTAGAGTTTTGTTTATATCTGCTTTTCCATAGAACCTGAGCTTAAGGGTGGTACTTTGGAACACTTTTAACTGAACACGAAACTTTTTGACCAGTGGCTTTTGGAAATCAGGAAGGTCCACCTTTGAAACTAAGTTTGTAAAGAAGTGAGAGTGGGTTTTTTTTTTGTTGAGAAAACAAGTTTAACAATTTAACATGTGTTTGTATGGATGTGTATTTCCTCTTAAATGGAGTAGCAATCAACCTATGTCTGGGTGGGCAAAAAGCTCTGGTCATACTCTTCAACTAAAATTTTCATTTTAACTCTATGATTTTGTCCAAGTCACATTCATGTTATATCTTACTGGGACTAATGTGGCCTCTGACTGTCTATTAGTGTATCTCCATGTTTAATCCCTAAGAAGATAGCTCATAAGTGCTCACGTGATCAAAGGAACTATTTTCTCTATTCAGCCTGCAAGTGTAAAAAAAATCTCCTTGTCAAATCTGTGATCTGTGGTATTAAATATAGTTCCAGGATTGAATTCTTAGTTTAATGCTTGCAAACTGAGAGAGAAGTATATGTGGACTGATGGAAATGCTTATACATATTTTGCTTACTGTTCTTTCTTTTACCATAGGGTAAAACTGGAGAAATGCATAAGATTCTAAAGCACCATGCATTTAACTAGCATAAAATATTGACTTTTAAATGCCACTTGGCCTACTGCAACAATGTCTTTGTGAGGGTGGATATAGACTTTTGCTGACAGAGTTGGTGACATCTGAAACATGGGCAAGCTGTAACAGTTTCACACTTTTGGCTTTAATGCTGGATTGGCAGATGCTGCTGAAGAAGTGGCTTGTTTGCTTACATTTTTGCTATAGACTGCCACTTGTTGCCATGGCAGACTGTCTGTTTCTGTCAATAATTTGGCTTGGCGCAGCTTTTCTGCACTGACTCTTAAATTTTATTGAACAATTCAGCTGAAACAGAACAAGATTAGACAGCTTTCACCTTTTGGCTCACTGAAGTGGTTTTACTGCAGTTATAACAGCTGGCGGAATTATTTCAAGAAAAGTTTTTCCTCTCAGTTTGTAGAGTGCGTGATTTCAAACCACTTGGCTATTTGTATTCTGGAGTGTCTGTCCTGTCAAGTTTTTCATCTGCCCTATTTAAAAAGAAACGCTGCAGTACAGAGTGCAAAGTAAACTCTTAACAAACGGTTTGTCCAATGGAATTTCTCATTAATACAGAAATGCCATTGTGCAGAAAAAGAAGGGAGAGGGAAGGGGATGGTTTTGTCTGTGATTCACCAACAAGTGGTGTTACTTTCATGAGAGAGAAGTATATTATTGGTGGGGGGTTTCCCTACTCCCTTTGTGTTTTGTCCATATATTTGTTATATACTTTCCATTGTTTAAAACATCATGCATTTGGAGGAAAAGAACAAAAAGATGAAGCTCTCAGCCACTTGTTACTATCTTGTATTTTGTGTTGGAAAACTTTAATGAAGTGTACAATTGAGTGCATTTTGAAACAAAATTGAAAATTAAACGTAATTATTTCAGAAAGCTTCTTTTAAATTAAACTGATTGCTGGACTATATGACTTAGCATTAGGATTGCAGCTTGTCAAATAGGGTGAAAGTGATGTCAAACTAAGATCCAGTAAATTATATCGTTAAGAAATAATGTAGGTCTTATGTGTATTTCTAGTGCTTGTATAATACACTCACTGGTCATTAATCTTAATATAATATTGAACCTAAACTTGTCTAATTAAGAGGGCTGGGATAAACTAAACATAATAAGGATCTGTTTATTTAACAAATAGAGTATTATTTGGTATACTACTAGAGAACATAATTAAAATGTCCTAACTGTAGAAAAAGAGTAAAGGTTACTATTAATTGTTTTATTTCTACATGTAAACCTTTTAGATACATGATTATAATTATACATTTTACAAAATTATTTTAATTGCAAAATTGTTAAAAATAGTGAGGATTGTGTAATAGTTTATTTCTATTCTGAAACCAAGAGAAAAAACAACCTAAAAAATTGTTTCCTAGTTTCCCAAAGTGTTAGAAACCTGAGGTCCAAGTAGAATCATGCCTAATATAATTTCAATCTCTTCATATAACTGTAATGGAATGTTTTAAAGCCTGCATTTATGTTTATGTAGTATTACTATTACAATCAATGCAAAGTAATGGTAAGATTTGAAGGATAAATGCTTTGTCTTTTTGTTGCCTTACAGTGCTCTGGCATGAAACAAATTTTAAATAAATCTAATGGTTTATATTAAAACATTGAAGTAAATGCAGTATTAGTCTTATGTAAAAACAAATTTCTAGTTCTTTTAATAGCAGACAATGCACATTATTTTCAATTTTAAGTTTTCATTTCTGCTTTTTTTTAGTATTAATATTTTATAGTGAATGTTCACAAATGATACAAAGATATTCTATCACTCTCCAATTACCATAACTTTTAAAAAAGATACAAACTGAATTTTCTGCTGCTAACGTTTCATGCTTAAATGTCCTTGGGCATTTAGTTTTGTTTTGTAGATATGTCTGAACCATTTTTCTTGTTAATATGTTTTTAATCTTCTGAAAAGAAGACTTTACCTTTGATAGGTTGGCTATTACAGATAACTTTGAAATAACTTTCAGACCATCTTAGGTTACTGTTTCACATTAAAAAAAGAAAATTAGGATTGGTTCCTTCTTCACTACAGAGTATTCTATGAAGTGTCATTTGCATTGATGGTACTAAATAAATAAATAAACAAATAATGACAACAACAATAAAAACAACAGAGCAGTCATGTTTATGACTGCTCTGGAATTACAGTCAATCACAGCTCTCTGATTTGACAGAACATGTTGGTTGTATATTGTTGGCATGTAATTTCAGTTGGCATGGAATTTCAGTGTGTTAGGCATTTTTTCCTAAAGTATAATTTATTATCTACTCTTAAAAAGTCCAGGTATTATTTTTAAAATGTGTTGAAAAAATCAGCAAGAGACTAAAAAGCAACTTTTTCTTCAGATGTTTACATATGTCAGAGCAATATTCTACAGAGATGTTGTTACTATGCCTAACTGCCTGTTTCCATTAGTATTTCCATGGGAGTACTCCAGGAAGAAGTGAAGCCAAACTGCAGTTGGAGTTACCTGCTTCTTTCTTGTAGAGTAGTATCATAGTTTTCAAGTGTACTCCTTCCTAGGGCTTGCCTCCTCACACCTAGATGGTTCATACTATTCTTTGGTCAGCTTAGTGGGCAATGGAGACTATAGCAGCTGAACTGGGTATCTGATTTGATCCCAGAAAATATTGTATTTGCATCTGTAGTGGCTGGCTGTCACAAGATGATTTAGGAACAGAGTAGCTTAGATACCACTGTGTTCATTATATTCACCTCATTCATACATAAAAAACAAGTGTCTCAGAGACTCTTTATTGATGTGGTTAAGGTATCTATACACAGGGACAGATTTGATTTTAAAACTTTGTTATACAGATTGAACATCACTTATCCATAACTCTGAAATATTTCAAAAGCTGAAATGAGCGACAGAAACCTTTGCTTTCTGATGGTTCAGTGTGTACACATTTGTTTTAAAATGTTGTATAAAATCACCTTCAGGCTATTTGTTTAGGATATATATGAAACAGAAATACAGGTTTCTCAACCCCCCCACCCCAATCCAAACACTTCCACGTCCGAGAACTGAGGATAGGGAAACTCAATTTGTTCAAATTATGAGAAAACTTCATTAAAAAAAAAATCCCCAGTTGTGTAACAAGAATTTTGCTTGACAAACTCTTAAGATAGTTTTGGTTTTTAGATTCTAAAAATGAGGAAATGTTCATCTATTGAAAAGTAATGTACCTACACACACACACACACACACACACACACACACCGTACATATATTTTAAAAAGAATCTCAAATTCATTTTGATTAAACTACATAAGCATTAAAACATTGCATTGATATTATACATATGAGGAAATCCTAATCAACAAACGACTCACTCTGACGCTTATGCTTATATAGTTATGATGAAATGAATTATACTTTTCAAACTCTGGATAGCAACTTCTTCTCCTCTTTGCCATAATACACTCTTCTTTCAATGATTGTATTAACACAACATAGAAGGCATGTTTCAGTGTGTCGTAGGACCATGGCTAGAGTTTTAAAAGTCAAGTAGAACTGAGTATTAGCCTATGTCTGTCATACTAGGCATGCATGCCCACAAAATATGTTTTAAATAGTTGGTTCTAATTCCTGTACTTCTGTGCACCCATGTACTGCAGCACATGGCTTCACATATGCTTGGAGGCAAGCACCCCCTCCCCTCCTTCCTTAATGTGAATAACTGATATCTCCCTTTAATGCCAAGGAGCTTTCTTTTTCCAAAAATAGTGTGCTGGCCAGTACAAAGCACCACTGGGTGGCTAGGTTTGATTTAGTTTCTTCTAGCAGGGTTCATCTTCTGCGATTTGTGACAAATTGTTTTTTGCTTCCCAGTCAAACAGCTAACGCTTCTTAGCCTTCTTGTCCCAGTGGAAAGAAATAGCAAGCTGGTGTCCATTCCTGTACGATTAATGGCCCCTCTGGTAAATGCACCAATGAATGGGGTGATGATGATCTACTGCCCAACAGACCCTCACACTGAATGGCTTAGGTTCTCCCTTCCCCTCCCCCTTTAACTTGTTTCTAGGAACATCTTTCATTGTTGCACATGTCCCCGCTCCTTTAAACTTGCCTTGTAGCTTTGCTCATACTTATAAGACAGAGGAAACTTTTAAAGAAAACTTTGATTATTTGTGACAGCTGAGTTAAAAGTTTCTTTTCCTCCTCTCTCCCCTCCCAAATCTCTTTCTTTCTCTTTCTCTCCCCACTCTTTTTCCTCCCTAGAGGATGAAAGTCCTGGACAGACCTATCACAGAGAGAGAAGAAACGCAATCACAATGCAGCCACAGGGTGGGCAAGGCCTCGGTAAAATCAGTGAAGAGCCTTCGACATCTAGCGAGGAAAGGGCCTCATTAATCAAGAAGGAGATCCATGGATCTATATCTCATCTTCCTGAGCCTTCATTACCTTATCGTGGGACAGTCTTTGCTATGGATCCCAGGAATGGTTATATGGATCCTCCTTACCGTAAGTATTTACAAGTTGATTTTTTAAAAGTAGAAAGATCTGCAAGCTGTCATCTCCCATTTTATTTTAAAATTACTTTAAGAAGGAATTTATTTCTGATGAGGTTTTAAAATATTGTTCTGTGGAAAAGGGCAAATAAGTGGGTTGGGAAGGGAAAAAGTACTGTACACTGTTATATTATGCCATTAAAATTTAACACAAGATACAGGACCTATAAAGTTATTCTGAATATGTCCCATCTTAATATTCTGCTGAGCAAGTTCTGTAAATTCCCATGTGCCTAACCAAAGGAGTTCTCTGGTGCCTCTATAAAGAAGGGTATGCTAACTGTTGCTAGTGGTAATTTGTTACAGAAGAAATAATATGTTTGGACTGGAAATGGAATAGAAAGCAATGAATTTAATGTTAAAGAACAGTCTGATCAGATCTTTTGCAAAACATTAGAAAAGTCTTCTTTGTATATAGTGTTACTTCGAACAGTAGTTTCTCAAAGGTTGGAATGGAAGGCAGCAGATGTGGCCATCAATATTTGTAGCAACAATATGCAGCAAGAGTGGAAAGACCATGGATAATTTGTAACTTTGGAATACTTGATTAGAAATTAATAAAGGATTAATAAATAAGTGGTTCTTGGGTACAGATGTGCAAAAAGATTTGTGTACTAGCAAAGAAGGAAGGAGTTTGAAACAATTTCCCCTCCATCTGTTTCTAGTTAAAAGAGGGGAAATCGTGTAGCCGGGTAGTAATGAAGCACATCTTGAGGTGTCAACCTCAGCCTTTTGATTATAGATTTATCATCTAGTGGGGTTTGTGCTTGTGCATTTAACCTTTTAGTTTCTGATACCAGGTGATAGAGTAAGACCCATTATGAAGGACTAGTCTGGGTCTCCCTCCTTTCTGCTCTCACTGCTCCCTCCCGAATTCATTCAGAAATGTTAGTGTTTGGAGGCAAAAGGTCATTAGCCAGATGACTGATTAGTGAAGACAGCTGATTAGTAATTTTTTTTGGGTAAAGAAAGTGGTAGGGATAAAAGCTAATTTTATCCCTTCATTAGTTGGGTTAGCAGCAAAGGAGAATGTTCACTCATCAGGGGGCAGATCAAAGTGTGTCTTACGCAGAAATGTTAAATCTCACCCAAACTGAACAGCATCTCTTTTAAATAAAATCTGATAATAAAAGATTGTATCTGATAATAAAAGATATAGATGGTGTAACAGGAAGGACATTCGGTTACGTTGGTGTTCAAGTGCTTAATGCTTCAGAGGTTTCACGTACTAGGTCTGACTATGCTTTTAGTACCCAGTAGATTTGTGAATGATTTTGTTTGCTCTTCTACAAATCTCCTGCACTCAGCCTCTTCAAAGCCTTAAAAAACGATTCTTGTCTTTAAAAAAGGGTGTTGAGGGGCTTGCCATACACATACGAGAAAACTCTAATGCCATTATTTATGCCTAACTGTGTAACTCTGCTAGATAATAACCTGCAATTCTGAGCATGTTTCCATACAAAATATGGAGATGACAAAATGTACCCAAGAGTGTGCTAGAATTTTAAAGCAGATGAATTTCAGACAGTTCACAGGTTTAAATTCTGCAATGCATCTTCAGGTTTACAGGACCTAAATGATTTGGTCAAAATTCACTGCTTTGATTATTTTCAGTGAGACTCTTGAAGATTAAGCAAGAACTGTCAAAAGTCAAAATGTGATTGCAATCACAGTTTTCCCCACCCAAATGGAGTTATTTCAATAGAAATAAAACAGACATATATTTTAAGCTTATTGAAGATATGACATGACGTGTGCTACTTTGACTCTTTCACTTGTTGCTGCATTTTCTCCAAAATTTGTCCCCTGTGTTACAGACATCATTTACTAGATAAAGGGTCAGTTCACAAACTGAAATTAAGCAAATAATCTGTAAATAAATAGTTGGTTCTGATTCCTGTAAATAATCTCACTGAAAATGATCAGTTTATAAAAGACATTCAATTTTTAGAAAACACAAGATTCCTTGTATCTTGGCATCTTGTGTCAGCTTCCTATAGTTTCTAATGGAGCTTCCTTATGGGCCATGGATCACTTCATGTGAATGCAGTACACAGAGGGACTGGTACATAGGTCATGAAACTTTAAATAGTACACTGGGCCATGTGGGATGCTTTTTTGCACAGCACATGCCCTGTACATCTCACTCCCAGTTATCTGATAAGTTTATAAATTTACTTCTTCAGAATAAATATTTATTGTGACTGGTATATCAACACCTGAATTAGTTCCATCTTCATTGATTTCTGTCAAAAATCTCAGAGTTAAACAGAAGAACTAATTGAGGCGAACCCTCAAGGAACTGGAAAATATCCTGTATCTTCAGCATAAATCTACTGTGTGTTATTTATAGAGTCATCCCGTCAAAAGAATTCGAGAACATTCATCCTTACCATATATTAAATCCTGCACATACACACTTTCTCTCATTTTCCTCTTTACTTACAGTATACTTTCAGACAGAAGGACAATTAAATGATAAGAATATCTGACTAAGTTAACAAGGGAGAAGAAACACAAACTTTTCACATTTATACTTTTACATTTAGATAAGTGAACATTTGCTTCTATATGCTTAATAAGTTCTTTCCATAGTGTGGCTGTAGTCTGCACTATTGGATTAGTTGGTCTTTGTGGTCACCTCTAGGTCTATAATTGTATGATTCCTTGTTATGTACATTGTCATATGGTCATATGGATGTGTATGAAGGGTTCTACAATACAATGAATCACTATGCCCTTGGGAAGTATGTTATATATGTAACAGAGGATGAAATACATAGGGAGAAATATGTATAGCCTATTAGCACGGGAATAATCGTGTGGAGAAATGTTTGTAAGGTGTAAAGGTGTACAGGTAGTCCCCGAGTTACTGGCATACGATTGACATCCGACTCAAGTTAGGAATGGGTGTGAGACAACAGAAAGTGAGAGGACATCTACTCCTAGGAAGGGAAATTCACTTCTGGAAGAGTTATCATGAAGCTTTAGCGCCAATCCTTGTTTTCACGCCAACCAATTTTTTTCAAAATACTGTTGTCACATCAACAGTGAGGTGAAATCTTCTGAACAGGCAGCGAAAAAAAATAACACGGGTATTAATCCTTCCTTATGCATTCAAAACTTTAAAACTGGCTAGAGCGACACTTAAAATATGTACCTGTTCTGACTTACATACAAATTCAGTTAAGAACAAACCTACAGAACCTATCTTGTCCATAACCTGGTGATTGCCTATACCTTTATTAAAACATTAGTTACATTATACTTGAAGCCTTCAGGAGCTCCTGTTAAGACTGCCTAATTCTGTAATCATACACACATCCTCTTGTTGCTATAGGAAGAGTGTGAACTGGAGAATTTTCCCCTTCTCTCAATTTTTTGTCAGTTTGGGTGAGCAATGGACAGAAAAACCAGCATTTTTCACTGCAGTTTGGCATGCAATTCTTTTATTGCCCGTGTTTGGAAAATGTGACATTTTCTCAATGTCTGCTTTGTGTTTCTTTATATATTCCAGTTTTTCTGGAAATCGAAGGTGGTTTTTCTACATCAAGGGGAGAAAAAAAAGAAAATATAATTTCCCTTCCTCTCTTTGTCCTTTTTGGAATGTACAAATGTTAGGCATGGCTTGAAATCTTTTTGTTTATACATGTAAGCATGTAACTGTTTACCTACAAGATTGATATTACTAAGTTTTAAGGGTCTAACTATTTAAGGGAGTATCCCTTATTGAATCAGTTTGTTATAACATAGCAGAATAATGTGTTTTGAGGGCATGTGATTTTGGGATAGGAATAGCACAGCCTTCTATTGAGAGAACTGTCATCTGCTGTTAAGCCATTGAAAACTAGATCTCCTTGTCCCTTCAGACTGTTGGGGGAACTTGCATGATTTAATATTTTAACATAGGAATTTATTGCCTTTGCATACAAAAGTGAACAACAGGGAGAATCAAGCTTAGCTTCTTCTCTGATGAGCTGTTTTTTGTACATAGGAATTTTTGCTGACTGTATGGATGTATATGTATGAGATAGTGAGAAAGGAAGGGATGTTTAGTTATGTGATGTTGTTCACTACCTGAGGGTTTGTAGAATAGTGGCCAGATACAGCTTCACTACTTCAATGAAAACAAATACTGTACTTAAGCATTTGGGGTGATGCAGTGTATTCCAATACTCTGAACATAGTCCTGTGTTCAGTACTCTGGAAAGCATGGAAAATAAACTTATATCTACTGACCAAACTGGCTAGATGATTATTGTTAATTCAGTTTCATTCTTCACTTCTGTGCCAGTGTAATTTATATTGAGATCAATGTAATTTATTCATGCGAGGACCAGTGTAAAAGTTTGGTTTCAGTTTCACTTATTTACTTTCACAGTTTTCTATTAAAATTTCACACTTTTCTATTAAAATACTCGTTGAGCTTGGATTAAATGCTTGGGATTAAAAGTGTTTGATTTTGGAATATCTGTATTTGCAGATTCATATACAATGAGTTGTCTTGGAGATGCAATCTCATAATAAACAGCAAATTCATTCAGCCTTCATTCATAACAGATATATATATATATATATATATATATATATATATAGTCTGAAGGAATTTTTGCACAATATTTTAAATACCCATATCTACTTGATTCTAATTTGCCATCGAATCTAATGCGGACCTCATTTTTCAAAACCCCGAAACCCCAAAAGATATTTACCATATTATGCAACTCTAATGTGCACCCTAACTTTGGAAAGGTAATTTAGTCAAAAAAGATGAGCATTAGATTCAAGTAAAAACAGTAATTTTGGGCATGAAACAATGTTTGTGTGCACAGAAAGCACAGACATCGCTATCTAGCCACACAGGTGGACAATTTTTGGATTTTGGAGTATTTTTGATTTTAGAGTTCTGGATATGGGACACCCAATCCGTAATACATAAAGCAGTGTCATGTAAAGCAGTGCAAAATACAGTACAATGAAACAGTAGAAGTATATAGTCATTAAAGGAATAACAAAAAGAGTCAGCAATATCAAACTACAGCAGTATTAGAAAACAGATCATTACAAAACTAGAAATAAAAAGAAGAGAACACTGTACCATCTGTTAAGATGGGAAGAGAGAAAATCTTGCACATCCCCACTAGAACATGATCCTCCACATTTGGAGCCACTGCCCCAAAGGTGTTTTCCATTGTAATGTAACTCATGGATAGGATGGAGAAAAGGATTTGAGGTTGGGTAGTAACTTTTGATGTCACCACTGCATTTGTATTAGAGGTAGAATATTCACCTTTGTTTTGTGTCCAAAAGATTAGTTTCCAGACACTTGGGAAAGTCAGTCAAGAAGAATGGTGAGAATTTCCCACAATTGTTAACCCTTATTCACGCAGCTCAAAATGTTTCAGAAATTCATTCTGTGCATAAAGCACATGGAGTTTATGTATAAGAATTGCGAAAGTCATTTTGTGCATAATGCACACATTTTCCTGTACAAGATTATAGTTTTCTCTGTGTTACTTTTTCTGCAAGATTGTTGTATTTATATAGAAATCTGCCCTACACAAAAATCAAGGCTATTTGTAAACTTTTTTTTCTGAAACCTTCATAATGCACACTGAAATTAATATGAATTCCTGAGCAGAATAATTTCTGAAAACACTTCAAGATGAGTACCAGGCAAGAACTGTGCAGGAATAATCTTTTTCTCTTTGGAAATTATCTGCTGTCATTTGTTTGGACAAAATAGTTGAATCATAGTATCCCTGGTGCGTTTTATGTCCCAGGAAATGTATGGCACACAATACAAAAGTGCTGAAGAGACTGAATTTAGATCTGTTCATTCATTCATCCTTTCTTTACATGCTTTTCTTGCAACAATTAAAAGGCATCATTTTAAATATCAAACTTTAAGTAGAGTTTACTAAGTAGCAAAAGATGAAACCACAAACTCTCAGGCCAAGATCTGCCTAGAAAGGCATTTTTCCTATGTTTCAACCAACTATGTTCCAACCAGATACTTGATAGAAAGAATAGCCTAAGACCAGAATTCAGTTAGTGGGCAGATTGGTTTGGGAGCAGACATTTCTAGAGAAACTACTTTGACTCTCTGTGAGTTTTGTGATGAGCAGAATATAACAACTGCTAATATATGTAGTTTAAAAATAATTTTGAAACACTCTGTAGATACTAGGAGTATGTAGATAGCAACATTCCATTCTCTAGTATCTATTTGTCTGCTTATACCTTGTGTATGAAGCTACAGTATTACAGAATGAAGAGTTTTTAGATCATATTATCCTTGGTGGTTGCCCTAATTCCCCAGTCTGCCATTCAGACTAATTAGAGAGTACTACAGAAATCAGTATGGTCCCATGTGGTATGTGGATTTTGGATATACTGATATCCAGACCTTCCTCTGTGTGTAAGCATCATAAACACAAAACAAATAAGGACTTATTTGGTCCCATGCTATATTTATGTTTTTAAACATCTTAATTAATCTTCAGGTTTGTATTTGCCCCTGTGAAACCTCCTTGGTGTTAATTTGCATATTCTCTTTATGTTTATTTCTTACCTTGTGAATGAGACAGAACATTGCATGGCTGTATGTAGCACATGAAAGCAATGAACAGTTACAATATTTTTCTTCAGTATATTTAATTGGGTTTATTTAGTTTTTATGTTAAACACACAAACATAATTTGGGGATTTCATAGATTATTTCCTTACAGTTTATACTGACCAATTAAATGAACTGTGTTGGATAAATAAACATATGGTTCTGTGTGAAAGATGGACTGAAATTACTTCAGTTTTCTTTGCCTTTTGAGCCTCAAGATGTCAAGAGATATTAAGTGCATGGGGTTCTTAAGAAAGAACTAAAAAACTTTGGTTGTAATGGTCTTAATATAAAGATTTTGTTTGATTCTCTTTTTTTCTCATTCATATACCACATGAATGCTTCTTGTCCATGAAATGTACAGAGATGGAATGGCAAGTTATGAAAATGCTTTATTAATTCCGAATACTAACTTTGGAAATGTCTTGGCATTATTATTGATTATTGCCATTGTTTGATTCATTGAATTTCATTAATAGGTTGTTTGTTTTCAAAGGAGGATTGCTAGGAAATTGTCACCATTTATATTAGGGGTCCTCAAACTTTTTAAACAGAGGGCCAGGTCACAATTCCTCAAACTGTTGGAGGGCCGGATTATAATTTGAAAAAAAACATGAATGAATTCCTATGCTCACTGTAATATCTTATTTGTAGTGCAAAAAACACTTTAAAACAATACTATAATTAAAATGAAGAACAATTTTAACAAATATAAATTTATTAGTATTTTAATGGGAAGTGTGGGCCTGCTTTTGGCTGATGAAATAGGGTTGTTGTTGTGTGCTTTCAAGTTGTTTCAGATGTAGGTTGACCCTGAGCGAGGGCTGGGTAAATGATCTTGGAGGGCCGTATCCGGGCCCCATGCCTTAGTTTGAGGACCCCTGATTTATATCTAGGGTCACATTTCTTATTTTCTCCTCTTTTCATTGTTTTAGATTTGCCTTCCCTAGTCTAGCACTTTCCCCTTTTGGCCTGTAAGTCCCACAAAAATAATGTTAGCTGGGGAATTTTGGAAGTTCAGTTTCTGGAAAGCAATAGGTTGGGAAAGAATATTCCAAAGCATAAGATCTTGTTTTAGAACCTGTTTAATATTTTGTCACTTATTTGCATACCGTTTCTTTTTTTCAGGACCATCAACATGTAGATTTTGTCAGCAGTGCGTTATGCATTTCTGTTTGGCAAAAAAGAACTCTCCATCCTCTAGGAAGGCTTTGAAAAACTCCAAATGGACAAAAAAACCTAGTTTAGACCTAGAGCTGTGGTACCCTAACTCAGAGGCCGAGTCTACATTCTTTGCCCTACAAACATCCATCTTTACATGCCCTATATCAATGATTCTCAATTAGGGTGAAGCTCAAGTTGTCACCAAGTATTGTTGAACTTCATCTTTGGAAGTCCCAGCTAATTATGCCCTATGCCTTCTGGAAATTTAAATCTAATAAAATCTAGAACTCTCTAGTTGAAAACAGCCAGTCTTTATTATTCTTGACTGGTCTTAAGGGTCAAGTATAAAGTAGGCATAGTCATAGATTGGGAGTAGGCATAGTCATGGACTGGGATAATCTGAATTTCATTAGATATAGGTCGGTATTAAGTCTTCCTAGTGCAGATATTGAACTATATGGATTTCAGGTCCCTGCCAATCCTGTATTTTTGTGTTTTTGCTTCATTTGTTGGATATTTTGAATTACTGTAATAAGTGGTGACTGTCCTAATGGCATTGTGACACTGTAAGTGTAGCAACAAACAGTTGGTTTATAGAAGTAATTTACTATGTATACTTGTGTATAGATTGAAAAAAAATGACAAAAAACATCCTTGAAAAACTGGCTCAATTTCCACATAGGTAGATGCCGGACTCAACATGAAAACAATGACAAGAGGCCCCATTACCTCCCCTTGCTCAAACAGGCAGAAAGGCAGGCCTTCCTCATATTTTTTTTCCGAGCTGAGTGGGGTTCAGCGGCAATGTGGGGGAGCCATTCTTGGTTCTTGAGGTGGATCTGAGATGCAATTGTCATTTTTAACAGGGACTTCCTGCTTGAATCTGTGCCAGTCATTTTCAGTAGAACTTTATGCAGCCTCTTTTGTTGTTCTTAGAAAACAAGTCAGGATTTAACAAGAAGTCTTGATCTATTTCTGTGAGGAAGAGGCAGCTTAAACTGATGGAAAGCATGGTCAGGACTAACCAAGCCAATTTTTTTGGAATGAGGTTAGGTTTGTGGAAACAATTCAGGTTGATAGATCATAATTCAGTAATCAAGAGTTCAGGACCACAGGCAGCAATTTGTCTTAATGACCATCATCATTTTGATGGTCAGTATTAATGATAAAATTATCAACCTCAGTACTTTTTCTAGGTATATTCACTCTGATATGTTTGCCAATATCCCACCCCATTATACCTACTGCGTAAATTCATAAGCCTCTTTCTATTGCATTTCATATATTTGAAGTATTCTGCATGAAACTCATCCTGTAACAAATTTCTTATTATTTTATTTGTAAAACTATCCCTTGATTTCGGGAGCAGTCTTTCCCATGGCTGGGCAAATGGCTGAGTGAAGATTCAGCCGCTCAAACATCTATTTGTGAGTGACCAGGGATTGGAGTTGTTCCTCCTTGGGACTCCACAGAGTCTGTGGTAGGAATGCTGCTTCTGAGCATGTTCAGAAATTTAAATTGTAGAGTCAGAAATAACTCTGCTCAGGTTAGGAAATTCCACTTGGTTTCAGTTAGGAGAAATGGAAGTGGATGAGTTTGTCTTTCATCTCCTACAGGTGAACAAAGCAAATGTGTTCCTGGGTATAACTTCGGTAATAGAATCAGAAATAACACAGATAGCATAGGGATAGATTCCTTCATCCTCAAAAAGAACAGTTCAACATTTTAGCTAAAACTAGCAATGAAACAACAAAGTCTTGTATAAGTAAATAAAACCAATTTCACCCTTCTAGGGACCACTTCAAAGCTTCTTTGCAAAATGTATGCAGGGACAATTTTACCTTTCTCCACCATCCACATTTCTTATGATTTCTGTTTTGTTGTGCAAACGTATGATCTATGCTGTCTCACTCTTTTTAAAACATACAACGAGGAAATGGGTAAGTGGGGGGGGGGGGCTTATCAACTCACTCCCTGTTGCAATTAATTCATGTGCAGTAAGGGATTCCGCTGGCACATAGTATAATTGGTTGAGTAAATCCTAAGTGTCTTCACTTTAAGCTCTTTGTATTCTTTACTGTTGATAGTATGTCGGTTGCAACCTGATACTGAAATTGTATTTTTCCAGCCCCCTTAGGAATGTTTCCAATGCCAATGCTAGACAGAAGATGAAAAAAAGGGCTGGGCATGCATCAAAAAGACTGTAAAAATTAACTTCATTGGAAGTTCTGTTAATTGTGGTACGCTTGTACTTATTTCAAATTTCCTTATTCCTCTTCTTGTCCTAGTCAAGGAAGTTTGAATTGGTTATGCTGCCTTACTTACTTTACAAGTTCTTAGCATTGCAGAAACGATCAAGAAAAAAAAGTACAAGACTCTCCCTGAATTTAGCAAACCTAATTCCTGTGTTTTAGTGTGATTTTTTTTATAGTCAAGCCAGTGGATAACAAGAGAGAGGTGACTTGAAAACTGTCCTCTCTCCCTGTATTACTCAGCCTACTCAAACTGTGTTGCTCATGCATGTATAACTGTGATACTTCTTCAAAGAAAATATCAAGATGAAAATATCAAGATGGGATATCCAGTAGTGGGATGGGTGAAGGGTATAATTCAATTTCCAGCATCTCATTATTGGGTACTGTACTACTGTATGGGGTGCCACCCCACCTCCAGGGCTTTCTGGATGAGATAAGTTGTGTAGATCCATTTCAGTTTAGTTTCAGGCCTGACTCTGGCACAGAAATTGTTTTGGTTGTCTTAGTGGATGAACTTTGCCAGGAACTACCCAGGAGGAATACACTCCTATTGGTTCTGCTCAGTCTTTCAATGTTTTCATCAGCTGTAGGAGGGTACTTGGAAACTTTGTTCCTTCCTAAACTGACAAATGGAATCAGTGATCCTGGGAGATTTATGTTCGACCCAATAGTCAAAGGTATGAAAGGTATGAAACCACTGGAGAGGTTTCTGAAGTTTTAGGGTCTAACATTCAGGTCCTGAATTTGAGACATAGATTAATAGTACCCCAGACAGTGGTAACTGTATGAAACTCAGATGTGGATATGTGGTAGAGGTAGGTCTGGCTCTGGTCTTGGGGTCAGGTACTTTTAGGACACCCCTGATGGCAGGGGGGTTTAGGCCCATGGTTCCTTTCCTGTCATTCCTAGGATTCCAGCAGCTGTGTGGAGCATAGGGCTCATTGATCAATAAATGGGTTGGTTGATACCTGGATCCAAGGCCCATGTAATTGGGCCAGAACTACTGTACTGACAACCGCAAGTAATAAAGTTGTGGCCTTTTTTGTTCAATATTGTGTTTTATGTCCTCGATTTTTTTATTGTATTGTGGAGGGAAATTCATCCCGAACATACAACAACAAAGTCATAAGTATGCAAAAGATACCAGAGCCTGTTACCTTTTCTTCCTCTACCCAGGAAAGTGTCTGTCATTCATAGTGATGAAGGAATAGGGATTTTATAGATTGCACTGTTCTTCAAGACAGGCATTTGCATCTTGTTCAGCCCTGAAACTTAAGGGTTCCGTGGTGGCAAGGAGTATATTTGCACAGTTAAGGCTTGTCTACTAGCTGTGTTTCTTCTTGCAGGCTTTTGAGCTACCTGTAGTGATACATACATCAATTTTGGATTTCTGTGATGATTACATCAATTTTGAATTTCTGTGATGAAGCACTGCCATTGAATAAAGTTGCAGCTTTTTGAAACATCTGTTCAAAAAGCTGCAACGAGACTATTGACCTAGGGTTAGTTACAGGGAGTATACTATTCACACATTAAACAACTTCACCAGCTAGCAGTCTGTTTTTGTGGAGAATTCAAAGTTTTGGTTATGACCTATATAGCATGGATCTGTCTTATGTTATATGAAGGACCATAGTTTATCCAACAGAATGTTTGGTTTAAAGCAAAGATAATACCTCAGCTTTTCTCTCTTCTTCACTCCATTTTTAACACAGCATATGGTTGGCCTACGGAACTGCTTGTGATAGATATTTTTTTGAATATAGCATTATCAGTATCCATTAAGTGTTATCTGTGATAATGATATAAGCTGGCCTCTTAGGTTTTACTCAAAAGTAAATCCTATTGTTGTACATTTTAAATAAAGATTGGCATAAACATTTAGGACATTTGCATGTAATGAAGCACTGTGTGCAATTTCTTTAATTATTTAATTATGAGTGTGTGGGTTGATGCTTCCTGGTTATTTTTCCTTTAATGTGGTTCTTAATACATCTCTGTAGTGTGAGTCTTTTTGTTTCTAAGTTATCTCTGACATGCAGGCTTCTCATCTTGGCTTCTAGCAACACCGAACCCTCTATTTTGAAGTCATCTTCATGTAAAAGCCATCTAGTTATAACTCTCAAAAATAAGAGGCTTGTCTCTAGAGGACAACTCCACATTGCAGATGGAGTATAATCCTTAACATTGTGTTTTTTCTTTCCCTTCTGCTTTCAAATAGCTGGGGACAGTGAGTCAAGGAGTGAGAACTCCCTTTGTTTCATGTAGTGTGCATTACAGGGAAAGAATGTAACAGAGCAGAAAATGAAGAAAGACATAAAAGAATCTCAGCTCAAGGAGGTCAGATCCATCACAGACTTAGCATTGCCTTCAAAGATGCCTGGGACAGGTGGCAGTTCAAGACAATCAAGGGAGAAGCATCCGCTAAAGCTGAGATAAGGGATTCTCACGGAATCCTGCTATCTGGTCCCAGTTTGCTTTGATGTAAACTCTGCTAGAAAAGACTTCTGGGAACAAGCTATTGCTACCATCTCAGTGATAGGCTGCTGTTCTTGTTGCAGTGGTCCTTGTGGATTAATCGTCTTTTAAGTTTTACATGGGAATGGCTTTGTTGGAATGACTAGCCAGGTGACCTTGATAGCACCTATATAAAATATTGTTACTTTTCATCATTTTTCTTTTTACCATCTCCATATTAATGGTATTTGACTTTCTTCATTGGCTTTCACCATGGTGGTGGTGTGGGGCTTTTTGACCCATGACTAGCTTGAAAAGTCATTGGATTATTAGCAGTAAATTGGCAAAATGTGTAACTGAAGGTATGTACTGCATATACGTGTGCATAAGCTGACATCATGTATAAGTTAGAGCCAAAATTATAGATTTGCTATGACTGATGGTATATATGAAGATAAACTTTAGGGGCATGTAACAAATATTTTTTTTCTTTTCATTTTAAAATGCATAGAGTGAGCATGCTTAGGAAGAGAGATTTTGAGAGAGTGAAAGAGGATCTTTTTACTTGAGGGGTTACAATGAATGTGTGTGTAAATTCTACTGCTGACCCTGAAAATGTCTACATCAATTCATATGGAAAGGAATATAAGATAGAATGAAAATGTGGCCTAAGAAAGGAAGGGGAAATGGGAAAGGAAAGCAACCTACTTCTGGGTTGTTGTAGGTTTTTCGGGCTAAATTGCCATGTACAGCCCGAAAAACCTACAACAACCCAGTGATTCCGGCCATGAAAGCCTTCAACAATACAACCTACTTCTGTTAGGGACAAAATATGACAGCAGTGACAAGAAATAGAATCAAGATGCCCCTTGGTATGGTGGGGCATGGATTCACTCCCACGCCATTACTCCTTCCTTGTATAAACCAGAGAAAGAAAAGCAGTCATCCCTCCATCATCACCTTCTTTTTTGGCCCAAGTAGTTTCCAGCAGGAATACACCCACTGTTCTGGGTGCTTGAGGTAAAGCAGAGCAGCAGCCACTATTTTTAATAGAGTCTTCTCCCCAAAGCTCTGTGCTCTCTTCCATTTTGGCCACTTGAGGTAAAGTGGACAGGTGACTACTGTTTTTCATAGGAACTTATTATATAAGCCTTACAAGGCCTCTGTAGGCCTTTCTGTAGGTCTTTCTGTAGGACTCGCAAAGCTTGCAGAGTGACTACAAACTCTTGCATGGCTTGTACATCAAACCCTTCTGAAAAATGACTGCTGCTTTTCTGCTCCACTTCAAAATGGGGGGCAGAGCACAGAGCATTTTGTGGGTAGATTGACCCAGTCCACTCTGTTTCTCAGTATCACTTCTAGGCAATTTAAGAAAACAAAGCCTGTAATATTTGCATGTAATATTCACAACGTTTTCTGAAAATCTTTTATATGCATGTATGGATTAATCTTATATATACATCTTAATTATGGATTTTGATATGATCTCTTGATAAGGGAAGGATTATTCAGTGGATAGGGGAAAGCTCCAGTGCCAGTTAAAGGGGTCAGCTGCTCTGACTACCACAGTCATTTTACAATGCAGTCCTTTTACAACACAGGCATTCAAAAAAGTTGGAAGTGATACCAAGGCAGAGAAAGTGGGTTGGTGCTTCTTTTGGGTTCTCCCAGGATAGAAAAAGCTCCTGCCTTTTACCACTTTATAGATTGTTTTGATCTGTTTTGATAAGAGTTAAAATATATTACTAACACTGACCTATGGATAAATTGGGTTGATTTATTGATTAAATGTTTTAGCCGTATACATGAGCATATAGGATAAGTATATTATGGCTGATTTGAATACAGGTTGAATATCCTTTATCTGGAAACTCAAAATGCTCCAAAATTTTACGCATGGGTGCCTGAGATAGTGAATCCTTTACTCTCTAATAGTGCAATGCACACAAATTTTGTTTTAGACAGAAAATTATTTAAAATAATGGGTATAAAAGTTCCTCCAGGCTATGTATATAAAGTAAAACATACATTAATTTTGTGTTTAGACTTGGGTCTCCTAGTGATATTTCTCTATGCAAGTATGTAAAATAAATAAATAAGGGATACCTAACCTGTATTAAGTCAGGAATAAAAGCACACTGTCAACCCAAACCACCTGTTTTGTTGCATACTTTTGAAAACCCGAGACAATATACATATGCTGATGTGCGTTTGTATCTACATTATAGGATAGAGAGTGATACTCCATCCATATATGGGTATTTCAGCTGGGAATTGTGTCAGATATTTTGTTTGCAGGTGTGTTTCCCATTGGAACTGGACATCTTCATTAAGGCTGCTTGTGTCCTGGACCAGCAGCTGCTGAGAGCCTCTCCCGCTGTCTTCAACTGCCATTCCTCTGGTCACTGAGTGGGAGGCAGTCAGCCAGACACAGCTCCATTGTGTCTTGATCTAGCAGTTGGTGAGACCCTCTCCCTGTCTTCAACTGCGAGAGCCTGTCCCCTCACCCAACTGAGAAGCATCAGACATTTTAAAAATCAACAAGAAAACACTTAAATGTTAATACTTTTATTTCCACCATTTTCTTAAAACCTCATGAATGATGGAAAATGACATGGATTAGGAAATTCAGATTTACCAAAGTCATGGTCCACAAAGGTATATGAATCATTTACTTTGTTGTCATCATGAGTAAACAAAAATAGAGGAAATACAACAAAGCGGATGGAACTCATGGATAAATTATGGAGAGTGGAAAGGATCATATCTTATGGATTATTTGAAAAACAGATGAAAGGCTCTCCCCTCATCCCAACTGTTATTGTTTTGGCCAAAGAAGGAAAAATTATTATTATTATTATTATTATTATTATTATGTTTATTTATACCCCGCTTTTTTACCGAAGGAAACTCAGAGCAGCTTACATTTAAAAGCATGACCACATAAAATATACAAATATGCAAACATTAAAACGGAAGTAAACATTAAAGCTTATTCAAATATTATGCAACTACTGGACTTAAGGACTGGCAGCAAATTACTGAATTTAATCTCCTTCTTTATTACCACTCTGTTTTCTTTTTCTGTCGCATCTATTTAGACTGTAAGCCTGAGGGCAATTTAATGATTTCTAAGCCACTGAGAGCCTTTGTGGCTATATAAATAAATAAATATTGTTTTACTGTACTATTTTAATCTGTAATGATGTTGCACTCTGTTGTTTTTGTATATTATTGTATTTGCATACATGCTGTAAACCGACCTGAATCCCTCGTTCAAGGTGAGAAGGCCGGTATATAAAACTTCTAAATAAATAAATAAATAAATAAATAAATATTGTGTGTTTAATTTACTTTCCCCCCAAAATAAACATATAAATCAGTTTGATAATAACAATGTTTATTTATACCCTGCTTTTTCTCTCCTAAAAGTGACTCTGAGTGGTTTACAATTAAAATAGTTTATTTATTTATTTATTTACTATACTTGTATGCTGCCCTTCTCAGCCCGGAAGCGACTCGAGGCGGTTTACATTTGGCAATCAGTGCCCTACAAGATAAAATTCAGTCAAAAACAATTACATATAGTATAAACCATATAAAAACAATAACAATAAACAATTAAAATCATAATAGTAGAGGCATTTATAAAGGAACAGCCACAAACCATGTATGTATATAGATTTCAGTGGAACGATTAGACCAAAAAGCTTTACTAAAATGCTAATTTTTATCTTAATGCTACACAAATCCCATGTTGAAATCAGTTGTGCTTCCAGAGAGAGGCCATTCTACAAGTGTGGTGATGCAATCACACAGTGGATATGAGTCCCCTTCACTGAACCAGAACAGCTCTAAGTTATTTCCTTATTACTTCTGAATTTCTATACTAGGTGCCAATATTTAGAGGAGGTAGGTGATACTCGTTTATTTATTTTGATTTCTTTGCAATAAGAGGTTTGAGTTGACTACTTCCACACAGGCACCAGCCCCAAACCTTGCCATTTTAGATTGGGGTGGCTAGATTACCCACCCCTGATTATTCGTAATAGGCAAGGGTGTCCCCCTCTCCCCCATCCCCTGTTTAGCTTTTAAAACAAAATAAAAGTCTTGGTAGGAGCCACGAGGCTTGACTTACATTCCTAGGGTTTGAAAATGAACAGAAGACCATCTAACTCCAAGGACAAAAGAGACTTCGCTTCAAGTATAAAGGCTAAGAAAGAAGAAACATAGAAATTGAGTACGCAAAGACTATCTTTATAGCAATCTCCATCCCCCTTTAGAGTTTATTAGCCAGGCGTTTGGGAGCAGTTGGGGTTTAAACCTTTTCATTGTTTATTAAAGCCTTTGTTAACTAAAAAAAATATATATGAAAATGAAACTAAAAAACTTTGGAAAGCCGAGGAAGGAAAACCTTTTGGATTACATGGAGCAGCAGTTATTGTCTAACATTTTATGGATATTGTGTTATGATCAGTACAGGATTGTGGATCTGCCTTTATCGATAATATTATCTTTAGCTCCTCATGGAAAGCACACCTGATCCATTTGGAAACAGTTCTCAAGGATCTTAGACAGGCTGGTCTCACTGCTAATTCTAAGAAATGTAAAGTGGCACAATCCGGGTTAACCTTACTAGGGTTTTATCCTAGGATTAGACTGGTGCCAGGAAAGGTCTATTAGGTGGTCCAGTAGCCTAGGCCTTAAAGTAAGAGAAAGAGGGTTGGCAGGATATTACAGGAATTTTGTACCGCATTTTCCTAGATTAGCTTTCTCTTCAACTGATTTGGTTAAGAAGAAATGTCCAAAGACAATCAGATGGCAATTTCGGGGGGGGGGGGGGGGGGAAGCATTTCTGGGTTTAAAAGAAAGGCTGAGTCAGGCTTCAGTATTAACTACA
Organism: Anolis sagrei; assembly: GCF_037176765.1. NCBI lineage: Eukaryota > Metazoa > Chordata > Lepidosauria > Squamata > Anolidae > Anolis > Anolis sagrei. Next base: position 67,320,421 of record NC_090026.1, read on the forward strand.
CAAACTTTTGTAACTACACTGACAAGCCTGCATGCTTTGTTTATGGACTCTAATGACCTCATCAGGCAGCTGGTGGCAAGTAGCTTCCGATTTGTATAGGGACATGGGAAATCCGGCGCCCCATGCCCCACATCACCTGGATCCAAGTGAGGGTGATCACATGGGGGGGGGGGAGCGTGAGCACATGGCTTCCTCTTGTAAATTGTATGGCAACCCAGGAGTTCTCCATTGTTACCCTGCTGGTGGTATGCACTGGCGTTGCCCTCCTTCACCCACGGAGTTGGCATAGCATCATGTGATTGGAGCTGGCTGGCTCTGTGGGTGACCTGGTGTAAAATTGGTGCATGCTGCCAATTTTAGCCCTTTGTGATGAGATGGTGTGACTGAGTTGTATTGACTCAAATGGCAAAGGGCCAGGTGCCAACATGGAAGCCCAGGCTTTTGCTGCTCTTCTTTCAGGGGAAGAGGAGCATCCTGTAACAGACACACAACAACATGCTTTGTTTAAAGGTATGTTGTTGCATGCCTTCAAGTCATTTTTTTTAAACTTATGGTGACCTAAGGCAAACCTGTCATAGGTTTGTTCACAGATGAGTTGAATTTGCCTTTTTCTGAGTTCTAAGAGAGTGTGCTTTCCCCAAAACCACCCATTGCAGGACAGGGATTGAGACCCTGATCAATAAAGTCATAGTCCACTACTCTAACTATGTTAGTTCTTAAACAATGTTACTGTTGTTTAAACCATAGCCGTTCCACAATCAATGTTAGTGGAGATTGCAGGAAGGGATGAGGAAAAAAGCCAATTAGGATGGGCTTATGTGCACTATAACCTGCATTGTCCCTGCTTCAGAGTATTCTGAATCCAGATCTGGGTATGAATGGAGGAAATGACACCCATTTCAGTCACATGCAGTTTATTTGAAAAAAATTGAAAAGAAGCTGGTACTGGGAAGTAAAGTTAAAGTCCATGCTACATAACTGAGTCTCTGTAGTTGCTGCGATTCCCAACTTTGGGAGAAAGATAGGATATAAATACATATAAATAAGTCTTACTTATTGATAAGGTTTTTAACATAACTTGATGTTACTCATTTTGTCATATCTGGTTGGCTCCCACATAATAAATTACATGAGAGCAACTACAATTTGTGCTAAACCTTGATACAATACTTTGTAGATACTGTTATAATAAGTACCGGACACTAGTAACTAGCCTGATTTCTTTTCATCCTTCTTACTCTCACTATTAAGTAAAGAATGAAGGCAAACAAGATTTCTATGTTCTACCTTATTTTAAGACCCTGAGAGATGGATAATAAGCAGCACCTTGCTGACGAATTTTAATAAACAATAGTTTACAGCATTTGACAACAGTGGACAAATTGCTGCAATTACTTGGAAAACGTCTCTAGTATTTGTTTGGACATAAATTTCTCCTTAAATCTTCCCAGCTGGGAGTTAGGCTAGTTTTTCCTTACAGCAGAATCTGAGCTTTGTTTTCATGTTCAGCTCCTCTTAGTCTGGAATAATTCTGAAACATATTAGATAGATTGCTACTCCCAAAAGGCCTAATGAAATAACCTTCAATTCTAGCCTCTGGGAAATAAGCTCACAATCAGGCAGATTTCTTGATTAAAGAAAAAAAAAACCTAACTGTGTGAAAATTGCTTTATAACAATTTTCAAAGTTAATCTTAGCAATTTCTTGCAGAGCGAGAAGTGATATACACAATGTCTTCAATTGTGTAGGTTCTTTTTTCTTTTTTTCTTTTTGTATTTTCCAAATCAGCATTTTCAATATATATATTTTACATACACATGGCAACCAAGGCTGGAAAATCTCACTGTTATGAAAATCAGCGAACTGTGATAATCTAAACCATATTTTAAATACATACATGCTAATATAAGTGGTTAAGTCAGTCTAGCTGATAAACACTGGGCAACTTTAAGCTGTCAATTTGTGTTTGGTAATTTTATTTTTATGTGCGACAAAGGAATGGAAGTGATTGCATGTAATGTTGCGACTACAGGTGTTTTGTAGTTAAATTATTCAATAAATCAAAATCAAGCATGTTGCTGTAGGTATCCTTTCAAATAGGATATTTAAAAGATTCTCAGTAGCTTTCCCTTGATTGAACAGGACACTCATGCCAGGCGGAAAACATGCTGTATTTTGATTAATGGCTTTGTTTGGAGGCCAAGTCTAGGGACGCAGTAAAGAGCAGCTCATGTTTTACTTGATTTAAAAACAAAATAAAACATGAAAGCTCATATTGCATAAAGGAAACAATTCTTAGATGCCAACTGCCTCTCTGAAACTCTAGCTTTGTAATGACATACAATCTCCTCTGTGCATTAAAGAGTGTATGCAGTTTGCGTTTGTTAGCCTGGAACAGATTACCTCTTTAGTTAGTTAGATAGTTCTCAGACCCAAAGTGGCCTAACCACACAGGGAAATATTACTGTATTTTTTCCATAATGGTTGGGAATTTGAGGAGTCAACATTCTTGGATGTGTAGTGAAATTGTAGACTATATGCAGGTTCTTCATTTCCGCCAGAAAGACTGTTCAGTTCTAGTACTTTTCTAAAACCAGAGGAATTACATGGGTACAAGAGACAAGAGGTTTTCTGGGTTCTTTGTTTTAAAGGTACTGTTTTCCATAGTTTCTTCTTAGGGCATTGTGTCTCAGCACACCAGAATGATGACAGGAATTGTGGGTCTCCCTGAGAGAACATCTGAGCTGTCTGTTTCCTCTTAAAATTGAAACTGTACCCAGAACTAAATGTTCGAAAGATGTGAAACTTGCTGCTTGAAAACATCTTTTCCTCCTGTTTCCCCTTTGTTGCTAGTAATACAAAATGAGTGGTGTGGCATGTCGGCAAATTTCTTCATCCCCTTTTCACCACTGGCTGCTGTTTGCAGAGAGAGAAACCTAAAGGGTTTTGATGCCACATCATATGTTTTTGATTACTAAATATCACCAAAGGGGAAAGAAATACCATGCTGTCTGTGGCAGCCCTACATCTCCTTTGTCCTGACTGAGAATGTTTATGGAAGTGTCAAAATATCTAGAACACAAATCTCATGAATATATTTCTTTATTTGTACAAAAAATAAAATGGGACAGGAATTTTGGGGATGATCCAGGTTGTTCTTGAGTTCTACAAGGGGCTACACCTTCTATCAGTACCCACATGGAATATACCACACATAATTTCCCAAATTTTGACTATAGAAACTCAGTATTCTAGAAAAGGACTACAGGAGAAATTAAAAGCAAGAAAATGTTGTTATCAGAATCACTTCTGAGAAAAAAAGGCAAATTTTGATCTAGTTTGCTACTGTTATTATTATGTGCTGCATATAAATTAAAAAACAAACAGGCACTATACATAGACCTATAGTTTAGAGATAAAACATTCTCTCTCAATCATATAAATAATATGAAGCAAAGTGAAAAAGAGAGGAGGATCAGTTGGGTTGAACCATGTATGTTAGAGGAACACTTCAATGTGAAAAGAAAGACAGTTGGAAGTGATGCAAAAAACTATTGCTGTTTTAAGGGGAGAAGGGAAAGGACAATCTTAGGGCGGTTCATATGTGAAAAACTAGGAGACAAAGAAGGAGCTGATATAAAAGAAAACAAGATAAATAGAGAAGGGCTAGACTCAAGACGTTTGAAATTAAGTCCAAGAAATGTAAAGTTAAACCAGGAAGAGAACAGTACAGAGGAGTAATATGATTAGCATGACAAGCAGAAAATATTAAAGACTAGCTGTGCCCTGCCACACGTTGCTGTGGCCCTCAGAAAACAGAGGAATTCCAGTTGAAGCAATAGACAGAAAGGACAGACGGAAGGGACATTGACAGATGAAACAGAAGGTACATGGATAGAACATAGATAGATAGATAGATAGATAGATAGATAGATAGAGTGGTAGATGGAGTAATTGACGCATGGAAGGATGGATGGACAGACAGACAGCTTTACAGCCAAAGGAGGTTGGACTGGATGGCCTCTGGGACTCCCTTCCAACTGGTTGACCATCTGTCAGTAGGGCTTTGATGGTGTTTTCCTTTATTGTAAAATGAGGTTGGACTGGATGGCCTTTGGGGCTGCCCTCCAACTGGATGGCCATTTGTCGGGAGAGCTTTTGTGGTGTCTTCCTTTACTGGAAAATGAGGTTGAACTGGATGGCCTATGGGGGTCCTTCCTATACTCCAAAGGGTTCCTGCACCCGCCCTTCTGTGCATAGCATCAAAGGGTCTCTTCCCTGGTGATCCCCCTCCCTCCCAGCCAGGCGTTACTATGGCCTAGCTTGGTGATATGGAAAATATTTTAAAAGTAGAAAACTAAATACTTTTTTAATTAAAATAGTAATAGTAAAATATTATTAAGTTAATTAAATATTTTTAGATTTAAATGTTTTAAAGTTAAACAGTTAAATATTTTAACATTAAAAGATTAAAATTATAGCATTTGTGGGGTTTTAAACGTCACTTAGAAAGGGGAGGGAGGAGAGAGGGGGAAGTGTTTTTCTGTGTTTTTGTGAGTGAAGAACATACATTGGATTGTTAGGTGTCTTGTGTCCAAATTTGGTGTCACTTCATCCAGTGGTTTTTGAGTTCTGTTAATCCCACAAATGAACATTACATTTTATTTATATAGATTGTATATACAAAAGCTGTTGGTTAAGAATAGGTACAGTTGCTCACCCTCAGGCATGAACTCACTAGGTGGCTCTTTTCATCTTGCCTCTTGTTCAGCCTTCTATAAGTCCTATTTATTTAATAACTTATTTTTAAAAGGTACATGCAGCTTCCCAATAGATTTCAAAGTGGTTTCATGCAGAATTTACCTCCAACAACGTAGTATGGGAATAATGATAATTAAGTGCTTTTAAGATTGCTATGTGTGAAACACTATATAAATTATAGGTATCACTCGCAATGTGTCCATAATTATGCGCGTGTGCAGGCAAGTGTAAGTTATCAAATCTAGGGCTTAAGTATCTGCAACTTGCAGTTTCAAGGGACAATTTCACACATTAGACACCTTAGAGGAGAAAATCAAGGCCACAACATTATGGATTACAGCTGTGCAAAAGTTTGGTGTAATAATGGCACCATATCTAGATATCGGACAACCTGCTTATTGGTCGATAACATTAGACTGTGTCCAGAACCTACTGGATGACCTGAGTGATGACAGATGCAAGATTCCACCTGGTTGGATGCTATTTCATGGTTTCTTCTGTCACTGGGCATGTAGTGAGGGCAATATCCTCCCAACAAGGTATCTTTCTGCTATCCACAGCTCCAAGGTCCTCTAAGAAGAATTCTCAACTATGTTTGAATCTGACCAGTTACATATAGATATATATATTCATGAATCAAAATCCCTTGCCAAATTACCACATATGTAGGAGGGAAGGCCCTGCTCTCAGACATCTTCAGCCAACCTACCACAGCAGCTGCAACCAATTGCACAATTTGTAATGCACCACGTATAACTGAGGCCCCTTCTACATGGCCATATAATCCAGATTATCAAATCAGATAATCCACATTATCTGCTTTGAACTGGATTATATGATATACACTGCCATAGCTAGTTCAAAGCAGATAATCTGGATTTTATATGGCAGTGTAGAAGGGGCCTGAGTATCTAGCCTCCAAACCAAAACGTGTGCATCCTCACCCTGATACAAAGTCCCAAGCCTGGTATCCTGCCAGGAAGTACAACTACAATTTTAAATCTGAATATGTTTTATTCAGTTGTAAGAATTTTTTACTGTTTGTATTTAATACCATTAATATTAAATTAAACCCAGCTGCTCATTGGAGGGAAGGATATTAGAGGCAAAGATGAAGTATTTTTTTGGTCACATAATGAGAAGACATGAAAGCTTAGAGAAGACAGTTATGCTGGGGAAAATGGAAAGAAAAAGGAAGAGGGGCTGACCAAGGACAAGATGGATGGATGGTATCCTTGAAGTGACTGGCTTGACCTTGAAAGAGCTGAGGGTGGTGATGGCTGACAGGGAGCTCTGGCATGGGCTGGTCCATGAGGTTACGAAGAGTCAGAAGCGACTGAACAAATGAACAACAAGAATATAAAATAATATTTTAATGTTTGCATATTTTTATGTTTTAAATTGTACGGCATTGGTTTTATTGTAAGTAGCTATGAGGCTCTGTTGTTGAGAGAAAATTGGGGGTATAAATAAACATAAACATAAAACATCATCATCATCAATTTTCCTGTAGGTCCTTGGAGTCAAATGGGATGATTGGGAGACTTGATCTCAGCTGATGCCTTAGACCAGTGTTTCTCAACCTTGCTAATGCTGCGACCCCTTAACACAGTTCCTCATGTTGTGGTGACCCCCAACCATAACATTCCTTTCATTGTTCCTTCATAACTAATTTTGCTACTGTTATGAATCGGGATGTAAATATCTGATACTGGACCATATTTGGCACAAATACTCGATACGCATAGATCTGAATACTGGTGGGGTTGAGGGGGAGGATTGATTTTGTCATTTGGGAGTTGGAGTTGCTGGGATTTGTAGTTAACCTACAATCAAAGAGCATTCAAAATTCCACCAACAATGGAATTGAACCAAACTTGGCACAGAGAAATCCCATAACCAACAGAAAATATTGGAAGGGTCTGGTGGGCATTGACCTTGAGTTTTGGAGTTGTAGTTCACCTACATTCAGAGAGCACTTTGGATTCAAACAATAATTCAAGTTCGTCCGGCTATGGAACTCCCTCCCTGCTGAAATCAGACAGGCGCCTTCCCTCATGGCCTTCTGTAAGGGCCTGAAAACCTGGCTCTTCGAAAAGGCCTTCAACTAAGTGCTATGTTTTTTTTGGAATGACCACCGGAATGGACTATGACTATGAGATTGACTATGACCCCAAACAAGACGAAGCGGATTTTTAGTTTAATTAGTTGTGTATTAGTAAGATGTTGTGTTATGGTCTTAATCTACTGTAAACTGTTGTCTTTATATGTTCTATGTTCTGTACACCGCCACGAGTCGCCCTCGGGCTGAGAGTGGCGGTTAACAAGTGCAAATAATAATAAATAAATAATAAATAATGCATGAATACTCAATATGTCCAAATGTGAACACTAGTGGAGTTTGGGGCAAATAGACCTTGACATTTGGGAGTTGTAGTTGCTGGGATTTATAGTTCACCTGTAATCAAATAGCATTCTGAACCCCACCAATCATAGAATTGGGCCAGACTTCCCACACAGAACCCCCATGACCAATAGAAAATACTGTGTTTTCTGGTGGTCTTTGGCGAACCCTCAGACACCCCCTTGCGACCCTCCAGGGCTCTTGACCCGCAGGTTGCAAAATACTGCCTTAGCCAGACAGCCGCACAATGTCTACTCATTTATACTAGCCTACACACAGTTCCAGCTTCTTCCAGCTGCATGTTGTGTTTTGGTGGTTTTCTCCCCCCCCCCCCCCCCGCCAGTCACGGTCAAGTTCGTCCATGATTTTTGTGCTCAGCTGATCTTCCCCCTGGTTCTTTGAAGTGGTTCTTGCTGCTCCTTTTGCCTTTAGGTGGCATAATGCCCTTAACCTGTGCAAACAGACATAAATATCCTTCTCAAAGATACTTTACCTAGAATAACACTATGCAATAGATTGTGTGACATCAGCTTGTTAGGCACCTTAAGTAATGGGACACAGTAATGGTAATAAAGGAAAGGTTGTGCTGTGTTTGAGAGGTTTGCCCTACTCCAAAAACACATGCAGTAATGCACTCATAGAAATTTGGCAGTGATATGCCGAGCTCCCGAACTAGAGTTCAGTTCAGTTATAGCTTTTCCAGCTCATGACTTCTCCTTTCCAATGCTGCAACAAAGCAATGCCTGCACTAGCAACCTGAAATAAAAAGAAAGAAAAAAGTGGCACTCCCATTCAGCTTTGTTGCCTAAAGATCCTCCAGCTACCTTGTTTTCCTGCCAGTTCACAAGATTCAAGTAGGCCTGCTCCTTGAAAATGTCTGCTTGTTGTTCAAGGCCAATAATGCTAGTCTCTTTTTGCTCCATAGCCAACCATCCAGGGCAGCAATTTCAGCTCAATAACACTTTTAGGAGTTTGTTAAAATCAAATAACGATGTCACATGTACTTTGTGCATGAAGCAACCATTCCACTTGCTGCCATATCTCTACTGCCTCCTCTTTGATCCACTTTGGCCCTTTCTACACTGCCATATAAAAAACGGATTATCTGTTTTGAACTGGATTATATGGCTGTCTAGATTCATATAAACCAGTTTAATGCAGATAATCTGGGATCAGATCCTTGGATATAGAGCAGAGTAGAAGCAGCCATTGCTATCCTCACACCACTTCATCACTCAGTTACTGCTTCATGATCTCACTACTGCTTCATTGTCCTCACATCTTCTGCTGCCACTGCTGCTTCTCTGATTCACTTCTGTTAAGCTCAAAAACAAATAGAGGCCCTGGTGCTGGGAAATTTATTAAAATACCTGAATTTCTCTCCTGAAAGGGTCCCTCAAGCTCCACCTGCCAGGCAATAGCTTTGATTCGGTTGACTGGCATTTCCTACTTTGTGCAGACCCTTCTGGGAAGAATAAGTCCAAATTGCAGTCAGAACAGTCCAGGAATCTGTCATGCTCCTGGACCATCAACTCAGCTCCCAGTGAGTTGGGAAGTATGGGCTGGGACTCTGTGTCAGAATCTCTTGTTCCCAAGTTGCTCAAAACTATAGAAATGTGAAGTCTGTGAAATATTGTTTTTATAAGTTTCTTCATTGCTGCTAATGTTTCTGAGGCTTTCAAATACCTTAAAACATATTTTGTGGGATTTTAGTCATACACAAGGTGACTTATCAAAGAGAAACACATAGTGTTTCAGATCCCAAGATGTCTGTTGTTTATGGTAACTAGGTATGGAGCTTTAATTAGCATATGAGTGATCTCAGTGTGGAATCTTTCTTCTCCAGTTCTTTTAGATACTTGATGTTAACATGGAAAAACACCTGTTACCTGAGAAATTCTGTCATATTGCCCTGTTTGTATCATTTGTGTGCTTTGGAGGACTGAAATAAAAACTCATATTGATATGTGTGTTTGAAGTAAACGATGCTGTGTTCTGTTAAATCTTGCCATTGATCTTGGTGTGAATTTACAATAATTATATTTAGAAGGACAGTACCCAGATATAGTTCTACTTTTAGGAAGCTTTTGCTCAGTTCTTTGCAGACAAAGTTGCTTTGATCCGTTCCGGTCTGGACACCATATTAAATGCAGTCTCTGAGGATGTAACACGAGCACCTGCTTGTCCTATTTTGATGGATTCATTTCAATTGGTGAAGCCCGAGGATGTGGACAAGATACTTGGAGGAATGAGGCCTACTTTGTCCATCCTAGACCCCTGCTCATCCTGGCTTCTAAAGGAGGCCAGAGGGGGATTGGCTGAGTGGGTTGAGGTGGTGGTTAACGCCTCCCTTCGGGAAGGCGAGATTCCAGCGAGCTTAAAACAAGCTATAATAAAACCGCTGTTGAAAAAACCATCACTGGACCCCACTAAATTCGACAACTTCCGGCCAATTTCCAATCTCCCCTTCTTGGGCAAAGTCCTGGAACGCGTGGTGGCCTCACAACTCCAGGTATTCTTGGGAGACACGGATTATCTGGATTCGGCACAGTCTGGTTTCAGACCGGGACATGGAACTGAGACAGTCTTGGTCACCTTAGTGGATGATCTGCGCCGGGAGCTCGACAGGGGGAGTGTGTCCCTGTTGGTGCTGCTGGACCTCTCAGCGGCCTTCAATACCGTCGACCACGGTATCCTCCTGGGGCGCCTTGCGGGGATGGGTCTCGGAGGCACTGTTTTACGGTGGCTCCGGTCATTCCTGGAGGGCCGCTCCCAGAAGGTGTTATTGGGGGACACCTGTTCAACCCCACAACCTTTGTCTTGTGGGGTTCCACAGGGCTCAATACTGTCCCCCATGCTGTTTAATATCTACATGAAGCCGCTGGGTGAGATCATCCGGAGTTTCGGGGTGCGGTGTCATCTGTACGCAGATGATGTCCAACTCTGTCACTCCTTTCCACCTGCTACTAAGGAGGCTGTCGAGGTCCTGAACCGGTGCCTGGCCGCTGTGACGGTCTGGATGAGGGCGAACAAATTGAAATTGAATCCAGACAAGACAGAGGCACTCCTGGTCAGTCGCAAGGCTGAACAGGGTATAGGATTACAGCCTGTGCTGGATGGGGTCGCACTCCCCTTGAAGGCGCAGGTTCGCAGCTTGGGTGTGATCCTGGATTCATCGTTGAGCCTGGAGCCCCAGGTCTCGGCGGTGACCAGGGGAGCATTTACACAGCTTAGGCTCGTGCGCCAGCTGCGCCCGTACCTCGGGAAGTCTGACTTGGCCACGGTAGTCCACACTCTGGTTACATCCCGCTTAGACTACTGCAATGCTCTCTATGTGGGGTTGCCCTTGAAGACGGCCCAGAAGCTTCAACTGGTCCAGCGTGCGGCAGCCATGTTACTAACAGGAGCGGGACACAGGGAGCATACAACACCCTTGTTGTACCAGCTCCATTGGCTGCCGATTTGCTACCGGGCTCAATTCAAGGTGCTGGCGTTGGCCTATAAAGCCATAAACTCTTCCGGCCCAAGATACCTATCTGACCGCATCTCGGCCTATGAGCCCACGAGGACTTTTTGCGAATGGCTTTTTGTATTATTGATATTGATATTGTTGATGTTGTTGATTATGATGCTTTTGTTACTGCTAGATTGATTTTAGATTGTGTCTTGTAATTTGCACCCTGTCCTCTCTATGTTGTACACCGCTGTGAGTCGCCCCCGGTTTGAGAACAGCGGTATATAAGCACAGTAAATAAATAAATAAATAATAGGTTCATTTCACAAACCACATTCACATTATTCTTCATACTTCTCTGTTCTAAAGTCCTTTATAAATCTCCAATGTTCGTGTTTTAAAATGATATGTATCATTTTATACATATCATTCAGAGTTGAAGGAATTCCCTTAAACTGTTTATTTCAGTCTTCTTCTTTCTAAGCTATTTTCCCAGTGGAGAGGTTAGCATTGTGTCTGTCATTTTCATAGGGCTTTGTTTTCGGCATCCTCAGGTGTCAGGTTGGCAGCATGCTTGTATTAGTTGATGGTGTCCATCTATCTTTTCTTTGGCCGTCCACTTGGTTGTCATCCTTCAATCTCCAAATGTAGTGCTATTTGTACTACTGATGTTGGTTCTCTTCTCACCGTTGTCTTGCTTGTATTTTCTTGCTGATCACTTTTATTCCTAGTCTTTGATGGATGCCGTCATTTCTCCCATGGTCCAGCAAATGGTCAAGAAGTGTCAAGCCAAGTGTCCATCTTAGTATTTTCATTTCCATTTATGTTTCTTTGTGGCTGGTCAGCACTCTGCCCTATTGAGGGCTACTGGGTGAACAAATATAGTGTAGATCTTAGCCTTGAATTATTCAGGCATTTTTGTGTCGCACAGAATGCCAATAGTTACCAAGCTGCATTTGTTCATGACCATACATCTGGCATCTATGGAGACCAGTGACCCTAGGAAGAAAGAAGGGGAGCTAGGAGGACATTGCCATCTTGTCCCCTGTGACATCAGCGCCCCTCCCCCAACACCAACGGCCACTCTGGGGCCAGAAGAAAGAAGGGGAGCCGGGAGGACATTGCCATCTTGTCCCCTGTGACATCAGCGCCCCTCCCCCAACACCAACGGCCACTCTGGGGCCAGAATTGTTTTTATACTATGTCTTGAATTTTGTTGTTCTTATGTTGTACACCGCTGTGAGTCGCCCCTGGGCTGAGAACAGCGGTATATAAGCAAAGTAAATAAACAAATAAATAAATAAATAGGTATTTAAATTGTGTTGCATTCTTTAGTGTTTGTCCATCAATTTGAATCGTTTTTTCCTATTTGTAGGTCACATTCAAGATACTCTGTTTTGGGTATGTTCAGTTGAAATCCATTTTCACTGAATCTATCACTCCATTTCTGCGGCAGTTGTAGGAGGATTGCATGTTTTTGATGGCCAAGTGCTATGTCATCTGCATATAGGAGTGTCCAGGGATGCATAGTCTGCAAATCTGCTGTAGTAGTGCCCATACAGAGTATGAATAGTAATGGTGAGAGTGTTGTTCCCTGATGCACACTAACCATTATGTTGGTGAAATCCCTGCAGGGCAGCAAACCATACTTGTTGTATTATTATCTAGTAGCTTCATCCATGTTACATAGTCTTCTGGTATTCTGTGTGACCATAGTGCTTGCCTGATCAGGTCATGAAGAACCTGATCAAATGCTTTTTCAAGATCAAAGAATGCAAAATACAGTGGTTTCTTCTTTTTCCCAATGTTTTTCCGTTAGTAACCAGACAGTATGTATTGCATCTAATGTGCCACATTCCCTGACAAAGCCACACTGACTTGGTGTAATGATTGTGTGACTTCTTAGCCTTTTGTCCAGTATTCTTTCAAATACTTTCTTTGCTTGACACAACAGGCATATTGGGAGGTATGATGAACAATTGCAGATGTTTCCTTTGCCCTTCTAAATTAGTATGGTAATACTGGTAGTCCAGTCCTTTGCGGGGAGGGGGGATTTTTCTGTTATGATTTTGTTGAAAAGTGATGCTAGAAAGTTAGCCCGACAGCTTTTGAGCATTTTCCAGATTACGGCTGGTATGTCATCTGGGTCAGTGGCCTTTCCGTTCTTCATTTTTTGTATGGCTGCCTTTACTTCAATGGCTGTGATAGCTGGTACTTGGCCAAAGACTGGAGCAGTCCATCTGTGTAGGATGGATTGAGAGTTACTCAACTGTTTATTTGAATATTCATTCTTAAATTCAAGGATATCATATTTCAGAAGAAGGTTTCATTATATATAAATATCTTAGCAAAAGTTGTTCTTGTCTAGATAATAGAAATAGAGATTTCTGGTATTGATAGGTGACAGTTGCCAGACTTTGGACAACAACTGATCTATGATAGACTGTATTGATTGTTGCCCCTCTCCCATGATCTGCAGAACCAAAGTAAATTATATACAACAGTAAAAAAATCTGCAGAATAAAACATGCAAAATTGGGAATGTTTATTCAGTATGTCTTAATTAGGCTGTAACATCCAACCACGTGTATGTTAACAATTATGTATATTCGCTTCCAGTACGTTTTGCAGATTAACAGAAAGAAAGGGAACTTGATTATGAGGAGGGAAGAATATAATGTGTTTTGAATTTGTTTAATGTGGAAAGAACGATAATAGAGAGAGAAATTGGTTCTTTCCTGTTGTACATTTTCCGATGAGCACTGGGTACCAAAAGGGATAAGTGTCTTGACTTCCATTACTTTGTGGATTTTGTAACTTTTGTTAACCTTCATTATTGGAGAAAAACTGATTAATAAATCTGGTGTTTGTGAATTTTTGGAAGGAGGTTGACCTGGGGAAATACCAGTCGATTTGTATTATTATTTAGTAAGACACTTCAACCCTTGCTTCAAGTGATTGGAACTTTCCTCTCAGTATTTCAACCTGATTACCATTTCTCACTTAAGAAGATGTAAAATCTAAGTTTTCCCTTTGAATTATTATTGTTTGCCTTTCAGTGTGACCGGATACAAAGTACAACAGGCCTTTTCTATCTTTCATGGTTGTATTTAACAGGAGTTTTCAGCATATGTAGCTTTCATGCAGTTTGTTCTATAAACAAGTAGATAATTAGCTACAAGCTCATCAGCCATATATCTAATTTTTTAAAAAAAATGTTAAAAGCTTTTTGTGGGAAAGTTTCCATCATAGTATTTGCTACATGATTTGTAAGTCTTTCTATTCTTATCCTTTGTAGGTAACTTTTATTCATGTATTTAATTCCCTGTGTTTGACTACTTCCACCATGTAATTGTTCCACTGTCAAATCGAGCTGCTATTTTAACTATGAAATAATAAGATGATTTTTATAGTTCATGCTAGGGTTTTTCAAAACTTGAACTATTCTGTATATGTACTGGAAGACATTTTTCCTCTTGTCTGTTCTCATTGCTCAATAACAATATCAAGAATGCAGGTATTTGTGGCAAAACTTCATGTTACATGCAGTTATACTCTTTGATATGTAGGTGAAACAATACTGGGAGGAAGTGATTTTCATACACTCATGTCTAATGCAGTAACTGGGTTTTTCTTTTGGTTGCTTATCTTATCCTGCATGAGGCATCTTTTGTGCTGTGTGACACCATTCTGTAAGCAGACCTTCCTCTGGCAGTGTAACACGTATGCTCCTTCTTACTATGACCTTTAAACATATATAGGTTGAGGATCCCTTATCCAAAATGCTTGGAGCCAAAGGTATTTTGGATTTTATACACTTTATGCACATAGCCTGAATGAAGTTTTATACAATATTTTAAATATTTTGTGCATGAAATAAAGTTTGTGTACATTGAATTGTTCAAAAGCCAAGGTGTAACTATCTCAGCCACCCATCTGGACTATTTTGGATGTTGAAGTATTTTGGATTTCAAGATTCCAGACTAGAGATGCTCAACCTATGGTTTGCTTTTAAGAAATATTATAATTTGTTTTTCAAAACATTCCATGAAACATATACATTTAAAATGAATTATATGTAATTAAACTTAATTTCATTGGTACAACAAAAGTTTTCTAAAGATCTATTCTGAAATTACAGACAGATAACTAAGGCAACAAGGGATTGAAAATAGCAGGTTTAGAGTGCTTTCTTTTGCTATTAAAGTGTGTAATTTTTAAAGAATTAAAAAAAATTAAATCATACTATTTCCTTTGTTGTTTTTTTCAGATTCAGCCTCTGCTTTGAATTCTATAAAGTACTGTAAGTACATTTCTTTGTTGTACATTCTTTATAACAGTTAACATATATTTGCAATTATATGTTGCTATCTGAAATGTACAGGTCTGTTATTTTACCTTAAATTTACCATTTAATATGCTACATCTCCTATCTAAAAGATATTTGAAATAATCATTTGCAGAATTATTTCCCCAATATTATTGCTAGGGCTTCTCTCTAAGTTCTTCACATACTTTATCCAAGGATAACCCTCACTGACCCTGCTGCCACAGACATTATTTTGGAGATCTCCTTTGGTGAAATTTCAGTGATAATTGAAATCTGAAGTGAAAACTAACTAGAAAGAGACATCTGATTATAGTATTTTACACTCTGAGCTGTAAATCAAGAATGGACAATAACTGTTCTGTTACCTTAGTGGGTACTGATGCAAAAGCCTTACAAAGTTATATTGTTCATGATTGTTCTCTTGAAGTACTCAATTCTCCCCTTATAGGCTATTTTGCAGTTATATGTCACTCTGTTTAAGTTTGTTTAAGTTTTAAGTCTCAAACCTTTGAGGAGGGCAGCCCATCAGAGCACTGTCTTATTCTGTATGGCTTGAAAATGACTCTTGACCATGGCAGCCTTCTCGATTAATTTCTGTACCTATGAAGCTTCCTTATATAGAAATGAATCTAATCAAGTATTGCCAATTTTGATTGGTAGCAGCGTTCTAAGGTGTCAGACAGAGAAGCTTCAGAGCCCTCCGATAGGCTATGATTGTTTTAACTGAGGAAAACAAGATTAAAATTGGCATGAAAATATATGCTTTATGAATAAACCAGAGTTCATGGGAAAAGGATAACAGAAAATGATTTAAGACAACACAAGAAAGAAAATACAGGACATGACTGTTTACTGGAAATAGTTGTTTCATGTTAAGAACAATATCGAGCAGGGATCCCCAAACTAAGGTCTGGGGCCAGATACAGCTCTCCAAGGTCATTTACCCGGCCCTTGCTCAGGGTCAACCTAAGTCTGAAATAACTTGAAAGCACACAACAACAACAACAACAACAAAAACAACAATCCTATCTCATCAGCCAAAAGCAGGCACACACTTCCCATTGAAATACTAATAAATTTATATTTGTTAAAATTGTTCTTCATTTTAATTATTGTTTTAAGTGTTTTTTGCACTACAAATAAGATATGTGCAGTGCGCATAGGAATTCGTTTGTGTTTTTTTCAAATTATAATCTGGCCCTCCAAGAGTTTGAGAGCCTGTGACCTGGCCCTCTGTTTAAAATGTTTGAGGACCACTGATCTAGAGACTACATTACATCTAGTCCTGTTATTGCTATGTGGACTGGGCAAATCTACACCTTCCCAGTATACTGGGGCCGATACAGTGTGGAGTATGCCGGATCAGCCATGGTGTGGCCTTGGCCACTTTGGAGGCAGAGGGAAATTCCGAATGCAGTTGAGCATCACCAGGTGGCCACTGTAACGGTCCCCTCCCATCCTCCATGTCATGACAGTTTCTGGATGGCATCACGTGCAGTGACATCAGCCAGGACAACAGTGTGCCAAGGGAGGGGGAAATTTCCCCTGTCTCCCACCCTTCCCTGATTGCCCCATGGTCTTGCTTGATGTCACTGAAGGCAACGACAAACAGGTAGAACCCATTTATGGGCAGAGACGGCTGCAATGCAGAGTGCAGGAAGACTATATGCTCATCTAGTGAATGATAAATCTTTTCAGTTGGTTTACAGAAAATTCAAAACAAAAATGATTATGGAGAAATAATGTAAGTGATATATTAGTCTCATTTGAAAGCACTTGCTTTTTAAAAAAAATATATAGACACGTTATGATCCCAGTCCTATGACTTCTTGCACACCACTTTGAAATTAGGGTATGTAAACAGTTGCACCAAATAATACTGCCCTCTTTCTGTTGTGACAGTGTGGTAGTCATGCAGTGAGATAGGGTGATGCAAATATTTACAATTTTACATGAAGATGGAGTGCCTTCAAGAAACCATAAAACAGTGCTTCATTTCCCCCCTAAAAGCCTAAGGGAATAAAATAATTCAGTGGATGTGAACCAAAAGATTGGAAAAATGACCAAATAATGTATCTGTCAAATCATTTTACTAATGTTCAAGTTGAGGTTTTGCCCCTTGGAAATCTAAGGAAGTGGTATTTCCACATCCTTCTAGTCACACACACAAAAGTATCCTGGCAGGCAGCCAATTTCTTCATTTTCTTTATCTCTGATCCAAGTGCCAATTTCTTTGCTCTTTTGGTTTCTCTCCCTTGTCATTCCCTTTGTGCATTTGCTGCCTTTCAGTTCTATAAGCAGTTCTGCAAAACGTGGGGCTCTTTACTTTATCACTTTGCCCCCATGTATGTTTATTATATATATATATTTAAAAATGCTTTGTGCTAACCTCTTTTGCTATGGGCAAATGATGATGATTGTGCCAATAAAAGACAAATTATCAAATGCAGTATTTTGAAAATGTGTAAAATCTGTACAGAATAATTGCTGAACTGCAAAAATTCTGTCAAACCAGGGTTGTTCCTGTCATAGTTGCCTTATGAACATGAAAAAAAATATCTTCATCTTTTTTCTCATTAGTTAAATAGTCATATAAATGTGAGGTTTCCATTATTATTATTATTATTATCATTATTATTATTTCTATTTATACCCACTTTTTTTCTCCACAAAGGAGACCATTATTATGACTTATGTTGAATAGTGTGTGTGGGTGCGGGGGAGGGGACAAGACTTTCATTATTTGCTTTTCGTAAACATTCCAGTGCAAAAAGGCCACAATTATTGTAAAACTTACATTGTTTCTGCTATCTGGTTTTGTCTAATGGCAATAATAACATACACCTAGAAGAAAACACTGAGCATACAGTTAACTTTCTTTGTTCAGACCATGCTATCAAGAACTGGATAGTTAAACTTGTGTGACTGAGTGACAATTAATACTGACCATGGCTTTTGGACTGTAGACCATGTTTTCAAAAGGCAATACAAGTTCAGAAGGTAAAAGAGTGTAGACCATGCTTTCAGAAGGTAAATAGGTAAAGTGTTATAATGAATTCATATTATTTAAAAGCACCAGATTAAACCACAATAATGATTTCTAGTAAATTATTCAGGATATAAATATAAAATCAGACATTAAAACTTGGATAATAGTTAAAAATAAGGTAGAGTTAATAAACATGCCAAATCTTTCAGAGGGATGTCAAAAAGCAAAAGCTCTATCATCTATTAAATGAGTATAGAGTAGACTATTTCTTAGTTAAATAGATAGATATTCCATAGATATATATACACTCCAATTGCCTCATTTCCAACAGACCTCTGAAGAAGCCTCTGAGAAAGCTTACTATAGATGCAGGCAAAACGTCAGGAGAAAATGCAATTGGAAAATGGCCATACAGCCTGAAAAAACTCACAGCAACCCAGTGATTCCGGCAATGAAATACAGATAGAGTAGAACCTTTATTTTCCCAAGGCCTTAGGCTCTTTCCCCCATCAGTGGAGGTGGTTGTCTGGTACTTCTCTGGTCAGGAAGGAGTTCTGCTGTCACAGAGAATGTCCCACTTTCTCAGCAATTGGTAGGTGGGAAGCAAGCGCTAGCTGTGCTAAAAAGAGAAACTCCATCAGGCTCCTTTCTTTACAGCAGTGGTTCTCAACCTGTTTTGGCCCACAACTTCCAGAAATCCCAGCCAGTTTACAAGCTGTTAGGATTTCTGGGAATTGAAGGCCAAAACATCTGGGGATCCACAAGTTGAGAACCAGTGCTTTACAGGCACATCTAACGTTCATTCCATTATGCTGCAGAAGAGGGGAATGTGATGGGAAACAGGACCATTCCTTTCAAACTCTTCTGAAAGACACCTCCCTGGAGGCT
Source organism: Anolis sagrei (assembly GCF_037176765.1). NCBI lineage: Eukaryota > Metazoa > Chordata > Lepidosauria > Squamata > Anolidae > Anolis > Anolis sagrei. Next base: position 67,339,247 of record NC_090026.1, read on the forward strand.
CTTTCACCTCTCCCCTCTAGTATGCTTTCTAGCTAGCTGAAACAGAGGAAAACATTGGGAGAAACGGTACCATCCCATCAGCTTTGCTAAAACACTGCTTGCTTCCTCTATTCCTTCCACATCTTGTTTTCCTTTTGTGTTATATCTGTGAAGTTGGTAAGTCCATAAACACAGGGACTACTGTTTTTCACCATTATGTTTTTTTCATAATCGACGCCATCACATATAAGTTGGATCCCCATTTTTTAGATGTCAAAATTTATATTTTACTATTCCTCGCCCAATAGTTGGACCCTTTATTCCCTTGCTTGCAAACCTGCCTAGCTGAATGAATGAATGGCACGACTCCCCTACACGCTTGCCCCCTTGAAGCTATGGAGAAAAGTGCGCAATGAAATATAGTATCTTTAAAAGCAAAATTAAAGCTGATTCTATTCAGAGAAGGATAATAAAATGCTATAAATAAATAACGCTGATAAAGGCTGTGTTTTATTGTGCTTTTTAGGCACTCAAGTCCAAAATGCTGAATCAATGTTTTGCAATATAAATTACAACTAAGGAGCACTTTCACTTCAAACACAACAAAGGAAAAGACGATTGCTTGCATTGTAGGAGAAGAATATTCTGAGACATGTTGTCCAACTCTGATCTAGGATTTAAATGGACTGAATGCTGATTGGATTAGCAAGGGCATATGTAACCTTTTGGCTAGAATTGTTAAATAAACTAATATTTTCCTAGTGCTCAGCAGTTTGAGCGCCATTCATTGTCACATTACCAATTTCTGAAATATATTCTTGGCAGATAATATGTGCCGGAAGATTAAACATGCTCTGCATAGTTTACCAGGGCATTCAACGAATAGCTGTGTCTGTTTTACTATATTTGGTTTTGATGGGTTTTCAAGTATTTCTGATTTAAGGTTGGAATTATGGCTGTCTTCTTGGGAATAGCATCTGATTCTGTGAATCCAACCAGTTACTTCTACCAAACTGACTTGTATCGCTTCACTTTAAAATGCACAAATACCATTTTTCTTCCTCTAAACTTTTTTCTATCTCTGACAGTAGACAGGAGAAGCAGCAGGATGTGACAGCAAATTTCATTCTTTTTGAAATGCTATGCTCTCTTAAGGGTGAATTCTCTTCTTTATAGGCAAGTGTAAATCCCAAAAGTATCAACAGGAGGTCTGTGTTTGAGGTGAAAGCAGAACTCATCTATCCATTAATCCTCCTCCTCTCTCCATGTTCATTTTAGTTGCATGCACTTAACATGTTTTGTGTTCATTTGTATGTATGTTCTAAATGAGGAACTAAAATTGAATACCCTTTTGCATCTTCCCTTTTTTATGTGCTGCAATATTTAATTGGAGTATATTTTTAAAAAAACACCCCTGAGTTAGTCAACAAGAAATCATAAAATTGACTTAAATATCACAAGATTTGAAAATTGTAAAAACTACAATACTTGCTTATTCAATTTCAGTCTTTGGCCATTAAGATGCCATGTTGTGAAAATCAGGCCTCTGAGATTACATTTAACCATATTTTAGAAATATTACGTGCTTGGACTGCAGTGGCTTAAAGATTCCGAGAGCTGTAGTTCAAAACAACTCTCCTAAACTCTGGATTTGATTTGTAACTTTAGAAATTCGAGTTAGAGTGCTGATAAGCAACAAGATTTGCTACAAGGATGCTGTGTTGGCACATTGATTTCTCCATACAGAAAGCCATTCCTTGGTACCATTATTTGCTCCATACTGAGGACTATTCCTTGGTACAGTTGTTCACTCCATACCGGGAGTTCTTCTTTTAGGGAAGCCTGTTTGACATGGGCTCTTCCGTGCCTTTAAATGGTACAAAGTCTTTGAATTCTTTCAGCCTGCGTGGTCCTCTCCAGTGGATGGTAAAGTGGTTCACATATTAGACTGCTTGGTTCCCATTTCTTCCAGAGGACTGTCCTTTTCCTCCCTCAAGCACTGCTTGATGCTGTATGTTGGGATTTCCAGTTCCTCTCTCAAACCCATCAATTAAGGAGTTTTTGAAGAGTTGTTAAAACTTATAGCCATCTGTGTGTGGTCTTCTTGCCTCGTAGAACCCATAACTGCTTCTGTCTCAACTGTCCAATAAGTCAGTTGAGTCTTTGGCTTCTTATGATCTATGATTGCTCATGTGAAAGACAGCTTTTTTAGTGGTAGCTACATCAAAAAGAACGTATGAGCTATGATCTTCTGCATAGTCATCCCTACCATTGCTTCAGTAGGAATAGCTTGGTCCAGTGAGAGGCCACTTTCTTTTTTTGTGGAAGATTGTGTTTATTCCCACCGAATAGGACATTCTCTCTGTGTCCATCAGAACCCTGCTGTTGGCTTGGTGTGTCCTCTGCACTGTTTCTAATCAATGTCTTGCTGAGTTGGTTTTAGCGACTCTTCCACTGGTGTATGCAATTATAGGGAAACCCCTCCTGCACAGGCGGGAGGTTACTCAGCTGTGGCAGTGGCAGTATTGACTATGTCTTGATATGAATTTCTCTAAATGGCATCCATACACTGCTATTTGAATAGGACCATTAACTTTCATATTTGCCAAAGACGTATATGTTCCCATTGGATGCTACCATGGGAAGATTGTGCCCTTTTCCTGTAAGGCAGTGGTTCTCAACCTGTGGGTCCCTAAGTGTTTTGGCCTACAACTCCCAGAAATCCCAGCCAGTTTACCAGTTGTTAGGACTTCTGGGAATTGAAGGCCAAAACATCTGGAGACCCAAAGGTTGAAACCCCCTGCTGTAAGGCATGACACTCATTCCTCCTGTGATTAGTAGTTTGCTAGTCTGACCAAGGGCAAGATGGATGGATGGCATACTTGAAGTGACTGGGTTGACCTTGAAGGAGTTGGGGGTGGTGACGGCCAACAGGGAGCTCTGGCATGGGCTGGTCCATGAGGTCATGAAGAGTCAGAAGCAACTGAACAAATGAACAACAAGTCTGCCATTTGTGTGATTCACAGAGACAAGGAAGAAGGAGGACAGGTTGTTTACGGGTAGTTCTTTGAGTGGTCATCTGTGAAATCACTGAACCCTATCCATTCTCCCCTTGTCATGTCCTGCCTCTCTTTAGAACCTTGACTGCTCCTTTCACATCAATTGAACTGAGAATTAGGAGGGAATTGTGAGGGTGTGGCATACAGAGGGTGGACAGGACTACAACCAAAATGTTTCAATACAACTCTAGAAGATTCCTAATGGTTCTCTGCACAGCCACTGGATAACCTATTTATGTGACTTCACAGATGACCACTTGAGGAACCATTTATAGGTAAGCACCAGTAGGCACCACAAATGCCAGATCAATCGAGCAAGGTAAGGGTCATAGTAGAGCAGCACCAACTTGGTTCTGGCACTACTCAGCTTTGTGCCCACCTTCCAAGTCCCGAGCTGGCAAAAGGCATGCCCTGATGATATATCTAGGATATGGATCTCCCTATGATTTAGATTCCTGCTTACTAGTATTGAACTGATAGTTTCGGTTCTTGCATTTTAGCTCCCTGTGCAGTTCAGTTTGTTAAATGATTCTGTTTATTTGTATAATGAGCTTTTTTTAAAAAAAAAAATACAGTATTTTACAAAACCTGTTGTTAAAGCATCGCCATTATTCTTACTGAGAAGAAATGGATAGAAATCTGGTAGAATAGAATACTTCGGTCAGTATAGCTGCCAGAAGAAGAAAAATGTTTTCTCCAGAGTCTTACATTATTTCTATAATTAAAGACAAGATCTGAGGCCCATAATTTTACTATTGCCTGTATATAAGAATAGTGCTATTTCTTTGCAGGCTAATGTATTACATCTAGTTGTGTGGCAATAATGACATTAATTTACTGTTTGGAATCAGGCAACTATCAGGGAATGCACTTTCAAATTCCCCTTCCTTAGCCCACATAACAGCATGGATAATCAGCAGAGGGTTTTGGCCCCTGCAGATAATCTCTTCAGGGTTATCACTTACTTAACAAATGGATGTGTGAAGTATTTGTAAAAAGGCTTTTTGAAGTGAAGTTCCACATGGTTGCGGCTTAGAGATGAAGACATAGAAATGTTTACACAGGGGCAGAGGGTTTGGTCTACCCAGTGTGGCTCTTCTCAAGTGCTAGTATTCTAAAGTTAAACTGTTTGCCTTTCTAATGAAGTGAACTGTTTGTTTGAAATATGTGGTAGGAGGTATTTAAATAAGGCCTAAAGTAAACTGTAGTGCTGTCCAAATATGCCCCCTGCATATCTGCTTTGTAGAAGGATGGAAAACAAATTGGCTACAGCTTACCTCGGGGAAGAGCAGTTAAGGGAACTGTTTAAATAATAAAAGGCAGGGCTAAAGCGGATATTGCCAGGGTTTCTTACAGGCCTTCTGCGACAATCATTCCTCATACTAGGGATTCCTCAGGGCTCTTCTAGGAAAGACAGAGTTGCTGCTAGAATTCAACATTGTTTTTATTATTTAAAATGAAGATTTTTTCTTATTCCTTGTGGAAATGTGAGCTATACTTAAAACAATAATTCCTAATGTACTACAATCTTATGGGAGAGCATGTGTGTTGTTCATTTTTTTTTTGAGATTCAGCTCTGTCTAAATAAGTGTCTAAATATATGCATTTTTTTTTTTACCTAAAGTCAGATGAAAATTAAGAATGTGGCATCAAATGTTAATCCATACTGTGATGTCTGAGGAAGATAGTTACAGATCAAGCTGACCGACTAGCAGATTAATGTTACAAACTTGCATAATAGATATGGGGAGTTTCTAGGAACCAAAACTTTGCCAAGCCTTTAAATGTGTGAATTATTCTTCTGCAATCTCTTTTACCTCTGTTCCATCGATATTTGCACCCAATACCAAGTTTGTTTCCCTCTCTACCCCCAAAGTGTTTCTCCCTCTCTCTTGTGCATGCATGCACATACACAAACACATATGGCACCTTCAAATCCAATCCCTTTGATCCCTTTCAATTAATTTTCTCACCTGAACACTTTTCGTTTACTTTAATCTATTTTTTTAATGTTTCATTTGTCCCTATTTACTAAGATTAGTAAGAACAGCACTCTTAGTTGGTTCTTTCCCAGGTCTCTCCCAGCAGTTAACAAATAGAAAACCAAATTAGATGTGATAACAGCATATCTTAATGCTTAAATGTAGACTTGATATTCACATTGAGGGGAGTGAGATGTAAATAATGGAAGGAAAGCTGTGTTTACTATGTCTGCTCTCCAAGGGCCTTTCTCTCAGCCAAAGAATAATATCAGAACATAAGAAACGGTAGCTATTTGGACATAGATATTTAGATAACATCTGGATAATATATATGAATATTTGAACAATATTTTGCTTTTATGTAAATACGTTTGTCTTCAGCTCCAAGCTGCAGCTGGAGGATGGGAGAAACAAAAGAAAAGCCATAGGCAGCAGAGTTCGCTCCCCCTCACTCCTGGTTCTCCATTTGGTGATCCTCCCCTCAAATCCATGTTATCAGGGCATGGTCTTTATTATATGAGCCTGACTACCACGTATGATCTGTGCTCAAGGAGACCTTGGAGAGATTGCTGCAAGGAGCACTGGAAAGGTGGAAGTCTTGGAACCAACACTTTGCACCTGTCAATCCAGGAAGGGCAGTATGGTGATATGTATGTATGCATGCATATGTGTGTATAGTCCCATTTCCACTCTGGGATGAAAGGTGAGATAAAAATAAAGGAAATAAATTAAATAAACTCTTTGGATAAATTGACTGGGGAGCTGGTGGAACCTTAACTCAGAGCTTAGAATCAAACAAACATTTCAGAGAAATGAAATCACAAGCAGAAGATTTTTTAAAAGAAATACCAGCACCAGATTTTAAGGAGAGCGATAATTTCATGGGAGTTCAAGGCCATCCAGAACAGCATTCATGTCAAAATGACTGAAATCCTGCCTGATTTCTTGCAAGTTTCATACAAAGATTTCAGCTAGGAAGTTGATAAAATCTATCAACTGCATTCCTATGAGACCAGACAGAGAAACCTTCACAAAGATGTGGTGGCTAATTTCATAAGATCACAAATTTATGGTTTGATTGTACATCAACTGAACATGTTTATGATTAGATAATATCAGAGGAGGAGAGACAAAGAAGGGGACCAAATACATGGAGAAGAGAAGGAGGAGGACAAGAACTTTTGATGAAGACTTGTGAATTAGCTGAGATGGATAAATTTACCAGGCTAAATTTACAGGAGGTTTAGGACAGTGATTAGTGTCCATTTGTGTGTGTGTGTGTTTTTGTCTTTTACTGTTGAATGGTCAGTGGACTAGTCAATACTAGGCCTGGGTAACAACGCAAAAATTTGTTTCTAAAATCGATTTGTAATTGGGGGGTTTTTTTGTTTCGATATTTAAAATAATTACAAAACTTTCCCCAAAAAAAGTTTCGGTATTTACGAAATTTCGTAAATATTTACAAAACATTTTGTAAAGATGGCGCCCTTTTTTTTCCAATATTTTTAAAATATTTTTTAAATTTAATTATTAATTTAGTAGAATAGGGATTAATTATTATTAATTATTATTAAGGAGGGAAGGCAGGCACTCACTCTGGCGGGCCCTCTCGCTCGCCGCTCGCTCGCCCCTCTCGCTCGCCGCTCGCTATTATTATTAATAGGCAATGCTAAGCAAGCTGGCCAATTGCAACATTCAGGCAGGAAGCAGCCAGACCATGAAGCTGCAAGGCCATTCGATGCTCATCAAGCTGGCCAGCTGCAACATTCACGCTTGCCTCCAGCAGACAAGAGTTCTTCCTCCCACCCTGAACATTATTCCACAGATATATATCAACCCCCACTTGCCTAGTTTCCAACAGACCTCACAACCTCTGAGGATGCCTGCCATAGATGTGGGTGAAATGTCAGGAGAGAGTGCTTCCGCCCCTCTCGCTCACCGCTCGCTCGCCCCTCTCGCTCGCCCCTCTCAGCAAGCATCGGCAGGCGGCCATCTTACGTATTTCCGAAATGGACGGAAATACAAAATTTTTTGGCGCCTGCCGTTTTGATATTTAAAAACACTTCCAGGTTAAAAAAATGTTTTGTAATCGTTTCGTAATTCAAAAATTAACGAATTTTTTAACGAATTACGAATTAACGAAACGAATTGACCAGCCCTAGTCAATACGCTTTACTTTTTTTACCTAAGCCGTAAACATTTGTTTTCAGGGGAAATTGCAACAGTGTAGCTAAAGATAGACCATTTTAGAGCATTTAGCAGCAGCTGTATTAAAACAGAGTTGACTTTTTTTGGAAATTGGACATGAAACCATTGTTGCTTTCTTGAGTTTCTTTGCTTACTTTCTTGTTTGGGTGAAAAGTTAGTCATGGTGAATATATCAATATGTGGGTAGTTCATGGAGGAACAAAGGCAGACCAGAATGCCTGTTTGGAGGAGGGGAGAGACAAATTGGTTTTTCTCACAGCAGAGGGAGGGGGTTCTTTTTGTCAGTTTTCTGGCAGAGTCCAATTTGTCATTTTCTTGCAGAGAGCACATTATTAGGTTTAAGAATATGAGAAGGGCCTGGAAGTTAAGAAAAAAGGGCCTGTGGCGAATAAGATCTCCACTTCTTCCAGGGAAAGTCCACTTTCAAATAGCATAATGACATGGACAAAATGTTTCACTTGTTTCTGTTTTCTTTTCTTGAGACTATATCCACACGCTTGTGAGGTAGAACTGTGCATAATTTAAAAGAGATGCTGGAGCTTTTGATTAAGAGGGAAACTTGTATCCCAGCCCTGTCAAATTTCTCTGGATCCCCTATAGATAAAATGCATGCTTATTATTCATTCTTTTTGAATGCATAAATTTGTCTAATTTTGAACAAGCACTGGTCATCCACCTTATTAAAAAGATGCCACAGATGAATCTTTATTAAAGATTTTTGCATCTTCATTCGGACTTCACCCATCTTCTGTACTCAATTGAAATAATTCAGTTAATAGGTCTGATAGGATCCCAGTGCTGTCTAGCATGGAAAGCCAATTGGTTATATTCAGGTATCATATATTTCTTTTTACATCTTTTAAATCTTAGAAGTATAGCACAAAGTTTGTGTCTTAGCACTGAGCCATGGCTCAATCTTGGCTTTTCACATACCTTCTGGATAGAGGATTGATTCTCAATATTAAGGAGACTAAGTGGGGATGACTGATAGGTGGAAAGATTCACTTTGCTTTCCTTGCAATGCGTAGTCTGTCTTTTAATGTGGAAACTATGCATTGGGAGTGACGGTATTAGATTGATCATTTATGATGCGATGTATCAGTGGAGGCAGGCAGGCATGATAGAAAACAGGCAAGGATTTGAGGTGACCCTGCTTGAATGGAGACAATGCATCTTTTCAACTCTTAAACGTGTGTAGCTTCCAGTACACTCATGCCCCCAGAGTATAGGAGGGCACACTGCACGAGCTGACCGTGGAATTAAGGTGACTATGAATATATTATACATTACCAAAGAAGAAAGGTACTGCTTCTTTATCAGTGATAATACATGCCCAGGACTGGCATAAGTAGTAAAAGAAGTGCCATGTCATCCTTAAAGTACATAAAATCTGAATGCATCATGTACCAAAATAATTCAGTGGTGACGATAGCAACATACTATGGTGCATATCATGAGAAGATTTGTCTCATTAGATAAGACAACAATGTTTGGTACAGTAGAAAATAGTAGGAAAAGAGGAAGACTGCAAGAATCCATGACCCTGAATTTGCAAGATGACAAGGTGGCAACGTGACAACTTTATGAATTTGATATCTCTGAGTTGCCATAAGTTGGAAGACGATGTGATGGCAATTATCTCAACAAAATGATGATGGCTTCAACAAGTCTTTAGAACTTTATTCTGCTGAACTTCCTTTGCTGCCAAAATCGGTTTTGAATAATGTGTTGTTTGGGATTGGCATTTCTTTTTTTTCTTCCATTCATTTTTTACCTTAGCTTGTTTTTTCCACATTCTCAGAAATTGCCTAAAAAGGCTGTAATGGCTAAATGTCTGCAGTATAATTATGACAGCTCACATTATAGTTGTATAATTCAACAAAATGTAACTATCTTCCTTTAAAAAAATAAATTTTCTAAGCTGCCCCCCACACTCTGAACCTTCTGTTTTAGTGAGTATACTCTACTCTTTGAATATATTCTATACATATAAGAACATTCCTTACATTTTTATGATTTCTGTCCTTAGTAACTAGAAATAGAATATAACTGTTCACACACACAGTCTTTATTGTCATACAACAACAAAATCACAACACAGGTATATACAAAAAAGGAAGACACAGATAAAAATAAACTATGTCTAAAAGTTATTAATACCAAGCATAAAAATTGCAGCAGTCTCACAAAAGAATGGATAAAAGTTGTTCAGAAGATATGAAATTTTATAACACCCTTGCCATTGAGAACACTCTGAAAAATGGAATTCCTGTATTTCAGCTATATATTATCATATTTGGGGCAAACAAATAAAGAATGATGAAGTGTTTGAACAGAAACCAAGTCACTAGAACGTTCCACTTTTTATATATCTCTCATCGAAAAGAGCTGATGGCAACACATTACAACTTGTAGTCACCAAAGCTCACCTCTGGGTGGAATTAATCAAAATGCAAAGATTTTTTGCTATGACTCCATGTTTGCATGGAATTAATGATGGTAGGGGAAACCAGTTGTTTTGCTGCAAGAGTCAGATTAAAGTCAAGATGCAAAATTGTTGAAGGCTTTCATGGCTGGAATCACTGGGTTGTTGTAGGTTTTTTCAGGCTATATGGCCATGTGAAAAATGCCTTTAGAACATGGCCATATAGCCCGAAAAAACCTACAACAACTCAAGATGCAAAAGTCTGCTCTTGACTGACTTGCAGGCTTCCACATTTGTGAACATTAAGAGTGCTTCCAAAGACAGGCCACTTGCTTCAATTTTTCTGAGAATCAAAGTATACCATTCTGAAATAAAATGATCTGATAACAGAGAGGGAATATAGCGCTCAGGATCTGCTTAAAATGGTATATGCAGCCAGAATTTTATAGCTCTAATCCACGCCAAAGTTTCAAGACTGGTTTGACCCATCTCAGTGCACAGAACGGCAAAAGGCACACATCTAAGAAGCTCCATTAGTTTCCAGAGAAACTTGGAATGTAGTGCACTAAATGATTTATTAGAATCATAGAGTTGGAAGAGACCTCATGGGCCATCTAGTCCAACCCCCTGCCAAGTAGCAGGAATATTGCATTCAAAGCACCCCTGGCAGATGGCCATCCCGCCTCTGTTTAAAAGATTCCAAAGAAGGAACTTCCACCACACTCTGGAGCAGAGAGTTCCACTGCTGAACAGCTCTCACAATCAGGAATTGTGCAGAAATTGATTGCAGAAATCCAAATAGAGGAGCCATACAATAACAGAGAATCCAGACCTAGCTCTGTGACTTTTCCTTTGTTCCTCCCCTGCCTCTGGTGGAGGAACTTGGAAGGGAACAAGGCAAGGCTTCAGAAAGAGGGAAAAGCACAGTTTCTTTGGTAATACAAATTGGCTGCCAGCAGCTGCACATTTCCATGCGGGCTTGGAGTGGGAGGGGGAGGAGAGGGGCAGTGTGGAGCCCCTCAGTATGCTTTGTGGAGCCCCGAGGGCTCTACGGAGCACACTTTGAGAACCACTCTCTTGTACTATTAAGTCTGATATACTGTCATCCTTTGATGTGTTTCTTGCAAAAAAAGCTGCATCAGCCTTATATTTTTGTAAGTAGTCAGAAAGCCACCTTTGCTTCAAAACCAAATGCTTTGTATTGTTACTGCAAGAGTACAGAGAAATAAGAAGGCTCTGTGTTTCTTACGGTAGTATGGCAGAGCAGACAATAGTACTGGTACTAATACTGGCATCAGAATCTTGGGTGCACTTCTACATGTCTTCCAATAGGTAAATGTTGAAACAAGAGATATTTTCATGCCATCTACCTTTTCCTTTAGTGTCCCTCTCCCAGTGTTTTTGATCCCTCTTATCAATTTCCACACCCCTTGGTTCCATATCTGTTACAATAACCTGTGTTTTAAATTGTGATGTTAAACTATTTTCTAATCTAATTTTAAATAACTACTTCACTGGGGAGCTGTGCTTCCCCTCCCAGGATGCTTGTGCCCCAATTTGTTCTGATCAGTGACCGTAATAAAGTTTTGTTGTTGTTTTGTTGTTGTTGTCATGCCATCTAGTGATAAAGCCAACTGACACTCTAGCCTTCAGCTGATGGGTTTTATGAATATGTATTCTACTTTTAAAAATATTCTGTGATGGCTATGCATTTTTTCTACCATTGGTATGCTTCAAATTACATTTGTCATTCTAACTGCCTAGCAAAATCCTTTGTGACCCATACTGTCAGTAGTTTGCAGTAGCTGAACCATTGTTTTAAAAACAGGAAAATACTCAGAATCTTTTGATGGTAATTCACTCTTTGGTTTGGGGAGATTCTAGTCCACTGCTCGGACTAGCACTGCTCGGACTTCCCAGAGCAGCTTCATACACAGTCTTCCATTTTCAATCTACCATCCATTTCATTTCAGTTCAAATTATCCTGTCCCCACCCTTTCAATTTGGCAATCTTTCTTCTTCTAGTAGGACTGTAATAAGAAATATAAAATAAGTCAGTAGGGAACCAAGCAGGCAATTGAGGTGTGTGTAGTTGCTCCAATTTAAATCCTTTCTGATGGAATTGTTTTAAATAACTGTTTGAAAAAGATTTCCATATGAATACCGACAGAATTTCGAAGTTCTATGTTTTGTGCCCACTGTCATGTAGCATTTACTACTTACCTGTGTTTGAAGAGCTTTCATTCCCTCAGTAAAACCGATTCTGCTGGTTTAGTACATTATTCTCCCTGTCTCTCATTTAGCACGTTCTTTTTCTGGCAGTAGAGTACACAGCACTTAGCAGCTGGTTTGTGAAACCATCAGTCAGGAAATTGTATGATAAATAAGGGGTAGCCAGGTTTAGTGGCACTTTATTCTGCTTCAGCAGTTTTAGCTTGACTTTGGAAAAATCATCATGGGGTATTTTGTCAAGGATTGCTACAGGAAATGGTTAGAGTTCATCAACTTATTACACATACTACTTGAGTTATGATGTTCTATAGCTGTACTGCTCATGTGTAAATAATAAACTCAGAGCTGAATAATTATGGTGAATGCCAGTTATGTGGATTTCTTCTTGACATGCGAGGTGGGCATAGACAGCTCTCTTACAATGATGGAATACTTTGCCATTCTTCCCTCCCCATTCCCCCACTACTGGAATCAGGAAATAATGTGGAACCAAGATACAGTGAGAATTTAATGTGAGAAGACTCATGATAATTTTTTAAAGTGCATTTTAGGAGTATGGTTACAGTGTTTTAATTGCATGTAAAGTAGGCCCCCATTTCTATCAGGCCACTTTCCACAGTTTCAGTTACCCATAATTAACTGCGGCCCAAAAATAAATTCCCCTTATCCACAGATTTGTTATCTCTGATCAACTGTAATCTGAAAATATTAACAGTTTGGTATTATTTACAGTTCCAGTCATTCATGTTGGGTCTTGGAATGGATCCCCTGAAGATGGGGAGGGGACTGCTGTAATATCAAAGTACACTATACATGCCTATAACAACTTGCAGAGTAGGTCACATACTGTAGTTCTTTGTAAAGATTGGTGAGAAACCAAGAAGTAGATCATAACATGTAGCAGTCATATGGGTTTTTACTCCTCCCCCATTCCTTGTTTACCTATAGACAAAGAACAGGGAGACAGAATGCTAACAAATCAGAGATGCTCTATATAAGTCTCATTTAGTGTGTGAGGCAGCCCTATCTATTTTCCAAATGGGAAACATACTGTTGTGACATGTATCATTGTAATAGAATCAATAACTTGCATCAGATCCTTTCTACTTTACTAACCACTCCAAACTCCCTTGGGGAGATGGGATGAGGTATAAAGTTGTTGTTGTTGTTGTTGTTGTTGTTGTTGTTGTTGTTGTTGTTGTTATATACTTGGTAGGACTTTCGGTGAGCACTGTCAGTATGCAATTATTCATTAATACGTAGTCCATGAAGTTGTTTTGATTCATCAAACAAACCCAATAACTTTGTGTACTTACAACATGTTGCGTTGTAGAACAAGATAAATGAAATAAATTGACTGCACTACATGAGATATGGCTCTCTTGAGCTTAAAAAGGACCAAGATGGCACTGCCCATGCCATCATTAATCAGAGTCCTGGGGCCCATTTACCACTGAAGCAGCCCTGGATCTGACCATTGCATAGATAGCCTGGGAGCTCATCTGCTGTACTGGGCAGTCCACATTGAACCGCCTCCATATCACTGCCATGATTACTCATAGCTAGCCACGAAGGTCAATGTGAGCTCCTGGCCAACACAGGTGCCTTTGCTGACATCAGGTCTCCTGGTTAACTAGCAAGAAGGAGAGTGGTGATCTCCCCTCCTTTCTGGTCTTATGGCCTCACCTGCTGATATCAGAACTGGGTCCCCATGTAACAAGGAGGTCACGTGGATGCCCTGTTCTGATGTCAGGAGAGATGTCTGCAATAGCCAGGTGCTTGCACTGAACTCCATGCCCAACTAGGAGCAGCAATGGCAGCAACACAACTGTAATTCACCCACTTTACCTTTGCTGATGAGTGCAGGGAAAGAGTGATACTGATGGTGTCTGATCTGAACAGTAAGTCAGTCCAAATTGGACCAGTCCCACTATCAAGACTGCCCCAAAGTCTGAGTTACTCCAGAGTTTTCAGCAAATGCCAATGTATTCCTGTCTTTGCCTAAAGTGAGACAAAGTCAGTTTCAAGCATAAAAGAAACAAACAAACCTCAACACTAAATGGAAGTGACATGGGGACAGCCATCCTGCCAGGTTGGGTGAGTACAATTTTTTTGTAAGTGTAGTCAAACTCCAAATTGGAACCTGTGTAAATTCAGATGAGATTTTGTAGACTCTAGTTTCACAATTTAGATTTTAATGATAACTGCCCATAGATAACCTCTTGATTGGTTTTATATAGTTCAATGTAAGAATAGAAGAGTAGAAGCAGTACTCTACAAATGAAAGAAACCTTTCCTGACAACTTTTCAGTAGAAAAAAAATTCCAACCCATGTACAACCATTAATAAGATATCAAACAATAAAAGCTGGATGGATTATTTCAGTTTCAGTATCGTGTAGTTACTAGTCATGGGCCTGAAATTTGTCCCATTCATTTCATTCGTGTTTCTGTTTCATTCCACGAAATGGAAAAGCCCTCCTGAAATGAAAATGCAGTTGATATGAAAGGCAGGCGAGAAGAGGAACACCTGATGGTTGGTCAGGCCAAGTCCATTGCAGAGACACCCATGTGGAGGGAAGTAATGACATGGGTATGCAGATGATTTCTTGATAGACATAAGTGTGCAGTTCAATTGAAACGAAGATGCAAGATTCAAGAAGACAAAGGTGACAGCTCCAAATAACGAGAGTCTTGCCTCCCATTTAGGAGACTAATGTATTCATATTTGTTTATCCTTTTCTTCTGTGGGAATGTCAAGCCTCCAGTCTTAGTTAAGTGGATCTTGAGATCTTAAGCTCATCTTGGTGACAAAAGGATCACCTGTCTTACATGTTTACACAAACGATTGGATTTTATCTGGCTTGGGAGATCGTTAGAAGAACCCTTTGTTAATTATGTAGGACTCTCCATTCTCAGGAGCTTATGCATACAGGGGGCATGGGGGCAGTAGCTGCCTTCAAGATAAATTTGATACAAATTTATATATTCATAAATTGGTACAGTATACAAACAATACAAGTTACACAAAAAGTCATTTGATACATTTATTAAAGATCTAGCTTTAATGGATTTTGGGTTACAATTGCTGCTAGGTCCTACCGGAGCCTCTAGCAGTTTCGATATTGCAAAACTTAGAAACCATGGAAAAAGGTTTAAAAATCATATCTCTTGTTTGAAGTTTTCTTATTGTTCATAATATTTTGGGGAGGCAGCTGCTATGGCTTGACAAAAATGTCACATTCTACTATTATACATTTCTTTTACTACACACCTTGGGATACACACAATCATGTAGTAGGCATGAATTCCTCTGTAATGTTTGGTTAGGCTTTTGTTTTTGATTAGGAAGACAATTCTGTTTGTTCTGTAAAACTCTTGAGAATTTTTCATCTAGTATTGTTATAATCGTGTGGACCATTTCAAAGCATATTCTAGCTGACCATTATTCTTGAGGCTCCTCAACTGATGTGCCGTCATGCTTGGGGGCTATTATTCTTAATGAAGGAGGGATGGACGTGGCATCTTTCCCCCAAGGGATTGCTTCTTGCCCTCCTTAAGGAAACTGGAACTCTCAAAAACCCAAAACGCTGTAAATAACTCAAAATAAGTTTTATTGATCACAAAGAGTTATTTCTTAAAACAATAAGCTGGAAACTTCAGAGGGGCGAAGGAAAATATATGTTACAGTCTCAATTAGTCCGGGGTCCAAGGTGTTTGAAGCTGAGAAGCCTCATCAAGTTTCCTCTTTCCTCAATGGCTGTGAATGCCGGAGCAAACCACAACCCCAGCTCAGATGGCCTATGTTTTGAAGACCTTTTTTGAAGACTCAGGATCTTCCTTTGGTGCCAAAAGAACCAGTTTGAAGGCGCTTGAGACTTCCAACGTCATTCAGGTTGGTCTGAACATGAAGCACAAGTCTCAAGGGTAAAAAACCTCAGAACTGGTGCTAAGAGGTAACTTAAATCAAGGTCTTTTAGAGTCAAGTCTCTTACTCATGTCCATCTGGTACAAACTCTGATGGCAGAATGAAAAGAAGGGAAACACTCCCCTCCTGCAGGAAGAGGTGGAGCCAAACAGTACTGATTGACAGCTATAAGTAACCAATCCAGACAACTATACATAAGCAGGGTAAAAGGGGCAGGATTAAGCATGATACAACAGTTTAAATCTTGCAACTAACAGTTCTATACATAGGTGGCGCCACTCGCGCCGTCACAACTGAAGGATGACCGTCATTGAGTCGTTTTATTGAGTTCCTATATTGAGAGAAAGGCAGGATAAAACATAACGTAAATGAACAAACAAAATAAGTGTTCAAATCATGTAGCTTAATTAGAGGCTGCTTTTCCATGTAGTTTATATAAAGTAACCATAAACGGTTCCTACATCTTGTTGGTTTCTATAGTAGTAGCAACTCTGCAGCATTTTGACACTTCTAGTTGTACTGTTAGAGTGGTATTGCTTGAATGTATGTGTGTACTCAACATTTCAACATGTTTGCAATCTTCTTTTCTTTTCCCTTCCTTATCCATACCGTGGGCAAGTCCTCATTTATTTCTAGTTTTACTTGCTTCTTTCTTTACTGCTTCTCTATTTACGTCTAAAGCATATCACATTTAGGCTACTCCACTTCTTTGGTGTAGCTAAGTGCCACGTGATTATAGGATTATTATCAACTCTGTGATTCTGTTGTCTCACAAGTTCCATAAGACACCTTCTTGAAAAATATAAGCTGACATTCTGTTCTCCATTTAACATCAACAGCTGTAGTGTGTTAGCATTGACTTTGAAGAAACAAAGCAAAACAAAGTTTATAGTTTGCTTATACAGGCTGTCCCTGAGTTACAAATATCAGACTTACAAAAGACTCACAGTTAAGAACAAATGTGAGACAAAAGGAACTGAGAGAAATCTACCACTCAGAAGGGAAATTCACTTCGGAAAGAGTTATCATGGGGAAAAGGTGTCTCCATTGAAGCTTTATGACCAATCCTTGTTTCCACAACAGGCCAAATTTTACAAAATCTTGTTATCACAGGGACAGAAAGCAAGGTGAAATTTTCTAAACGGGCGCAGACAGCAAAACAAACACCACAGGTTGTCAACCTTTCCCTCTGCTATCCAAAGATAGATAGACAGACCAGACATAGGCTGGAGTTACACTTTAAAAATGTACCTGTTCCAACTTACACACAAATTCAACTTAAAAACAAGCCAACAAAACCTATTTTGTTCCTAACTTGGGGACTGCCTGTTGTTGCTGGTATGATTCATGGAGCTGTGGTGTCAGAATTCAAAGACAAATAATTATGAGGCTTAACATTCTGAAATATCTGTGCCCCTGTGCATATTTGCTTGTTTCTACAAGGTATTAAATATCAATAACTTTGTTTTCCACTCAATGTGTTCATTTTAAAACTGCAGATATGTTTAAAGTTCCTCAATATTAGCTATACAGGGTTCTCTTTTTCATATTACTGTACTTGCTGAAGTATTACTCTGCAGTTTTGATGTTTTGATTTTTGATATACATTATAATATTATATCTTACTAGTATTTATTAAGATTTCTTTATTCTGTAACTTTTTTAAAAGCATGTTTTAATAAAAATAAATATCAGGGTATACTTGTGAAAGACTGGCTGATCCCTTTGATCTGACACTTCACATATGCACGTAGTAATTATTTATTAAGGACTTCTTTATGTAATTTTCCATTAAAGCAATGAAAAGAGAATATTAAAATTAAGACATGAATATTCATGCTTTCCAAGGCAAATTGGATGAGCCAAACTCTGTCTCTTGTACACTTTGCTTGGACTCATGTAAATGAAAAGTACATGGTCTCTGTGGAATGCTATCCTATCATGCTTCTCTACTCTTATTTGCAGGACTTCTACCATTATGTAATGGTGCCAAAGAACATGATGTTTAAAATTTGGTCTTGGAATAGCATTTAACTTTCTAAAAAGTTTAGCATGTTCCCATCTCCAAAGAGCCATGTGGCTATGATGGGAATAAATCTTACCTCATTAGAACTTTTTTTTTTTTTGCTTGCAGAAAAACTTCTGGTTCAGTTTGTTTTCTCCAGACAAAAAAATGATTGAATAGCTGTTGATAGGAAAGACTGCTTGTGACCTAGAAGAATCCCTCTCTGTTGAAGTAAATAGAGCTGGGTCCATAAGTCTGATCAGGAAATATTCCTAGGATAGACTTGATTTATTTATTTATTTACTATATTTATATACCGCCTTTCTCAGCCCGTGGGCGACTCAGGGCGGTTGATAGCGTATGGACTGCCTAATCACTGAATCTGCTTTCTTTACTTGATAATATATAATAGTTTAAAATTATGGAATGTATCATACAAGATAATAGAAAATGTAGAAATGTGTGTTACTTCCAGCATCTGTATAGATATACGAGGGGTATTTTTTCAGTAAGGTCCGTTTGAACATAAGTACACAATGAAAGTTTATTTCAAAAAAGTAAATTTATTTTCAGAAAGTACATACTTCACTCTATTTTTCGACATAGTTGCCAAGTTTGTTCAAACACTTATCATACCTCTGAACCAATTTTAAAATACCCTCTTCATAAAACCTTGCCACCTGCTCCGATAACCAAGAGTTCACTGTAATCAAAGAAGGGTGACCGGAGTGGTCCTCATCATGGACATTGTCACAGCCATCTTTGAATTGTCGTACCCACTTACGCACTTTGCTTTCACTCATAACACTATCACCGTACACTTCACAAATCTGTCGATGAATTTCTGCAGCAGGCAGGTTCCTTGCTGACAAAAACCGTATCACTGAGTGAACCTCACATGCAAAGGGTGAGTTGATAGTCTTAAACATTTTAAAGCACAGGACAGAAAAGTACTGGTTAGCTACAGAGCAGAAACTGAGCACAGTTGTTCCCGAGGCATGCCAGTACACGACGCATGCGCTCATTGCGGTATACGTGTGAACTACTAGTGTCTACAACAAAATGGACCTTACTTAAAAAATACCCCTCGTAGAATTTAACATTCTGTTTACCTGGGTGCATAATTATGTTTTCATTTTATTTGTAGTGTAAGATGTACAAATAATCCTTCTTGCTGGATTTTTTTAAAAAAAAATCATTCTCTTGAGATTTAGAATAACATGTGAAAATATTTTTTTTCCAGATCCACCTCACCTTTTTCCTGCATTCCACCCTCCTGTACCAATTGATGCAAGACATCACGAGGGACGTTATCATTATGAACCATCCCCCATTCCTCCGTTACATGTGTAAGTATGAATATTTGTACCACTCAACAGGCACATTATAGAGGAACTATGGAGATCAGGCCTAATGAATGTTAGTGTATTCGCATTTAGCTTTACAGGTTTGGCAACATTGTGCTGAAATAGTTGGAGATTTCCTTCCAATACATGTTGGCATTCTGGCTTATTTTGAATATATATTCCCAAGTTCAGAAAACATACCCTGGATATTTGAAAAACATGACATTGGCACAATATGGTACTGCCTCTCTACTTCCTTCCTTTTGCATGCTGGCTTTAATGCAGAGAGCCCAGTTTGTTTAAACCACATTGTTCCATTCCAGCCCAAAACGGGGAACTCTGATTTAATATCTGTTGATAAATTAAGAAATTAAGTCAACAAATATTGTCATAAATAGTCAAGATTCAAGATAGGGTAACACTCAGGAGATAGTTTTTGGATGACAAGGAAATGTGGTTATGTCTAATAAAGTTTCCTTGTAAGAAAACGTGGTTAAGTCTAATAAATTTTCCTTGTAAGATTAATAAAACTGCTTCATATTCTGGTTTCTGATCCTAGTTAAAGGTTTAATTGCATGGTACACCTCTGAGTATTCCTTGCACAGGAATACCCTGTGAGATTCACGGGGTTGTTATAAGTTGACAGTGACTTGAAGACACATACATAGAGAGAACAATGTATAATGTTTAAACCAGGCAAAGGAAAGGAGGAGGAATTTGTATTGGAAATGGGAGTGAAGTAGGAACTGTCTTTCCACAAAGCTGCCTATTGATTTGCAAAATGAAGCATTTAATAAAGTTTTGTTATACCTTTGGAGAAGTTTCCTTGAAAAAAGAGGGCAAGAAGTAATCTAGGACAGGCTGGTTGGTGGTGATTCTGCATCTAGTCTCTTGATTGATGGGACTGTCATCCAAATAGAGTAGGACATATGACAGAGCACACAGTTTACACTAAGATAAAGTAAAAATCGTAGTGATACTATGTGCTAGAAAGAGAAAAATGTCTTATGCAGAATTAAAAATTGCCCTGTTGCAGATGGAGAGAGGTATGCCAACAAGTTGGAAGGGGATAGTGGTGAAAATATCTTGCATCTTGGACTGTAAAATGCAGAAGAACTACTCCATAAGAACCCAAATCCGCAAAGCAAATTCAGTCTTTACTAAAAGGTTTGATAGATACATTTAATCATCTCTAATAATCCCTCATGAACAGTGAAGAAAAGAAGAAAAGCACAAGTAATTCATTGAAGAATAATGCTAGTTGTTTAGATGGCAGATTGCTTCTCCATGGCTATTAGTTACAGCTGTGTAATTACATATATGCCGGAGTAAAAAAAAATGAAGTTGTTTTAAAACAACTCCTCCTCGGTGAGCAGAATTAATTGATATTAGCTATCCTAACTACATACCCAAGTTACACACACAATATTTTACCAGCAGTTATTTTGGATCAGTCGCTTATTAGCCAAATTGTAATTTCAGAAGAAATTGGCCTGAAGGCTAGCAATAAATCTGTGTTTCAGGCTTCCATCACCATTAAAAAATCTCTCTGTTTATTTATAGCAGCGATGGAGGAGGGGAGGGGATAAAAAGAAGAGGAGACTTCCAAGAACTTGTGATTTATTTTTTCCATTGAGATGATTTGCATCAGTTGTTTGAAATGTATTTAGTTGTACAGGAAAATTTATTTGAATGGTCTGAATTAAACTGGCTTAAAAGGGCGATCATTTTAAAGACACCCAGTACAGTCATTTCTGAGGATTATCTGTAAATTCATCATGAGAATTAATGGTTTTTCACAACTAGTTAATGGTATTCACAACTGTGAATTGCTGTGTATTTTTTCACTGCCTTTTTGGAAACAGCCCAGATATGTGGCAAAACATACACACACACACACACACACACGTGTATGTGTGTGTGCGTGTGCACGCATGATTATAGTGACTGTTATTAAATAGACACAGTTAGTAATCAGTCATAAGGAAAAAAAGAAAGCATTTTTATTAGAGGTTTGTTTTTTGGGAGAGCCACATAGAGGTGAGTTGCTGTTTCGACCAGAGTGCTTCATTTTCACTGAGAGCCTTCAAGGGCTGTTTGTAATTGTAAGACTGTAGAAATGTTGCCCTGGCATTGAAAACCTAATACATGGTTATGAATGAATGAATGATAATTGTAATAATCATAAAACTAATCATAAAACGAATCATCATCATCATCATAGAAAGATGCAACTATGATGATCTGGCACTGAAGACCTAATACATGGTTTTATATAAATAAATGAATAATAGTAATAGTAATATGTGGCGTCGAAGGCCCTCCAAATCAGCCCAAACACGACTGGATACCTTTCTAAGGTCCTATGACGTGGCAATAAAAGCGGCACAGAAATCATTTCTTGCTGCTAATATTGCATCTGCAAAGAACTGTCTGGCTGAACTATTCTGAGTTGTCAGAGAACAGTTAAACCCGCCGAAGAGCGAGATCCCTGATGACTCGGTAGCTCACTGTGAAGCATTAGCTCAATTCTTTGCGAATAACGTTGCACTGATTCAGTCTGATTTCGACACCATGTTAACAGCAGTCTCTGAGGATGTAACACGAGCACCTGCTTGTCCGGTTTTATTGGATTCATTTCAATTGGTTCAGCCTGAGGACATGGACAGGATCCTTGTAGAAGTGAGACCTACCACATGCATCCTAGACCACTGTCCATCCTGGCTGATAAAAGAACTCAGAGGGGGTTTGGCAGAGTGGGTAGAAGTGGTGGTTAATGCCTCCTTACAGGAGGTAAAATTTCCAGCGAGCTTAAAACAAGCTATTATAAAACCGCTGTTGAAAAAACCATCACTGGACCTCACTCAATTAGACAACTATCAGCCAGTTTCCAATCTCCCCTATTTGAGCAAAGTCGTGGAACATGTGGTTGCATCGCAACTCCAGGGGTTTCTGGTAGACACGGATTATCTAGATGCAGCACAGTCTGGTTTTAGGCCGGGACATGGGACTGAGACAGCCTTGGTCACCTCGGTAGATGATCTTCTCCGGGAACTGGACAGGGGAGTGTGTCCCTGTTGGTTCTGCTGGACCTCTCAGCGGCCTTCGATACCATTGACCACGGTATCCTTCTGGGATGCCTCGTAGACATGGGACTTGGGGGTACTGCTTTGCAGTGGCTCCGGTCCTTTCTCGAGGGATGGTCCCAGAAGGTGTTACTGGATGACACCTGTTCGACCCCACAACCATTGTTGTGTGGAGTCCCACAGGGTTCAATTCTGTCCCCGATGTTGTTTAACATCTACATGAAGCTGCTGGGGGGAGATCATTCGGAGTTTCAGAATGAGATGTTATCTCTATGCAGATGATGTCCAAATCTGTCACTCCTTCTCGCCTGTCACCAAGGAGGCTGTCCAGACCAACTGGTGCTTGGCTGCTGTGTCGGACTGGATGAAGAAGGGTTCAGACTTCTTAATAAATGGAGTTTTATTGAGAGGAGGCAATAACAGACAACCAAACGCCTCTCCCTGAAACACATACTGGTGTCATTCAGGTAAAGTTTGGAAAGCGGCTTTTTAGAAAAATAGTATACATAGAAAAGTAGTAATAGAATGATATAGGGATGCAATTTTGCACCAATTTTCTTCTTAAAGGAAGCAACAAACAATTTTAGCAATTTCCATTTCATTGCAAGTGTCTTCAAAAACTGCGTCATTTTCTATGACTGTTTGTCAGCTGGGATTTACTCTGTTCAGAATTTACGTATGTTTGTTTTAAACATAAAATAGCATTTTCTGCACAGGAAACAGCATTTCTGATATATTGAATCTAGTGCCAAACAAGTCCTTACACTTTGCTGTAGAGCTGAGTTGCAAAATTTCTCATTAGCCAGGGGGTGATTTTTTGAATCCCATATCATATGTTCATGGGAGCATCTCTTGTTCTTGCATCAGCTTCATGGCATTACAGTGCTTACAAAATACAAGTGTACCTTTTTGCACCAGAACTCCTTCTTTCATCATTCATAGGTTCCAACAAATATATAACATTCATTCTTTATCTGTACTGCAGCAGAAGTCCATTAGCAGTCTTCTCTTTGATCTATATATCTGATCTGAATTTTTATGTGTATGTGTACAATTCCAAATCCAGTTCTACTTCATCTCTAGTAATAATTTCAGGGAAAGGGTTCAGTGTAAAATTCTAGAGATCTCACCCAAACCATATAATAGGAGGTCTCTCTCTCTCTCTCTCTAAATATGTATATCTCAATGGTTGAAGACCTAGTGTATATGAATCAATATGAAGGACTTTCTGTCATCTGACTCGCAGCACAATTCTCTACTAATATTTTAGTTAAAAAGTCCCGTAATGGTAGAAATGACACAGCCTCACCACCAAAAGTTGTAATGCAAAAGGAAAGTTATTAAAAAGGAAGAGGAAATTGTCAGCTTGGGATTCTTGATTCTTGTTTAAGAAGTTTTGGAAAGTAGTAAGTTTAGTTCACTGCGCAATTTGTGCAGCTGATCACCAAGCTGGATCCTTTTAGTTGACACAACAGTGGCAGGTAGTGGCTGGAGGCAGGGGACTATCAGCTAGAGTTCCATCCTAGCATAATGGAGGATATCTGACTTCTGCTGTTTCTTTGTCTTTAGATGTATCAATAGTTTCCTGTTGGTAGCTGAAAGATTTTCTAAAATACATATTTATAAACATTGTCCTGAAAATCTTCAAAGGTTAGCAATGGGGAACATGTGGCCTTTAATTAATTGTAGGGGATGCTGGGAATGGCTGTCCAACAATGTATGGAAAGCTGCATATTCCCTATTTCTCTCCTAGAACTTCCAACAGACTTTTGTTGATAACAATTGTAGATTCATCTTCATTCTATAATAGTCTCTGACTACATATGGCTAACTGCTGCATCAGTAATTTACTTTTATGCATGGGTTGTTCATCTTGGACACAACCACAGAGTTATCAAATAATCATATTTTATATTTCATCTGTAGAATTTTGCCAAGGAGGCACTTCTTATTTTTAATTTATAACCTATCTAGTGTTGAGTTATAAAGTGGAATGTGTGTACATATTGGTGTATATGTATGTAACAATAGTCCGCAGGACAGAGACAAGAGTATGAAAGACGAGTGTTGTTCCATTTGCTGTTTGCAGTATCTATGAGAGATGTCTAACTTTTTCTAAGATGGAATATTGCTGGTTTAACTTTTGATACTTTTGCACTTTTCATATTTAAGAAAAATCATGATTAAGAAAAGGAAAGTTTCCACAGCGGACTGGAAATTTTGCAATTAGGTAATGAGGCTGGAGGTTATTTGTAACTTAGCACTTGGTTTGATTGGCAGACTTGGCAGATGGTTTTGATGGTTTTGTTACTATAACTTCTTTGTGTGTGCCACATGTCCATTTTGTCCCAGGCTTAAGTCTTCCTTCCCTGGAATTACTAGGAGTGAAACTGAAGTAAAGAATGTGTAAAAAAAGTTACTGCATTAGCACATTTCTAAATTCAAAAGAGCATATATGAAAACTAAATACAGCAAGGATTATTCTTACTAGGTATTCTCATTGAAAGATAAATGAGATCTTAGAAAATCATTTTAATTACTTAAGGAAGGAAATTCTTTATCCTGTGTTACTCTGGAGGAAAAATACATACATAAGAGTGAGAAACCCTTCAAAATAAAGGTTTGGCTTGATGATGGAATTGCTGTCAAATGTTGTTGTGTACTCTAAGACAAGCAGCCGCTGTTATAATTATGCTATCATATCCTATCATTAAAGATTCCATTGAAAAAAGGTTTATAAATTACTCCTCATCTTAGATAAACCACCCCATATTAAGGCATCAACGATATGGTACAGAATTAAATTAGAATCTCATAAAATGAAATATGTTCTGTATTAGCTGTTTGACACTTAATTTGCCTCCAAATGAGTAGAGGAAATCACAAATTAACCTGCCTTTGTTTTTCCAACCATAGCTTATTAGGTGTTAGAACAACTGCAATTACAGCTGGATAATAATCCCCCCCCAACCTTATGAATATGTACTGAAATGTGTCACTTTGAGTTAATGAAACCTGTTCGTTAGGACTTGTTTAGATTTCTTAGAATTCTTCTTGCACATCTTCAGTTTACAGCTTAGCATGAAGGAGCATAACATTTAAACTGTTTTTCAGAAGCAGCGTTTAGAGAACATTTGTTTGCATGTTGCTTTCTAAACTCAAGGTACACTTCTGTGTTTAAAAGTAACAATTCCAAAACCAAGCTATGTTTGAATGTACATTAAATATTTGAATAACTAAAATAATATTAATATTCAAAACCGCTGTGGTTTTGCTTGCTCAAGGACCAAATAATGCACATGTTATAAATTTCTTCTGACAGTTGACAATTTGTGCAAAATTGTTTTCAGTAAACTTAAAAAATGTAAAAGAAAAATCTGTTAAATTGTGGTTCATGGAATTTCATTCATTACAACTTTTCCATCTATGAAGAAATGACAGTATGTAATCCAATATACATGGCTGTTTGCAGTAGCACTGAATATTGAGACTGAAAAGAAAAAAACATTCAATGTATGGTTGCTTAGTTGTTATACCAAGTTGTGTGTTAGACAAAGCATCTTAAACTGTGTGTACCAAAGTGCCGTAGGTGAATGATGATGTGACGAAAGGCTCCCCCCCCCCCACACATAGGGGGTGTCCAAATCACTGGGGGAAAGGAAAGGGGATGTGAAGGAGAGAGAAAGAAACTGGCACAAGTTGGGCAATGTAGGAGGAGAAGGAGGAAGGAGAAGGAAGGAGGGTGATATGGATTGAGGCGAGGAGATATGTTTGGAAGTGAAGGAAACCTCTGCCAGCTCCAACTGCACCCCTTGCTTGAAAGAAATCTAATTGTTGTTTTGAAGAATTCACCTTAATCTTGCTTCAGATCTTGCCTTGGAATAAGGTGGGCCCACTTTATCCACAGATTCAACCATCCATGGCTTCAGTCTGTCTACCTACCTACCTACCTACCTACCTATTTACCTACATCCCAAAGCAAACCACTTTATATAAGTGACACCATTTTACTACATCCTTTTTGATCATGATATCCACAGAGGACCCTGAACTAAACCCCAGTGAATGTGGACAGCCTATTGTAGTTTACTTAAGAAGTCTCTTTTATGCACTACTAGACTTAGACATTCACTATTTTTTATTACTGTGGTACAGTTAGCCTTCCGTATTTAGAGATTTTCCCATCCAATATTTTTAAAAAGTTTTATTTGTACACCTATGTTATATACCTATAAATCTGGGATCATATAAACATTTCTTGGGCGGGGGAAAGAGGTCGTGAGTTGAAAAAGTTTAAGAAGCTTTGTTTTAGAGCATATCTTCTTCCTGATATTAAGTGAATTTTAAAAAGGTTTAAATTGCTAAACATTTAAGAATAATTAAGTGAGATGTTGGAGAAGTCTGTTTGGAAAAAGGTGGGCATCAAATGTTGAAAATGGCTTGGGGTAGAGGCAATTCACACTAAGTATATATAAGTTAATACAACAGAATAGCAGGTCTTCCACCTTATTCTTATAATGGAGACATCAATTGCATATTATTTTTCCCATCCAGCAATTGACTTTTTGCAATATTTTTTTTTGGTCGTGTCAGTAGCGACTTGAGAAACTGCAAGTAGCTTCTGGTGTGAGAGAATTGGCCGTCTGTAAGGACTTTGCCCGGGGGACGCCTAGATGATTTGATGTTTTTATCATCCTTGTGGGAGGCTTCTCTCATGTCTCCGCATGAGGAGCTGATAGAGGGAGCTCATCCACCTCTCCCCAGACTCGAACCTGCGATCTGTCGGACTTCAGTCCTGCCGGCACAGGGATTTAACCACTGTGCCACCGGGGGCTCCTTTTTTTTTGCAAGATAGGAAAGAGGAAGCCATGTATCTAGACTGGAATAGTGGTCTCCTACTTAGGTATGAAATACTAGATCATTTAGCAGAACTCAATGGGAATTTTATATAGATTTAGCAATCTTTAGATCCATATATGTATGAAACTCTCAGGTCTGAAGTTCATAAATCATCCTTTGGAAGTTGCCTGCAACATATCTTACAGTTGATGCTCATAACAGGTAAAGGATATTGAGTGCCTCTCAAGTCCAGTGCTATATGACCTTAATATGACAAAATTGCTCCCTGGGAGCAAATGTCTGAGTTGTTCTCTGAATATATATATGGGGCTAGATTTACACGGCTGGGCATTGAAATTCAAGAACATGTCTTACACAGTAAGGTATTATATACATGTGTAAATGTAAATGTTTCAATTTGAAATTGTACACATAGGCAATATATTTTAGAAAATAAATGTGCATTTCTCTAAAGGTGCTTCTTTATTATAATTGAAAATCCATTATTCTTTTCTTATCTGTTAAAGAATACTCATTCCAAATATACAGTGCTTTTGGGATATTGGCTTGTCAGACAACAGTCTTGTATTCTTCTTTGTGCTGTAGTCAACATTATTAGCCAGTGAGCAGATGCTAATTGCAGTATTCAAATTTGGTCAACTGGAAGCTTACTGGCTCTGTAAAGGCTGCTGTCAGACCTGTTGCCATTTCCTATGTGGTAGTGAAATGTGACAGATTTTAAAGAAATGCAATACTTTTACTTATGTTAAGTCCTGTTTCAAGTAGCCAAAGTCTGTAGTATTTTTCAGTGTTTTGGAAGAGAACTAACAATTGAGAATTTTAAATGTTATTTAGAACTGCCAATGGAGCTTTTGCTCTGTGTCACAAGAAACATAAGCATGTCTTCATGTGTACACACACATTTTAAGTAGAGATGTCTTCTTTTATCATGGCTCAAAATTCTTCTGCATACATTGTAATACTACAGCTTCTTAAAAATTAAGATAGTAAGAATATGCTGGATAATTCATGCTCTGGAAAACTATTAGCAGTCACACTCCCAACAATGCCAGATGTATTCTCATGGGCCTTCTTCACACATACTTTATTTTTAGGCTGCCCATCTGATCAATGCTTGGAAAAAAGGTACTAGATACATTGGATTTTATTTGTCCAAGACAGTACCATGAGACTGCAGACGGATTGTTAATTGTCTAGTTACTAGTTAAGTGTAAGTCCTGTCCTAGTAGGTAACTTGTTGATTTAGGTTGCCTGTCTTTAGTAACAAGAATTCAACAACAAAAAACTTCGGATAATTTCAAGGAATCTTCATTAACTGTTGGCCCAGAGCCGCAAGTGACTTTCAGGGTAAAATGCAGTTCAAAGCTATCTTGAAGTTAGGGTATCTATAAAATGTACATATCAGTGTGCTGCAGCACATATCCCACCAGAAACAGTGTATTAAAGAAAAACCACTGGAAATTCCAGAATAAGACATAAAATCCACAGCAGCTGATCAGTGTATATCCCATGCAGAGCCGGACTTGAGACAGAGAAATGTGGAATGCTCATCAGAATAGGGCTAGTGCTGAATCAAACACCTTACAAAGTCTGAAGGGGAAGCGTTTGGGGACGAAACCATAGTGTTGCCATGGAAATACTTGCTTTCTGCCCCTTGGTTTTGGTGCTTTGCCTTGGTCCAGGATATGTCTATCGGCATATCCCTCTGGATGAGGGAAGAAAAAATAGTCCTGGTTTCAGATTGATCCGCAATCCATGTTTCTTTGTGGCCATCATCCCAGCCTCCATTCAGTTCCTGGGGTGTCTGTGGGGTTCTCTGCAGCAAACTGGCTCACTTTAATTCACATCCCGAATCAGTTAAAATGGCTGTGTAGAGCCCTTGGTCTCTTTTCAAAGACACAATGCACCAAGGAACCCATCTCCCAAAACATTCTGTAGAAATTATATGTCACAGAGAACTGCTCCCTATAATGACTCTAATCCTCAAGTATTTCAATGGATATAATGACTTAACCAAGTGTTTTAAAGTTTCTAGGTGGGTACAGCACAAAACTGCCATCAGTGCAGAACCAGAGTAGAGAGTTTAGAATCATGTCTATCTTTTTGTTTCTTTTTATATCTTAATGCCTATTTTAAATTAATGTTTAAAATGAAAATACTTTTTATGTTTGTTTTCAATATATAATGTATTTTCACAATAACAGATAATGACAAATGGCCCATACCAAGAGTTTGATTTCTCAAGTAATTTATTGAAAAGTGAGCTGTAGTTTGCAGGAGGAAACAGCAGTCAGAAATTTGGGAACAATAAAGAAACTCGGTGTTAAATTCCAGTACAGATTTTAGGCAGCTCTAGTAAAATCCTCTATTAAACAGGATAGTCAAAACTTCCTTGGGAAAGTGGATTTTTGGCATTAATGTTGACTGGCTTTTTAATGCTTAAGTATATTATGCCAGACTCTGACATTTGAAAATAATTTATACTAAGGCTAGAATTAGAAGTAGTGGGTTGTTTCACTGATGACTTTAAAGCACATTTTACAGAACTTCTCTGTTTGGATAACAACTTATGATTATGACAACTAATGCAGTTATTAATCCTAAAGTGTGAAAGCACACATTTATCAATGCAGTAATGAAAACAAACTAGATAATCAATATTATCAGTCGTTATTGTGGTCATCTAATAACTTTTCAGAAATACTTTTATTAATATTTTTCACACATACAGAATCCCTGTAGCAAACTTAATATCTTTGATGCATTTAATGTTTCGAAAAAGAAATTTGACTTAAAATGTGCAGCTACTCCTTCCCATTTATTTTCTTTTAATTCACCGCTTCACATTACAGTATGTAAAATTGTAATTAAAACAGAACTCCCAGAGGGTTGTTGCTTAGTGTTGAGAACATGACTTATTTTAGGTGCTTGAAATGGAATGAATTTTTAAAAATTATTTAAAATATCTTAGAGTCACAAAGGAGGCATTGAGGTCTGCATGCATACAGGGTAACCTGAGAGCTTTTCTAGGCAGTTATCCAAGAATAAAGAATGCCTTCGCTGATAGGAGAAATACATAAGGCAAGCAGAGTGGCTCAAACGTATTGAAATAGTAAGTCTAGCATTCTCCAGATTTAATTAACACTGCTTCATAATGATCAATGATATAAAGACAGGAGTTGATTCTTTCAGTTACCGTGGTTAGTTTTGTGCGTGCACGCACACACAAATCAAAATAAACTTAGCAGAATCTCTCTTCAAAAGCTCTGAATTATTTATTGTGTAATTACAGGGCACTATTTGCAAATCTTTGAAAGAGAACTTGGAATGTTATTTTTTAAAGTAGCTAGATAGGATTCCAAGGCCAAAAAAGAAAGCATTTCTGAAAGTAATACAGGGTTAGTCAAAATGCATAGGCCAATAAGCCATTCAATTGAATGGCTTATTGGCCTATGCATTTTGACTAACCCTGTATATTGTTTCATTATGAAATAACTAAAATGAGTACTTTTTAGTACCATAAATATTCAATAATATACACCTTACCAAAGGAATGTTTCATCACAGTTTGGGAATTGGGAATTGAGATGGTGTTTCATTTAGTTTAAAAGCCACAGCACCAGAGAGTTATAAACCACTGGCCTTCAATACAATGTATGCCAAGGTTGTGAGTCTGCATGCAACCTATAACTGTAAAAGTTGTCAATAGCAAAAGGAGTGTCAAGTTTTGTTTTTATTTCCCTTTCTAATTATATCCAACACCAGATTTCACCATATTTTCTGCAACAGACAAAATCATGTTTTTATTGAGATCTCCCCAAGATCTCCTCTTGGTCAGTTGCTGCTAGCTCAGTTCCTATTAGTATACAGAGGGTCTTTGGCATCTACTGGCGATTACTTCTAGAACTTGTGGATATCAAAATCTGTGGATGCTCAAGTCCTATGATATAAAATTCTGTTCTCAAATCTTTCCTTTTTGGATTTTAAAAAAATATATTTTCAAGCCATGTAAACTTGATACATGGATGAAGACTTCATGGATATGAAGAGCTAACTATATACAAGAAGTCACAATCATCAGACTTACAAATGACTCATAGTTCAGAATGGGGCTAAGATGACAGGAAGTGAGAGAAAACTACACCTAGGAAGAAAAAATAATTTCTGAAAGAGTTATCCTTAGGAATAGGTGTCTCCACTTTATCACCAGTTCTTGTTTCCACAACAAGTTATTTCAAAATCCAATTATCACAGGGATAAAAACTGAGGTGAAATCTTCTGAACAGGGGCACAATCAGCAAAACAAACCTCCCAGGGGTGTTAACCCTTCTCTATGCTATGCAAAGTTTGTATGACTGGAGTTACACTTAAAAAAATATGTACCTGTTCCAATTTCCATACAAATTCAACTTAAGAACAAACCTACTGAACCTATCTTGCTCATAACTTTGGGACTGCCTGTATATGAAATTCCCTCCTTCCCTCCCTAACCATGTATGCATCACCTTATAAGTAACTCATTATTAATAGCTAGGTTCTTGGGATTTGAACTGCACCCTATTGAAACCTTTGCTAAATCATATTTATTTATTAATATTATGCAAAAAGATTTATTTGTTTATGACTGAGGTTTAATTTTGTCTGTATTCCATCACTTTCACAAAGCCACTGACTCCTCCCATAGTGTAAACAAGACCTATGAAATACAATGGATCAAGGTAGTTTTTTTTCGAGAATGCTCCCAAATGCACTCTAGGGCAGGGCTTCTTAAGCTTTTTCCACTAGTGACACCTTTCCATCTAATAATTTTTATACAACCCCTGATATATATGTATATAAAATAGAATATTTAGTGATAATAAATAATAATAAATGAACCACTTTTGTATTACTAAAGCATTCAATAATTTCACGTTTGGTCATTAGTAAAAACCGTTTTACTGTAAAGTAAACCCAGAACTCAAATTTGAACTTTGAGCAGTTCTTGAAAATGTTTGTTTATATTTCCCTTTTTTACTGGAAGAAACATGCATAAATCGTTTGACATTGTATTTGAAGTGGATAACGAAGTTCCTGTACTGAGTGTTAGACTTTATGAAGCCTATTAAAATCCCATCTGAAACAAAAAAAATGATAATAAATCAGCATTGGGAGGCTTACTAAACAGGTTGATTTTCCTTTTTATAAAGTACAACTGAAGCATTTTCTGCAAAGTCCAATGTAAAAACAGCACATTGTTGCTAACAGATTTGTGGAATGTCTAAAGCAGCCACCAGGGCTCAGAAATTTTTTACTTGTGCCAAAATTTTCATGACACCCCCTGTCAGTTTTTCTTACAGGGCCCCATTTGGGTTTGGGACCCACATTTTAAGAAGCAGTGTTCTAGGGGGTATGGAGCGCATTTCTACCACCTTTGAAGGTCCCTGGGGCAAAAACCTTTTAATTTTTCTCTTACAAAATGCCCACTAAGTATTGTGGGGCTCATTTCCACAATATTTTGTAAGCCTCTTGGACCAGTTTGGCCTTATGGTGAAAATGCTTCCATACGCCATACTATATTTTGGGGACAAAAACAGTTTGGGTGGTTTTTTTTTCCACAGTTGTCCATCGTGGCTGCGTATAGTTTCATTTTCCTTATGGCACCATAGTAAGGAATAGCTGATTCTCACACATGCATTTTGTCATTGTTGTTGATGAAGTGAGATTTTAAAAAGAAAAAAAAATCATAAATAATAGTAAAGACAATCCTGCTCTTGTCTTTGTAGCTTAACAATGACCCATTGTTGGATCATCAGTGCTCCATCTGGCTCTTTTACAACCAGGAATAAAACAACAAAATCTTATCAAGCTTTAAACAAAACAAAAAAAAAACCTTAAGAAAGTATTTGTGACTACTTTTTGACCCAGTACACTATTTATCCAGTGTATTTGCTCTTGAAGGGATCTGCCTTTGATGAGGGTTTTTGTCTTGGGCACCCTATGAAGTTTCAGTATACTCAAGCACTGGAAAAGCCCTTATCCTAGAGGCTTTGTTTTCTTTGTCAGGCTGTTTATTTTGTTTTCTTCCCACACGGTCCCCTAGCCTCACTTTGGCAACTGCTTTTCCACATGAATTACATTCCTCGGGGCCGCAAGTCTCCTGATTCTTCCAGTCGATTTGGTTCCTGCCTGGATGATTAGGCTGTGGCTCCAACTTGCTATTGGTTTCTGCCAAGGAAGCAAACTGCTTGTTAAGTGTCTTAAAGTGCTAGCTCCAGTTTTGTACTCATTACTGCACATTCCATTTTAATAGTGAGTGAATCATATACTTTAGGAAATATATTATAGTGTATTATATATTGTTTTCTCTAAAAATTATCTTAAACTGGTCAAGCCCATTGTTGTAAAGTGATGCCTAAGGCTGCCTGCTGTTCTTGGACATCAGCTGTTACACCAGTCCCTTCCACTGACTAGAAAAACACCAGTAACAGATTTTTCTAACCCTACCAGGTGCGCAGTGGCATGTCACTCGTGGACTGGGGAAAGATCATTTGTGCAATTGCATTCCATGTAGGCTAGGCCACAAACGAAAAAGTCCACTTGTGGTGAAAGAGTAGTCTTGTCATCTTCCCAAGTTATGCTCTCCGCCCTCCCAAGAATAACTATGAATGAATAAGTAAGAAACACACACATATACAAATCAGTGTTCTGCAGCATTCCATTCTGTATTAAGTACTTTGAATGATGCCCAATTTATCATAATAGCAAGACACTGCAGTTTGTCTATTAAAACATGCCACCACAATTCTGATGGTCACATAGTGTATTGGATAGGAATCGAGCCTACTCAGAGTTAAACCAAATGCCAACTTAGTTCTCTAGAATCAAATGTAAGTTGTGTTCAGTATGTCAAGCATTGAAAATTAATTTGAAAAAAAATAAGGATGACTTGCATATTCATAATTTTTCAACTTGGATGTGAAAAACACATAATGTTACCAACAAATATTCTGAATAGGTCACAGGATTTGAAATTATTGCTGTCTGATCTGCAAGTGGGGAAAACCAAGCCAATTGATTTAAAGTCTGTTGTGCAGTTTACCTGTAGTTAATTATATGAGATAGATATGTAACAGCTACTCTATTCTACATCGTACTGGTTAAAAAGATGTGTTTATGTTTGCTGAAGAATATGATACACAGTTATGTTAATTCTATTGAATAAAACACACATGATTTACATAAACAAGTCAGTTGTCCATTGTAAAAGACACATAGCTTTTGCACATCATTGCCCAGTCCATGTCCTGTAAGCATGTGGGAACAAAGAAATAAAACACTTTAAAAGGGAATAATCCTTAAGCAAACAATGGTGAAAGAGCAAATGGTTATATGCCACTTGCAATAGTGTATTTGTGCAGATGCATAGCATAGCTACTCTAGAGGGTGAGACTTCATGATTAATGGTGTTTATTCTTGACAGAAGCCTCCTTTATTTATCTCCAATATAGTTTGGTGATTTTATCAGTCACCTGAATGAAAAATATTCAGTCATAGCAATATTGCAGTGTAAATTGAGTAGAGTCACTTTTTATTATATCTTTCAGCCTTATCGTCTGCACAGTAATTTTCTACCAAGGGGTTTTGATATAGAAAGGCAGGATTTAGCTGTACTTGACAGAAAGCCTCTTCAATTTCCCCTAAAAGTTCAGGCTGCTCTTAGAAATGTATGTATTAAAAAAAGCCTCTGCTCTTATTCAGGCAATTTCAGGATTTGAAAGAATAAAGAAGATAAAATGCAGAGACCTGGATGTGTGAAATGCTGTTAATTTGGAAACATCTAATGGTTGTAAAGTCATTGGTGAAATGCTGCTTGGTGTTTAAATATATGATTTTGTGCATACTATTGAATTTTTTGTTTTGTGTTTTATATGTGTGCATGGACCCAGAATGTTGTTGTAGTTTAAGTGTTGGACTAGGACACTGGGAGATCAAGGTTCAAATTCCTGCTTGGCTGTGGAAACCCACTGGGTGACCTTGGACAGATTATTCTCTCAATCTCAGAGGAAGACAGAGGTAACCTCCCTCCCCCTGAATAAATCCTGCCAAGAAATCCCTGTGATGAGGTCACGTTAGGGTTGCCATAAGTCAGAAATGACTTGAAGGCACACAACAAGTGTTTGCATAGGTATATTGTTCTGCTTTCTTCTAATCAGTCATCATCTACCATCAGGCGACATGCAGGTTAATGTTATAATGCATTCAGCCTGTAATTTTACAGTTGAAGACTCTTACAACGGCATACAACACTTTCTTTTTCAAATAATGTCCTTTGACTATCCAATAAATGATTGGGTAGAATTTGTGTTTTTCTAACAGTGCATTAGTGAAAGTGGGAGACATCTTATATAGACAATGGTTAAATTACTTTATCTTAGTTAATTGAGAGAAGGTTAGTAACATTTCTTTGACCTTTTTTGTGGTTGGGAAGGAGGGAATCGTATTATACTTCCCTGCACTAATGTAGTCTTGACATGCTGTTTAAACACATCTGAAGGTTTCAAAGATATAAAACAGTGCACTAGTTCATTGAAGAAAAATCTGTTGAGCAGCAAATGGATCTTAGCCATGTCCCATGCACAAGACACACAGACGAGAATAGAAATGAACAGAAAAAAACTTTACTCTTAATAGCAGGGATCAAACACAAACTTGCAATGTTGCATGCAAAAAAACAAACAGTGCAATAAACTTACATAGTCTTTGTAAGTAACACAAAATAAGGAATCTTCATCTTAAGTCAAATGAGAAAGCAAAACAAAAACCTTGCACAAACAGCTATTCCACCATAGCCTCCTTTAGAGCAGCATAACGGTTCTCTCTAACCTGCTCTTCAGAGCAGAGCCTTTTACCATAGATCTCGTCAGAAGAAAAAGCTCTCCAGAACTGTCTTCTAAAAACTGATATAGTTATACCCTATTGGGTGTGGTCCAAGATTGCTGGTTGACCTACATTATCAGCTGCACATAATAATTACCATCATAAGGTTTTTCTTCAGCACACACACACAGTCCTGCTACAACTTACTGTAACAAAATCTACTGCACATGCATGCTAATTTCAGCACACATCATATAAGAAAGCACAGTACTCTGGTGCAAATCAACAAATAAACTTTTCAGCTGTAATGAGGCATGGTAAATTACATAATAGTTATAACATATTTTAAGTCAAGAGGAGAATTATGCCACTTCTGTTCCAGAAAGTTAAAATTGTTGGGCAGTGTGTCTGTGTGTGAACAACAGATAGTCAAAGAGCAACCAGCTTCCCGCTTTAGAAACACAGAGGTGGCTGTATGCCCTTTTCAGCACTCTAGTCTTCCATCCACATACCACCCCTTATCTGATCTGGGCTTGGCACCTTTTTTTCAGCCTCAGCTTGCTTTGAAAGAAGCACCCATTTGTGCTTATGGTCAGAAGCAAGTCTTCATAAGGATGAACTGAGAATTCGAAATTATAGTGATGTATTGTTCTTTTGTGTGTGTGTGTGTGTAATATGATTTTTGTGGGGTTGAAGATAATCACTATTTTCCTACTTTTGTTGATGCCCTATACTCCTAATCCCTGCAAATATGGAGTGTCAATTGTAATATAATTTCCTTAACACTTTCTGCAAGATAACATAGCTTGCACCACTTTCTGAAATACCTCTTCCAGCATAGCACACATCCATGGTTGCTCATTCAAATCTGTGTAAAGGTTTTTGCCTTATAGGCCATCCTAAACTTTGAGGGATATGGGCAATGACAGAGATGGCTTCAACCATACATGCTCAGGTATATAAAAATTGGTCTCTGACAAAGAAAAATAGGTGGTATCAGTCTGGATCTAAATTGATTTCCCTTGGGAAGATACAGTAGAGAATCACAGATCATTTTCAGCATTTCTCTGATCATGGTATTTTGAGATCCAATCAGTTTGGTATCCTAGTCATGTTATCTGCCTGTAGCTTGACTTACTTAATTTTCAGAATATTCCTTCACAGCAATATTATTATTATTATTATTATTATTATTATTATTATTATCATTTCAACCCTGCTTTATTAGGCAGTTATTTTAAAATAAATTAGTCCTAATTGGGGAAAGTAATTAGCATGTCAATACAGGTTATTTTATTTATTTATTTCAAGATGCATTATAAATGGAATGAATTAAAACTCAACAATAAACATTTAAACACAATTAAAAACATCACATATAAAAGTACATATGCCAATAACAAGGGCTCCTGTGAGAGCTAATATATGAAAACCTGGTTTTGAAAGGAAAGCAGCAAGAGTTTCAGCAGGGAAGGCTCTCTCATATGTCCTCACCAAGTGAGCCTGTGATGATGGAGAGATGGAGAGAAAATCGTCACATGTAGATCTTAAGACTGTTAATCTACACAGATACCGTTTTTAAGATAGTTTGGACCTAAGATGTATAGGGCTGTATAGATCATGGCTACCATTTTGAATTGTGATCAGAAACAAACAAGTAGCTAGTTAAGCTGTTTTAACATGGAATTTGCGTGCTCTTTATAATTGGATCTACATTTGGCCGCAGGACTTTGGACCCACCAACATTTCTGAAGTTTTCTAAGGCAGCCCCACAAACTTCTGGCTGCTTCTGAAATTGGGTCCTCCAGGGTCAGATCTGAGTCTAGGAGAACAATCTAGCTGCAAGTTTGAGATTTCAGGGGAAATTTAAACCCATCTAGCATAACCAGAGTCTCTATTCCCTGATTTACATTTTGATAAAGAAGCACATCCAGCTTATCTGGATTATGCTTCAGTTAGTCCAATGGTTCCTTGGTCCTCTGGGTGTTTGGGACTTGAGCTCCCAAAATTCCTAACAGCTGCTAAACTGGATGAGATTTCTGGGAGTTGAAGTCCAAAAAACACTGGAGAACCAAAGGTTGGGAACCACTGATCTAGTCCATTATTGTCAGTAGACATTGGTTCCGTACCGAGACAGCTTCCTTGGAATCAAATGAAAAGGAAAGAGTTGGGTGTCATCAGCATATCACTCCCTGACAAACTGCAACATTCCAAATGACCTTTCCCAGCACGTTAAAATACCAGGGGGCAAAACAGCTTTGAAAGGACCCCATGAGTGCGCTCAAGTTCCATTGCAGAGAAGCAGCCCAGGAGAATATAATGTTTCATGGGAATTTACCCTTGCTTTCCTCTGAGACTGAGAAAGTATGACTTGACCCAGGTCACCTAATAGGCTTCTGTGCCTGAGCAGTGATTCAAACTCTGATCTCCAGAGTCATAATCCAACATTCAAACTGTTACATATGTTGTCTCATTTACATTCTTGTGTCTGTTTTCAGGTTTTTTCCCAAGTTATCATGATCTTAATGAGAACCTATCATGGAGTTTTCTGGGACAGAATTTATCATTTGCCCAAGATCACCCAGTTTCTGTGACAGATTGAGAAATTGAACCCTAGTCTCCCGAGTCATAATCCAGTGCTCCAACAACTATACTACACTGACTTTCCAATTTCACCTTCATTCTGTTATATGCAGAATACATTCTGATTGAAAATTTAAGTGATTTTCTTTCCAATAATGATCTTTTTTATCCAAAAAGACAGAAAGAATTGGGCTGCATGTTACCATGTGAGGAAAAAACTGAGAATAAATCATACTTTTATCAAGATCACAAACTGTTAGGATTCCAATTCAGATTGGGATCTCCAGACCAGCATTTTTTAAAAAAACTAAATAATGAAATATCCATTCCTTTGGATATGGAAGTGAATTGTGGTGGGAGGTTGAAAACATCTAGGATTCATTACTTGAAGTACTAGAAATAAATTTGGGATGGAGTGTTGAGTGAGAAAGGGAGCAGATAGCTAAGAAACAGCAAGTTGCCCTAGCCTTTTTAAGCTAGAGCTTGGGAGGCTAGTTTTAATGAAAATGAATATAATGACATGCTGATCCAGCAGTGGCAGTATTATGGTGCAGTACCTAGGATGCCATTATAGCCACTTTTGAAGGGGAATTTTCCAAGATCTGTGGCAACTTGCAGATATGTAGTTATAATTCACATCACCTAGATCAGTGGTTCTCAACCTATAGGCCATGTCCCAGCAATGGGCTGCAAGAACAAAAATCTGGTCCGCAAATATCCTTCATCTTTATTTTATTTTATTGTATTTCTGCTCCTTGTCACAGAGCTAACCAGCCCCACCCCTTTTGGTAAGCCCTGGTCAAGTGGGCCCTGGTCAAACTAGGCCCTGGTCAGAGTGGACCCTGATCAAGTGGACCCAGATTTTTTAAAAAAGGTTGGGAACCACTGACCTAGATGGTGCAGACATTGGACATGATGACTGGAAAACTTAGAAACTGTAGCCAATTAGGGATAGTTGAGTAAAAAGTAGGGACAGGATATGCTTATTGCTTTAGATTCCTGAAATCTTGATACTGTTGTTTGCTAAAAATACATTCCCAGAAGCACCTCAAAAGGACAGACTACTTTGTGGGTATCACAAAGAGTTTTCAAGGCACCACGGAACAAAATAATAAAAAAGCTGTAGAGATCATATGCTCCTTAATAACCGGAAAAGTTTTCTTGTGTGTAAGGTAGGTCAGAATCCAGACTTCCAGCCAGCTTGTTTAACCACAACCCTTGCAATTGCCATGCTCAAAGATTTCCGAGTGCTCATAAAACTAATGAGAATGGCTCCTCAAATTCTTAATTTTATTATTAATAAAAGTTAGCATTCATTTTATTTGCCCCTGCTTTTTCAGATTTTTGTAACCACATACTTGAAGTCATATTTACAAGATCTTTTCTGCAAACATGAAGACTAGTGAAATATTTTAAAAGGAAAACTGAGATTTGCATGATTTTATCAAGTCTCCAGAGTCATTTGTATATGTTG
This sequence comes from Anolis sagrei, assembly GCF_037176765.1. Taxonomy (NCBI): domain Eukaryota; kingdom Metazoa; phylum Chordata; class Lepidosauria; order Squamata; family Anolidae; genus Anolis; species Anolis sagrei. Next base: position 67,379,272 of record NC_090026.1, read on the forward strand.
CTGCAGTGGCTCAGAGTTTAGCTAGGAATAACGTAGATCTGTAAGTAAGCATGTATGCCAGATTTCACAAATCTGTAACTGTGAACCAAGACATCCATGGCTACATCATTTTTCTCGTGTGATTAAACATAACATTAACATAACATTAAACGTTATGCCAGGATCTAATAGCCTACATGCATTGAGTAATACTCTGTGGAAATCTGTTTATTTATTTGTTTGTTTATTTATTTAATCCCAGCATGGGACTCCGACTGTAATATGTAAAAGACAGATAAAGTAATGTAGGACTAGTTTATATATTCCACAGAAATTCAAACACTGTTTAGTTGCTATTACACATCAGGTGATATTTCACAGACTATAGATTTTAAAATAATGTAAATCTTTTACATTGTTGCCAAATTCACCTCAGCACAAAAATATCCCAAGCTATTGCTGTGTGATATGAATTGGCTCAACTCCAAGTTCTTCTTCATGGTCCCTGTGATTCACAAAAATGGGTTGTCTGTGCCTGTGAGGTGCATTGTTCAAAAACTTCCCAAGCTGTTATATAAGTGTTTGGGTGGTATACTCACCCACATTTAAGCAGCTCATGCTTCCTGTCTCTCTTGTTTTTCATCCACCACTACAGCAGCTTTGAAGAATTATTTTCATTTGGCTTTCTTAACTTTTGGCTTGTTTTCTCAGCTGGATTTTGGATTTGACTCAGCTTTGTTCATCTGGTTTTTGGCTTTCTACGGTTTCGATAGGTATTTTCTCTCAGACTGCAATTTGGATGGTTGTTTGTCTTGGCTTGGTTTGATTCGGATTGTTGATTCCTCTATGGTAAATACCTCTTATTGCTTCTTCAGAATCTTTTAAGAAGGCTCTACTTGTAGGGCTAAGAACATTTAGAGAGATGGTTAATCCCAATTAACCATCTCAATGCCTCTTGTCCCTAGGTGAAAGCCACAATGTGGATTTTGTAATTGTAAACCTTTTACTGCACATAAATGGGAATATCACTCTTTCAGACTTTTATATAATCAAACCTTCTTTCTTGATTTCTGCATCTGCCTCACTTCAGCATTCCTTAACCCTGACAGCATAAGAATTATTGGTAAGTTTGATGGTTAATAGGTCATTGCAGGACATGGGTTCCACCCCCACCTCAGTAGATTCAGCAAAAAAGAAAGGAAAGGATGAACATGCCATGCTGCCATATTCGATACTGACCTTCTCTGTACTGGCTGCTTCTCATAGCACTGCCCTGCAACCTTTAGAGCTTTCAATCCCTGTATGTCTCAATCTGTGTGCTTTTGGAATGGAAAAGGATACCACAAGAAAAAGAAAAGATCAGGGCAAATGGAGGATTTCCAAGTAGAATCATCATTCTTTCAGCAGGGTGTTCTCAGGCTCACCAGTCCACAAGTTCAAATCAGAGTCAACAAAGACATTTCATCACTAATAGAAGTGGACTATATTGATTGTTCTCATGATGATCAAGTTATACCTATTTTGCAGGAATAATCCAGAGTTGTGCTGTCTGTCTGTCAGAAGGGGATATTGTTGATTCCCCTGTTGTGCATTATCATTTCCAATCCAGAAGGTAAAGGCTGAGGTGGAGTACAATTTCTTAGCCATCAAATCCAGTTTCTCACCATCATCAGATGGGATGGTATGCTTCTTCTGCATGGAGTCTGACTGAGATGTTTCAACCACAAAAGAATATTGTTACAAGATTCCAACCACAAAAGAATTCAGAACCAGACTCTGAAATACAATCTAATCCATTTATCTTTTTGGAGATAGGTTATATAGTAGATGGAGTGGGCCCTAATCTATGAGCTAATTTTAGACATGATAGGAACACCGGAATGGATGAAGGCATCTCAACTTTCCTCTGATTTTACATACAGACTAGACCAGACTGTTCTGTTTTTGTTGCCATCCTGTTCCATCAGTTTCACAAAGGTATGAACATCATCAGTGCTCCTTGGGTTCATGGTTTCCATTACTTTAGTAAAACTGATAGTGAGACTCAGGATACGTCCTTTACAAATCTCGTTCTAGTCTATCACCTGTTTCAGGTGTGGTGGATTGATCTGATGAATGTTCTGGTCAGCATGCCATTTTCCTTCCACAATCTTGGGTACATGTTATAACTGACACTCAAATGGAAGGATGGAAAGCTCACACAGAAGGTTTCTCAATACAGGGTCATTGGTCAACCAAGAAAACTGTTCTTCACATTAACACCTTTAATATGATGGATGTGGACATAGAGATCCATGTCTTAAAACCCTTTCTGAAGGACAAAGTTGTAAAGATGGTCACTGACAACACCACAATAATGCATTACATGAACAAACAAGGCAGAATGGCGTGCAAGACCGTGCTCCATCTCATTCTCCATCTGTAGGACTGATGCATAGAAAGAAACAATACATTACAGTGATCCACTTTTTCTGGAAGAAGAATGTTCTGATGGATGGTCTGATCAGAGGTCTACTTTCGTGTCACAAATGGAACTTCATTCCAATATGAAGTGGATTCTTTCCCCATCTTCCAAAATGCTCAGTGTTGGATTTTCTCTAGCAGGACATGCTGAGGGGAAAAAAAGTCATTTGGTGATGCTTTTCTTTTTCATTTAGGAGGTCTCATGAATGCCTTTCCTTTGTTTTCTCACATCACCAGAGTAATATCCAAGATTAGAAGAGGTATGATATGGTACATTCTAATTGCCCATTGTTGGTGCAGGCAGCTGTGTTTTTATCTGTCTCAAGGCACCATATAAGCTTCCATACCATCCAGACCTTGTCAGAATTCACCACATCCAGGCGAGACATAGTCACTCTCAAATTGGCTGCAGAAGGTTCCAAATGGTACACTGTTGTGATAGAAATCATGAAGAATAACTTGAATTTGTTAAGTGAGAGGACCTGAGCCAATCCATTTCATAGGGTATATATAGAAGGCAAACAGGAATATCAACATGAGATTTTTAACCATTCACATGTATCACTGGTAAACTGGCAATCTTGTTAGGGACAAACAATAGAGTTAATGATATAATGATCAAGCAAGAAAGTAATTACATGCCACTAAGTCTGCTTCCCAACCATGTGAATTTTTCACCATGTGAATTTGTCAACACATATTTTTCTTAAACACAACCTGAAGAGTCACTATTATATCAGTGACCTCAGTTTACATCAGTTCAAGTAACAAATGCTTCTCTGCTAAGCATCTTCTGGGTCAGTGATGAGCAACCTTTTGAGCTGAGTGTGTCAAAATTCACCAAAATTCACCAAAAAAAAACCAAACATAACTTGGGTGGGGTGTCACTTTGAGGGGAAAAAAACTTAATTTTATGATATTTATAGTTCAAATAACATAAAAGTATAATTATAATATACAATTTTTAATAAACCAAAAACTAATTATTTAACTTACCTTCTTAGTGTAAATTAAGATGGCTGCTGCTGTTTCTAATGGCGGGAAATGGCATCCATAGCACAAACTCTTGCCTCTCCCAGCCTCCCCCTCACTTATTTCAGTAATGATGGTAAATTAGATATCCACGACACCCCAGAACAGTAGATTGGATGATGGTTGTTGTGGTTATGTGGTTGCTAATAATGGCGATCACAAGGCCCCCAAAGATGCGTCCCTGTGGCATTCTGCTCCCTGCTCCACCGGCTGGAAGTGAGGTCAAAGATCCCATAACGACCTAACCAGAAGTCCCAAAACTAGACGCTTTGTGCCAGAGTTCTGTTATTTTGGCCTACAGACCTCCGGCACAGCGTGTTTACACTACAGCAAATGTTTCATCCTCGGCTACTGCACTTGGCTGTGCAGGAGCCAAGGATGATACGTCCTTGGCATGTGACCCCATGCTTCTCTATATGCGGCTGCGTGTCATCAAAAATGGCTACGCGTGTCAGTGCTGACACGCATGTCATAGGTTCGCCATCACGGTTCTCGGTGGTTCTAAACCCAATCACATTCAATCTGATAATTGAGTGTTTGCCATATTATGAAAGGATGTATATATTTTTTTGTTCTGCTCTGGTACTGGATTCTTACTTTTAGGTTTATTTAGGAATACATCTAGATATGCAGAGTTGTAGAATGATTTTTTTTTCAAAACTAGAGTAAAGTACAAGTCATTTTAATGTGGCTGTTTTGCCTGATTAATGGCTAGAAATCCTACTATGAGACTGCATTTTAAAAATTTACCTCTTTATTCCCTCACTCCACAGAAAACACTCTTTCAAATATTCCTAAAGAGCAAGATCAAAGGAAATTGATACCCTCAGTAGTTCTTTCAGCTGCTGCCCAAGACTTTGCTGTATCTATGCTAAGATAATTAGAGTAAAAGGGACTAAAAAGCATTATTTAGGGTCATCCAGTTAGGTACTCGACTTCAAAACAGGCTTAATTAATGCCTGTGACAAAGGGCAAGCAAGTTGATGGTTCAGATGAGGACTGATGGGAATGGTCACTCTGCACAGCTTTGGAGTATTGGTATGATAAGGAATGTTGTCACCTCAGACAAGGTTCTGGGCCAGGCAGACAATTTCCTTTTTGAAAATGCTTAGCCTACACTTGAATACAGGGTTTTGTGGTGTAAAAGATGTGACACTACACTCTTGACAGCACGGTGTAGGGATCCTTTACTGAATGCAGAAGGATTTGTCTTGTCTTGCCGCATGTACTGCATCCTACCATCTTGAACAAACTTGATGTCCATTTTTGCTAGGTATTTGAATTAATACTTAATTTTTCTTTGTTACAGTTGGAACATTACTTAACTTTAGAGGAGAACAGACTGCATGGACCTGGAAATAAATATACATTTTATGCATATATTTTGTTCTCTTTCTTTTTTAGGCCTTCTGCTCTATCAAGTAGTCCAACATATTCAGACTTGCCATTCATCAGAATATCCCCACACAGGAATCCTGTTGCAGCATCAGAGTCTCCTTTTAGCCCACCTCATCCATATATTAACCCTTACATGGACTATATCCGATCTTTGCACAGCAGCCCTTCTCTGTCTATGATTTCAGCAGCCCGAGGACTGAGCCCTACAGATGGTGAGTTTCAGACTGGCTTCCTGTTTGCTTTCACTTTGGCAACAGTTATATTAATCTTGTCAGAGTATCTCTTATACTTCTTCCAATCTGCTGTAGTAGATTTGTCACACATTTATTATGTCATAAATGTTTCAATACTTCATCAGCCTATAGCCGATCATTTGTACACTTCATTGAAACATCAACCAAAAGTACCATCTTATTCAAAATTAAAAAAAATTGAAGTATATTTATTGCTTCTATCACCTGCCATTATGACAAGTGATAGAAGCAATATGCTTTTCATCCCAGCTGTATGAGTGTAAATGAAAAATTCCTAAAGTTGGCAGGAAAACTTCAGTCTTCTTTTTTTAATGAGATAGAAGTTTTATCGTTCAGAATCTTGATAATTCGGGACACTATGGTTCTGGTGTTTTGTAATCTTTAAAGCTATAATAGTTTGGAAATAGGGATGCTTTTTGAAGGTGATATAAGTTGTGTTTGACTTTAAGAAGTTAGAATTGCGTTAATCTAATTTTAATAATATTAATTAATCTGATCAAGTTAAATTTAGTTGACACTAGGTCTCATTGAAAGCAATTGAACAAATCAGATGTAACAAGCCTAAATCCTACTTTGTTAATGGAATTAAGAATGCATTTCACCGCATATTTGTGGTTAAAGGTTTGGGCATTGTTAGTTGAGTGAGTGGAAAACTAGTGTTCTTATATAATTCAGCATCTTTCAACTTGATTTAAAACTACTGCATTCTCACAGATGGGCCTGATCCACCATATGAAGGTTAAGAGACCTGGAGCTAGTTCAGTTAAAGCCAGCCCTACTGAAGTGTTTAGTATGTCAGGGGTGAGTTTGCATTGTGATGTACAGATCTGCTAGGCTGAGCAGTCCAGTAAAACTACCACCCTCAAAACACATGTCTTGCTTTGACTGGCATAAAGTGCCAGGCTTGGGATACAGTTTGAAATTTGTCACTCTGTTTCTTCCCACTTAAGGAATTGCTTTGCCTATCAAAATTAAATTAAGCTGCAGGAAGGAAAATGTGATCAGTGCCATCTCATTTATGTGAACTGAATAATAATAATAATAATAATAATAATAATAATAATAATAATGACAAAAATCAGTACAAGACAACTGCACTACAAACCAGAGCTGACAGCTGGCACAACAAAGCATTGCATGGGCAGTTCCTTGACAAATTTGAAGGAAAAGTGGACAAGGAGAAGATCTGATTATGGCTCACGAATGGAACACTGAAGAAGGAGACCGAAGGCCTGATTCTTGCAGCCCAGGAGCAAGCCATCAGAATAAAGGCCATTAAGGCCAGGATCGAAAAATCAGCTGATGACCCAAAATGCAGACTGTGCAAAGAAGCTGATGAAACTATTGATCATATCCTCAGCTGCTGCAAGAAAATTGCACAGACAGACTACAAACAAAGGCACAACTTTGTGGCCCAAATGATTCATTGGAACTTATGTCACAAGTACTACCTGCCAGTAGTAAAGAACTGGTGGGATCGTAAACCTGCAAAGGTAGTGGAAATGAACACACAAAATACCATGGGACTTTCGAATCCAGACTGACAAAGTTTTGGAACACAATACACCAGACCTCACAATTGTGGAAAAGAAAAAAGTTTGGATTATTGAAGTCGCCATACCAGGTGACAGTCGCATTGAGGAAAAACAACAGGAAAAACTCAGCCGTTATCAAGACCTCAAAATTGAACTGCAAAGGCTCTGGCATAAACGAGTACAGGTGGTCCCAGTGGTGATCGGCACACTGGGTGCTGTGCCAAAAGGTCTCAGCCGGCATTTGAAATCAATGAACACTGACAAAATCACAATCTGTGAACTGCAAAAGGCCACCTTACTTGGATCTGCACGCATCATTCGAAAATATATCACACAGACGCTTGGGAAGTGTTTGACTTGTAATTTTATCTTATGAAATCCAGGATATAGATCTCATTTCTTGTGACATACTGTGATTTACTTATGTGACCCTTCTTGCAGCTTGAGGCAAGGTACAGCATGGTTAAAATAGTGAGGCAAAGCAAAACACTATTAAAATACAGGCAGTCTCCAAGTTACAAACATCCAACTTACAAATGTTTCATAGTTAAGAATGGGGACAAGACAACAGGAAGTGTGATAAATTTACCCCTAAGAAGGCTATTCACCCCTAGAAGGAAAAGGTGTCTCCACTGAAGCTTTTTTCACCAGTCCTTGTTTCCACAAGCCATATTTTTCAAAATCTAGTTATCGCTGGGACTGAAAGTGAGATGAAATCTTCTGAACAGTGGCATAGTCAACAAAACAAGCACCACATGGAGTGTTAACCATTCCTATGCTATCTAAAGTATGTATGCATGCAAGTGTGTGTGTGTGTGTGTGCATTTATATGTGTATGTATATATATATATGAGAGCATGGATACAGATATGGAACCACATCTTGTGAACCGTTTTCAGATTTTTTACATGAAAAGCTGTGTATAACTGGTGAAAAAACATTCAAGCAATCCATATGAAGTTTCATATGAGTTTAGATATGGCCTTCTTCAAGCATCACTAGAATTACAAAGCTATAATAAATAGTATGAACATTAAAAATACATTTAAAATGAATATTTTATGTTGTTGTTGTTTGGTTTTTATTGTTCTGTTTAGTTTGGTGTTCCTTCTGGCTACATGTTGTGGATAGGATGTTGAGTGAGCACATTCATGTTCCATGGATGGTTCATCATTCGGAACATGAAAAATAATAAAACTAGACACTTGAAATCCTAAGCAGACTGAAAACATTATTTTTGGGACATGGAAATGGTGGAAATGTTCAATTTTATTGGTAGATCCTGGAAATAGCTAGTTACGCATAATGTGTTACTTGTAATTAGCAATAAATGCAGCATAAGTAGCTTGCATTATAACTATAACTCAATAAGTCCAATGTCAGTCGTTGCAGAGTAACTGTACTTGCATCTAAATATACAATGTAGGTTTAGTGTGACATAACAATAACTCTTTGCTTTTAAAAATATATGTCCAAGCTCTGAATAAATATTATACATCCAAGAGGAAAAAAAGATATTAAGAATTTCAACACAATTGATAACAACAACAAAAGTGCATGTGCTGGTCTCTGTTAATTGTTCGGGGGGGAAAATCAATTTCAGTATTTAAAGTAGTAATTATGCTAAATTGAGCTAATATGGGTTAAATTAGCCTAGGCAGTGTGTATGGATGACAATTAAAATACTATTTCAATTAAGTGAAAAGTACTTCCCACCAGACATGAAAATAGCACATTTACAAAACAGACAATCTGCCTTTAGCTGAGTTTGAAAAATGAACTGTTCTCACTACCCAAATGGATAATACCCTAATTAATTAATCCTCACATATAAGAACATATACTTTTACAGATAATCCATTAGTTAGGGGTACTTGTTCTTATGAGAATAAATTTTAATGACCTGTTGTCAATCAGAACTTGTATTACATATGCAGGGCATTTGTAATAGTGATAAAGAAAATTTAGCAATTGCCTAAAACATTTGTTAATCCTCTCTTAGCTATAGTAAGGCCTCCATAAATGACTTTATGGCATTACATTTTTTAAAATATCAGTAATCTAAAGTATATGTGTTACATAGTTTAACAGTATATCATACATTTACAGCTTTAATTTGTGGTATTAAGTATTTAGTTTATATATTACAGTTCCTAGCTATGAGTGCATTACAGACTCACTTTAATATATATTAGCTGTACCTGCCACACGTTGCTGTGGCCAACCTTCCTTCCCTCTTTGTTTCCTTTCTTTGGGGGGAGAGATAGTGCATGCACACATACGCACACACGCATACACATATGGGTGTGGATAATATGTCAATGTCTATGTTGATAGGAAGTTGAGAATACCTACATGGATATTAATTTTACTATATTTCCTCAACTCTCCCCTCAAATGCACACAGTCACGTGGGAAATAAGTGGTTCTGCTGGAGTGCATGTCTTGAGGGGGTATTGTGGGGATGATCTTGCATGTGCATTAATTCCACTATATTTTCACAACTCCACACACCCATATGCACTCACTGTTGCTCTGCTAACATGTTTATGTTGCCAAGTTGTTAAAGATAGATAGATAGAATGATTTTCAATTCATATAGCAGTTCAAAAACATGCAAATGTGAGTAGAGCAATAGGTGCCACTCTGGCAGGAAGGTAAGGGCGCTCCATGCAGTCATACCAGTGGCAACATGACTTTGGAGGTGTCTATGGACAACGCTGGCTCTTCAATTAAAAAATGGAGATGAGCACCAGAGTCCCAGAGTTGGACATGACTGGATTTAATGTCAGGGGGAAACCTTTAGCTTTACACACACACACACACACACACACACAGTGTGGATATGCTATTGTGTGTTTTGTTTTGTGAACAAATTGTGGGACTATAGATATCTTACGCTACCTTCCCAACTGTCCTCCCTTCCTGACAGGGGCAGACCCCCCTCATTGGTCGGGCACTATCCCCCCCCCCCAGCTCCTGGCTCCCTCCTGCTTTGCTTGGCTTCATCATCCCCACCAAGTTGCAACGGAAATGGCTGTGATGGGCTCTGAGCCTGGGGTCCGCTGCTACTGCTGCCTGTGTTTCTGCCTCCTCCTCTTCCTCTCTGTGGGTCCCTTCAGTCTCTCTCCTGCCTCAGAAGTTTGGTGGGGGCTGGAAGCCTTGGAAGTGCCCACCTTTGCAAAAGGCAACGGGAAGAGCCAAGAGGAGGGGAGATAGGAGGTTGCCTCTCTCTCTCTCTACCTCCCCTCTTTCCCATGCTTCTTTCTTTCTTTCCTCCCTTCTTCCTTTCTTTCCTCCGTCGCCACAGCAGGCAAGGAGGATGGTGAAGAGGAAGGTGTCATGGCGGCCATGGAGATCGCTTGGCAAGTTCAAGGGGAAGGAGTGAGGGAGAGAAGGAAAGAGGCATGAGAAGGAGGAATGAGGAGGAGAGGAAGCTGCTGGAAGGGAAAAAGGAAGAGGGCTTGCTAGCCTTGGGGGGAGATTCCTTCCCTCCACTCTCTCTCACACACACAACCATCCGGGCAAAATGCCTCTTTTGCACCTGCTTGCCTCAACTTTAAAAGAAAATGCAAAGGGCAAGGGGGAAGGCAAAGTTGTGTGTATGTGTGTGGCCATGTGTGCGGGATAGGCTCCCGAGTATGCTGCCATGAAGGAGGAAGCTCCCTGCCGCAGTGAGGAAGGGAGCTTGGTGCTGCCTGCTGTGCCAGTTCTGCTTGTATGGCCGTGCGTGCGCATGCGCTTGGCTCTCAATGCTGTAACATCCGCTCTTCCCTTGTGTGGATTTTTGGAGTTTCTGCTGTTTCTTTGGGGGTTTTTTTTGAGTGAAGGACATACATTGGGGTGTTAGGTGTATCATGTCCACATTTGGTGTCAATTCCCCCAGTGGTTTTCTAGTTCTGTGAATATCACAAACGAACATTACATTTTTATTTATAGAGATTACACTGATACTACAAAATTCAACTTGCTCAATAATTGACTTTATAGCAGATGACACATAAGCCTGTTTTTCTTCTGGTTATTTCCTTTTAGGATATATGTTGTGGTGCAGGCCAAGGTTTTCCCTGTGATAAAGAGGAAGAAAGTTCTGGGGAAAAAATCATTGCCACAAGGGTTAAACCTCTGGATAAATTGTTGGGTACAGTTTTAAATGAGAAGGCACTGACACATCCATAAAGTATCTCTGCAACTGTTTACTGTAATTTTGGTGAGGGCAGGAGCCCCAAAATATAATCACAACCAGTCACAATACAACAATGAAGTTGTTGGGATGTTTGTGGTTATGATTGAAAGCACCAGAAAGCAGATGTGTTTACTGCCTGTTGGTATTTTTCAGCCAGCTAGACATGTGAAGTCCTAGAAAAATAGTGGAAAAACTTTGAAAATATTCCCCTCCCTCCCTCCAAAGTCTTATTTTTCTGGGAAAATCATATTTTTCCAGAATGATGAATAAAATGTTTAATACTAGTTGTCCATATGTTCCTCTCTCCATCACCCACTCCCATCATTTCAAAAAATTATGCAATAGGTAGGCTTTTATGTTAAATTCTGTACAGAAGTGTTATCCAAAGCTGTGGTCTTGATGTCTCCAAATCCCAGGAGCCATGGGAGTTAAAGTGGTGATAAACTATATTAATTATACAGTGTAGATCAGTCATGGGCAAACTTCGGCCCTCCAGGTGTTTTGGACTACAATCCCCAGAAATCTCAGACAGCTTACTGGCTGTTAGGAATTGCGAGAGTTGAAGTCCAAAACATCTGGAGGGCTGAAGTTTGCCCATGCCTGGTATAGGTGCACCCTTGGACTTAATAAACACTAAGGGTTTTGTGTTGCAGTTGGTGGAGGAAATCTTATTCATAAACAATATTTTGTTGGCCCTCAAATGATTGTCCCCTCCAGGCTGAGATATGCTAACCACCTTGCTACTAAAACACAGAATCTTTCTTACAATATTTTTTCCGTGTACATTTTACAGTAAGGAAAGCTATTTTTCTTATCTTCAGAAACTAAAGCAAATTTTAGAGTAAATAATACATGTAGTCCAATTTATCTTATACTATATATCCTTGCAGTTTCTTCAGACATGTTTCTTAAAGTTTTCAGTTAATGTTATTGTTAGTTAACCCAGACACTTATGTCAGAAAACTCAGGAAGTATTTTAAGTGTGTCTGGAAAGATACCACAGTTGTCTAATACTGTAAAACTTTTAAATCAATGATTTCCTGTCAGGTCTTTTGCTCAAATGTTTTTCTTCATCCTTTTATGGTGTGTAATGTATATGAGGGGATTGGGGGTTGGCGAATTTTTGACTTGATGTTTAAAAATTCCTGAAATGGTTTTTTATTTACATTTAACCTCTACATAAAGAATTTTTGTCTCTTATCCAGTTCTGAAAACTAAAATTTGAGCACCCTAGATAAATATCCAACCAGCCCGTACTTCAGGAAATAAAGCCCGACTGCTCATTGGAAGGAAGGATATTAGAGACAAAGTTGAAGTACTTTGTCCACATCATGAGGAGACAGGAAAGCTTAGAGAAGACAATGATGCTGGGGAAAATGGAAGGAAAAAGGAAGGGGGGGCGACCAAGGGCAAAATGGATGGATGGCATCCTTGAAATGACTGGCTTGACTCTGAAGGAGCTGGGGGAGGTGACAGCCGACAGGGAGCTCTGGCATGGGCTGGTCCATGAGGTCACAAAGAGTCAGAAACGACTGAATAAATGAACAACAAAGATAAATATAAACTCACAAAGACATAAACTGGAATCCAAAGAATTGCCATAGATCGAGGGGCGCTGTGTAGGTAGCTAGATGGTTGCTGGCTGTTGTTTTGTTGAACAAGTTCAACCTTTTAAAGAGGTAAACTCCATTTTAAATTAAGGCCTGCTGCTCTGGTCTTCTGCCCAGACGTTTGAGAGTTGTTCAGGGTTGGAGTTTCATCCTTAGAAGATCTTACATTTGGAAGAAACAAGCTGAAACACGTATATCCCTATTTTCAATCTAAAAATACGTATAAGTCAAATCACACAAGTGGGCCCAGAGCAAGTTTGAATTCTATGATGCATAAAATAGCTACAGCTAATTTTAATATTAATTTCAAAGGAACTTTACCAGGATAAACATTTTTAGTATTTACTTAAAGTGGTCAATTATGTCCATTAATGGGATGAAACTCAAAGTCACACAAGCTTGGATGAGATTTAAAATGCACAGAACAGAAACAGTCGTTGCCATGGATAAGAGAATAACATTAAAAAGTTGCTTCCAGATTACCATATTGTCTTGAATCTGTGTTTTTCAACCTGGGAGTCAGGACCCCAGTGGACCGGGGGAGGGGGGGGGTCATGAGGGGATCTCAGAGACCATGAGAAAATATATATCTGATGGTCTTAGGAACCCCTTTGGTAGAGAAAGCTGAAAATCTCTCTGCCTGTCCTTCTCTTCCTTTTTGGGCACAGCCAGTGAATCCACCCACCAAAATTCCTTCTCCGCTGTGAATGGCTGGCCTCTCAGCCAAGGTGGGGGCAGTGAAAGGAGAGCAGGAGTGTTTGGTGCATAGCAGCATGGTGTGCATGTGTGGGTGAGGGAGAGCAGGCAAGGCTGGAGGTAGGCTCATGCCAGCGAGTCTCTTCAAGGTATTTGTGCCAAATTTGGTCCAGATATCATATATTTACATGACAATTCATAACAGTTGCAAAGTTGCAGTTATGAAGTAGCAACAAAAATAATTTTATGGTTGTGGGTCACCACAGCATGAGGAACTGTATTAAGGGGTAGCAGCATTAGGAAGGTTGAGAACCACTGCCTTAAATTATCTTTCTTTTGTCTTCTTTTTAGTACCACATGCTGGAGTTAGTCCAGCTGAATATTATCATCAGATGGCTCTGTTGGCAGGTCAGCGCAGCCCATATGCAGACATCATTCCTTCGGCAGCCACAGCAGGAGCTGGTGCCCTTCATATGGAGTATCTCCATGCTATGGACAGTAAGTGATGAATGTTGTAACCAAATATCTTAATCAAAGCTCCTGAACTCGCTGAAAATAAACTTAATTTCAAAAGATAATGCAGTTGTGACATGGAACTGTTGGATGTGAAAATGTGAATAACTGTTAATGTTTTCTCCGGACTTAAGCATTTGAATTGAAGGTCTAATTTTTCAATATTGAGTTTGAGTTATTGTTCGATGTTATTTGGTGTTTGATGTTGTTGTTGTCATTGCCATCACAATCTTCTTCATCATCAATGCTACTATTAGTCTGCACTAGTATTCATGCTTGCCAGGAAGTGAGATTAATCTTCTCCTTCTCCTTCCCAGACATCTGACATCCAAATGGTTAAACTGTCTCTGGATGTGACCATTCAAAACAAAGTTACTTTATTGCCTTCACAACATTCTCTGGGAAGTTCTTTCCCCTCCCATTCCCCATTGTAGTTAATCTACAACACACTGTATTTTTCATTTCTTATTTTGTGAAAAGTATCCCAGTTTTTAAATAGACAGATCTGTTTATTTATCAGTCCACTGAACATATCAACAACAAAAAACAAAAACAAAAATACAAAGTTTTTATTGATTGGCCACATGACCTTGGAGGTGCCTGGACAACAACAGCTCTTTGGCTTAGAAATGGAGATGAGCACCACCTCTCGGAGTTGGATACGACTAGACTTAATGTCAAGGGGAAACCTTTAACTTTACCTTTTATGCATTTCCTTTAATACTTCTTTGGTCGCTCTTTTAGTCAACGTCTAAATGACATCTTCATAGCACTTAAAGAGTTTTTTTATTATTTTTGATGCCTTATTGTTCAGCATTAGGTTTTAAGGATCATTTGACACATTGAGTAAAAGTTAATTCAGGGACTCCATTGAGTGCACATTGAATGGGAAGTTATCAACTAGGTCAATGTCAAGACCCAGAAGCCTCAAAAATGCCAAACACAGTATAAAAGGTCCAAACAAAGGTTTATTAAACACAAAAAAGGCTTAGAGACACTTAACTCAGTGTCTCTAGCACAAACTAAGTCTATCTCAATCGCTAAGCAAAAAACCCAATTTAAATATAATCTGGATTATACTGAAGTATAATCTTGGATAACAGAAAGTTACAGCAATCTGCTTGAAATTCAAAAGGTCCAAAAAGCACAAGAAAACAAGGTGGGAGCATGCAAAATCAAAGTCCGAAAACAGTCCAAAGTCCAGGCACGTCCAAAATGAGATGAAGCAGTCCAAAAAGCAAAGTCATCAAAACACAGTCCAGAGTCAAAGAGGAGGTTGAAGTCAGCACTTATGGAGTTCCAGCCAGAAGTCACGGAAACACGGAGATCTGTAGTCCAAGGACCCAAACTTGAGAGTAATGGCAGTAACAAAGATCCAAACCCAATAAGACACTTTACCTTCTGCAAAGACCCATTGAAATCAAACCAATTTATATCCTATAACTCCTCATCGGAGGATGAACTGCTCCCCACCCTTTCATCATCACTTTCAGCTGTCCCATTCCCTGCAGCTGAGCACTAACACCCATCTCTCCACCTTTGCCAGCATCTTTCAAGACTTAGGTCTTCCCAAGTGTTCCCAGATTGCCAGTCCTTTGCAAACCCCTCAAAGTCATCACTGGATGTAGGCTGAGTACAGATGTCCCTAATCTCCTGCACACGGGTCCAGTCTAAAGCATCCTCCTCCCCATTGTCACTTCCAGTCCCATCACTCCTTTCAAAACCCACAAAGTCTTCATCTTCTGTTGGAGCGCTAAGTATATCACGGATACACTTCCTTTGGATCTCCTCATCTGATTCTTGTTCTCGAGTAGTCCGCTTAACTCCCCTGCTTTCCTCTCCTTCTCCCATTTCACAATCTGAGAAACCCTCAAAGGACTTGGAATCAGGTGGAGCCATGAATATGTCTCTAATTCGCTTTCGCTGCTGCTCCTCCTCCAACACCTGCACAGCCCTCTTCTCCCTTCTAGCAGTAGTAGTAACATTACTATCAGAAGTAGTGGTATTATGAAGTATCAATACTTAACTAAGGAATTTCAGTTCAACCAGTTATGGACCAGTTATGCCATTTGATGAATTTTACAAAATAAATATATAGAATCATAGAATCATAGAATCAAAGAGTTGGAAGAGACCTCATGGGCCATCCAGTCCAACCCCCTGCCAAGAAGCAGGAATATTGCATTCAAATCACCCCTGACAAATGGCCATCCAGCCTCTGCTTAAAAGCTTCCAAAGAAGGAGCCTCCACCACACTCCAGGGCAGAGAGTTCCACTGCTGAACAGCTCTCACAGTCAGGAAGTTCTTCCTAATGTTCAGATGGAATCTCCTCTCTTGTAGTTTGAAGCCATTGTTCCGCGTCCTAGTCTCCAAGGAAGCAGAAAACAAGCTTGCTCCCTCCTCCCTATGGCTTCCTCTCACATATTTATACATGGCTATCATATCTCCTCTCAGCCTTCTCTTCTTCAGGCTAAACATGCCCAGTTCCATAAGCCGCTCCTCATAGGGCTTGTTCTCCAGACCCTTGATCATTTTAGTCGCCCTCCTCTGGACACATTTCAGCTTGTCAATATCTCTCTTGAATTGTGGTGCCCAGAATTGGACACAATATTCCAGATGTGGTCTAACCAAAGCAGAATAGAGGGGTAGCATTACTTCCTTAGATCTAGACACTATGCTCCTATTGATGCAGGCCAAAATCCCTTTGGCTTTTTTTGCCGCCACATCACATTGTTGGCTCATGTTTAACTTGTTGTCCATGAGGACTCCAAGATCTTTTTCACACGTACTGCTCTCGAGCCAGGCGTCACCCATTCTGTATCTTTGCATTTCATTTTTTCTGCCAAAGTGGAGTATCTTGCATTTGTCACTGTTGAACTTCATTTTGTTAGTTTTGGCCCATCTCTCTAATCTCTCTAATCATATGCATGGTTGTGAAACTTATAAGCTCAAAACCAGAAGATTTTAGAGAATGTTTTAGACCCCCAGACCCATCTCTTAATCCATGGTATTTTTCAGGGATTTGTTTGGAAGATTTTGGTTACCTGAAGGGAAGTCTGTAGAAGAAAAACATAAGCTAAACAACTCCTCAGCATAAAATATAGAGCAAGATATAAATATTTTAATATGCAAAACATATAAAACAATAGTGAGAGTTTATCAAAGACTAATCAGTTCCTTGTGCTCCCATTTCACCTGTGGAATTAAATAAAATCAATGTAAAATACTTATACTTGAGCTCTGACATGTGTCAGAGTCATTCATGGTCATCAAGACCAATATTGCAAGAACTGAGTGAATTCAGTCCTCACTACTTCCTAGGTGAATCTGCAGGGAAAGCAGGAGAGACCCTGGGGAACACGGGGAACACTAGAATTCTTATAAGACCTTCAATGTTTCGAAAATATAAGTGGTAAATACCAGAATCTAAACTCTTCGTGTCACTCAATATATATAAATGGAATGATTGCAGACCCAGTCAGGAAAGAGATTTTTACAAAATTTGAAGCATGTTCCTGAATATAGGTTTGGCTTCTTGGCTTATCAGAACCTCAAAGCTGATGCCAATGTTTTGTTTTGTTTTTTCTAGCTGAGGTTGGATCTGTTTCCCGTTTGCTAGAAATTAATGAAAACAGTCTCTTATGTTTATGAAGCTCATTATTCATAATTAGGAGCTCAGTCCATTCAAAATGGGAATCTAATTTGAAGACCCACATACAGCTCTCGCTATTTCTTTTATTTCTGTTTACCTGTTCATTCCTTCTCTGTTGTAATACATGGCATATAAGAAAGTGGGCCTATAGAAAGTTACTCATATATGAACCTCAAGTACATATATTAGTAATTTTTTGAATTCATCTGGAGGAATCCTAAGTGCATAGAGAGTTTTGGATTTGTCCAAAACATCTGTGTGCAGGAAGATAATTGCTTGGCTTCTAATAATCTCCAGTATCTCTAGGTTTCTGGTCCAATATTATGTGAGCATCAAGTTGTATAACTGGACTTAGTAATGTATATACATATTTAGATGGTCAGGCAGACCTTTCAAGGTTATCGACATGGAAAGTTGTTTTGTTTTTTTTTAAAAAAAATGTATGTAATGTCATGCCGAAGTCATTTAATGGTAGGAGAATGCTCTGGTTTCCATATGTCATCATATTCATTCTTATGAAAGCTGATTTTCCATGCTCTGCCAAGAAACCAATGCATCAAAGTAGCCCCATATAATGGGGTTTCATTGTTTTTCAGTGCTGGCCCTGTAGTGTCTGACTGTCAAAGTGCAAAGTTTGGGCCAAGAAGACCTAGGCTTTGCTTTCCCTCTGGTTTTGCTATCCTTCAAAGTAGCTGATGACTGATAGCATCCCGAGAGAGAGAAAGTCAGGGACATTAGACCAGGAAGGCAATTGAAAAGAACTGTGCTCTTTTTCCCCTACCTGCTGCTGAGCTGAACAAAGATGTGTCTGAAGGTTTTCTTAAGTTGAGATCACACATTTAAGCTTCATTACAGCAGCAACTTTTCAATTAAGAACTGTTTACTGTATTTAAAATGCACACAAATGTGCAGTGGTATTATGCAAATTGCTTGTTTTTAAACAGTAAATAGAGAATTAAACTAAGAGTGAATTGTGGAGAGGTCATATAGCCTCACCTTCCCTGTTTGATGTGAATTTGTTTAGTCAGGCAGTAGTGCTTTTATCTAAATAGAGGATGACGCTAGCCCTTTACTTTGTAAAAACTAATTAAAAGTATCTTAACTTGCATGGGTGTACAGTAAATTAATTGTCATTAACTAGGAATCTGAATGTCCTACCCATTCATCATGCTGAAGAAACCACTTTCTTCTTTGTCAGAATTTTAGATGAGAGCAGGAAAACAAAACAATTAGCAAGAAGCTAGGATTAAGATGCAAAAAAAAAATTAAAATAAAATAGAATGCCCATGCTTGCATTTCATGCCTAAGAGTTGCAATCAGTGTTGTGGTGTGTTAAAGTCAGGTGCTTTCTGTCCAAAAAAAAAAGGGGGGGGGGGAGAATACAGTAATCCTTCGCTACTTCACAGTTCGCTTTTCACAGACTCGGTGTTTCGCGTTTTTTCAATAAATCTTAATGTAAAAGATTTACATTAATCTTTGGCTCCCATCTGGCAGCCAACGGGCCTCAGAAAGGGAGGTTGGTGTGTGGGCCGGTCCTGAGGCATGGTGGGGAAGGCCTGCTGGAAGTGGCTCTGGAGGCATTTATTGGGTGGTAGTTAAGAGTTGTATGGATTCCGAAGGCCGTGTATAACTTGCCTTCGGGATGCCTCTTTGGGGAGGGGGGATTTTCCTCCTTCCCTGGCAGCATGCACCTTCGGCCGGCAGGGTACAGGTGTCAGCTAAGGCGGCAGCAGCAATAGAGGCAGAAGCAGTAGCAGCAGCAAAAGCAAAGGCAGCTCTAGCAAGTAGAGGGAGGAGGAGCCAGGGCCGGCCTCCTTCCCTTCGCCTCTCGAGTCTATTTCCCCAGCTCTAGTGACACTAACGCACCAGGCAAGCGCAGCAGGTGGGTAAGGAAGTGTGAGGGCTAGCTGAAGTAGGGATGCTATAAATATAGCATCTTTACTTCGCGGATTTTCACTTTTCACGGGTGGTCCTGGAATGTAACACCCACAATAACTGAGGGAACACTGTATATGATCTATTTTCATATTACTGTCAGTCAACCCCTTGGACATGCTCTGCTCAAGTAATGTATTTTTAAGTTACACTTAGGATTATAAATGTAAGGTGGAACCATGTCTCTTGTTATTGTTAGTGATATGTACACCACATCTTCTGTTTCTGCTACTGCCACTACTACCTCTACACTACTACTCCTACTACTAATCATCATCTTCATCATCATATAACCATTTTGTATAATTTTCAGTCTTCTTTACCAGTTTTATTAGTGTGGTGAGAAAAGAAGCCATGAGACAACTTGTGAGAATAATAAATATCTTTAGGAAAACTGATGTTTTATTAAGAATTTAACCCACTGAAACACTAATCTAGCTGTTGTATTATTTATTACCAGCAGCTGCAAAGTCAGGTAACACCATACATAGAGTGTGTTGTAGTAATCATGATACCATCAGTGTATGAACTAGTTTGATATCTTCTCTTTCATCCTAATCCTTAATATATTGAGGCATTTATGTCTTCCTGAACTCAGTCAAATCACCTCTGCTAGATCTTATCAGCCAAGAGGGTCAGCTGTCTAGCTTGTATGTGGTGGAACTGACTGATTGAAGCAGCTTGTCTGCATTGTTAGTCTGCTCCAACTGAGACCTGTCCCAAGAAACCTGACCAGATTGGAATACTGGACACTTGTCAGGACTCTGTGATAGCTGTGACATGAACTTGCAAGGAGATACATGTTACTTATCATAGCAGGCAGACAAGAGTTCTATTCCTGATCTCTCTGAGTCTGATCTCAATAGGCTTTCACCATTTGAAATAACCCTGCTGGGCAGCATATTGAGAATGAGAAGGTACAGACACTATGAGATTTTGTTTGATGATATTACTGCTGCGTAATAGATACAGTGATCCTGATCTTTGGTCACATTCCCTCTGTGGCCTATGCTACCTGCACTCTAGGTATGTCTGCCTCTTTCATTGTCCTTAGACCATCTCTAAACCAAAATGAATTATAGGTACTACTGCACTAGATTACATGCTTGGAAGAAAATGTATCAATGGCTCTTTCCACTTTATTCCAGAGTGAGATCAAGTCTTAACCAAATTCCCTGCTGTCAGCCTCTCGTATCAAGATTTGAGTCAGTGTTGGTACGAAAGGCAGCAAAAACAGTATTGTCAGTTTTGAAGGACATTATTCCAATCTTTGGTCAGTCTCTAGAGTGTCTCCCATCCTGCTCACACTCTGATGGCCACATCAATTGTAGTTTTCTATTGTGCTTCATCTACCTCATGGCCAATATATCAGATTGCTTCTTTAGGAGGACCTCCTGATGCAAGAGAAAGGTGTCTTTCTCCACCTGGACTTGGCAACAATTTGCCTAACAGCATGGGGAATTCCGCTTTCATATCCCATCTTAAGACAGTTAATGAGAACTGATTATTCATTTATTTACAGTATTTATCTTCTACTCTTCTCACACCGAAGGGGACTAAGATCAGATCACACAACACATATACAGTAAACATTCAATGCCGTTATACACTGACAAGATAGACAACTGTACATAGATAAAGGTATATATAGGCTTTCTCATCTTCGGCATCTTGGAGACTGTGCTCGATTCCTGCCTTTGGGGGGGGGGGTGCTATCATTCCACTTTCCGTGCTGAAGAGCTTTGTTTGTAAACTTCCTCTTTGATCGAATCACTGACATTTTTCTGGCATTTCCTTATGGGTACCTTAAATACCTCCCTGCTTAAGCGATACCTATTTATCTACTCACATTGCTGTTTTCAAAACTGCTAGGTAGGCAGAAGCTGGATTAAAGCCCAGGAACTCACCCTGTCCCAGGCTTCGAACTGTCAACCTTTTGGTTGGCATGATTTACTGCAGCTGGCAGTTAACCTGCTGTGCTAAAGCCCAGCCTGGTTTAGAAACCATTTACAAATAAATATTTTCATGCTAAAACGATAAGATCTGATATCCTTTTGAAATAATATAATGTTTCTGAGGGCTCAGTCTCTGTTACCCATGTTATAAAATTCTTACTACATGTTTAATCTGTTGAGGTGCAACTACACTGCAGAATTAATGCAATTTGACAGCTTTTTAACTGCCTTGTGCTTTGAAATCATGGGAGCTGTAGCTTTACGTAGCCTTAGCCTCTGCCCAATAGTGCTGGTGCCTCATTAAACTACAACTATGATTCCATAGCATTGAGACATAGCTAAAGTAGTTAAAGTGGTGTTAACCTGCATTAATTTTATAGCACCTTGGACTGGGTATCTTTAAGATATATTTGGTAATCATTGCTTCAAGACTGGCTCTTGTTTACATTTTACTTATCTCTGATTAAATCACTGTTTCCCCTTTGTACGTGTGCATTGCTTAACTGGTCTTTAACTGTAGTGCTCACTCAATGCTTTTGAACCTCTTGTGACTACAGCCATTAATTTAATTTAGTTCAAGTAGGCATTTCTCATTGCCATTACTTCTGCCAGAAAGCTAAATGAGTTGACTGCTCTAAGATTTTATTTGTCCTACATTACCACTAAAATGAATACGTTTCTAATTAAGAAAAGAAAGTCTATTGACAATGATGTTAGTGATGAACCACATGGAACAGCTATAGAGGAAACTACACAGGAATCAACTGTAGTACATAAGAAGTGTAAAGGGAAAAAATCGCCAAAAGTGTAAGGCTTATATTAAACTTATATATGGTATAATATTTGTATGACACTCTTATAAGAGTTTGGTTTAATCTCTATTTTGCTAGTAAAACTGAATTAATGTTTCTCAAAAGGATGCATTGTCTAAAAAGCATGTCACCAACATAAAAAGTTTGGAAAGCTCTGCTCTAAGACAAGCAAAAGACATCACCGTTCTCAAGTAGCAAAATACTGCATTTAATGAAGTAGCAGGCAGCCACACAGTTAAATCGCAGGCCCAAAAAAAGGGAGATGAAAAAGGTTAAATTATAAGGAATTTAAGAGATGAAAAAAAAAGTTACATTCACTTTTAAATGCTGACTAGTCATCACGGTATCCGGACTAAGATTGGAACAACATGGGTGCGTGCTTGTTATGCAGATGTAGAAGAAGGGAGAAGTGAACCACATGCCAGACACCAAAGATAACTGACACTCTTGTTGGCAGTTTTATCTGTGGGGCTATGGCTGAAGAGAGTCCCAAAATGAAGCACAGATGGTAACTTAACTAGAAATAGATCATGTCATGATAGAAGCAATAAAGCAAGGATCCAAATACCAAGTTTAAGACTTTGAATGGATACAAAGCAGGGGAAAACCAATCAGTTGGCATTTTCTTGGTGCCCTGTCCTGTTCATGCCCTCACCCTCCCTGTATCATGAATCCCGGCATTTTTAGAGATTAATTGCTGGGTTGGGTGGATTTCTTAAAATCCAATAGGACTGTGTTTGTTTTTTTCTAGCTACAAGAAGGGTATTATTGTTACTGAAAAGTTAAAAAGTGATGCATCGATCCTGATGCTAAAAATCTTGGATCAATTAGCTGAAAAGGGTGATAGCAAAAATAAAAATGTCACTTTAAGCACATCTCTATGGAATTCAGTAGGAAGGTTATATATATTCCAAAATCACCCCCACTCTAAAAATGATTAATCTTGGCTGGATTTAATTTTTGTTCACAACCTTTTTTAGCTGAAAATAAATATCTGAATTGTTGCTGAAAACTTCTAATCCTCCATTTTAACAAGCTATTACACTTTTACTTCCACAAACTAAACACAACTACCCACAACCACTTAAGAAATGTATAATAAACCTTTACTGCTGCTCAGCTAAATTGTATAAATAAAGAAGGAAAGAACTGTTCACTTCATATGGGAAAGTCAGTATTGAATAGTCTTTTAATATTATGTTAAATCAACGTTAAGTCTGCCTCATAGGATTGTTAGAAAGTTTTCAAACAACTCGTAAGATATATAGCGATAATTTTTTTTCAGAAGGATCTTCTTTTTTTCTTATTTATCTTTGCCTCATTGTCCAAACAGAATTACGAACAAAGGGGGAAAATAGACTTTTCATATCCATTTTACATGTTAGAAGCCCTTGTTGACTCTTTTCATTAATGCGGTAGACTCTGGGTTTGCTGGTAGCTCAGATTTGAACCACTCCATCTCTTTGCTTCTAGTGAATTAATGATGTGAATGTCTAAGCAGCCATCAGATTCATAAATCACTAGAAATGAGAGGGATAACACATAAAAGTCTTTTCCTTTTGTTTAGCAATTTATCATTTTGCTTGCACATTAATAAACAGAGCTCCCCTGAGGTAAGCAATGGAAAGATAAATTTTTCTTCCTAATTTTTCTCAATCGTAGCCAGTAGATCATAAGTGGAAAGAGTGAGCTTGTCAAAAGCATGTCGTACTGTTGTGGCAGCTCTTTATATCCATTGTGAGCAGTAATAAATAAAGAGGGTCAGGTACTAGAGTAGATAATTGTTTTTGTTTACATAACAGGCGCCAGGTTTCCGAGTCCCAGGCTGCCAACGAGACCAAGCCGAAAGAGAACACTGTCCCTATCGCCTCTGTCTGATCACAGCTTTGACCTTCAGACCATGATCCGGACATCTCCAAATTCCTTAGTCACAATTCTTAACAATTCCCGTAGCAGTTCTTCAGCAAGTGGCTCCTATGGCCATTTATCTGCAAGTGCAATAAGGTAAGCATTGGGGAAATGCAGGGAACCTTCAGTGTTGGAAAACTGTTTGACCATACATCAATATATATACCACCGCACACAAGCTTTAGTCCAGAGAACATTATTTGTAATCAGGAAATTGAATGTTGCAATGTTTAAATGCCAATTCTTGAGACTCATTTCTGCCTAAAATAAAAGATCCAGAACAAGTAGAATTATTGAATTGAGATTTCTTTTCCATGCTGCTTATGTTGTGGTGTTATATGCATATTTATTTAATAGAATATACAATCAGACTAAACACCTCTCTGCACCAATTTCCCATTTCTCTTGAAGTTATCCATACTCCTTTGGGAAGCCCACAATCAGGGCTAGAGGACAATAGCACTTTCCTGCTGTTGTTTTCCAGCTTTTGGATGCATGCTATCCTATCACAATTTGTATCCATCATGAAATTGTCTAATCCTCTTTTAAAACCATCTGAATTAGCTGTAGTGTATCTTATTCATATATGATATCAACTTCATTAGATGACTGCATTTTTGTTCTGTCAGAATGCCAGCTTTAGGAACATGTGATACTCAGGGGCTGCTGAATGTGGAGGTCTTCTTAAGAACTTGGTGTGGAGAAACCCACAAGAATCCACTATTGTACATATTTCCCCCTCCTCATTGGAACGTTTGGCACTTTGGTTAATTGCATTCTGTTAACTTTCTGTGCTAAAATAATCTGTGAAGTGTAAATCTTACATATTGCCAAACATCAGTGTAAAAGTCCTTTTGTGATAACTGCATGTGAGAATCTAAACAATCTATTACTGTATTTTTGTTAGAAATCCACCCTGATTTTTTACTTACTTTTTTTCAGTAACATATGCCCGACAAATAACTTTTTCTTTAAGATGTATCCTCTCAAATTGATGAAAGTTTTTGATCCTATTGTTTATAGTACATAACATAGAATACTTATAAAAGTTCCTTTTTGGTGTTACAGGAATTGGCCATTTCCATTATGACTTGGTGCATGAGTGACACAGATAATATGTGTTTGTGGTGCATTTGGCAGATGGAAAAATACTTTTCATGTTGTCTGGGAGAATTTGCATTCCAAATCAATAAACTTTTAGAAATCTGCAGCTGCTTAAGAATAGGAAGGCCATTCAGGTTTCTTTTTTTGCTTTCCAGCCAAACAAATCTACTGGTACCTTATTTCTGGTTCTCTGCAACAGTTCTACAACTAGTTCTACATTTGAGGGGAAGGAGATCGGTTGATTTTTTTTAAAGTAAGGTTATCAATATGAATTTACACGAGGAGCAAAATGCTATATAAAAAAATAGCTCACCTGAAGTATGAGTGAGAAGTGAGGGGGAGAAGCAGAAGTAGGCTTATTCCTTTTAAAAACTTCAAAAATTGGCAACACGGTGTTCTGTAAAGTGTAAAGTGAAGTATACTCTGAGGATTCTTTCAAAGTTTGAAAAAAGTTTTTTTTAAATTTTTTCCCTGATATTTGACCCTCTCTGTTACTCATTTGCACAGACTACACCAAAGCTCAAAATTAACAAGGTCTTCTTAATTACAAACAGGTTTTTGCAATATCTGATTACTTTCACTTTGTTGCTTGGCTTAGATTAAACTAAACAATGTTGGAAGGAGATTACGCAGTTGGAGGCCAAGAGGTTGAGGCAAGTTCAAACAGCAGGAGGAAGGAGTAGAACAGCCAAGGCTGAAAGGGTTGGATACAAGCACAGTAAAATCAGCTTGGTCACCTCAGTCAATTTTCCTACCATAGCCATTTGTTTTATAAGAAGAAAATTTGCTATAGTTGATTTGTGGTAGTGAAAGTTACTTATTCTCTTTAAATGGAGACATTGATTTTTTTCTTTTGGAACATTGTTGTTGTTATTATTATTACTGTGTTTATTTATATCCTGCTTTTTCTTTCCAGAAAGGAAACTCAATAGCCTTTCAATACAATTTAAAATCCAAAAATATACAAACATTAAAGTAGCATTTAAATATCAATGGCATTAATTAACAGTTAAATCCTTAAAACTGATTAAAATGGTGTTGCACATGTGTAACTGAGTGTAGGAACTTTTGCTTACTAGAAATATGAATAAACAAGAGAAGGAAAGTACTATTATCTTCTAAATTGAATTTGAACATACAATACTAGCTAGCAAAGTAGGATTTGGAGTCATCTAAAAAAACCAGTTGTTTTTTTAGGAGTGGGCTTTCAATTGAGTGGCATTATGCATTTCTCCCTTTCTCCATGTAACCCTGCACTATACGAGAGTACACATATGTGTGCACAAACATATAGAGAGAACACATACATGTGTCATAAGTCCAGGAATATGACTACTAATGGCTTTTTTGTGGTTCTTATTTTTTTTCATTTTTGGATTAAAATGTTGTTGATCTGTTATGTTTTGTACTGCTGTTGCTATTCTTTTAAGTGATCTGTGTACATAGTCCTGGACATCAGAAGAAAGTTGTGAAAGGCTGACTTGTATGAGTTCAGAAAGTTGTGCAAATTCTAGATCAGGAAGGCTCTTTATTCTTGGGAATTAAAGAGCGGTGCAATTTCTTTTCATATGTTTTGTTTTACTTTTCAACAAAATATTCCTTCTCATCAAACATGCAAAATGCATCAGAAAAAAACAAAACATGTATTTCCATGCTTGCATGGAAACTAATCTTTTAGGATAGGAATAATGAATTAAAAACAGATAAAATAAACGCAAGGACTGGCTTGAGTCATTGTAGTCATTTGAAAAGCTAAAGAGCACAAAAAGAACCAGATGTCTCTTGGCGTCAGACCCCCTTGTTTCTGCAAAGCTTTAAATAATGCCTCAACAACATTTTTTTATTTGAAGTTTTCAGATTCCACTGATACTGTGCTTAGAGGACTGAATTCTGCCTTTAGTTTAACCTGTGGATCCTCCTGCATTCATTTTCTGATGTCACAATAGCTTTGTTTTAACATATCTTTGTAAGAAGGAGAAATTGCTCACTTAACATGTTATAATTGTTTCCTGTGTGTCTATGTTTCTAACTTAAGAAATCCTGGGTGTGTTTTCAAGGGTCTGAAATACAGTGTCTGTACCCACTTGATGTTTAAAGAGAAGCAAAATAGAAACGCTGCTTTGAAAAAATGTTCCTGAATGCAAACCTCCCTGGTTTTTTTTTATATGTAAAGCTAGATGTGCTATTCACTTAAAATTCCAGTGAACTAAAATATTCTAATATGACTAATATCGGGCATCCTGAAGATTTTTTTGAATCCAGTGCTTTATCTAAATAGGATTCTTGATTCAAGTACCATCTTTACACATGTATAAGATGACAGCAAGTTTGGGGACCAAAATTACACATTTTGATCTGATCCATGGATAAAGTAAAAGGTCATTCGACAGAGAAGGAAAAGCTGTCTGGTCTCCACTGTCATTTTCCCACCCATGCATTCAGAAAGGCCAGAAGTGGTGGCATGGCTGAGTGGGTAGAAGTATTGGTACTTCTTTTTTAGTTCTCTCAGGACAGATTAAGCTCTCGTCTGTGTCACTCTGTACTTGAATTCAAAGATGGTTCCTTTTTTGATAAGAGTTAAGGTACAATATTGACATTGACCCTTGCATAAGTCAACCCAGTTTTTCGGGGTTGATTTTTTGACTGAAATTTTGCGACTCATACAAGAGTATATTGGGTAATTACTGTATTTCATCGCATAATAGTAACACTTTCCCCCTTTTTTATAAAAAGGGGTGCTGCGACTATTATGTGAGGCGGGAAGCTTTTTTGGTTTTCATAGTTAAATATTTTAATCTTCGTTGTTGGAAGACTCTTCACCACTGTCATTGTTGTCACTCTCTGCTGCACTGTCTTCAGCAGTGCTCATGGCAGATGTTTTTTCCTCCCCATGGCTCTCCCACAGTGCATCATCTTCTGATCCATACAGTGCATTAGAAAGATCAGTTTTTAAAACTTTTCATACCATTGTTCTGTGTGATAAGATCCCAACTCTTTATTACCCATGTGAATACCAGTTTTAAGGATGTGCACGTCACATTTCCAGCGGGTGTCAATTGGTGATCACCGGTCATATACTCATTATACAAATGACACAAGTGGTCTTTAAAGGACTTGTTCACTGATACATCCAGTGGCTGCAAGGCAGAGGTTAAGACAGCAGGAAACACTACCTCTTCTGTTTTATTGTAACTGAGAAGTTGCTTCTCTTCATTCGCAATGTGACTTTGGAAACTATCAAAAACTAGTAGAGCTGGGTGTTTCCATAGTGCACCTGGTCTTCTGTTCCACATAATATTAACCCAATCCACCATGAGTTCTAAGTCCACTCAACCATTTGCCTGCATCCGTACATGGATATAAAGCTGTAACTTTCTTCCATCATCTGTAATGGTCAGCATTATGATGCACTGCAATCATGACCACTGGTTCTCATGGTGACAATGGCTTCACCTTTTGGTGCAATAGTACTGTTGTGGGCATATCAGAGAACACAGCAGTCTGAGCAACATTCCCAGTTTGAGAAAGGAAGTATGGTGTTTCCTTCGGCATATGCAAGAGAAATTGATGAAAACTTTCCACCTTCTTGGTGTAATCAGGTGGCGGATTTTGGTATAGTGTGGTTCTCCTTTGCACAGACAGGTTGTGTCATCGCATGAACCTTATAGCCCAACCATGACTTGCCTTAAACAGAGTTAGTGGAATGTTGTGTTTGCAGGCTACCTCTAGTGCTTTCATCTGCAACATCTCACATGTTGCACATCTCCATCACATGTACAAACACTTCATTTTCAATTTGTGGAAACTTGCCTGTTTTGGGACGTCTAAATACACACTTTCCATCAGTCATGTGTCCCATTCACAGAAAACCGCCTTTTTGCAGTTATGTTTCCATGCTCTCAGCAAAAGCAATGACTTGAACCTTGCTGAATATTTTTTGTATTTCCCTCTATTCATGGGTAGCGGTTCTGACAAGAACACTGTGTGGAGTAAGACAGTCTTCATGATGTAAAAATTTCCAAGCCTTCCCCTTTTGGATTTATTTTTGAAATTCAAGTTATAAATCAGGGGTGTCCAATCATTTGCCTTAGATGGTTGATCCATGGGTACAAAATCCTCATATATGGAGGACCAACTGTAATCAGGAAACTTTGCCAACCTGGTGTTGGTAGATAATAGTATGTGATAGCTATAGGATTGGATAGGAAAATCTTTCCTGCTAACCCTACTGACCTCAGAGATCTGGTGTCTCAGTGATGTTTATGAGAGGTATGGTTAGAAACTCCAGAAGAAATTTCCAAAGGCTGGTATACACACAGAGAGAGTTTATAGTGTTTATGTAATATAACTTGCCTGAAACTGGGTTGCTGAAAGAAAGCAGATTGAACAAACCTGAATTTGTTAGGTGTTTGTCAAACAAAGTTGAGTGAAAATGAAACACTTTGTACAGGAAAACAGGTACAGTCAACTAGATTTTTTTCTGGGCTGATGCTTTCATATGTCATTTGAAAGTTTTTCAGACCAGAATCCAACAGGAAATGCTTGCGAAACCTACACCGCACTCATCCATCAAGTTGAACAAGGAGTGGGTGAACATCATGATTAGATCAATATCCATTCATGCCAGTTGCATAGCAGGACCTCCTTTGCTAAACTATAGCTGCTTCTGTATGTGGTTCAGTAGCCTGAATTGAAACAAAAAAATTGCTTTCCCACTGCTACTTTTGGAAAACCAAACAGTTTTCCACTTCAGAAATTTGTGTTTGATAATGTCTCTGTGTCACGTGGAAAACCTTTATATCAGTGGGTTTGTGTGTCATTGTGAGTAATGAGAGTGAGAGGCACTACCTTGGATATACCTTGTGCAGTTTTCTTAATTCATATCAAATAATGGCAGCCCGCTACCTTATTAGTTTGCTGTTAAGATAAATGAAAATTGTAAGCTATCAAGAAAATAATCAAGGAAAACAAATGAATAAATATTATTGAAAGAATGTGAAAATACTATTATTGCAAAATAAAAAAAGAATTCCATTGGAAAGACTTCTTCACCAAATTTTACCTTTTATTTATTTATTTACTGCATTTGTATACCGCCTTTCCCAGCCAGAGGCGACTCAAGGCGGTTCACAGTCGGCAGCGATTTGAAGCCGTAACAAATATCAAAATATAGTTTAAACAATTATAAAAGCTATTCAATATTTAAAATGTAATATAAAAAGCAAATATATCTGTAAAAACAAGTTCCTCAGTGTCTTCTTACTAAAATTGTTGTCCAGTTTTGGTGAAATGGCAGTTGATGGGCAACTGAAAAGAGTTCCTCTGCTTCTCCCAATAATAATAAAAAATGATTGCCTTTATATGTTTACATTCATGAACTCTCTGATGTCTCATGACAAATGCTCACACATAATAATATATCTTAACATTTCACAACAGATGTTTTATAAGACTACACAACCTGATGAGGAGAACAGCAACAAAGTAGCCAAAGTGTTTGGTTTTGATTGTGTGTGCATTTCTATTTCTTGAAGATACTTCCATAAAATATAATGCCCTCATGCAGTGTAATCCACAGATCTGTTTTATTTCAATTTGAAAATTTTAGAAAATGGATATTAAAGGCAGAAAAGGTTGCTGCATAGAAGCACAAAGTTCAGGGCAAAAGGAACTAGTATGTTTCTTGTGTAGTTTTGTTACAATATTGTAAAGGAATCTAATTATGTCTTTCAAAAAACTCTTTGCTTCTTGAGCACAACTATATTAATGGTATTTGTGCTCCTGCAGAGTTTTAGAAACACATCTTAAAATCTGAACCTCAAATAAATAAAAAATGAATCAAGGACAATATGTTTTATCTTTTGGTTCTGTTATGTGTAGTGAAATACCTTGGCTGGCATCCAACACAGAGAGTCAAATGTGGTTAAAAGCATTTTTTGTGTTTGTGTGTGTACGACTCCCAAGTCGCCTTTTGCCTTAGGGTGACCCCATGAATTTAATAAGGTTTTCTTAATCAAGGAATATTCAGAGGTGATTTTTGCCAGTTATTCCATCTGAAACACGACCTGGTATTAGTTGGCAGTCATATCAAGAACATTCATTTTGTGAAGGAGCTGCATGTTCCTTATCCACCAGACATATGACATAATTGCAAGGTTGAACTTCAATTCAGATGGTCAGTTGTACAGATGGCCCATTCCTGCAATTCTTAGTATTATTAAATATAGAATTAATCCCGTGTTTGTTTGTTTTTTACTTATACACACATGAGGTGGCCATATACTTAAAATACTAAAGCATGAATGGGACGAGCAAAGGTTTGAAAATGTATGAATCATACAATCCAGAAAGCTTGGCTGAGACAGTAACCTGGTTGCATTGGGGTACAAATGAAAGCTAACATGATAACGTGTCTTTTTACAGAAGTGATTCTTCCACTTAGGTTAGAAATTCTTCTTCTTGTAATGCTTTGTTTGGGGGAATTCTTTATATGAAAGAACATTAAATTATATGACCCCTTAACTACCCCGGGAAGAAGTTTTAGTACCAACAATTCATATTTGATTTATTGGAACATATTTCATAGTTGTCCTTTTTGAATTGTTGCTAGACCTTGGAGATTTGAGTATTGATTATGAAAATTTAGTACAGGTACATATCAGAGATAAATGAATAAATAAATATACTTTTGCATATAAGAAACATTTAATGAAGGGTTCCTCAAATTTATATTTTATATTAGAAACATTTAATGAAGGTTTCCTCAAATTTTTTAAACAGCAGCCCAGTTTATGGTCTCTCAGACTGTTGGGGGGCAGACTATAGTTTGAAAAAAACATAAACAAATCCCTATGTACACCTATGGCCACTGCACCAAAACATGAAAGAACAATACAATATTTAAAATTAAGAACAATTTTAATGAACATAAATGTACCACTATTTCAATGAGAACTGTGGACCTGCTTTTGACTGATGAGATAGTCAAATTAATTAGGATTGCTGTTGTTGTGTGTCTTCCAAGTCATTTCAGACCCAGGGTGACCCTAGGTCTAAAGTTTGAGGCAGGTGGACGGTAAATGACCTTTGAGGGCCACATCTGGCCTGTTGGCCTTCATTTCAAATAAGAATACTTTATTTCAGGCCACAAACAAAGGTCATTTTTTTTTACTATGAAGACGTCTTTCTTCTTTTTTTCTTTTAGTTTTATTATGCCTGAATTCGATGTAGATTATTCCTCATATTATAATCAACCTTTTATCCAGTGGGCAATTCAGTGGTTGTGTTAAATTTTGGAGGCTCAACCTTCTCATTTGTTTTCATAAATTTTACATAGGAAGACTCCCACTCCTTCAAAAGCCTCTTGAGTGATTTCCAAAAGGCATTCCCTTCCCCAACCAGTCTGTATTCTCTCTATTCTCTATCGGTTCTTTTCATCTTTTTTGCTTCCTTCCCACCTTTTCTGAATCATAAAGCAGGGCCCAGCCCTCCTGATGACAGCATCTTGTATAAAAATGACCCTTAATCCCAGCCAGGTCACTTTTCCTGTAAAATGGTCTTCAGAAGCTGTTGGCGAGAATTTCTCACAGGCAGGAACCTACAGTAGTTAAATGTCCTTTTGGCTCCATGCAGTTGCTGTTTAAGTGAGTATTTCTACTCAGATCCTCTTTCACTAATTGATGTTTGCTCTGTCTAAACCCAGTCTTTGTTTCAACCTGGAGTGTATTTAACCTGGACTCTGGAGGATCTATATTGTCTGCTTAAGGGGAATTTCCAAGTGTCACAGCCTTTCTGGCAGGAAACTGAGCATATGTGAGGAAATACAGAGTCAAGGGCTACGGGTCTCTTCCCTACTGTGTCTTTTTGCTTCCACTGCTGCTTATGATGTTGGTCCTTTCATTGGTTTCTCATTCACTCTAGGAAGCTAATTATTCCTCTTTGTCTTCTGAAGAGCAAGCTCTTTGCTGGAGTACAAGTTGACAGGCTTAATATCAAGTGTAGGTATATTGTTGTAGCAGGACATAAGACCTTGATTATTATAACATGAAGGAACTATGGATGAAGAGAAGCTATAGGACCAAATAGTCACCTGTCTTAAGCTATTTATATGGTGTTTTGCAATCACATATAAATGGAAAATAACTGCTGCTCTTGTGTATGCAAATGAAAGGCTCCTTATAAAATGGGGGAAGAAAAAGATAAAGAGAAAAAAACCTTTGAAAGCCAGTATTTGTTATGTCATTCATTTTATATCTTTCATTATGTTAACAATCCTCCAAGAATTTATCTTTCGCCTGTAGATGTATATAAATATATATCGCTTTAGTAGAGAGCCAACAATAACAACACTGTCATCACACAATCTTGTATATGTTTACTTCAATCCATGAGTGAGAATGGGGGAGCATGCTTACCCTGGCTGTCTCCCTGCATTGATTACAGAAGGATGTACAATGAATAGAGAACCTCTGGTTTCCCATCTCTTCACCCCAATCCAGATGGCAATTTCTTTTTCATCAGTGCTACAGCAGTGGGTTGTACAAAATTTGGAGAGTGGATTTGTCATGAGATGAGAGTCAGGGCACATATGGGAGAATAAGCACGTGAATCTCTTCCTTAGTTTCTAGCCATCATTCAGTATATATTTATCTTTTTAGTTTGTATACCACTTTATCTTTAAAAAACATTCCAATAGTTGGACTGTTATGTTTCTTGGTGCTAATGTTTATAGAGACCATGGCAATTCTCTTTTGACTTCACTTGAGAAAACTTCAGCAGAGTTTCACCTCTTCTTATCTTTCTCTGTTTCTCTATTCAAAATAGTCTTTAGAACTGTAAAAATACATCCCTGCCCTGTAATTATGTATGTATCTCCAATCTCTCCAGTCAGCAATCATGGAAGAACCCTGGACAAGAGAGTTATAGTAATATGACTGTATTAAACCAGTGGCAGAAAAAAGAGAGTTTGATTTTCACTGATTAGCTCTTCCTTCATTGTCTTAGCCCTTTCTCTACTGCAAATGTCTCAAACACGAGGCCCACAGGCTTAATCCGGCCCACCATGTCATTTTATGTGGTCTGTAAGACCTTCAGTGCCAGGACAACACAGTCTTACCGTTACAAATGGCTCTTTGAAGGCAACTATAAGGCTCATATGGCCCTTGGTGAACATGGATTTGGCACCACTGCTCTACTGTATCAATAAACATAGCAGACTGTACCTGTATGATTCAATGAATACAGCCTTAGGCAGTAGAATCCTTCAGTCAATGATCCACACACCTAAAACACCTTTCAGCCGTGGACAGTCACTTGTTTGGGAATAGGCTATGTATCCTTCAGTTATCCAAATGCAGGACTTGCAGAAAAAGTACTATTGATATAAGCTTGTACTATGGAGATTCCACTTTGCAATGCCCATGGGAGTTTTTTTTCCTGGTGTCTGATAAGATTCAGTATTTCCACAATGAGAATCTCTTAGATGTCAGTGTATTAGTTCCCAAATGAGCACTCATTAGAACAGGGCACTTTCCCTGTCCCAATCACATGTGACAAATTCTGTCCAGAGTCAGCAAGATCAGAACGAGTAGTGCTTTTTCTTTTACTGAAAGCATTTGACCCTGCTTCTTCTAGACAGTGGGTGGCAGGAACAGCCT
Organism: Anolis sagrei; assembly: GCF_037176765.1. NCBI lineage: Eukaryota > Metazoa > Chordata > Lepidosauria > Squamata > Anolidae > Anolis > Anolis sagrei. The sequence continues at coordinate 67,413,961 of NC_090026.1, forward strand.
CTTTGATGCCTTCCTTGGTTTGTCCAAGATGAAATCTTCATTACAATAACTGGAGCCCCCCGTGGCACAGTGGGTTAAACTGAAGACCAACAGCTCGGAGGTTGAAATCCGGGGAGAGCATGGATGAGCTCCCTCTATCAGCTCCAGCTCCTTATGCGGAGACATGAGAGAAGCCTCCCACAAGGACGGTAACACATCAAAACATCCAGTGTCCCCTGGGCAACGGCTAATTCTCTCACACCAGAAGCAACTTGCAGTTTCTGAAGTTGCTCCTGATACGACAAAAAGAAGAAGAAAGAATTACTAAAACCAATGAGAACTTTGATTGTGTCACATTCCTTATTTCAATTCATTATTTTCAATTGTGCATTTAATTTGTTCTTGAGATTGATTTTATTGTGCTCTGGATATGAAGAACTGTATGACCATTCATTTTTGCTCTATACCAAGTTGAGCCACTTTCACAAAACTTATGTGAAATTGCAACAAAAAAATGTCTGCTACGCATGTTCTAAGAATGCACTGAAAACCTATCTAAACTAAAACTGAGGGAAATACTGGAGGAAAAGGAAAACTGTCCAATAGGAGTATTTATTGCAATAACAAACTTTAGATACGGAAAAATGAATGGGTGACATGTTTTACAGTACTTTTATTGATAATGTTGCTGTGTTATGTTCCTCTGTGTGAAGCAATTTCTTTAATCTTGGCTCATGGTCCACTCTTTCATATGTCTCTAGATCTTATTACAAGACAGAGAAAATCAATTGGTTAAATGTGTTTTGAACACCATGCTTGTCATATCACTCATTTGTTTGCAGAGATGGAAAGCCCAGACCATCCAGAATGTCACCTAAAGAATTTCTATCAGTGCTATGTGGTTGCAGAAACTGATGGATTAACCTTTTCCCCCACTGAAATTAGTGATCAATGAGCCCCAATGTAGAAATATTCCAGTGGGAAAGAGCATGCTCCCCCATCCAGTTAAACAACAATAAATGTCTATTAAAGCCTATTATGCATGCTAATACCTGTCATCACTTCATTACTCTATTGTATTTTCCAGAGTATTCTCCAGTCTAAAGAATGATGCCATGACAAAATGACACAGAGAAGCCATTTATTTCTGATGTATAGGGTAGAAATGAATTGTTTGTAATCAAAGGTCTTACAGACTGTTGTGAATTCTTTGCTAATAACTTAATTTAAAATTTAGTGTGCACTGAATACAATCTTCAATTTACTTTTAAAAATATGTATGTAGATCGTCTCTGAAGGTATCAAAATGCATTGTAATGTCAATGGGGGGTTTAATGCAAATTTGAAGTCTACCATTGTACGATTATTGCTACAGTTAAGTACGTTAGGTGAAAACATTAATATGAAATGGGTGAAAGAATCCCAGTCCTTTTTAAAGAACAATTATAGCTCTTGACTGTACATTTTGTCAGTTTTACTATAGTCCACAAAGAGATGCAGGAATGGCAATGCAATTTAAGTTTCCATTATTCTTGGGGTGATCTCCCTATTACAATAGTTCGCCTATTAAAGAATACAAGAGATAATTTTTCTAATCTTTTGAGGGAATCCCTTTTCAGTTTGTACTGCATCATTTTAATAACAGGAGCCAGAGAGGTTTCCCAAATAGTAATTGTTCACACCGAGAGTTAGTGAGATATTGGTAATAATATTCAGTTATTGCAGCCCCCTTAGTCCTTGCTTGTGTTCCCTGTAAGCGACCATGAATGATTACTGCAGGAATCAGCTAAGGTAGCCTCTGTGGATGATTGATAGGACATTAATCAAAAGATGCATATCAGCTTCAGAATTTGTTCACAAGCTTTCTTCTAATAGCTGATTTCATGTTCACTGAGCTCTATGCCAGTTTGTTCAATTTATTCTACAGTGTATGAGCCATTCATCATGGAACACAATGATTTCACACACACACACACAGACACACACACACATATACTTTCCTGCTCAGGAACCAGATTATGAAGTGGGTATAACTACTGTCTTTGCTTTATTAAAAAGCATATAAACTAACATGCCTATTACATATTTTTTATCATTTTTAAACTCTATATATGCATAAAAACTCATAAAAATAAGTTTACTAATCGCCTTTTGTGGTGAAATAGATTCCAGTGAAGTCAGAAGATAGTTGGGCTTTTTAAAAAGGAACTTTTACATTTTTTATCACACATTTCTTATTTTTTAAAATGGCATAAAGGGCACAGTTTTCCTGTTTTATCTTTACAGCAATCACAACAAGGGGATTTAAGAATAAAGTTGTAAATAAAACACAACAAAAATAAGACACATATCTGCTTTTTTTAAAGAAAAAAACTTTGCATTGTACTATAAGGAAATTCTTTTTCAAGCAAAATGTCATACTTCTCAATAAAACTGCTTAGAAAAACCCTTTGTCTGCAGCTGACCTTTTTTCTAGGTGAACTGAGGGTAAGTGAGTGTCTGAAGCAATTTGGGCAGATGTCTCATTGAGTCCATGCCTTCATAACAATTGCATGAAGTTAGCAAGGCTGGGAGATAGTAACTAGCTCAAGAGTAACCAGTGAGCTTAATGAGAATTTGTAGTCCACATCTAACATTTAATGTGAAAGTATGAAACCACATTAGACATTATTGTTCATCAAACATAGAGGAATGGAGTCTGTCACCAGCTTCCATTTTCATTGGTAGAATATGTCTTGGAACTTTTAGAGCATGGGTCCTCAAACTTTTTAAACAGAGGGCCAGGTCACAGTCCCTCAAACTGTTGGAGGGCCAGATTATTATTAGAAAAAAACATGAATGAATTCCTATGCACACTGAACATATCTTATTTGTAGTGCAAAAACACTTAAATACAATACAATAATTACAATGAAGAACAATTTTAACAAATATAAATTTATTAGTATTTCAATGGGAAGTGCGGGCCTGCTTTTGGCTGATGAGATAGGATTGTTGTTGTTGTTGTTGTTGTTGTTGTTGTGTGCTTTCAAGTCATTTCAGACTTAGGTTGACCCTGAGCCAGGGCTGGGTAAATGACATTGGAGGGCCGTATCCAGCCCCTGGGCCTTAGTTTGAGGATACCTGTTTTAGAGAGTACTTATTATGCATACCTTCTTTAAAAACTCAAAACCTCCCTCAAAGTATGAATGATTAAACTAAATAATAATATTTTTTTATTTTAACTACTATATCTATCCAAAATAGCTATGCTGTTAAGAAACAGGAATTTTCACTGTCTCGATATCATCTAGACTTGTAATGGTGTTGTTGGTTTCATTTATGCTCTTGTCAGTAGATGTCCACTCAATAACATTGCATTTCAGTGAAATCCTTAAAAAAAAGAGGAATGAGGAGAAAAAATGGAAATCTCTTTTTATTCAAATGTCTAAGTGAACAGGAATTTGGACTAGAACATTACTGTGACCAGTACAGAAGATGTTCCATAATATACATTCATTAAAGCAACTGAGGAAATATATAATGTTTATGGGGAGATCTGTGCATGTGAATGTGGAATAAATTAAATATAAGTGTACTTTCAACAGTTGGTAAGAATTCTAGGCCACAATATTCAACTCTTTTGCCTAAGTAGCCTCAGAAAATTACCATATATACTTGTTGAGTGGATAAGTTGACATCAGGTTTGGGAGCAAAATTATGGATTTTGATTTGGCCTATGGGTAGTTGAGAGCCATTCCATGGAGAGGGGAAAGTGTCAGCATTGCCTCAGTGGACCAGCCACCCCTGACTTCTGCTGCTGCCATTTTCCCTCCCAGGCATTCATAAAGGCCTAGTATAATTCAAAATATTTATTGCTTCTATGGTTTTACTTGTGTCTTAACTGCTGTTTTTCTCCTGGGATTGACTAAAAGTCTCTAGCGTCAATAAAGACATCATTGTTTGTTGAAGCATCATTTCCATAATGTCTGAACAAAGAAGTTTTGGTTTAAGTGTTGCTTACAACAAAACGTAATAATTGTGGCTGATTAGAAATCTTTATATCTCACCTTTGCTACTGTGTAATTTCAGACACATTAGTTTTCTCAACCATTTGAAATCTGTCTCCAGAGTCTGGCCTATCTCATGAAGCAGTTTTGAAATAAATATTATTAAACATCATAAAGCAAGGTGTCGGAAGTCATATTTATGGAAATCCAATTGGTTCACTAATACAATGGAGTAGGCAGTCTTCCTCCTCAAATAGCGATGACACTATCTACTTCCCCCCCACTACTAACATGGAGCCTTTTTTCCTCTTGGCACTGTGTTGCTGTTGCTTATAGTATGCTAATGTATATTGTAATGTTGTGCACAATGGAGGTGTTTGAACAACTAATACTATCATTTTCCTTATTTTCTTTTGTTTTATTTCTTTTTTGGTCACATGTATCTCTCATATACATCCACTCCCACCCCACAAAATCATGGTGTCTGTTCTTCTGATGCTCCTAAAACCATAGAAGAGGACATGATTTCAATTTCTTTATTTTAAAGATGTGGATGTCACATGTATTTTTTCCTGATTTACTGACTTTTCCTCCCCCTCCCCTTCTCTCCCATTTCACTCATAATGCAGCCCAGCCCTGAGTTTCACATATCCTCCCACGCCAGTATCCCTCCAGCAGATGCACCAACAAATCATCAGTCGCCAGCAAAGCTTGGGCTCAGCCTTTGGACACAGTCCTCCACTCATTCACCCTGCTCCAACCTTTCCTACCCAGAGGCCTATCCCTGGCATTCCTAGCATCTTGAATCCTGTCCAAGTGAGTTCAGGTCCATCGGAGTCTACACAGGTAAAGGAACATTGGCTGTACACTGTGTTAGTTCATTTTTTAAAGAGCCAACTACTTTGTCATGTTAGCAATTAATCACTCCAGCCACTCAACAGATTGGTTAACAAGTAGCTTGGGGCTGCAGTATATGCAATCTTTTATTATAAATTACTTAAGAGTATATCATGGCTTCAGACTGACAAAGTGTTTTCAATCCTCTATAAATATTTTAGATTTGGATCTTTCTGTTTGAGCAAAGAGTATAGGAAGCTGTAATATGCTAGAATAAAGGAAGTCAATTTATATCTCACTGAAGTGACAAAATTTCCAGTGATTGTACTGACATTAAATTGTACTCAGAGACTGAAATTGCGCCCAGAAATTGTCTTACATAGGTTCGCCTTGCATTTTATGATTTCTCTAATGAAGAAGAAAAGTTAGAAAGCCTTTTTTAGTCTTAGAAAGATGAACTCAGACAATAAACTGCAGGTGACTTACACTTGACTGACAAAATAAAGTTGCTCAGAAGCGTCTGCATGTGTTTAGTGGAATGTACTTTAGTCTCAATCTCATTGTATCTTTTGGAATATAAATATGTGCAGCAGAATAAACCCACAAGTGAATCTGCAGTGAGCAGCACGGGAGACCCGATGCATAACAAACGTTCCAAGATAAAACCTGATGACGACCTCCCCAGCCCGGGTGTAGGAAGCGTTCAGGTAAAATGTCCTCATCCACAGATTCTTTTCTGTCTTAGATCTTAGCACTTACTTTTAGTTGATTATTGTTGATCACAGTTTAATCAATCTTCAGCAGTTTTTGATAACAGTTTTTGGCTCTCTCTGGGCCTTTGGTAGCTTGGGCACTTATTCCTCATCGCTCTAGGGCAGTGGTTCTCAACCTGGGGTCCCCAGATGTTTTTGGCCTACAACTCCCAGAAATCCCAGCCAGTTTACCAGCTGCTAGGATTTCTGGGAGTTGAAGGCCAAAAACATCTGGGGACCCCAGGTTGAGAACCACTGCTCTAGGGTATGAATAAAATTAAATACAGGCACTTATGGTTTTGCTTTGCCATGATCAGCAGAGTTTTGCAGTTTTGTACCCAAACACATAGCCATCCTTAATCAGAGCTTCATGCAGAAATGCCCCTGGTAATTTCTTTTTTTCTTAAAAAAAAAAAAAACAACACATTTTGGATATACATTCAAATAGTGCTAGACATGGTTAAATTCCCTTTAAATGTCCATCATTGTAGTTTCGATGTACTCCTGAATCCAGCTGTAAAGGGCAATGGCTAAAAGTGTTTCCACCACCAAGATTAGTGAGCCAATTGTGCCAGTTCTTGGAATATCAGATCTGGTCATAGTAGTGTACGCCTTAATTACATTGGAGTAATGTAATGTGCTCAGCATCGGAGTTTTCAGGTCCAAACTGCTGATTATTTGAAGCGATGGCTATTACTTGTAAAACCATAGCTATCTTGAGACACGCTGTTTGAATGTCCTACTTATGTAGATCTAGCCAAGTTATGATTGGAGATTTTCAGTGCTGGTACCATTGGAGGCATTATTATTGAGCATGCAATTTTAGAGAGTTTAGCAACTCTCTGCCAAATAAGACAGGAGGAGGTGTTGGAAGTTCTATAAATAGGGATGGTCGGGTTGGTCACTCATGATTACATGAGCACCTACTGAGGAACGATTGCAAACCCCTGATGGGTTAAAAGCAATGGCTCAGGGTTAGGGTGGAATCCATTTCAGAATAGCTTATTGAGCTCCATGCTACTTGGACAGCACTTGCTTTTAGTTGATTATTGTTGATCACAATTTCTCATATGCAGGATCATTTAGACACTTCATGATAATGAACCCCTTAACCGCATTAAACAGTAGTGCAGATGGGGCCAAAGAGCACTGTTCTGTTACCCCTGTCATTTAGGTATGAAGCCTGCTGTTTCCGTCTGTCTTTGACTGAGTAACAGCATTTCCAAAACTATTCTGTAATGAACTTTTGTCACCCTCATTTCAGAAGTCAGAAAGTGTGACTTACACACATTAAAAAATTAGCAGTTAAAAATTAGGCACTGGAAGCCTATGCAGAACAAAGACAGCCATCAGATTTTCCCAAGAGGATGAGGGAAGATATAGAGAGAGCTCTCTGAATGCCATCATTTTGCTTTCTTTGTGTTACATGTTTAACTGTGCATTTTTGTATTTTACCTAAACGCCTAGAATGGGCTGATAAAATATTGACTCCCCACACTTTTCCTGCTAAGTTTGCCGCAAAGTGGCTTTTGCTTTTCTTTTCTACACATTCATACTCACCCCCCTTTTTAACCCTCATCCAGGAACCACCAGAAGGAATGACCTTAGTAAAAGAGGAAGGGGACAAAGATGAAAGCAAGCAAGAGCCTGAAGTGGTCTATGAGACAAACTGCCATTGGGAAGGCTGTTCACGGGAGTTCGACACGCAGGAACAGCTAGTGCATGTAAGTTAATGGCATTCAGGAGCCTGGTTTGAAACCTTTGTGACCTTTTCTGCAGGGTCGGGTTCTTTGACCCTCTGCTGAGTCAAGTTTCTTTGCAAACAGCACTGCAGACTGGAGAGAGGTTTATGAGTTTTTGCGAATAAAGCAAAACTCTGAGCTACAGTGTTTGACCTGTTCAGTCAGCTAAAGCTTAGTGTAAAATTCAATAAAGTCTTCAATAGAGAGTGTAATGGCTCTGATCCTGTAAGCCACAAAATACTATTTTGAATCAGAGGCTTTGATAGTTATTGAGTAATAGTAAGCCGGACATGAGTTATTATTAACCTCTTGCCAAGTATGATTTCCCTTCACTGCTTTCAGACAGGACTGTAACAATAGAAAAGGGAGACAGAGAAATTTCCCCCCTCAGCCTTAAAGGATTTGTGGTGCGTGTTATGTATCAATTTTCTGTTGTGGGTATAAGATGAAGCGGATTACTTGCGGAATGAGAAGACATTGTAATACTACAATTCCCATGAATAAAGGCAAAATTGTAGAGCATTACTGACAGAGAAGGAGATACTATCAACTTAAACTAGTTATTAATGGAACATATGCTTCCTGTTTTCCTTGCATGTCTTACAGTACATATTTTACAATGGACATTCAAACTTAGGTGATAGGGGATCTTTATACAGTAAGTTGACTAACAGGATGAATTATCAGCATATTTCAATATAATTTTCTTCCTTTGGGGATCCATGCAAGTCAATGTTGACCACTGCCTTTGGTCACCTGATTTGATCTACTGTATTTTCTCAGGATTAATTTGTCAAAACTTCAATGTAGGCTGATCTTTGTCTAGGATTGAAGCAACAGAATCATAAAGTACTATACAATCTTTGTCATATTGATTGCAATCTGCAACTACTTTGAAACGTTTTTGGGAGTAAAGAGGGGCATAAACATTTTTAAAATATGTAATTGTTGTTTATTTAAAACTATTTTTGTTTATTTAAAGAAATAAAAATTAAGAGTGAATTTGATCAAGTCCAACTCAGGGGCAAATAAAGTGGATACCTTGCAATTGTTGTATAAGATCCCCATGATATATGGCTTATCTTGCAGCAGAAGTGCTGCTTCTGGCTGTTAATCCTATGCAAGGGGAGCTTCAGACCACACCCACTGTTTTGAGGGAGTAGACAGGTGAATCCAGCTCAATTCAGTGTCCACACATACAACAGATGCACCACTGTCTCACCAGCTAGAAGCAGCTCCCCATCAGAGCCTTTCTAGCGATGGCACTTCTGCTGGTTACATGACTGAGCACCATATGATGACCACATCAGGAGCAACATCACCAGCAAAGCTCCACCAGGGAGCTGGTTCTCATCAGTGAAACAGCAAGCAGCAGCCTCAATGTGTTTTCAACCCAGCCATTTGTCTAGATAGCCAAAGGATACTGTTCCCATGCTGCATGCAGGACAGCTCTAGAGCAGAGTACTCCAGATTGTTTGGATATGTGCATGTGCACACTAAGGAGGCCATGACTGAAATACTTTATATATACTTGTGTATAAGTCACTCCTGTGTATAAGTCGAGGGTAGATTTTGGAGCCTAAATTATGGATTTTGATATGACTTGTGGATAAGCCAAGAGGGAAATACACCAGCATTGCCTCAGGGGGCCAGTCACTCATAGTTTTCCATTCAGTCATTCAAAAAGGCCAAAAGCAGCACTGCAGTACAAAGAATAAAGGGGATTAGTGCTTCTTTTCAGTTCTTCCAGGACAGATTAAACTCTTCACTTTTGCTGCTCTATTCAGGGAAGGGAATTGTTCCTTTCTGTTAAGAGTTAAGGTACATCACTCACACTGACCCTTGGGAAAGTTGACCCAGTTGTTTTGGGTTGGTTATTTGTCTAAATATTGAGTATATAGATCAGGGGTTGTCAAACGTTTTGGGCCATGGAGGCCTTTTTAAAGCAAAAGTTTCTCTTGGAGCCCCAAGAAATGTCTATAGAGTATATTATATATTATATAATGTATATATCTCAGGCATGGGTGCACATTTTATCACATTGTGTTTTAAAATTTCATAGGTGGGCTAAGCCAGTGGCAGATGGATGGAGAATGCATGTGTGAACTAACTGAAAAAAATGCACACTGCATATATCTTGTTTGTAGTGCAAAAAAGGAAAGCAAGAACAATACAATATTTAAAATGAAGAACAATTTACCCAATGTAAACTTAACAGTATTTTAGTGGAAGACCCCAGGGGCTATCCAGTCTAACAACCTTTTGCCATGCAGGAAAAGCACAATCACACAATCAAAGAATCTCCAGCAGATGGCCACTCAGCCTTTGTAGTAGTAGTAGTAATAATAATAATAATAATAATAATAATAATAATAATAATAGAAACCCCAGGGGCCATCCAGTTCAACTCCCTTCTGCCATGCAGGAAAAGCATAATCAAAGCACCCCCTGAGTGGTGGAAGGGAAATAAGGTTTTGGAAGCAAGCAAGACAAGGGGGAAAGGATCTCAGTGGTGAGAAAGTTAATGGAATAGGGCTTTTAACAGAAAGGAAGGCAAGCAAAATGGCTTTTGGCAGCAAAGGTGATGAGGAAAAAAGCCTTTTGGCAGCAAGGGAGGTGGGGAAAAGGCTTTGGGCGGCTAGGGGATGGGGAGGGGGGAGAGGATCAGGTAAGCGCCGAGCCCCTTTTAGCATACTTTAAAAACCACTGAGTATTATTGGATCCTGTAATCTCTTGTCTTTTCTTGAAGCAAAAGAAAATATAGTTCCACTATGAATAGAATTTAAAATGGTTTAAAATATAGATATTAAAAAGCAAGTATACTGCCGCTCTTTTAAAATTGGTGGTAGAGATGATAATAATTTTATTGAAACAGTAACTACTTGAGCCTGTAGTTTTGCAAACTATTCTGTAAAAACTTACTGATTCTTTAATATGAAACATAATAATACAGTAGAAGATGTAGTTCCTACCATCATGTTGATTTTATTGAGATAAATTGCTCCTCTTATCTCAATATTCCTTGACCTCTCAAGTGTCTGCTCAAAGACGCAAAGTTAATAATAACGCAGCTGGATTCCTTGAATTCTGCTTCAAAAACCGATGCGGCACTTAACTTTATTCCGATATACACTATTTACAGAAGAGCACAATAACTCGCGTCCATTTTCATCTGCACACATTGCAAGAAGCACATTCCAGTCTTGTCAGTTCTTCATTTCCACCTTACACAGGAACTTTCCAAAGTTATGCTCTGGCAATACATCACAACTCTATGCATTAACTCTTGCATTATTACATCACACAGTTTAAACTATTAGCAATATTTCATTCAATATAAAAACCATATACTAACACATCACTATTCTTTTGGGCCAAGGATAGGTCTAATGGGGTGCTCCCTGAAAATGCCATTATTTCCCTAAGTGCTCTCCTGCAGTATGCAAAGAGTCAGTGATAGATCACAAAACTCATATGCATTAACGTTTCTCAAAAGATGAAATGTGTTAGCATTTTATGGATTGATACATAACTGGATTGTACAAACATCTGTACTACCACAGACTGCAATGCCAGTAGTATAAACTCTGGAGTTTCTTGGCCACTCATATAATATTTGAGAGCCATTTCATGTTATTTTACAATTCATACTTTCTAAGATTGGAACATTGGCATTGAACATCCAGACAGAAGCAGAATTGTGATTTTATTCGTTGTTTTGCCTCCTAAGTCAAAAAAGTCTGACATTGCTGACATTTATCATTTCCTGCTATATTGATACTGAAACCTTCCCTTTCTATAAGAAATTGAATTACATAAACACGCAAAGCCACACAGGAACAATCAGTCCACCTGGAAGACTTTGACACGGTAGCCATTTTTCCACTGTTAAGGTTTACTTTCAAATGTGTATGCCATTTAGGATTTAGCTCTGTTAAAACTTTCATGATGTGTGCTGTAAGAGGCAATGTGTTAAACTATTCAGATGGTCTGTCTTATTTATAGTGCCTATCTATACTTTTCCTCTACCTCCACCTCCGCCCCTGCCACCAGCCTCCCTCTCCTTTACAGTTAATAGAAAGATTCATGATTCTTCATGGTTGTCTATCTAGTGTCTGACAGCGCTGACTCCCTTTGCTAAAGCAACTCACTATCTATAATTGATATCCTTCTAAGGAATGGGGTGCTGACTGCAATTGAAGGGTTTTGCTGAAAGCTCTTAAATCCTGACAAGTTCTGCCCTTGTTCTGGTTCAGTTGCTGTGCTACACCACTGGAATTCCAGGGTTATTTGAACTTTGTGCAAAAGCAATGCATGTGTTTCACATTAGCAAATCACAAAGTTGGAGAGCAGAACTATGACCTGGACTGCTGGGTTTCCTGCCAGTCTCGTTCACAACGCACAGAACTCCTAAAAAAGATTACCTACATATATTACCATTTGGAAATATTTCTTTTCTTTCTTTTTCCTTAAGGGAAAAAAGAGCCACCATCAACACAAAAAGGTTTATTTATTTTTGAGACTCCCTTTTCTACTTGGCCCTTTATCATCCTGCTCTTTCATTACTCTATCTGCCCACAAGATACTATTATAGTTCTGTGCAGTGTGCAAGTTTGTTTTAAAAATGTTAGATTAAAATTGAATTTAATATTTAAATTAAGTTAAAAAGAAACTGCATGCCCAACTCCTTCCTTTAATTCTTCTCATTTAACTTCAGTGGCTTCCCTGACTATCTGCAAAATTACAAGCAGGAAAAATTATTGGAGAGAGGGAAGGTTAGGCATCAAGATCAGTGGCTGTTTAGAAAAATCAACGCTAGTAGAAAAAGACTAAAGTTATTGTTAAATATGAATACAATGGCAATCAGAGAATTGAATATTTGCTTATTTATATATTACTAGCCATCCTCTGCCACGCGTTGCTGTGGCCCACATGGGGGTTCTGTGTGGGAGGTTTGGCCCAATTCTATCGTTGGTGGGGTTCAGAATGCTCTGTGATTGTAGGTGAACTATAAATCCCAGCAACTACAACTCCCAAATGTCAAGATTCTATTTTCCCTAAACTCCACCAGTGTTCACATTTGGGCATATTGAGTATTTGTGTACAGTGATCTCTGGATGTAGGTGAACTACAACTCCAAAACCAAAGGACACTGTCCACCAAACCCTTCCAGTAATTTCTGTTGGTCATGGGAGAACTGTGTGCCAAGTTTGGTTCAGTTCCATCGTTGGTGGGGTTCAGAATACTCTTTGCTTGTAGGTGAACTATAAATCCCAGCAACTACAACTCCCAAATTACAAAATCATTTTTTTTGAGTGAAGGACATAGATTGGGTTGTTAGGCATCTTGTGTCCAAATTTGGTGTCAATTCGTCCAGTGGTTTTTGAGTTCTGTTAATCCCACAAACGAAATTACATTTTTATTTATATAGACTAGCTGTCCCCTGCCACGCATTGCTATGGCTCATATGGGGGTTCTGTGTGGGAGGTTTGGCCCAATTCTATCATTTGGTGGGGTTCAGAATGCTCTGTGATTGTAGGTGAACTATAAATCCCAGCAACTACAACTCCCAAATGTTAAGATTCTATTTTCCCCAAACTCCACCAGTGTTCACATTTGGGCATATTGAGTATTCTTGTAGAGTTTCCATCATTGTTTGAGTCCACAGTGATCTCTGGATGTAGGTGAACTACAACTTCAAAACCAAAGGACACTGCCCACCAAACCCTTCCAGTATTTTCTGTTGGTCATGGGAGAACTGTGTGCCAAGTTTGGTTCAGTTCCATCGTTGGTGGGGTTCAGAATGCTCTTTGATTGTAGGTGAACTATAAATCCCAGCAACTACAACCCCCAAATGACAAAATCATTTTTTTTTGAGTGAAGGACATAGATTGGGTTGTTAGGCGTCTTGTGTCCAAATTTGGTGTCAATTCGTCCAGGGGTTTTTGAGTTCTGTGAATACCACAAACGAACATTACATTTTTATTTATATAGATTGGTATGAAAGTTTAGACATTACAAATATTTTTCTGTTAAAATCCCCTTAAAATCTATCAACTAGATTATAAATTTACAATTGTTTTCACCTTATAATTTTAATGTTATAATTTTAAAGCAGAGTAACTAAACCCATCCAACAAAAATGACATGATAAAACTACCATATAATTTTAAGAGTTTACATTTCTGAGGTATCTTCACAAAGAGAATGAATCACCTGAACTGGAAGCCACTGTGTGTTTGGGATGAGTCCAGGGTTCTTTGCAAGTGTAGACAAACCCCTGGTCTTAGACGAAGCATTCCTTTCTAGATAATTCATTGTGATTTTATGTGTAACTCAATTAAAAGTAGTTTCTTCTTTATGCTCTTTGTGACTCACACAAAATGGGACATTCTTATGTCTGCACATACTGCATAATGACTTTTTCAGAGCTCTTAGTGGAGTACGAATGTACCCATTTGGTGGCATCCTTATCTCCTTTCTTCCTTATGTTCAGTGCAGCTTATACTCTTTCCTAATTCCCTTTCAATCATGGTGGCTTTAGCAGCGAGGTTGGAAACACCCTACCTTCCTTGTGTTCTCAATTTCTCCTTCCATTTTTCTTAAAAATGGAACACTATTCAAACAAAATATTTTCATCTGTTCATTTTCACCATCTTTGTTCTTTCTTCCTTTGTAATTACTCCAGTTGCTTTATGGCCTCTGGGGCTTTGTTTAAGAAGCATATTTGAGGGTCTAAGATGCCAGTGACCTATGGCCATTCTCACTACTCCTTTGGTGAGTCCCACATTGCAGGCGAATGCTACTATTTCCAGGCTTTCACAAAACAGGCTTTCAGGAACTGTATGGCATAACTTACAATGGATTGTAAGCATTGGAAGAAGTCATTATTTATGTCCTTCCACACTTTAAGGAGTTCCCATCAAGCCATATGAAGCAAATCAAGACCCTTGAGACCAGCTTGGAATCTGTACCTTTGGTCTCAGTCCTGGAATGTCCACCAAACCAGCATTGGAACCAGGAAGTTCATCCCATATTGAGCTTGTACCTTTTAGGGAACCTGAGAACAGTCTCATTCCCATTCCTTTACTCCTAAGTAGTGTGTGTGAGAAAAAAAGATAAACATTTTCATGTTTTACTCCTCAGGACTGGGCTTCCAGTCATCCACCCTTGAGGATCATATGGATTCAGCATCTAGACCAAGATCAAAAAGTGCCTACAATAGTCTGACTAATATCGAAAACTGTTAGTCAAGATAATTGTCCTCTTTTTTCCCCTCAAAAATTCTATCATGAGTTTTTTTTAAAGTTATTAAAGTACTTTCTCTAATAAACTTAGAAAAATTAGCAATTTCTGCCAACCCTTAATTTTGACACCCAGTCTTCCACCTCTCAAAAAAAAAATCTTCCTACTGTAATCAAAAATAGGCTGGATCTATACTGCAGTCCAGTTCCAGAAAGCAGATTTTTTTTTCATGTCAGTAGCAAAAAAAAAAAAACCCTGCAAGCTGCTTCTGGTGTGAGAGAACTGGCTGTCTGCAAAGACATTGCCCAGGGGTGCCCGGATGTTTTGATGTTTTACCATCCTTGTGGGAGGCTTCTCTCATGTCCTCGCAATGGGGAGTTGCAGCTGATAGAGGAAGCTCATCCGCTCTCTCCCTGGATTTGATCCTACAACCTGGCGGTCTTCAGTCCTGACGGTGCAAGGGTTTAACCCATTGTTCCACCAGCGGCTCCAGAAAGCAGATAAACTGTATTGAACTGGATTATATGAAGCAACATTGCCATACAATGCAGTTAATCTGCATTCTGATACTACATGTAAAATAAATAGATAAATAAATGTAATGTTCGTTTGTGGGATTAACATAACTCAAAAACCACTGGATGAATTGACACCAAATGTGGCCACAAGACACCAACTAAACCAATGTTTGTCCTTCACTCAAAAAAAACAACAAAACAAAACAAAAGAAGCAGAAATGTCTTCTAAACACAAAATTCCTACAGGGAGAAACAGCGCATGTCCACGAAGACATCCATGACCATGCCCCCTCCTCCGTGAGGGAAACAGCTGGCCATTAAAGCATTGGGAGCCAGGCATTCATGCACAGCCATACACACACAAGTGAAAGTGGGCACCATGGGAGTGGAGTTGGAGGCTTGCCACATTGAGCCGCTTCTCTTTCCCTGCTATATCAGGAAGGTGGTCTCCTCCTCCTCCACTTCCCTGTGCCTCTTTCTCCTCTCCGCACGGGTCTCATCCCCCCCCCCCACTGGAGTGGTTGTCCTGGGAGCAGAGGCACACCGCAGTGGTGAGAGGGTGGCCTCTGCCTCCTCCCCACACTGACCGCCAGAATTGGCGAGATCGGACTGGATGGTCACTGTTGGGGGGGGGGGGAGGCTTTTCTCTCCCTGCTATGGCAGGAGGGTGACCTCCTCCTCCGCTTCCCAGTGTCTCTTCCTCCTCCCCATGCCGGCTTCTTTCCTTCTCCAAGTCTTTTTCTCCACCCCTCCCCTCACCAACCTCATCATCCTCCCTCCATTAAATCTACAGTGTAGAAGCACCCAGTCACCCCTTTTATACTGCCATGTAAAATCCAGATTATCTATTTAGAACTGGATTGTATGGCAGTGTAGACTCATATATATGTCTACGGATGTTGGTTGACTGGTTGCATATATATCTTACAATACTTTATATAATACATATGTATTTCATAATATTTATATATATATATGATATAATTACAATATTTTATAAATTATTGTTATATAGATTACTATATAATATGTTACTATTATATATTACTGTATAATACAAATTAAATAGACTCATAGAATAAAGTTGAAAGAGACAGTCGCGAAGTAACAAGAGAAGGAGGGAAAGAGGGAGGGAGGGGAAGAAGGAAGAAGAGAAGGAGAGATGGAAGGAAAGAAAGAAAGGTAGAGAAGGAAGGAAGGAGTGGAGGAAATAAAGAAGTAAAAGGAGAGAAAGAGGGAAGGAAGCAGAGAAGGAATGAAAGATAGAAAGAGGGAGGGAAGGAAGGAAGGAACCAAAGAGCAAAGGAAGGGAGGAAAGAAACAGAGACAGAAGAAAGAAGAAGGGAAAGAAAAAGAGGGAGGGAAGGAAAGAGGGAGGGAAGGAATGACAAAAAGAGGGAGGGAAGGTTGGCTACAGCAACGTGTGGCAGGTACAGCTTGTATGTGTGCTTGTGTGTGTATCCCGCCTCTCCCTGTGGCTATTGCAGTGTAGATCCAGCCATTGAAATAGTCTCCCGTAACACTGTCAAAATGATCAGTCCCAAAAGAAACAGTTCACAGATTTAGAATTCTCTAAATCCACATCTTTATTCACATCCAGCGTCTTTTAGGTTTTTCATAAGTCAGTCACATAAGGTAAAATGCCCATTCTTGTTTTTCACATTTCCAACAGATATATTTGGAGTTTCCCTAGACATCTTAGCTCAGGCTAATTGGCTATTTGATAGTTATTTCAGAACTGACTAATTCTGTCTATGGCATTTATTAAACAAAACTAAATACATTCCTTTTTGTGAGGAAAATAGGGTTTCTTAATGTTTATATTACTCAATATTCCATAAGGAAAAAAGGAAGCAAATATTGAGCATTTGGAATATGTAAAAGAAATGGCTATTGCAGAAAATAAGGGAAAGCAAGCTAGGCAGTGAGAGACACTTTCTTGAGCCAGAGAAGCATAAATGAAGCGTACATCTCTCACACATTCCCTCCCTCCCTCCTTCCCTTCTTTTCTCTTTACCTCCTCAGGACAAAGGAGCATTTTCACTACTTATTTGGGTTTTGTAGACATTCTTATATTTCCAGATGGTAATAGTAATAAAGTGAAACACACATCTTTATCTCAATTTTGGAAGAGAAAAGGTAGAGAATCTTAGATTTTACATTCGCCTTGATTGTTACATAAGTACATCAGTCAGAAATCACAGAAATACTGAAACTCTGTTATCAAGATTGCTGTCTGTACCATATTTATATGTTGTTGCACAAAGTAAAAGTACAAACTCTTGCCTGTCCCGACTATAAATCTGTCTCCTTTATGTCTCCCTCCCTCCCATTCTTTTTTGTCCACACATCAAGCTGTAACATGGAAGGTTTTTGTTAAAATACATAGAAGAAAATTATATCCCAGACCTCTAACC
Source organism: Anolis sagrei (assembly GCF_037176765.1). NCBI lineage: Eukaryota > Metazoa > Chordata > Lepidosauria > Squamata > Anolidae > Anolis > Anolis sagrei. The sequence continues at coordinate 67,431,440 of NC_090026.1, forward strand.
CTCATCAAAAGTAACTGCATAAGTGTTCTCGGTCTCAAGGGTAAATAATTCCAGACGCACCTCATGGTTGTCTCACAGCTGTTTTGCATATGTAGCCTGCAAAGCCGGTAACCTCCTGGCACTTTTTCTGTCCCCCTTTCAGGCTGCGTTGTTTCTCATCAAGGCAAGTCAAGAATGTGTTTGTAGTGAATACGCCTTTCATGGCCTTCAGAGACTTTTTGCATAACCACTGCCAAATTATGTTGCTCATTGAGGAAGTAAAGAGTCAAAGGAGAAACTGTCACTGACACTGAATAGAACCCCGTTCTTGAAAACTTCCCTACTCAAACTTTTTCTATCTTTCTCTTAAAAGTAGTTGAAATGCCTTATTTCATTTTGGTAAACTCCTTTAGGAAAGGACTGTAGCTATTTAATATATTTTTGTCAGGAACCAAAAGAAAGAATTGCTTCTGTGGATTGCACACCCCTCGCCAAAGAAATATTACAATGGCTTTTAAAATAATGTTCATTAGACAGTTTGTACCCTTTGTGGAATATACCTTTGACAAACTGTGTAGCAGTTTTTAGACATAAATATATAAGGAAAGCAGTTTTGCCCAGTTTGTAGATGCATCGAGAGGCTTGGATTTGTGGAATCATTTTGGATAGCTTTTTGTAAAAATAGTACAGTGACTAGTTTCAGATGTCCACTCAAAAACTGGCAGGATAGTAAAATACCCTGTGTAACATTCTGATGCTTCCAAACTGAAATCTTTTAGATGTCTTGCTACTTCTCGTGGTAATGAGAGGCCCAGTTTAAAAGTGATGGGCATATAAAAGAAACTTACCCATGCAGGGATAAATGCAGCTGGCATCAAACATAAATCAAGTCACATTTCCTTTGCATGTCATGTTAGAATGTCAGAAATGCATGAACTTGATGTATGCCAAGCTGATCGGCTACTACTGCATATATAGACCCAACTAAATGTGTAAGGGCAAAGTGAAATCTTATATGTATTTATTAATTAATACATACTCTAATCAAGTCTTATTCAAGCATGTGTGAATGCAAATATCCAAACACACTCATCTGTAAAACATGGCTGATTATTAACATGATGTACAAAGGAGGCAACATCCTAAATACAATATTTTCAATTTTGGGATGGCAGGAAACAATGGAAATTTAAAACAAAATGCAAATCTAGTTGTGCTTTAAGATTTCTCTTAACAATAGCTTTAGTTTCTTTAACATTGACCTATCTCAGAATCGATACAAAACCATGCTGAATTTCCAGTGGGGAAAATTGAGGATTACTTTGTCATGTTAACTTTTTCATCTTAATTGAAGCATTACGGACAGAAGAATTTTTCAAATAAACTATGATCCTAAAATATAGTTTAAAATGAATATTACAAATGTTTATACAACACTCAGCTTTGAACCCAGTGTGGCTTAAGAAGAGGTAACACTTAACCAAAGTGATACACTGAAAGTTATGCACAATGTTCTAAAATGTTTTTCAAATGGAAATACTTGCCATTTGCTGAAATTGCAATCTAGCAATTCCCTCCTCCCCGTATACTGTCTTGAACGGAAAACTTATTGTTTTAATTTTTGTTGGTTTTAGTTAAAAGTATAATTGGATGAGAACACAGAGTACAGTAAGCAAAATGTCTAAATAAGGATGTGTGTTTCTTTGTATTTCAAAGAGTTGTTGCATTTATATTGACTTGATTGCTTTTAAATTTTCCACATGGACTCCATATACATTGACCATTTAATGCATTTTCTAACTGGTATTGTAGAAACTGGTTTTGCTGTGCAGATGGAACCAAGTTGAGGCCCAAATGGTGATTACACAAGGCATAGAACACTGGTGCACATTAAGGTCTTTTTTTTCTTGTGATTTTGTTGGAGTTTGTTATCTGGCCACTGTAGTTTGAAGCTTTCTTTGAACTGTATTAAACTGTGGAGACAGGCAGTACGAGTGCTCTGCATTAAAGCACCAAATTGCAACATTTTCTCTTAAAAGATTGGATTAATTTACATTTGAACCCTGTCATAGACATTTGGTCACTGCTGCCTTATGCAGTATTGGTTTGTTTTATATAAAAAATTATTTATTTATTTATTTATTTATTTATTTAGAAGTTTTATATACCGATCTTCTCACTTCGAAGGAGGGACTCAGACCGGTTCACAACATGTGTTAATATACAATAATATACAAAACAACACAATGCAACATCATTACACGTTAAAATATAAGTACAATAAAACATTATCATCACATTATACGAGCCAAATCGTCAATACAATCACAGTCACGGTTCATCGTTTATCATCCTCCTTCTATGTGGGCAAAGGTTATTGACTCAGTTATCAAATGCCACATTCCAAAGCCAGGTCTTTGTTAGTTTCCTGAAAGTCAGGAGGGAGGGGGCAGTTCTAATCTCTAGTGGGAGGGAATTCCAAAGCCGAGGAGGCACCACCGAGAAGGCCCTGTCCCTCGTTCCCACCAACCGTGATTGCAAAGGTGGTGGGACCGAGAGCAGCCTCCCCCCCCCCCTCCGGAAGATCTTAAAAGCCTTGATGGTTCATAGGGGAGAATCCGTTCTGACAGGTAAACTGGGCAGGAGTCGTTTAGGGCTTTATAGGTCAAAACCAGCACTTTGAATTGTGCTCGGAAGCTAATCGGCAGCCCATCTAAAATGAGTAGAACTGTACAAGAGGTAGACAAATTCATTGTGGTGGGTCTTGCCCGTCCTCCATTTATTTTAATAGCAATTTTGTGGAGGAGAATTTCCAATTGAATTTTGCTTGACAGAAGTTTAGTGATGAACAGCATTTTTTAAAAAGGCATAAATGAGAGTAAATTAAAAATATGTAGTATTTGAACTCAAATTTGCACTATGAAATTGTTCTGAACAAAGAGATGAACAACCATACAACCGACTTTGGAAATTCTGGCTGAATAATGCCATTTTGACCACAAGATTGCCTTAAAAATGACACAACAATTTTAATAGTTTTAGATGCACAAAACAGCAATACACATTACAAAACTGAGCTACAAAAAAAATCAAAAGTGGGGATATGACTGTCATCACTAGCCAAGGCTTGTCAGTCACTCAGAATTGGCCAAGTATATTGTTGGAAAAGCAGAGAGCTTTTAAAGTTCTGACTCTTCTACATGCAAGTACCTGACAAATGCCCTAGAACCATGTATAACAGCTTTGTTTGAGGTGTTCACTTGATTTGGATGGAGTGGCAATGATTGAGGTCCATAAAGGTAGGATATTTTATTATGTTTTTCTCTGCCCTTTCTTTGTACAGTGTTTTAATAGAAGGATGCATCTGATCCTTTTATCTCGGTGTAATAAATCCAGCAGTTTTCCTTTTTAAAAAACTTGCATGCTGCTGTGACTTTTCTTCAAGGTGTCTAATCTTGAAAATGAATGGGTGGTGTCTTTGTCTTCAGTGGGTAGCTGTGGTGGCTTGTATTATAGGTATGAGGTCTATGTATACCATTCTTGTGGTATCGCCAGGACTGAGATGCTGCAGTTCTTAGAGTGAGATAAAGTAGTCAAGCTGAAAATGAAACAAAGCTTTAACTGTATTCCTCCTTATGTTTAGCAGAGATAAACTTCAGTGGAGTCTCAGTGCTGCCCCGTTTGGCTTCTGGCAGCAGCTTTAATTGGTAAAATGCAGATTTTTTTTTGATCAGGAGAGGATTATTCTTGTTATCAGTCTGGAGCATCTTATTTCAAGATGAAAAGGCTTTGCTGAATTACAGATGCCAACATTTTTACAAAGGGCTTTGGCGATTGACATCTCAAAGAGAAAGTATGATTTATTAGCCTATAATGGTACTGAGTACTGGGCTAGGTCCTACTGATTTGTGAAATTGCTTAATATGAATTGCTTTTTTTTGTGTGTAATTCAAACCCCAGGTTCCTCAAAATATATTTTGTGTATAAAGTATGAAGCATTATGTACCTGGAAAACAGCACAGCTTTGAAGTGTGGGTGGGGGGCAGAGAGAGGGAAGCTGCTTCTAAATCCATCTTGGTGGTGGTTTTACAGTAGTTTGGCTGATAAGCTGGCAGGGTAAAGATTAATAACGAGCCCCGTTGTTATCAGTACCTGCTTGTCGATCCTCTGTAACAGGCCTGTCTGTTCAGCATGGAAATTATTGATTAAATAAAAATTGCTATTAGATTGTGATGTGATCCATAATCACAAACAATGGCGGATGTTCCACTTTCAGATCCTGAGCCATGCATCAAGTTTTCCCTTTGCAGTAATTTATATTGTGCTGACACCCACACTCATTAGCTTCTACCCTTTCGTACATGTGTCAGGAAAGCACTAAAGGACAGAACAGTAATGGGAAATGAAGTGGCAAGTAAGAAAACGCTAAATTTTCAGATAGAGAAGATTAAATAGCTGAGCTATAGCCATCCATTCATTAGTTTTCCCCCACCTGATTTTTTTTGATATCCATGAACTCCACATTTTTCTCTACCAGCTAGAATTGCTTCTAAATTCGGGGGGGGGGGGGGGGAGTCATTACTTGTACATACTAAATTATTACCCAAATATTACATTGTTATTTCCTGATTTAGTCACATAATTCCAGATCTGTATAAATCTTCATATACTTCAAAATAGCAGAAGTAGATCTCAAACCTAATCATGCTGTGTACTGAATCACTTAAAGCTGGTCTACACAGACACATAATGTGAGCCAAAACCTGCATTGTGGCCTGCTAGGGACACCCCAAGTTTCCTTGGTAGTGTCCTCCATACCCAGCCATGTCAAAGCTGATTTGGCACCACTGGGCAAGGGCTGGATAGCTACCCCATTTCCCATCCCATCACTGCCAGCTACAGTGGGTACAGTGGGACCTAGCTGGCACTCGTCTGTAGCTTTTCCTGGTTTCATGCCATGTAACTGGCAAAGGATTTTGGGAGGTATGAGGCAGATAATATTAAGCAGTTTTTCCTTGAGTTTGACCAGATCTGTCTGCGTGTGCATTTGTGCCCCCCACAGGCTGATTCACACTCATACTTACTTAAATGGGGCCTTAGTTCTGGTCTACACATGCAATAGAATGAGATAACTGAATGAACTGTGCCCCTTCAATCTGCTTATATGCTTTTTATATTCTCTTTAGATAAAAGAGGAAGATGAGTTGTCTCAATTAACATTAGCGATAATGAAAGTAAACAGCTAATTTTCTGCTGTGATTAGTTCCATGGAGTTTGGCTTTGAGTTGCAAGGAACCTTCTCTATTTCTTGTCTGAAATGCACAATCTATTATACCATCTTTATAATGGCTTGTCTCATTTTGCATCTTGGATACATCACTTTTCAGGCATTTAATTTTACTATATTTTGGATTATCCTAATTGAATTTATTAATCTAGGTTATATCTAAATAATATGTATTCCTTTTTGGAGGCCAAGAGGTTGGTTTTTATGTGTTTTGGGTTCCATACCAAGCACAGTCCTGTGTGTGAATGTGACAAGCTTAGGAGATAAAGGCATTTTTTGGGTCCTTCCTTGTTCAACTGCTAACATCAAGCATAATCCTTATCTGTCAGAGTTGTTATCAGTGGTTACAGTACTAAATAAATGCATCAATATAACAAAACTTAAGGTGTTCATAATTCTCAGATATTGTAGACTGCAATAGGCTCCAGACTACCCCATAACTGACCATGTTAGTGACCACGTGCACCAGGCAGACCCTTTTGCAACACCATTTTGTCCACAAAGACCAGCTAAGCCAGCATTGCTTCAGCCCCAGTGATCTGCAGCTCCCTGATGAGACTTAAAGCTCAGGAGAAGAGCTGCCTAATGTGCCATATCTTCTGCTATGGTGAAAAGGGGCACCCAGAAATGTGATCAGCAAGGAGGGACAACTCTCCCCTTCATGTTGATCATACAGGGAAGGGAAATGGCATTGCCTCTGTGTGGACGGTTGGAGCAAATTGGACCTGATCTAGCTGTCCATGTGGTGAAGAAATTTAGGCCACTCTGGAGTGCTTATGTTTTAGGTTAAGTTTTCTCCAACTTTGCTTATCTTTGAGCAAAATTGAGTTAAGAGCAAAACAAGGCCTATCCTCCATAGAAGTAGCCATACATCATTTGGACTACCAACACTAGCTTTAGGTGAATCTCTCCCCCCCCCCTTTTTTTTTCTTTTTACTGGTGTAGGCACGATCTTGTGTAAGTGTGATAGTTTAGGACAGTTCAGATTATTTAGAAAGAAATAACCCCATTAACAATTGATCTGCTTTGTTCCATTAAACTACAGAGTTCTTAGATTTATATGCAGGCTCGGGGGATTAAGTAGTCTGTCTGTTCTAATCTATACTGATAAAAAACTGCTGAAATATATAGTTACATTTTAACTCAAAGAGGCTGTTATATAAGCCTTACTGGTATGCATTTTTGAAAAGGCAGTGCTTGATTTTAGTACAAATACTTTTCAAGTTATATATTTTTATATTTTTATGAAATTTCTGAAGTTTGGACAGCTTCTTGTGATTTTATATATTGGTTTCTGTGGCTCCTAATCAACAGCTGTATTTTTGTAATACTTTACTTTGTGAATGTGAAACTGAATCAGCAAAAATACGTTTTATTTTTATTGAACACATGGTTGCATCCTTTGATTGCATTGATTCACTTAGTTATGGGAACATATGTAGCTGGGAAACATGATAGAACTGGCTGAATCCCTTCCCTATCCATGCTGTTCCTATTCTTATGCCTGTGTGTTTTCAAGTTGTCTGTCAACTAATGGTAGCCCCATGAATTTCATAGGGTTTTCTTAAGAAATTAATACTCCAATGTTATTTTGCAAGGTTCTTCCTCTGAAATACAGCCCCTGGTATTCACATCTCCAATCCAAGTACAAACTAGGATTGACCCTGGTCAGATTCCAAGATCAGGTGGCTTTTTGGGCTTTTAGAATATTTGGGCGGTTGTTCCTGCTGTATATATAGCAGGCTGAAAGACAAAAGTAAGGTCACAACAACTTTTGTTATAGAAGTCCAGTAAACTGATGATAATGTAGTTTGTACTCATTCAGAGGAATACCTACAAGCCACTTTAAACGCCTTTTCAGAAGCATATGAAAAGCTTGGCCTCTCACTGAACATTGAGAAAAACAAAGGGCTCAACCAGCAGGCACCAACCAATCCCTCTGCAATGCCAGAAATAAAACTTAATGGTAACATTAGAAACGTTGACAATTTCCACTGCCTAGGCAACCACCTCTTCACAAAAGTTGACATTGATGCTAAAATACAACACTGTCTGAGCTCTGCGAGCTTTTTTCTGAATTGAGCAGAGTGTGTTTGAGGATCTAGACATTTGTAGGGATACAAAATGCTTGTTTTATAAAGCTATTGTCCTTCCAACTCTGTTGTACACTTGCAAAACAGGGACCAGGTACAGACATCACTCTCAGTTCTATCATCATTGTAAATCTCTTGGAAAGACAGGTGGATAAATGCCAGTATTCTGGAAGAAGCAAACACCACCAGCATTGAAGCAGAAGAAGATGATTCTCCATCATCAACTTCTCTGGACTGGCCACATTGTCTTAATGTCTGATCATCATTGCCCAAAGTAGTTACTTTACTCTCAACTCAAGAATGGAAAACAGAATGTCAGTGGACAACAACAGAGATTTCAAAGCAGGCTTAAAGCTAACCTAAAAATGTGGAATAAACACTGATAATTGGGAAGCCCTGGCACTTGAGCATTCTATCTGGTGGTCAGCTGTTACCAATGGTACTATGGATTCTGAAGAGGAACAAATAGATAGTGTCGAAGGCTTTCATGGCCGGAATCACTCAGTTCTTGTGGGTTTTTTCGGGCTATATGGCCATGTTCTAGAGGCATTTCTCCTGACGTTTCGCCTGCATCTATGGCAGGCATCCTCAGAGGTAGAGGTCTGTTGGAATTAGGACAATGGGTTTATATATCTGTGGAATGGCTGGGGTGGGGCAAGGAGCTCTTCCCTGCTGCAGTTAGGTGTGAAGTTTAGCTAATCACCTTCATTAGCATTTGAAGGCCTGCCTGAACCTGGGAAAATCTGTTGCTGGGAGGTGTTAATCTGTGCCTGGTTTCTTCCTCTCTGTTGTTTAGCTGTTATAATTTTAGAGTTCTTTAATACTGGTAGCCAGATTTTGTTCATTTTCATGGTCTCTTCCTTTCTGTTGAAATTGTCCACATGCTTGTGGATTTCAATGGCTTCTCTGTGTAGTCTGACATGGTGGTTGTTTGTGTGGTCCAGCATTTCTGTGTTCTCAAATAATATGCTGTGTCCAGGCTGGTTCATCAGGTGCTCTGCTATGGCTGACTTCTCTGGTTGAAGTAGTCTGCAGTGCCTTTCATGTTCCTTGATGCGTGTCTGGGCGCTGCGTTTGGTGGTCCCTATGTAGACTTGTCCACAGCTGCATGGTATCCGGTAGACTCCTGCAGAGGTGAGAGGATCCCTCTTGTCCTTTGCTGAACGTAGCATTTGTTGGATTTTCTTGGTGGGTTTGTAGATTGTTTGTATGTTGTGTTTCCTCATCAGCTTCCCTATGCGGTCAGTGGTTCCCTTGATGTATGGCAGGAACACTTTTCCTCTGGGTGGATCTTCATCTTGACTCTTGTGGCTTGTTCTTGGTCTTGCAGCTCTTCTGATGTCTGAGGTGGAGTATCCATTGGCCTGGAGAGCCCAGTTGAGGTGGTTCAGTTCATCTTGGAGGAGGTGGGGTTCGCAGATTCTTTTTGCACGGTCTGCCAAGGCTTTGATGGTGCTTCTTTTTTGACTTGGGTGATGGTTGGAGTTTTTATGTAGATATCTATCTGTGTGTGTGGGTTTTCTGTAGACGGTGTGACCCAATTGTTGATCTGGTTTGCGGATGACTAGGACATCTAGAAAAGGCAGTCTTCCTTCATTTTCTTTTTCCATGGTGAACTGGATGTTTGGGTGGATGCTGTTAAGATGGTCCAGGAACCTGTTGAGTTCTTCATCTCCATGGCTCCAAATGGTGAAGGTGTCATCCACATATCTGAACCATATCGTGGGCTTTTTGGTTGCTGTCTCCAGGGCTTGTTCTTCAAAGTGTTCCATGTAGAAGTTAGCTATGACTGGGCTGAGAGGGCTCCCCATAGCTACTCCATCTTTCTGTTCGTAGAATTCATTGTCCCACTGAAAGTAACTGGTGGTGAGGCAATGGTGAAACAGAGCCGTGATGTCTTCTGGGAACCTCTGGTTGATGAGTGCCATGGTGTCTGCTACCGGGACCATGGTAAATAGAGATACCACATCAAAGCTGATCAGTTTGTCGTTTGTATTTAGCTTGAGATTGCTGATTTTTTCTATGAAGTGGGCTGAGTCCTTGATGTAGTGTGTAGTGAGCCCAATATGGCTTTGTAACTGTGCAGCAAGAAATTTTGCTAGGTCGTATGTGGGGGATCCCCCACATACGACCTAGCAAAATTTCTTGCTGCACAGTTACAAAGCCATATTGGGCTCACTACACACTACATCAAGGACTCAGCCCACTTCATAGAAAAAATCAGCAATCTCAAGCTAAATACAAACGACAAACTGATCAGCTTTGATGTGGTATCTCTATTTACCATGGTCCCGGTAGCAGACACCATGGCACTCATCAACCAGAGGTTCCCAGAAGACATCACGGCTCTGTTTCACCATTGCCTCACCACCAGTTACTTTCAGTGGGACAATGAATTCTACGAACAGAAAGATGGAGTAGCTATGGGGAGCCCTCTCAGCCCAGTCATAGCTAACTTCTACATGGAACACTTTGAAGAACAAGCCCTGGAGACAGCAACCAAAAAGCCCACGATATGGTTCAGATATGTGGATGACACCTTCACCATTTGGAGCCATGGAGATGAAGAACTCAACAGGTTCCTGGACCATCTTAACAGCATCCACCCAAACATCCAGTTCACCATGGAAAAAGAAAATGAAGGAAGACTGCCTTTTCTAGATGTCCTAGTCATCCGCAAACCAGATCAACAATTGGGTCACACCGTCTACAGAAAACCCACACACACAGATAGATATCTACATAAAAACTCCAACCATCACCCAAGTCAAAAAAGAAGCACCATCAAAGCCTTGGCAGACCGTGCAAAAAGAATCTGCGAACCCCACCTCCTCCAAGATGAACTGAACCACCTCAACTGGGCTCTCCAGGCCAATGGATACTCCACCTCAGACATCAGAAGAGCTGCAAGACCAAGAACAAGCCACAAGAGTCAAGATGAAGATCCACCCAGAGGAAAAGTGTTCCTGCCATACATCAAGGGAACCACTGACCGCATAGGGAAGCTGATGAGGAAACACAACATACAAACAATCTACAAACCCACCAAGAAAATCCAACAAATGCTACGTTCAGCAAAGGACAAGAGGGATCCTCTCACCTCTGCAGGAGTCTACCGGATACCATGCAGCTGTGGACAAGTCTACATAGGGACCACCAAACGCAGCGCCCAGACACGCATCAAGGAACATGAAAGGCACTGCAGACTACTTCAACCAGAGAAGTCAGCCATAGCAGAGCACCTGATGAACCAGCCTGGACACAGCATATTATTTGAGAACACAGAAATGCTGGACCACACAAACAACCACCATGTCAGACTACACAGAGAAGCCATTGAAATCCACAAGCATGTGGACAATTTCAACAGAAAGGAAGAGACCATGAAAATGAACAAAATCTGGCTACCAGTATTAAAGAACTCTAAAATTATAACAGCTAAACAACAGAGAGGAAGAAACCAGGCACAGATTAACACCTCCCAGCAACAGATTTTCCCAGGTTCAGGCAGGCCTTCAAATGCTAATGAAGGTGATTAGCTAAACTTCACACCTAACTGCAGCAGGGAAGAGCTCCTTGCCCCACCCCAGCCATTCCACAGATATATAAACCCATTGTCCTAATTCCAACAGACCTCTACCTCTGAGGATGCCTGCCATAGATGCAGGCGAAACGTCAGGAGAAATGCCTCTAGAACATGGCCATATAGCCCGAAAAAACCCACAAGAACTGAACAAATAGATAATTAAAGGGAGAAATGTTCAAAGAGGAAGGCGCAAAGCTGTGATGTTTGCAGAACCTTGCAGAAATCTTGGAAATTTATTTAATGCTAGGTTACTACTATACAGCAAAGTTACGAATGACAGAATGTGGGCAACTTCTCTATTTCAATCCCAAAAACTCACTCTCTCAGCTCCAGGATGCTCTTCCATCCAGCCTCCAGGCCTTGCAATCTGAGCTGGTTTGTGTTATCACGCTAATTCCCACTCAGAGGCTCCTAATGTTTTCGTTCCTTGACCTTGGCCATGAAACTCTTGGTATGGAGGTGTCAATCACAACAGATATGGATCCATGAGACAAGGAAACCTTTGTTGTGACCACCTTCCATCTGGAAATCTCACTGCAAAAGACCATGCAGATCCAGAATAGATCTCTGCAGTCACCTCTGGATGCCAAGACTCTACCCATGGAAGACGGTCATACTCAGCTACAAGTAATAGCTGATGATATGATATACAAAATTTTGTATCAATATAACCCCACTCTTTAAAGCTGACAAGGGCTTTTATGAATGCAGTAGAAGCAAATGTGCAGGACATCTTGTCTTCTAATGAGAGTAAACATTGATAACCCAGTCACAACCAGACACAGACACAGTCGTCTGCTCTTTGCTTAGCTACTCTGCTGCTGAATACGCATGTCCAGAGTGGAATACATCACACAATGTTAAAACAGTGGATGTGGCTCTTAATGAGACATGCCACATTACCACAGGATGTCTACGTTCTATGCTGCTGGAGAAATTATTCTGTTTAGCTGGTATTGCACCACCTAATATCTGTCGGGAAAGAAGCAGCCAGTAATGAAAGGACCAAGGCATTGACATCTCCAGCCCATCCTTTGTTTGAATATCAGCCAGCATGCCAACATCTTAAATCAAGAAACAACTTTATAAGATCTACAGAGATACTTGCAGGAACACCTCATCAAGCGAGAGTCCAAATTATAGTCTACCAGTCAGGTTAGATCTCCTGTTGTGTATCCCTTGTCTAAACAAGAGGAAGGTGTCCAGAAGTGCTGAACAACTTTGGCATGGCACAGTCACACAGGGGAGGTTCACGACACCCCTATGTGGCCATAATGTAGTCCTGAATCAGAAATTTTCATGCGTGTTCTGAGCCACATTATGTGCCTGTGCCCTTAAATAGTTGCAGCCAGGTAGCTGACTTTTAGATCCTTACCTTTGATCACATAGGTGCCTAGTGCAGGCCATCTATCCCATGATTTTGCTTTTCTGTTATTTAGTATCCTCACTGATGGGTTGATGTTATATTAACAATTAGCAAAGTGTGATCTCACTAGAATGAAATCCTGCCAAGATTTTGTTCCACAGTCATCTAGCTCCCAAAGCCCGCACAAACACCCAGAGACCTAAATGTAATTACATGAGTACTGTTTCAGGCTCAACCAGCAAAATACATTTAGTTTGCATGTATAAATACTGTGTATAATTGATCAGAGATTAAAAGGAAGGTCATGCAGCATTATGAATTGCTGTCTTTACTTTCAAGATTAGATTACTTCCTTTGCAAACCCCCTGCCCCCTGTGAACTGAGTGTATGTCCTAAGGGTAGGTTTTTTCTCTCTCTCAGGTCAGGAATGTAATAAGGCAGGTTTTCCTCTCTCCGGGGTATTTTATTTGCTTCACTGTGTATAAATTGCTGCTATGAATACAGTGTTTTCTTTGTACAGTAGTCAAAAATTGATGCATCCTTGGGGACATTTCCATCTTTAGCATTTAAAAATATGTGATGGTCATGGTTATCCTATTGATGAGTGATGCAAATATCATTAGCATTGATTAATAGGCATAGAAAGTATAGGGGATGACTCCTATTTGACATGAGAATAGTAGCAATGAGTTAAGTGAGTTAAAACATCAGTGTTCTGTTATAGAAGAAATAGTCTAACTGTTGATGGCTCGACCAAGCAAGTAGGGTATGGAATATTGCGTTGTTGAAGGCTTTCATGGCTGGAATCACTGGGTTGCTGTGAGTTTTCCGGGTGTATGGCCATGTTCAGAAGCATTCTCTCCTGACGTTTCACCCACATCTATGGCAGGCATCCTCAGAGGTTGTGAGGTATATTGGAAACTAGGCAAGTGGGGTTTATATATCTGTGGAATGTCCATGTGGGAGAAAGAACTCTTGTCTGTTTCAGGCAAGTGTGAATGTTGTAATTAGCAAACTTGATTAGCATTGCATAACCTTGCAGCTTGGAATAATTCGCTTATTGAATATTTAGCTGCAGAAAGTTTGTATTGTATCCTTAATCTACATAAATTTATTGTGTATTGAACATGCTGCCTTATTTCATATTAAAGGTAAAGGATTTCATATTCTGTAAGAAGAAAATTAGCTACATGTTGAATTTTGGATGAGATTTATGTAAGGACTAATTGGGCCCTAATAAATACGCAAAAAGCACCAGTTCTTATCTGATCCAAGAAGCTAAACAGGGTCAGCTCTGGTTAGTACCTGGATAGAAAACTATTAATGAATGCCAGGAGGAAAGAACTGGCAAAAACCAACTTTGAATATACTTGCCTAAGAAAACCATATGAAATTAATGGGATCTCCATATATCAACAGGTAGCTTGAAGGCACATACACACACATCAGGTGGTACCAATTTCCTTTTTCTTCTCAGACCTGTATGTGGAGTTGGCATTTGAATTGTATGTGAAGCAATATTCAGCACTGTTAGGTAATTCCTATTAAACTGAACCACTTGAGAAATGTTGCTTGGAAATAGGGGGAAGAGGGGAAACACTGAGGAATATTGTGGGAATAAATAACCCTTAGTACTGAAAAAAGAATAAGTTGTTATGGATTTGTAGAGACTGATGAGTCTGAAAATTGCTTAATGACATTAGTTCAGTGTTTCACACTTCTTTATCCACAATGGAAGGTGCACTATTCTGGTATTTTTGGTTGGGTTCAAGAAGGACTCAATACATATCTCATATGTATTATGAGAAGGATTATGAGAAGGACTCATAATACATATTTCATTTGTATTATGAGAAGGATTATGAGAAGGACTCATAATACATATCTAATCTACATGTCTGTTCAGAAGACCTGTGGAGCTCAGGAAGTTCCATGAGTTCAGTTTGTCTTCCATGTGAGCAAGCATAGGATTGTATTCTGAACAAAAGAGGAAGAGAGCACAAGGGCCATGCAGTCCCCCTGCAGTACAGGAATACAAAATCAAAGCACTGATGACAGATGGCCATCCAGCCTAAATGTAAAATCTCCCAGAGCAGGAGACTCCACCACAACTGTGAGGCAGCATATTTTATTGGTGAACAGCTCTCACCGTCAATAAGTTATTCCTAATGTTTAGGTGAAACCTCTTTTTCTGTAGCTTGAATCTATGTCCTAGTTTCTGGAGCTCACAAAACAAGCTTGCTCCATCTTTAATCTGGCATCCTTTCAGATATTTAAACATGGCTATGATGTCACCTCTTTACCTTCTTTTTTCCAAGCTAAACACAGTATTCCAGATGAGATCTGATCAAAGCAGAACAGAGTGGTACTATTACTTTGCTTGATCTAGATAATATGCTCCTGCTGATGTAGCCTAGAATTACATTGGCTGCATTTTAGCTTCTGCGTCACACTGCTGATTTATGTTCAGTTTGTGGTCTACTAAGACTCCTGGGTCCTTTTCGCATGTACTGTTGTCAAGTGAAGCATCACTCATTTTGTATCTGTACATTTCATTTTTCCTGCCTAAGTGTAGTGCCTTACTTTCCACCCTGTTGAAATTATTTAATTTGTTTTAACCCAACCCTCTGTGAAGATCACACTGAATTCTGATTATGTCTTCTGGGTTACTAGCAACCCTGCCTAGTTGGGTATGATTTGCTGATTTGATAAGCATGGTCCTTATTCCTTCAGCCAAGTCATTGATAAATAGCACTGGCCCCAAGACTAGACACATCTCTCCAGGATGAGGAGGAGCCACCTTTAATTTTGGTCTATCAACCAGTTACAAATCCACCCAACAGTAGCATTGTCTAGTCCACATTTTATTAGCTTGTTTGGAAGAATATAATGGAGAACCATATCAAAAGACTTACTAATATCAATATATTCTACATCTACAGCATTCCCTTTACTCTTCTCCAAGCTTGTAACTTTGTTTAAAAAGAGAGATAAAATTAGCCTGCAAGGTAATTAGTAAAGTTTTGTCAGGTATTGTTTGATAACATAAGAACTGCTTTATCAGGCCAGATCAGAGTTTCATGTAGACTAATATTTTGTTTTCAATAATGACCAGATACATATTTCAGAAATCTCAGCATAGGAGATGGTCAAACCTCTTTATCTGAACCCAGCATATTTTGTCATGAAGCAATCATGATTCAGAGTCAAAAATAGACTTATTCACGGAAGTCTTTCCATAAAGCATATTTTAAGGTGTTTGGCATTACATTATTTAAATTTTCCTTAGAGGACTGCCAATTAACTTCCATAGGTGCTTCATTCCCCCCAGAGATGAACCAATGGCTATAGTAAGTTATGTAGTCCAGAAAAAATAGATATTTTTCATACTCATAAGTTGGCAAAATTGTCACAACAAAATTCAATTTCATTAGGAAGAAAGAAAATCCTTCTGATCTAGTCCCTGGAATGTGACATTTCATGGATGTAATAAGGTTAAAAACATAAATTGAAACACTTTAAATCCTTATTATGCTCTGTACTAAAGCTTCTATTTTACATAATACCCTTATTTCAGAAGGTTCTTTGTTTTGCAGACTAAAATCTAGCCATTCTTTCTCAAAGCACAGTCCAAGGGAGTCAAAAGCACCATGAAAAATCCAGAGGTAATTATCAGAATAAGAGAACCTGGAAGTCGATCACAGACTTTGAAATATTTTCATGGGAATTCTGTGGCAAGTGTAATGCTACTTGAAAAATGGCATTTTATTTGTGGCAACTTCAATTTTTATTCATTCTCCTTACAATAAGAAAACAGTTCTTGAATTGTAATGGGAGATAGAAAAACAGATCAGTGTTATATTAGATACATGTGCCAAACAAAATGGAAAAATTCAGTCTTAAGTTCTTCTAGGGCCATACATAATGAAATAGATGGCAGTCCAAGCACCTACTTTTACCTACTAAACTACATTTGAGACATATAGGTCTGTTGTAATGTGTTGCTCATGAAATATACCCAGACAGTCAATATATTTAATAATGAGCCACCATGTTGTAATGGTCTGAGCATTGGACTATGATTTCGGAGACCAGGGTTCAAATTCCCACAAAGCCTGGATGCCCACTGGGTGACCTTGGGTAAAGCATACTACTTCAGCTTCAGAGAAAGGCAAATACAAATACCTTCATAACAAATTTGGCCAAAAAATCCCTATAAGGTAGCCTTAAAGTTACCATATGTCAGACAAGGCATGCTTACAGCATCAATAAATAGCACCAGAGTTGACAACTGAAAATGCATTTTAATATTTATCTTAGAATCATAGGGTTGGAAGGGACTTTAATGATCATCTAGTCCAATTCTCCAACGTGTAAGAATTACACAACCAAACCATATCTCAGAGATCACTATCCAATTTATTTTTAAAAACATCCAAATAAGGAGAGTCCACCACTATGCAAAGCTCTGTATTTCACTATGCAAAGCTCTTACTATCAGGATGGTTTTCTTAATGACTGGATAGGGCCTTTTCCCAAATGGGTTGAAAACAGCAGAACTACCAAGTGAATTGCATACTTTTGTTACATGTGATAGTTCTTATTATACATACTGTTATTAACATGGTTCTAGGTACATCAGTTCTCAATGCCTGCTTATCCGCATCCAAATTTAGATTTTAATATAGTCCCAAATATTCAAACTAGGCATTCTTTTGATACCTTTTGCTTTTATATAGTACTGCAAGTAAATGTAATTAACACATGTGGCTTTCCTGTCTTATTATGCCTGAGTTCTACAGCTATTTGCCTCTGATTTTTGCTCATTATAAGGCATGGCTAATAAAAGAGGCTATGATATAATAATCCTTGGTGCTTTGAAACAATGCACTAGTTGCTCAATTTTCCTGTTCTCCTGCTTTCCATCTCAAGACAGATGATCCTAGTTGAGTCCCTTTTTGGGAGATAAAGCAGGGTATAAATAAATATAATATCATTATTATTATTATTATTCAACACCAGAAAAAAAGAAAACATTTCAGTTGTTTTAATCATGTTGTTAAAAAGCCCAGAATCTTTTGGAGTACCAATTGTGTTCTTGTCACTCACTTATAAATCGAGTTGTTCTCTTTTTGAAGGCTAGGCTCTCTGTTTGTAAAGTTGGCTAGTAAAAGAGAATCTGTTCAGACTACTTGTTCATTCAGCCCAGTGTAAATGACTGGCCCTGTTTTGACTGGCCCTATAGGGTTTTTGGACCAGATTAATCCTTTCTGCCACCTGATCCTTCTAGCTGTGGATGCAAAGAACTGAGTCTTGGACCTTCCACTTGCAAAGGAGGTGACCACTGAGCTGCAGCTACTCCCAAAGGAATGAAATAGAACAATAGGAGTAGTTCAAGAACCACAGGCTCACTTACTCTTACCTCCCTTCTCTTCCTTTCTTTTTTTCTTTCCCCAATATTTGTAGGCAACATGAGAGGAAAGAAACCAATGATGGCATGGTTTTCTTCTTTGCTGCACCTGGAAGAGCTTGTGCTCTTCCTAGCTTGTTGGATAAACTGGATAAACTGCAAGGAGCACAATCTTATTTCCCATAAGGGCACAAACTTGGTTAGAGAGTACAGGCATTAGCCTGGCTACCTCCTGCATGCTAGGTTAGTAATTTAAGATTCCCCCTCCACACCACACACACACACAAGATTGAATCAGAGCTAGTGCATGGGAACAAGAATAAAGCTGAACAGACAGAAAATGCTGCAGTGCTGACCAGACATTTTTCTGATACTAATCCAGCCCTAGCCTATCCAGAGTTCTCCTGCTTTCTGTGGATTCCTGTTTTCTTATATACTCTAAAGCCTAAGAGTACACAGCCCCAGACACTCATTGGGCTTGGGTATTGAGATTTCTGGATCAAGGTTTGGAGCCCCAGGTACCTCCTTGGGGAGTCTGAAATGGGAGGGGAAGATTGAGAAAGAGAACTACAGCTCTACAACTGTAACCTGCTCTAACTGTATTTGGGATTTGAGACTTCAAAAGCCCCAACATCTTGAAGGATGTTGTTACTTCACCTCATGGATCTCTATCCTCTGACTGTATATTATATTATATAACATGTAGATGCATACATATAGAGCCATTTGTGGAGATGTGTGCAATCTAAGGGTAAATTATCAAGGCTTTGGTTCCAAATAAGACATGCACGCCTTACTTACTTATTTTAATGTTTAATGCTCCTGTGGATTGCCAGCATAGTTTAGCCATCATTATCTCTCCCCCTTTTGATATCCTATAAAATAGCAATCCTATAAAAGGAATTTAAAGGATTTATTGTGCCTCCTTTCATGCTGTAGAAAAATAAAACATTCTACAAATCTCATTGCAGCAATTCAAAATGCTGTTTATGTACGTGCTTTTAATGAAGATTCAACAAGTAACTTTAATTAGAGAAGGAAGGTAGCTAAACGGAATATGGTAAGAGTAACATAACATGCAAGCAAAAAAAAAAAAAGCACAACTGAAGTAGAACTTCAAGCTGCAAAGAATCCATCTGCCACACACACATACACACTACTGTGAGGAGAGGCGCATAACAACTTATTATTATTATTATTATTATTATTATTATTATTTCCTACTGATGAAATTTTATTTTTAAGGCCCTTTGAAAGCAAATGTTGACCTTGAAACCTGTGTGCATGTAATGAATAAAAATTGTTCTTACAAAGCTAGTAGATTTTCTGTCCAAATGTATTCTAAGTTGACAGTCTAGGCATACTTTTGCTCAGCTTGATATTGACAATCCACAGGATACTTGCCCATTTCCTTCCAGAGCACAACCTAACCTTACCTTATATGTCTGGTGTTTTTCAGCAAGTGGGGTTGACAATTTTGTGGTAGTTGATTATTCTGTAATATGGCATATGATAAATCTGCCAATGAATTGGAATCATTCTTTTCTAAAAGACTTGATCCAAAGGCTAACATCCAGAATTATGGAGCAGGGTTTTTTACTACAATACACTAGTGCCTTGTAATCACCCGGTTGTCAAATACAATGTCATTAGTACAAATATCTTAAGGGGAAGGTGAGTTGTACAGAGTATTTTTGTAGGTGTTGGGAAAAATCAGTGAGATGAGAAAGAAAAATAGCTTTCACTTAGGAGTGATTGGAGATAGCAAAGGTCCTGTCTCCTTTGCTTTCAGCTGGTATTTTCAATGAGATGACTGAGTTCCATTTGGTTCCTCAAACCAACCTCTAAGAGGTAGATTAGTTGCGTTCATGGCCAGAGCACCAAATGGTAAAACTGGCAATCTAACAACATCACAATACATATTTATCTAATGTACACATTCAACTTATTACGTTATAGAGTAGATACCTCCATCATTTGACTGAAATATTCCTTGAGGAGCAGGGGTACATCAAAACACTGAGATTTTGAAACCCTAGGCTAAGAATCATCAATATTCACATACTGAATTGTCTCAAATTGTCTTTTCACTACAAAACCAGTAATTTCTGGGATCAGAAACTCCCACTTCTCTCCTCTCCTCCTACCTCTCTACCTCTCTGTCTCGCTTAGTTGGGACGGTTATCTGGATCTTACAAAAGACCTGGACCTTCTGCAGGCCATCTTAGGTCAGTGGGATAGAGATGCCCCACCATGATCACACACACCATTACATGCTGGTCTGCAGTTTGAGGTGATTAAGGCAGAAGCTTTTAGAAACTCTCTAAAGAATTGCACTTTAGTTGTGTGAAATAATGAGATGTGGATTATACAATAAACTTGTGGATTATAAAATGGAAAGGATTTTCTAGCAGTCGAACAAAACCTCATAGTTATAGATTTACACAGCTCAGCTAGTTTGTACTTGTATGTGATAATTACCTTTTCTTCTCCTTTTCTGGTGAAGTCAGGTCTGCTGCAACTTTTGTCTTAATTCAGAATGATATGCTGAGAAATTCTCTTAATTGAGTGAGTTTTCTGCAGTAATTTCTTCCTTTGGAAACTTAGACTTCGTATACACTTCTTTGATTCGCTTTCTTAGTGCAGAACCCATAAATGGACTACAGAGATACGCAGTTGAAACACAAACTCATAAAAGACTACATACTGTATATGTAGCACTTCTCTTCAATTAATTGCATATGCTGCCTATGCTGCTGCCACTTTAAAAAGTACAAATGGAAATACGAGAAAATAAAGTTAATTTTTATAAGAAGGTTACATCTGATTGCCAAAGGGATGATGATGATGATGATGATACTTTATTATTATTACAGGAGGACTCAGGGCGGCTTACATGAGGCCACACCCATCAGTACAATACACACAATATTACACAAAAACATAACAAAACCAAAAATAAAATACATAAAATGCAAAAACCAATATAATAGATGACACAGCAATATAGAATCAAACATTAAAACACAAAGGAATTTCACTGGAATAGCATGTAATTACCCTAGCAATTTTAGTCAAAAAACCTGGGTTGACTTATTCATGAATCAATGCTAGTGCTATATCTTAAATCTTATTTAAAAAGGAACCATTCCCTTTTCTGAGTTGAATGTCGAACAAAAGACCTTACTCTTTCCTGGGAGAACCTCAGAGAAGCACCAACATCCTCTACCCTCTTCTCCATGGTGTCATTTTTAACCATGGCCAGGCGTGGCAGACTCCCAAGGTTGCCATTGGTCCTTTTCCTTCTACACATAATTGAAAGCCATAATCCTGGTACCAAGGCTTGCCCTCAACTTATACATGAGGTTGTATATATAAATACATATGGTATGAACATAATACAATTTATTTGGTTGGCTTTTTGTGATCTAGTATAAATTGCTGTGTCTGATTCTTCTACTTTTAAGAAGATTGATTACAGTGACATGTTGAGGACTGGGCAATGGTATCCAGTTCTATTTGGTCATGGATGCCTCCAGCGTTCTCTTATACCCCCATTTTCCATCCTCAGTTACGGAGGAAGCATGTAGTGCTGTGTCATTTTACTGTCAACTTTTTTGCTGTGAAACCTGAACTAGGTAGCCACCTAGAGGCTTCACTGGGATATGATTATTTGCTTATTTGTGTGTGTGTGTGTGTATGGATGGAAATATATATATATATATATATATATATATGGCTGTCTGCCCCAAAGCAGTTTGCAAAAGAAAAGAAAACAACTCCAGACTCCCCCCGTCCCACCATCTGTAATGGATAAAATGATAATTTAAAAAAACATCCTGATTTAAAAAATCAAGTTTAAATATGTGTAGCTATTTAAATCAACCTGGATGCACTCAGAGCAAAAGCTTCTTTGAGAGAGAGGGGGGCTATGTTAAACAAACAAACAGATTTGGTAAATTATAAACTGAAAGGACTGGCCTAGCCTGAGAAGAGCATTGCACAATGAGTGTGTTGGTAAAGAGAAAGCATGGCACCGCTTCTTAAAGTCCTCACTGAATGGACACATGGCAAGGAGTCCCAAACAGACTGAATGGAAAGTGATACTCTATTGCAGGGGTCTTCAAACTAAGGCCCGGGGGCCGGATACGGCCCTCCAAGGTCATTTACCCAGCCCTCGCTCAGGGTCAACCTAAGTTTGAAATGACTTGAAAGCACACAACAACAATAACAATCCTATCTCATCAGCCAAAAGCAGGACCACACTTCCCACTGAAATACTAATAAATTTATATTTGTTAAAATTGTTCTTCCTTTTAATTATTGTATTGTTTTTAAGTGTTTATATGCGCTACAAATAAGGTATGTGCAGTGTGCATAGGAATTCATTCATTTTTTTTCAAATTATAATCCTGCCCTCTAACAATTTGAGGACTGTGACCTGGTCCTCTGTTTATAAAGTTTGAGGACCCCTGCTCTATTGGGTCTAAACAGCTACCAGTGTAACCTCCTATTACATTGACAGCTGTTTGAGCCAACTTAGGGGGCAAATAAACCGGGCTGTTGTTAATAGTGAGAGACCTAATTGAACTAGCAATAAAACTTGTAGCAGAAAATGATTATATTAAAGGCATTATTTCAAATAATTTCAGGCATTTCCAAAAACTTTCAAAGGAAATGTGAGTGTCACCAGGTTTGGGAGCATAGCACAGGGCAGGGGAGGCTTAATCTTTCTTCATCTGCTGAAAACACATGCGCCCCAGCATGGGAAATAGCAGCAGTAAATTTAATAGTCCACCTGCCTACCTGCTGATAGAGACCTTTCCTCACCATTTCTGGTTGCTGTTGTTTCAGTATCACTCATCAAGCTAGCCTTTTTGGGTTGAGGGACTTTCAATGAAGCCTCCAAGGAGGATGTCCTGTTTTAGCCTCATATGGGATGAGGCAATCTTGCAGATATTCTGGCTTCAGGACAGTTAGGCTTCAAACCAGCAGCTTGAAGTAAGCTTGGAACCAATCTGGAAACCACTGCAATATGTGGTCACTGGGGCACTTTGTGCTTTCTGTCACTTTCAAACACTTTTGAAAGGTATCCTCAGGTAGAGAGCATTTCATCAATCTCATCAGGAGATAATTAAACACATAAATTACTGTGGCCAATCGTAGGGAGAGTTGTAGGCACTCCAGCCAAAACAGGCCCTCCTAGACATAGTACCTATATGGCATTTTAGCAACAATGGTGTGTATAAGAAAACATTCAGATTGATAGCCAGGTCTTCTACAGGGAGTGTAATCCCATCCAAAACAGGGTAAAATTTCTGTCTGAGCGTGACCTTTCTGTCAACTAACAGAATTTCTTTCTTCTCTGGACTGAGCTCAGTATTCACCATAATCTCTTACTGCAACCAGGCAGTGATTCAGAACTTCCATAGATACTTTTGCATGTGTTGTGCAAATCAGAATGTTGTATCATCAACACAGATGTGAGACCAAACTCCTTCCAAACTGGTTGGTTGCCTGCAGTGGCTTCATGTGGATTTTAAAAGGGGCAGCATTGATCCTGTAAGATAATGCCTATTATGCCACACAGCAATTCCTCAGTAGCCCCTTTTGGGAATGTTCAGCCATGAAACAGCATCATAAGACTCAATATATGCCAAATGTTCAAGCTAGATGCCATGATTTATAATATAAAGGCCGAAAGGCCCAGCAGAACCAAGAGGAATACACTTCCCATATCCAGTTCTTGACACAGGTCATTCACCACAGTGACCAAGACTGTTACTTTGATCCAAAGAAAGTCTGAAGTTGTACTGCCACAACTCCTGCCACAATTATCTTGCCTTTAATTCTCTTCTTGTCCTCCAGATTCATAATGATAATAAAGTTCATTACCACTTTCCTTATTTTCCTTATTTTCTCTAGTGTGTTAGAACTTGTATCCAATCATGTCATTATTAGAGGATAATATCCATTGTTGTATATTTTCAGACTGTAACAGTAATATCCAATCAGTTTTGCTACGGCTCTTAGAAATTTCAGGGGGAAAGCAAGAGCAAGTTAGTGTAGCCTGGACAGATTCTCTAGAGAACATTATCAGTTTGAGTTGGCATGTAGTTTGGAATTGGTGCTTGCTTATTATTGTTTAGTTTTTATTATTGTCACAGGCTTTTGCAATAGTTCATTGCTCCTGTTTTATATATGATGTAAGCTTTGTTAGACTTCGTTTTCTGATCAGACAGCCATTGTGTGCTTTACCTGATGCGGCTTCTTTTTAAATATCCTGTTACTTTGATCAACTAAGCCTTTATACATTGAACCCTAAAGGGAAATTTCCCCTACACTTAACTGGAGCTGGAGGCCTATGCTGTAGCAGACAAGCTTATCCAGTCACAGGGATGGGAATTACATAGCCCATCGGGTGCTGCTGATCTGTAACTTCCACCAATCCTCGCTAGTATAGCCAGAGCATTGGAATGGTAGGACAACACCTCGAGGGTCACATAATTGCAATCCCTTGGAGGTTGCCCAAAGAAATGAAGACTAAGTCAGTTTATAAGGAGTTTTATGAATTTTAACTGTCAATTTGATGTTTAATTTTTTTAATATTTGCATATTTGTGGATTTTAAAATGTATTGAAATGCTTTAAGTGTAAACTGATTTTAGTATCCTTTGTGGAAACTCAAAGCATAATCATAATCATTTGTTAAATACTTATATAGGCAGTATTCCATATATAAAAATTACATTGTGTTTTTTGTTTTGCCAAATCAATACTCAATGTGGTTTTTAAGCACATTCAAAGTACTTATCTTTAATATTATTTGTATCCATACAGCATATAAACAATGATCACATACACGGGGAGAAAAAAGAGTTTGTATGTCGATGGCTGGATTGTTCCCGAGAGCAGAAGCCATTCAAAGCCCAATACATGCTGGTTGTACACATGAGGAGGCACACAGGAGAAAAGCCACACAAATGCACTGTGAGTAACTAAGACATTCATAAAAAGAAAATAAAAGAAAGTCTCTATGTTCGCATTTCTGTTGATGCCTAGTCAGATACTTCTGGGAAGTACTAAAGCAGTGTGTGAAAGCAATGGCACCTTTACCTCTCCAATTAGTCATACATGGAAGGCAACAATATTTCTTATTTTGTTTTTTAGCATTTTTATTTCCTATTTTATTTGTGGCCTGCTTTTTTTACAAAAAGAAATCCATTGTGGGTACCAATGATGTCCATAAATCAATAAGATATTGTAATATGTTGGTAGGGTATTCTTCCCTGCTCCCCAAAACATTGGGTGGTTTTTATTGGAGGAGGTGATCTTTCAGATCCCTGAGGTCAAGTTGTTTTGACCTTCGTAAGTCACAACAACCACCTTGATTTCAAACCCAAATCAGATAGAATGTCAATGCAGATCTTTTGGGATGAGTGATAGGTGCCCCCAACAGATACTCATTACACCAATTGTATTTTTAAAGATAGCTGCTAAGATAGAACAATCCTATTTATTTGGCCTTTTAAACCTCTGTATATGTCAGTAACAGTCACCACATTTTGCAAAAGTAAATTCCATAAGAATTCAGAGTCTGGAATGGGGTGGGGGTTCAATGTTTAGATAAGCCCATCAACTGCTTTTTAGATAACCTTTTCCATCTGGATGTTTAGCTTGAACTAAATGCAAACAAGGAATACACTTTCACACACACACAGAGGCAGGCTAACAGCCAGATCCATTAGAAGTTTACTTAGAAGTGGGCCTCACTGTTTTCAAGTAAGTATGTTTGTGATTGCAAAATTTAAATTTCATTAACAGCCCTCCCTTAAATAATGATATTCAAGATAGACTTTATTTTACTTGCATATTTTTGGAGTTTATAGTGGGTCCAAACAAAGGGGAAATTGAGGGGGGGGGGGGGGGTAAAATCTTGAACGTATTGGTTTTATGACTAAAAAACCCTGCTTTTCCTTTGATGTGGTATTGTTTCATTTGCTTATCCCTCTAGCCCAGCCCCTCCTTTTCTGTAATCCCAAGTGTTTGAAATACTCCACATTGACATGTTGTTTGCAGTTTGAAGGTTGTACAAAAGCCTACTCCAGGCTGGAAAACTTGAAAACCCACTTGAGATCTCACACTGGAGAGAAACCATATGTCTGCGAACATGAGGGCTGCAACAAAGCATTTTCCAATGCATCTGATCGTGCCAAGCACCAAAACAGAACTCATTCCAATGAGGTAAGGAAGGAACCACATGGATAGTAAAAATCCCCCACCATTTATAGACATAATCCTGGCAAAAGAATGTATCATAAAATACATACCAAGGAAGCTTTGAAGGCATTAAAGAGTTCATGTTTTTTCTTACAAATATATGACAAGAAACCATTTCAACAATAGTATTCTATTTTTAAAACATTTTAAAAAGTTATTTTGGAAAAAAAAAATCTCTTTGATTTATTTTCCATATTCTGTCACATCTAAAGTCACAGTATGCTGTGTTTAAATAATTGGATAGTTCCAGTCTGTGCAAACTTCATGTGAATTGTTCACTATAAAGAAGGTTGTATAAGGATGTGTTCACTTTCTTTCTTCCGTGGCAAGCTCAATCACTTTCTCGTGCCCTCCCTGACATCAAAGGGTGGTGTCAAGGGTATGTAAGTACAGATTTCTATAACTGGACCCAAAACAGTGGTTGCTTAGAAAACGGTCCTTTTTGTTGTAGTTTGTCATTGAGTTATAAAGTATTAAAAGCATTTTTAGTGACGATTGGGATAAATTATGCCTATTCTCTCCGCCTGGCTGCAAAGCTATAGCCAGCCAATGATCTAGCTCCATGGCACTCCAAAATCTCCTGGCTTTCTCATAGAGGAAAATGGGAAAATGTTTATGGAAGGAAACTGTATACATTCTTCTACTATCCTTCATAAATGATGTATTCAGCCATATGCCACCAAGCGCATACCACTCTTATGTCTATTCATCCTATTGCTCTTAACCACTGCTAGATCAGTTTGATAGTATACTGTTGAATAAATTAGAACAAGGGCTGAGATCAACTTAAGCTTTTGCTTACTTTTGGTGTCATTCCATACCACAAACCCATTTTAAAATTCCGTTCAATATCAGTGAACTGAGGGGACTATTACTCACAAATATAAGTCTGAAGTCTAAGATTTATGTAAATGTTTTCAAAATTCTTCAGAATCTGACAGCAGTGTGTGATCAGTGTAAGAGATAGACTAGCTCAATGTGATTTGTTTTTTGTGGGGTTGAAAGAGATAATTCTAACATAAAAGTCTACTTCACTTAAATCACATTTTACATATTTTCCAATGCTTACAAATATTACTGTTTGAGTGGTATGGGTGTTGTGATAATTTATTTGTTTGTTTTTTTGTGTGAAATTGAATCTTTGTCTTAACAAAATAAAAGATGTCAGTTTTGCATAAAATAGTACTGTATACATGTTACTGTGTATCCCATTGTGAGCTCTAACTATATGTTGACTCACCATTCAGCAACTGATTCAAAGGTCTTGCTCAAGTTGAGCCGAGCCTAACCAGCTCAACTTGATTAACTACAGAAAAATATATCTCTTTCCACGTGTACATCCATCTATCTTTCCTTAGGCGGAAAAAGTCCTCGGAAGAATTTGATTGCTGTTTTCTAGTGACATCTGCTGGATAATCCAACATTGTTCATGTTCTTTCTTGATTATTTAAATTAAAAAAAAAACATCTTCTCATAAGTAATATCATTTTGTTTCCTATTTTCTGGGCCTTATGGAAAAGCATAATTATTGTGAAATTTTCAGTGAAATTTTCATAGTTTGGAAAAAGTTGGAAATAGTTTGGAAAAAGGGACACACACACACAACCTGACTTTAGCTGAAGTCTGTAACTTAGAACTGATTGCTCTGTACTAAATAGGGCCAAATATTTATTTGGTTTTGAAATAGTACCTAACCCAACTAAATAGTGAGTTCAGGTTGAAGTATTTGGATGTAATCCAATTTAGTTTTATTTTGCCCCATGGGATTAACTACCGTCTATAATTAAGTCCTCACACTCTAGGAAGCGAATGAGGTAAAAACCAGTTGCCTCTTAGAAAAGTTTTTTCAGTGTCTGTGAGTTTGAATGTATCATTTATATGGCATGAACATCACCAGGGATCAATCCCAAATGAACGTGGACATTTCTTTCCACTTACAGAAACCCTATGTCTGCAAAATACCCGGGTGCACAAAGCGCTACACAGATCCTAGTTCTCTCCGAAAACATGTAAAGACTGTGCACGGCCCTGAGGCCCACGTCACCAAGAAGCAGCGTGGAGATATCCACCCACGTCATCCCCCACCTCGAGACCAAGGCAGCCATTCTCAAAGCAGATCCCCCGGCCATCAGACTCAGGGTGCAATTGGGGAGCAAAAAGACCTCAGCAACACTACCTCAAAGCGTGAAGAATGCCTCCAGGTCAAAGCTGTCAAGTCAGAGAAGCCAATGGTATGCAACACTTTAAAAAAGATTCTTAATGTCCAAAGGTTGTTGAGGACTGCAAAATGTATTGCAACTACACCTTCAGGTTGTTTTCCTTCAGCATGAAGTCTTACAGTATGTGGTAAAAATTACATCTAACTGGCCTAGTATTCCATAAGGTTGATCGTAATCAGCCAAAACAGGAAACTGAACTGGATGGTTGGTTCAGACATATTTGTTGACCTGGGTTGCCATTGTAGTTACTACAAAATACTGATTGAAATGTTACCTTAGAGAGGCAAGCTGAGAAAGGATGGGACACCACTGTGCTCTTGTGAAATTTCCATCAATTTCAGCAAGAATTGGACAGGAGAACTTTCCCTAGGATTTGTATTCTTAGTTGGTGGCAACTCAGTTTAATTTTCATTTATTCACATCAAAAATATTTGTAGAAAATTACTAATTAGGTTGCTAATAAGTAGACATATTAAATTGGATTTATATGAGTGTTGATTTACCATTCAACAGTTGTTTCAGTAAGGACCTCATCACCGGGATTCACCCCACATTGCTTGCCTTGCTCTTCACCCCATCCCACTGGGGGAAATGTTGCCACCCGGCTTCCCCCTGTTGTTTCCTATGCAGCACAAGAAGTCACCCATGTTGCTGAAGCAGCCTCTTACCATGTTTGGACTTCTGTTGAGGCACAAAGTCCCACCAGAAGTAGATAAACGTCATGTGATGGAAGTCAGGGGGCTCCATGCCTCAACTGAAATCCAAGTGTTGTAGGATGGACAATATTGCCTGTCTGATGAGGTTGCAGATGAACTCTAGTTTAGGCTAGCAGAGGGATTTAGATCTTCAATTTAAATCTTACTGTTAATTCCACCTGAAAAGACCCATTGCACCAGGTGAATTTACATGAGTCAACTTACTTATTGAGCCAGCAAATGTGCTTTTATAGAGACTTGGCCTTAGTTAAATGTTTTTATATTAGTGATGGCATTTATAAAAGTTTTGCTTAAATAGTCTAAATTACAAAAAAAAAACTGGGCAATTTAAATGTCATAAATGTCAACTAAAAAGGGAGGACATAATGAAGATCACTTATATGTCCCAGATTTCACTGAAGTGAATGAGCCTGTGTGTAACTTTAACTTCAGAATGGATGTGGGAGCTGACTGAGTGCTTCTCCAACAGAAAAGATTCCTACAAATGGGCGACTAGCAAGAATGAGACTTCTCCTTATTTATGCTTTACTATGTAAAATAAAATCTTTTTGAGGCATACACATTCGGTTCTGTGATGAGCTTTCCACCTGCCATCTGAAGTTACACAATTCAGAGCATAGGAAAGATATACTTGTTGGATCAAAAGTGCCAGAATCACCAAAGGCTAGGGGATTTGGGGAACCAGAGACCCCAAAAGTAACTTTTCCAGGTTCTGGTACAGACCTGTTAACATGTTTAGCACTTCAGAAATAATTAGTTCATAGACTGCGATTTGAAGTTGCAGATTGTGGACAATATGTGCAATATAACTGATTGTAAAATTCACTTTATTTATTTATATAGAATCACAAAGCCCATGGTGCTGTATCAAAAGGAAAAGGAAATGGTTCCCTCCTCTCCCATATTAATAAACACCATACTTGCATCTGAAATGCAATGTTTAAGAATGTTTAGGTTTTATGTTTCAGATTTAATGGTAAATATTTCCTACAAAAAATAAGATTTCAGCAGTGTAGGTGATTGGAGTGACTTTTAAAAAAAATGTAAAATATTAAAATCATACATAACATTAAACAGTGCACAATCTGAAGGACATACTCAAATTGCTCATTCATTTAACAGCGTGTTTCTCTTCGTGTTGTATGATTTACCATGTAATTTTTGTAATGTACTAATTCATTGTTTCTTCTATCTAATGACTTGTTATAACTTCCTAAGGACAGTGGGTAATAAGGTGAGATGATTTTCACTTCTCCACCGTTCCTTCATTGCCACTTTAAAAAATCATTTCATTGAATGCATTCATGGCGCTCATAAAATGGGCATTTTATAATAAAATGGCATGAAGTCCATCCCAATCAGCGACAATGTTACATGACATTTACATACACATCCATGATCATTCTCTATTTTTTGAATGCCGTGAGCAATTTCCCAACTGAAAGAACAACTGGCTCTTCCGTTTTGGTGGCTTTTTGGTCAGCTTGCATGATACAATAGCTGTTCTAACTGATTCACGGGGATCCAACTGGTTCAAATATTTTATTTTATTTTATTTGAAATGTTATATCTTACCTAGTATCTTGAAGATTTCTATGCAAACTATGAGTAACATGGGCAATAATGGAAAAAGCCTGGAAATATATTAAATTGTGTCTCAGTTAAAATCAGAAAATCTTACGATTAGATATGTTTATTTTGCTGTTCTGAATATAATAATAATAATAATAATAATTATTATTATTATAATAATAATAATTATTATTATTTATACCCCACATTTTTTCTCCACAAGGAGACTCAAAATGGCTTACATTAAAAGAATTTCAATACAGTTAAAATCTACACATATACAATCATTAAAACAGAAGAATTTAGATTGTTCCACTTGTCCTGAAAACATTTGGGGCCCATCCAGACAGTACCTTTATCTCAGAAGCTCCCAGTTCAAACTAGAGGGTGGCCAAACAACGTTCCCTGAAAATACGGGATGATGATAGCATGATATTGACGATAGCATGATATTAATAATAATACAATCTCTTAACTTCTAGCTTGTTCTTTTGAGTGAGCACTTTAGAAGACAATATTGACACAAGAATGGGCTTCTTCTGAATATTTTTATGTTTTATGTTGATAGTACATGGCTACCATTCAAATGTAAATGACTATGGATGCCATGATCATAAGAACTACTTTTGGCCTAGTCAGGATTTTGAAGAGTTTTCCTATCAAGAGTATTCATTTGGGCCATATCATTTTGAGGCTTCTTTATTTTCAGTAGTTGTTCCACACGTGTCAATAAGTGTATGTGGGAAAGGAATTATTACTTCAGGAATGCCAATATATCTCCTCCTTTGGAGTGTTGAACCAATCACACATGCATTCTCTTTCAGAGAAAGCTTTGATTCCAGCAGCTTAAAGTGAATTGGGTGAGATAAGACAGACCACTTTGCTCCTACCCTGTATAATTGTATAACCTTTCCTTAGCATTCTTTATTGGCCTC
Organism: Anolis sagrei; assembly: GCF_037176765.1. Lineage (NCBI taxonomy): Eukaryota > Metazoa > Chordata > Lepidosauria > Squamata > Anolidae > Anolis > Anolis sagrei. The sequence goes on from NC_090026.1 coordinate 67,462,882, forward strand.
TTTCAGAGATAATATGCTAGGCTAGATGAACCAGGAATTTGATTTTGTCAGTGCTCTAATAATGACATGTTCTTATTTCTCAGCCCTGTTGCAAGGTATCGTCTTTGTTTGTTTGTTCACATTGTTTCCTGCCTTTCTGTTAACCCAATGCTTCCAAGGGATACTCTAATCTAATTGTACTTTCTGTCTCTCCTCCCCCCGGCAAACAGGCATCTCAGCCAAGCCCTGGTGGTCAGTCTACATGCAGCAGCGAACAGTCCCCCATCAGCAACTATTCCAACCATGGGATCGAGCTTAATCTGACCAGTAGAGGTAGTGTAGGAGACCTCAGTGTCATAGATGAAACCCCTATCATGGACTCTACCATTTCAACAGCAACCACAGCACTTGGCTTACAGGCCAGGAGGAATATGACAGAGACCAAATGGATGGAGCAAGTCAAGCTAGAAAGGCTGAAACAAATCAATGGTGCGCTTCCAAGACTGAACCTCATGCCACCTTCCAAAGGCCCAACCTTGCCACCTCTCATCGGAAATGGTGAGATGTTTAATATAATCTGTTTCTGTGTTCGTATGTGGTTTTCAGAGGAGAAATTGATAATATTTATTATTATTTATTTAAAACTTTTATATCCCGATCTTCTCTACCTCCGTAGAGGGACTCAGAGCGGCTGACAGCAAGGATTCAATGCTAACAGTAAAAATCTAAAACATCATATATTGACAGTAAATAAACAAATACATATAAGAAAAATTACATAAAAGCCATTCGGCAAGATAAAAAACATGTCCAACTCAGTCTGTATATTCAGTCCATATATTGTGGTCACTTACTTTAGTCAATTACTGGTCTCAACCATAATTCTGCAAAGTACTTTGTTCCACAGCCAGGTTTTCACTAGCTTTCTAAAGGTCAGGAGGGAGGGAGCAGATCTAATTTCATTCGGGAGGGAATTCCATAGCCGGGGGGCCACCACAGAAAAGGCCCTGTCTCTCGTTCCCACCAGACGCAACTGTGAAGGTGGCAGGATCGAGAGCAGGGCCTCTCCAGACGATCTTAACTCTCTTGATAGTTCATAGGGGAGAATACAATAATAGTGAAAAATGGATCTGGTCTGTGGGCTGCTTCCAAGCTATGAAACTTTTTCCTAGGGAAGCTGGAATAAAGTTTTATTCAGTAAACATAACAAAAGCATCTTTCAAATGCCATGACCACCAGGAGAATGGGCCTCTTTCTCCCCATGCAGTAGATAGAAGTTGGGGAGAGGGGAATTAAGGTTGTAGCAATAGTGTTTCAAATGTGATTAAGTAGCTGTCATTAATATAAAAGTGTTTTGGATAAGTAAATCTACATAACTTTTGTATCCACAATCACTACCTAGGCCAGATCCACACTAGCTAGATAATTCTACATTACCTTGATCCAGGCCATTGCCTTTATCCACACGATGCCACTCTTACTTTTGTAGTGAACATATCTGGGGCTTAAACATGGTTTTTAAAAACACTAACTTTGGGAATCTGGTGTTTAGCTCCTTGAAAGTGCCACACAGGATGCCAGGAGGGAAAAGGGCCTTCCACATACCAAGGGAAACAAAGAGGTGTATGTGAGAAGCTGCTATCAGCATCCAATGAGAATGCAGGCTGACAGTAAACAATAAAACACCTTGGATGATAGATCTGTCCATGCATTCTGGGAATAAAAAGTAAATAAGCAGCAGTTATGTGGCCAAAAATAATCACATGTAGTGATCGTGTGGAAGTGGTGGGACACTCTCTCTTATCTCAAAGGGAGTTGTGGGAAGTGTGTAGAATACTATGGCTAACAATACACGTTCAGCATGGATTACAGTTGTGATATTAAAAGTAGTCATGTAGTGCAGAACAACACACAATGTAATTGGTTTATTTGTACATTAGCCCTTAGACAAGATTGTGACTATACTTAATTAAACAGGTGATAAAAAAACCCCGGCTATTATTATTAACTTTATTTATGTCATTTTTCACTTTTCCCCTAAGACAGGAGTCAAGGGAGCTAGATAACAGTTAAAAACCAAAAAACTCAGTCTTAAAACCAATCATAACTGTTGATCATATTAAAAACATACAACCTGAAAACATTTAAAAAGTTAAACAATTGTTCTCCATGCTGTCCATCGGTTAGCAAGTAGAAATTTTTATGTTCTGACAGACTTTGAGGATTGGAAGGATTTTTCATAGGGTACTGCTTTGCTGGCCTTTGTTTTTTAATGGATTTGTTTTAAATAGTTTCAGTTATGTAGTAGGTTCAATTTAGGGTTTGTTTGTTTTTTTTTAATTGCAAGCTGTCTTGAGTTCCAGTTCCAAGGAAAATGTGGAATATAAATTATCGTATGATTAAAGCTAACCTAGTTAGGATTTCTACTTAATCAGTTTAAGATTCTTCAATTTGGTTACTGCTTTTAGTCTTTGCCCACAGCAGGGTTTTGCAATGGTGAAACAGTAAGAAGGGAAGATGGGGCAAGTTTCTGGAGTTTGTTCCAAAATATGTAGGTGTGCATGTGAAACATCAATGGAGTTAGGAAGCAAAGCACACTAAAAACACATTGAGGCCTAGAGGACTCATCAGTATTTTGTAATAGGAGGATTTTGATTTCGGCCAAATATTTTTCCTTCTGGCATTGTTTCATAACTTATTCATCTGCAGTCATCCATGCAGAATGCCTGTGGTGTTCCTGGCTGAGGTTCATTGTAATAAAAGGAACTCCATAAAAGTAAATTAATAATTGTTACAACTGCTGATGCCAACACAACAGTTTTGACTGCCATGCAACATATTATTGTTATTTAAGATACTCTGAAAACTTTGCCAAATTGGACCTCTAGCAATTTTTATTTTTTATTATTTCAAAAGGTCTGATTTTATCTAAAGTTTTTGCTAAAACTCTGCATTAAAACAGACTGCATAATTTCATAGAATGAGCTAGTGGAATCTCACAAGAGATAACAGAATGAAGCCCAGTACACCATAATGCATCACAGAATGAAGCCTAGTACTTTAGGCTTCATTCTCATCGGAGCACGAAATATATCTTGAAACTGCAAATCGTGGCTCAGAGTTTAGGATGCTCCTCAATAGAAAGAAATATTTCTATGTAGAAAGTTAGATATTTGGCACAAGAGTTGTAGTCTATTTTTCGTTAACATGTTTTTTTTCTCTGTGAACTGATTTTTTAAATTTTGTGTACAGATCTTGTTTTGTTTTTATACAACAGTATTGTTATATTCAGTCATGTGACCATGATACCTGAATATGAGTTTGAAGTAAAACAGTGCAGACATAGATTTACACTACATTGTTGACTGGGCCAATACAGTAATAATGAAGTGAAGCAGACTTCATTCTGGGTTGCATTATGACTATTGTTTGAATCCTGAGCAGTATTCATGAATCTGTGTGTCTTCATTTAAAAACATTTAAACATTTAGCTCTATGTCCGCTCTGGCAGTATAAGAGTGATTTCTGAAAATGCCTGTAACATTTTCCATACAATTTTTATATTTCTCAGAATCAAATTTTAATTTAACCAAATTTATTTTTTCTTTTTTATTGGAATATTTTCACAGGTACTCAGTCAAACGGCAGCTGTAGCCTAGGAGGAAACATGGCTATTCTAACCCACAAAAACGAACTCACAAACACTGATATCACTGTGTTAAACATGCTGAACAGGAGGGACAGCAATACCAGCACAATCAGCTCAGCCTACATGAGCAGCCGTAGGTCCTCTGGAATTTCACCTTGCTTCTCTAGTCGGAGATCCAGCAATGCTTCCCAGGGCGAGGGAAGGCTCCATAATATCAGCGTGACTGATTCGTATGACCCCATTTCAACCGATGCCTCAAGGCGATCTAGCGAAGTCAGCCAGTGTGATGGCTTACCAGGTCTTCTCAGCCTTACTCCTGCCCAACAGTACAGGCTGAAAGCAAAATATGCAGCAGCTACTGGTGGACCTCCACCAACACCACTACCTAATATGGAGAGGATGAGCTTGAAAACGAGAATGGCACTGTTGGGTGACTGCCGCGAATCTGGAATGTCACCACTGCCCCCTGCTAATTCTCCTCGAAGATGTAGTGATGGTGGGACCAATGGTTACAGCAGGAGACACTTACTGCCTCATGATGTGTTGGGGAATGGTACAAGGAGAGCCAGTGATCCTGTGAGACTAGTCTCTGAGAATCTTTCTTTCCCCAGAGTGCAGCGTTTCAACAGCCTCAATAGCTTTAACCCTCCTGCTTTGGCTCCCTCTGTGGAAAAACGCAACTTCGTCCTTCAAAACTACACCCGCTCTGATGGTGGCTTGTTTCGCAACTTCTGTTCACCTTGTCCTCCAAGCATCTCTGAAAATGTGGCTATGGAGGCCGCTATCATGGAGGCAGATGGCAATTTGAATGATGAAGATCTTCTGCCGGATGATGTGGTTCAATATCTGAATTCTCAGAATCAAATGTACAACCAACTGCCAAATGGTGGATTAGATAACAACAAAGGACATCACAGTTCAGTAATAGGGAACAACAACAACTTTGGGCAAGCCCCTCCAGAAACCAGTAAAAATGATCTGCCAATTCAGTGGAATGAAGTAAGCTCAGGAAGTTCTGAATTGTCTCCTTCAAGAGTAAAATGTGGGCAACGATCTCTGATACAGCAAAATCAAACCCCTGGTTTCTATAATAATGTAGTTGTCCAGTCGCAGAATAATGGGCTGGAAACAAATACTGTGACCCAACAAAATGGCTACCAGCATCTTCTAGACAACAATGGCTCTTGTAGTTTACAACATAACATGGTCATGAATAATGGTGACACCAGTCATTCTTACCACTTTCAGTCTAGTAAGGTACAGCTATATAGTGAAAGTACTGGCAGACAACCAATGGACCATACCTCTGAAATGGTGGTTCAAGGGCAAAAGGTAAGAAACAATTTTATGTTAGCTAATGGGAACCAGCACAATTTTGGCTGCCCTGTGGTCTCAGATGAATCATCTGCCAATGTGATGAATAAGATGCAGAGAAGAAACATGGCCCTCCAGGAATACTTTCCTCATCAATCAGCAGATGATGTCAGTCACTACCATGAAGTAGACCATTCCAGTAAAGCAATGCTAGAGCAGATCACTGCTCCCTCACAACGCAACCTTCATCACGGGTCACAGAATTATATGCCACTGTCTGAAAATGTTGGGATCCAACCTTCAGGTTTGATGATGGGCAGAGGTTACCAGCCCTGTGCTGCGAGCTATTGTGGCAGATTGCAAAACACAATGAGGAATAATCCAGTGCAACAGGGACATTGTAGGGATGCCAGCCAGCCACACAAGGTCAATGGCATCAAAGTAGAGTCTCAAAGTCAGTCGCAACAATTCTGTTCTAATATACAGAATTACTCCGGTCAGTTGTATGACCAAACCACAGGGTTTATCCAGCAAGCTTTGAAAACAGGGGCTTTCCCCCTTTCAGAAGCCAACTGCTTGCTGCAGGGGACTAGTGATGCAAATTCATCAGAGCTTCTCTCTCCAGGGGCCAACCAAGTGACAAGCACTGTTGACAGCATTGATACCAACAGCCTTGAAGGCGTGCAGATCGATTTCGATGCTATCATAGATGATGGTGATCATGCCAGCTTAATTTCAGGAGCCCTAAGTCCCAGCATCACCCAGAATTTCTCCCACAATTCCTCCCGTCTCACCACTCCCCGAGCGTCTCTTACATTTCCAGCAATGCCCATAAGCACAACCAACATGGCTATTGGGGACATGAATTCTTTGTTAACCTCACTTGCTGAAGAAAGCAAGTTTCTTGCTGTTATGCAATAGCTATGAACAACTTAAAAGGTGAAAGATTTTTTAAAGTCATTTTTTTAGTTGTTTTAAGTACTTTAGCAGTCTCATCTCACTTAAATGGGATGTGTTTCAAGTATATTCCTTTTATGGAATAAGGACTAAAAAAAAACCCTAAAGTGTTCTAGGGAGAAACTGTCTTCCATTTCAGTTTTGAATCAGTATTGTTACACCTGCAATTCCCTTCTTTATTTTTTAATGTTTGTACAACTCCTCTATGTGTTTATTTTTTAATTGTAAACCAATGTAAAATTGTGATGTGCATGTGGGTTTATTTTTGAAGAAATTCTGATGAAATGTTACAACTTCCTGTTACTCAAAAGGAAATGGAAATTATGTTGTCAGAGCTCTTACACATTCAGTTTCTAACATGTATACACAGCATTACTAGATACCAAGCTGATATTTGGGGTTCCTTCCACTTAGCAAATCTCCTATGCAAATCCATCGGGAAGATTAGTTTAGTTTGAAACAAAGTGAACAATTGATGTTAAAAGGGGTGGGGAAGGTACGAATGCCTTGAGATGTCATTTCTCTTGCTCTCTACCATTTAATTTCATATTGTTTACCTTTAAAGATTTCTTCCCACATTGTCTTTCTACTGCAAAGGTTCAAATACTTGTTCAAGGGCACACAGTTGATGGAGAGTATTGTCCTGACTGGTTGGTTTTTTCATTCTCCTATATCAGTAGTACAAAAGTTGTGTCACCTCAAGCCTTATGTGCAACTCTTCATGGGTCCCATACCTCCCTCTGTGTAAGTTACCACAGGTTGGCAATATTTTTGCAGTAAGTTAATGTAAGTTTTTGTAAAAGGAATGATCTGTTATTCATGATTTACAAGTATGAGATTACCCATTAGTATCATGTTCTAATGCAGCAATTTCAAAGATTTGCATACCTTCAATATTCAAAAATGGTCCCAAATATCCCAATATATTACTTATTTTACCAACATTCTAACAACAAATAATTCTTAAATAATTTTTCAGTGTAAATTGTTGCTTCCCTGTAAGCCCCCTATCTATTCCACATCATCTAGCAGCATGATGAAAACAGGTTGTATCAGAATCCTCAAAGGAGAAGGACTTCTCAATTTAAAAATCTCAATGATTTGTGTGAATACTCACACACCACTTTGTGCACATCTGTGTGCAAACATGTTCACGGATAGCCCCACAGCCAGCACATACATCCCCCGGTGCTGACAAGGATGTGTATCCCTTCCCTGTATGAACTGAGAGTGTACCTGAAACCACATTGGGTTCATATTGTAGGGGAGGGTCAGGGATAATGTATAACCTCCTGTTAAGAAATCCTATTTTTCATTATGGTGTGCTCAATGTGGAACCAGAAAAACAACTATATTCCTCTGAAATACAGGTTGGAAACCACTACTCTAGATTGAAAAATAGACTACATTTCATAAAGAGCTAAATCTTAAAATTTCCTTGATGTCATTCTGTATGTCCAGCTCGATTTTATTTTCCAAAATACCATTATAATAATACATTCCACAGTTCTTGATTGTAAATGGGAAAGCACTTCAAACATTCTGTCAATATAAAGACACAACTCAGTTTTTTTAAAAGCATCCTAGTTGCAGACTTGTTCAGATTATTGTGTTTGACACATAGATTTATAGAGGCCATTCAAATCTTCATTTAATGACAAGCACAGATCCCAAAGGGTCCAATAAACATAGCTTTGAGCCATAATCTTATAGTCTTATAAAACAATCTCAGTGTGGTGAGAATGCAGTTGAATTTTCACTTTTGTGGAAACCAAAAGAGGCAAACTGAGATATTGCCCATCTCTGCTCCATAGCCTGAATCAAGGGCCTCTTCCTATTCACTCCCACTTTTTTTTATCAGCCTCAGCCAAACATCAGCATTCTTCAAACTTAAGAGCACAAAGGAATCGCTTCTAGGAATTTTCAAAACAAGGCAACAAAATGCACAACATAATGCTATATAACCCACCATTATGATGTTGGGGGCCTGAACTATTCACTATAAGGAGCACATATGAGAAGCACATATAAATGAGGCATGAGTGAAATAACCACCTCTTGCATTTTAATAGGGAAGTCAATAGCAATGCAGGCTATCAAAACAACACATGCAAAGGCACTATAAGAATTCCCATCCGACAAACAAAGCATGCAGAATATTAGAAATACACAGCACAAAGGTGAGCTGTAGAAATGTATCTTGTACTGAACGCTGTGATTTCTCTTTTTTAAGTGGCATTTCCTTGTAAATGGGGCATTTGACACAACATTTGGTAGACCAGAACCAGTTCCAACCCCAAGATAGTGTTTCTGTTGTTCTACATTAGTAGAATTTGCCCAAATATCACTTTTGCTCACACTTAAGAGACTTCATGTAAGGTTTACGATGTCTTTATGACAAACCTGTTTCCATTTTGGAGATACAGTATGCTCAGTTGGTTTGACATCTGGGGTCCAGTTTGTTTCTTTTCACATTCTATTTTTTTCCACTACTGTTTACATTCCTTTTCCAGTTCTATTGCACACCACAACAAAAACTTAACTACAATTGTTGCGCTTCAGTGTTTGTGTTTGATTATGGTTCTCTGCTTCTTATCTTAATGGCAACCACATGCTTCTTACAGATCTATGGTACAGATAAATTATAAATTCATGGGAGAAACAAAATGTTTTTTTTTTTCAGAGATTCCTTTGCAACTCAGATTTTTATAAAATGGACTTTATTCCCCCATTGGCCCCATCTCCATACCTTCTCGTGCTGGTGGACTTTATAAGAATTGACTATAACTAAACAGTTTCAGTAATATTACAACCATTGGCCACATTTCAGAAGATGTTCCTCAATTATATTTAAGCCCATCTGATAGTTTTCCTTCCAGATGATATACCTGAAATGATATTTTCATTTAATCATTTTTCCAATGGTCTCACAAATGTATTGTCGAAGGCTTTCATGGCTGGAATCACTGGGTTATTGTAGGTTTTTCGTGCTATATGGCCATGTTCTAGAAGCATTCTAGAATATGGCCATATTGCCCCGAAAAACCTACAACAGACTATATGGCCATGTTCTAGAAGCAGGAGAAAAATGCCTCTAGAACATGGCCATATGGCCCAGAAAAACTTACAACAACCCAGTGATTCCGGACATGAAAGCCTTCGACAATACATTCTAGAGAGAATGCTTTTAGAACATGGCCACATAGCCTGAAAAACCTACAACAACCTAGGGCTCACAAATGTTGCATTTAAATTGCAGCATTGTCTACTCAAACTGAGAACATTGAAAATATATTTATATAGTGATTCTCCATACGTGAGCTGTGGTGTCTGAAAATAACCCACCAAGTGAATATTCCTGATAATTCAGATAATATTGTTGGCAATCATTGACATAAAGATTATCCATGGAAAGGCAGGTCCCTCTTTGGCATGTTTTTTTAAAATGGGGATAAGGCTGTTTACATTAATAAACAGTATGTGTTACTCTTTTATATACTTGTGTTAATTGCTACTTCAAATTGAATATTATGTTTCACTCTTAGGTTCAATAGGTTGGATCCAGATTTAATCATACTTTGAGTACACTTACTGAGTACTTAAAGTTATTCTTGACAAACAAGAATTATTTCTGTGAATCTACTCTCAGATATGCCTAAGTTTGAATTCAGTCTGGAATGATTAATACTGTATTTCATTCTGAGTCAAAAGTAGTAGCTGACTCCAGTATATAAAACGTAACATTCTTTTCTAATTCTTACAGCCTCTACACCTCTGGAATCATGTCTTTTGTGTATATGTGTTTTAACTGAAGGTACTTAGATAAATGTATTGAGCTGCAAAAGCTGATACTTGACAAAATTGATCTCCACCCTGTCCCCATTATTCCACTGTAGCCTTCAGAACAAAGTGAGTCCCGCAATGTGTGTGAACTCATAGACAGCTATTAGTGAAACTGACATGAGAATACATCAGTAGAGGAATATAGCCTTATGTCTAAATCCAATTAAATATTGCATAGGAAAACCCCTCATTAGTACAATTGTGCTGGATTACACCATTGTGAAATATATTATGAACTGTTTGTACTTTCCAGAACCTCTTAGACTGCTGCTTTCATGACCAAGCGTGTATTAGATACCACTCTTGCACTAACACTGATCATGCATAATAATTATGTATAATAATTTAGCAACATCATTGGATGCAGATCTTCAGTTCAAAGGTTTTTTGTCCATAGTGGAGATGTCCCACTAAATTTGTGCACATACTATCAGCACATGCTAGTGAAGGTCAGTTATATTTAGTTTATGAACCTCTACTGTGGAGGAAAGATTCATTATGGTACTTTAAAGATGTAAGCATCAAGGGGGTGACTTTCTAAATTGTTAGAAGTCCAACTATACAGTTGCCACATTGTGGGCCCTCATGCCTCAAGATCTGGAGTAAATGAAATTACAGGAAGCCTCCTTGCATACTTGACCTTGCACATTTAATTGCTAGTTTAACTGAATTTCCCCAGGGTTCATTTGGGAAGTGCTGTAGAGAGGTAGGTATGAATGCACCTGGGGTGCTGTTAACCCTCGATTCACTTCCCACCTAATCAGTCCAAGAGAAGATGTTGACTCCTCTTGGAGACTTGTTGGACACTAAATCTGAGAATCTCCCAGATACTCACTCCATGAGAGCCTACCACTGAGGGTAACTCCCAAGCATTCTCAGACCAACCCTGTCCAGGAACTTTTTGAAGCACATGATCTAGTTAAGCTGTCCAAGGTCTTCATTTCCATTTACAACCCTTTCTTTTTGTTTTATATGCAATTTTACCTACTCTAAGAATTTCAGCTACAAAAAAATACATTTGATTGCACCACTCCAGGGCTGAGATGGACATGATATACCAAAATAATAATTGATACTTGCCATGTAGTTATTTGTGTCAATGTATTCATTGAAGCAGTGGGCTATCTCACCTATGTGACTTTGTTTTGGATTGTAGCAAAAGGGAACACAGCTATAAATTAGCCTCTTCCAATCTGGTGCCTTCCAGCTGGGTTGGACTATAGTACCATCAATCCCCAGCCATCACAGAAATGATGGTAGCTATAGCCCAGCACATGTAGGCAAAAAGCTCCAAGAAAGGCTACTGTAAATCTATGGTTTCGCTACCACTGTCACCCAATAGTTAACAGCTGCACAACAGAACAATTAGGGGATGTCATCCTATTGATTTTTAACAAAGACTGTTCCTAGGTGCATCCGTGAAATATTTCCTCTCCATTTTCCAGCAGTGTTACTCTGTGTCATCAGTTGCCTACAAAAGGTACAATTGAATGTAGAAAAGGAAAGCCATTGTTTGCAATTTTACGCATTCTTGCTAGGACAAGCCTGTCAGTTTGGGTTACATTTCAGTAAACGTGGCTAGGTTTGGGAAGTTAGAAGCATCCCAGAAAGAAATGGAATCCAGTACAATGGGTTTGACCATCAGTACTGCTGTTTGGATTGCTATTCTTGCTAAGGGTTGTCCTCATAATGGTACTAGGTATTAAAGGGTTACTTTCTGATCTTTAGGTGTATAGAATTTTTCATTCTTTCTCAGTAAGTTAAAGAGACTATTGGATGAGTCACAGTCCTACCATCTGTTTACTTTGACTTGTCAAATATAAAAAACAAAACAAAAAACAGTGTTTATTCCTGCAATGGATGTGCCTTATTTTGAAATGATCTGGTTAAAAGAGGGAGGAAACATGAAGAAACAGTGCCAAACTTTATAAGGCTATGCTTATATAATAGCACATACCACTGTTAATAAGACGGTCTGAATATTGTCTAGTGTATATTGGACATTTACATGTCATTGTACATGTAGGAACTGAATGTCCTCTTTGGGAAAGTTCACTGTTGTCAAGTTTGCAGACATGTAAGATAAAAACACATGTTCATTTTTTTCACCTCAGCTTTTTTTTAACTTTTATAAAAAGTGTAATCTCTTTTTTTAAAAAAATGTGTAAATACATTTACATTCAGTAGAACTAGTGTTCAGATGTAAGAGACCATTGTGGTCTTCATTTGATCAACCTGCATTTATGATCTGATGTTCTTTGAGCCTTAGATCACCCTTAAGGGTCTGTAGCACTGTGTACATATCAACTGTACTTAGGCTTTCAGAACCACTTTTGTAATGAGAAAATGTTTCTTACAATGTCAATAAAAACATCATTTGTACTTATGTTCTCTGATTATATTTCTTTTATGAACCAATTATACATTTCATTTGTCAAATTTGTGAAGTCTCTAGACCTCGTTAGTGGAAATTTGAAATATCTTCAACAACCAAACACATCCATTTGCTTCCTCATTCTGAAATGCTTTGTTAACAGTACTGAAAGGTACTGTTGAAAAAAGTTGCAAGGAAAAGACTTTACTTGGAACAAATTATTACCTTAAACATAGCCTCTCCTCCAAAGCCTCTTTTCTATTGCAATTTTATAACAGGGCATTTCAAGGTATCTTGAGGAAAGAGTCTTCTCCATAGCAGTAATATTCAATTACACTCGTTATTCTTCTAGTAGTCTAATTCTACATCCCCCCCCCCCCAACACTATGAGGAGCGGCTTAAGGAGCTGGGCATGTTTAGCCTGAAGAAGAGAAGGCTGAGAGGAGATATAATAGCCATGTATAAATATGTGAGAGGAAGCCACAGGGAGGAGGGAGCAAGTTTGTTTTCTGCTTCCCTGGAGACTAGGACGCGAAACAATGGCTTCAAACTACAAGAGAGGAGATTCCATCTGAACATGAGGAAGAACTTCCTGACTGTGAGAGCCGTTCAGCAGTGGAACTCTGCCCCAGAGTGTGGTGGAGGCTCCTTCTTTGGAAGCTTTTAAACAGAGGCTGGATGGCCATCTGTCAGGGGTGATTTGAATGCAATATTCCTGCTTCTTGGCAGGGGTTGGACTGGATGGCCCATGAGGTCTCTTCCAACTCTGATTCTATGATTCTACTGATAATCTGCCCTGGCTATTAGCAGGGTTCAACAGATGTTCTGTGCAGAGGTAATTGGGGAAAGTTCTGTGAAGCGTCATTGGATGGGGAGGGCGTGGAATAATAATAATAATAATCACCGTCATCATCATCTTTATTTATACCCCACTACCATCTCCCCAGGGGACTCAGTGTGGCTTACATGAGACTGAGCCCAGAATACAACAATACAACCAATAACAACAACAATACAAGCAATTAAAATCAAACAAGAGAGTAATATAAGCATTAACAATAGGACAACACACTTTAAAATCTATGGGTAGGCCAAATGTAATTAAAATTTAAAAATAATGCTGGACATGGGTGAAAAAGTGATGGGGCATTTGTGGAAACATACAAGCAGACCTAAAACAATATAAAGTGCTTTGGAGGACAAAGTGCTATGGGATTATTATTCTGGGAAGGCACACTGGAACAACCACGTCTTCAAGCTCCTGTCATTTGAGGTATTAACTAGGCTTGGGTAACCACGGAAAAATTTGGTTCTAAACTCGTTTTGTTTTTAGGGGGCCCTTACGTTTCGTTTTTTTTAATAATTCCGAAATTTTCCTCTTAAAAATTTCAAAATTTCTGAAATTTCGTAAAATTACAAATCGATTCGTTAATGGCGGACGCGATTGCGCAATATGCTAAAAAAAAAAACCTCCAAATGGGACAGGGGGAACTCCTGAAGCTTCCCTCTCCCTCTGTTGTTGACTGTTGGTGTGATAAAACAAACAACAACTATAAAACTTGCACCAGACATGCGAAAATAATTACGAAATAATTACGAAACAATTACGAAATAAATTGAAAAAATTGTTTCAAATCTAATTTACTCCTCACACTATTACTGCATGGCTCAATATTGGATTGTAAGCTAATTTAAATACGAATTAATAACGAATTACAAAATTAACGAACGAAACCGCCCAAGCCTAGTATTAACTATTCCTCCCCACATGAGGTGTCATCTGCAAATTTGATAAGCATGCCTTCTGTTATGTACTCCCAAGTCATTGATAAAATGGAATAGCACTGGGCTAAGGAAAGAACCTTGTGAGACCCCACTTGGTTACTTCATTTCAGGATGAGGAATCATCATTGGTGAGCACTCTGGGTTCGTCCATTTCACCAATTCTCAATCCACCTAACAGTAACATATCATGAACTTCTTTGTGAGAATGTCATGGGGAACCTTGTTAAAGGACTTACTGAAATAGAAACAATAGTGTCACAATTGTGACAAAGTAGCAACTGTGAACGCAAATTAATTACTTAACTGTATGTCAAATAACTTTCCATATATTTAGTTATGTAGCAGAGGCTCTAAGAAAGCCTCAGTGAACTGCAAATATGTGGAAATGGACACCAGTAAGAGTATCCCCCCCTCTCTCTTATCTCTCTATCTCTCTATCTCTCTATCTCTCTATCTCTCTATCTCTCTATCTCTCTCTCTATCTATCTATCTATCTATCTATCTATCTATCTATCTATATTGGCACTTCCTAACTGATGTCCCAATGTACAATGGGACCGGTGCACACCAATCACTCTTCTGGCTCCCTTGTGTAGTAATGTTAAAGCAATCCTTTATTGTCTTATAGAACTGCCCATTTCTAATTCCTGCCGTCTAGATTCATTTAGAAAAGTGTTAAGTTCCCAACAAGATTCTGGACCAGGTTTAATGTGCGGTGGTAGTAGATTAGAATTCAAAGATGTATCTGTGTTAATCTGGAATATCAGAAGATAAATGGACATAAAATAGACATTAGGACTGGGAATGCACAAAGTCAGTTGCAAAATACCCTGGTCTCTCTGTGCATTCCATCTCTGAACCCAGAACTTTGTACATAAAAACTGGAAAGGGAAACAATGGAATTGGAATATATCCACAAATCCCAGTCCATCAGCAGTAGCTAAACAGAGACAATGCTTTCCTGGCATTCCACACATAACACTAGTTAGCACCCCATGCTCATGAGGCCAGCTGATAACATCTCATTTCTGGCTCCCAGCCAACATCCCACTACATTCCAATAATTCCCTCCACCATTCATCTGGTTATCTACTTATCTTGGCTTTGGGCAATATTCTCCTGACTATCTTTGTCCCCCAATAACCATTATTTAAACTGGACTTACTGCTTCATCATCATGACCATAGGTTTTGCATCCAAACACATTTTGCATAGAAGGGTCTGTTCCTAGGTATCTGAGGAAGTAGACTAATGTGACCAACTTTGTTCTCTCACTTGGTGCACATCTATGTTGTTTTTACTTTGTATGTGTGCCGTCACACCTAAACGCCTTAAAGATGGAATTATGATGTGCTGCCTTTTGTTTGAGCGGACTGCTGGAATCTTTCTTTAAAGGGCTTAAACTTTCTAAGTAACCAAGTCCACTTTGAGTATTGAAGAACAAACAGAATATTTATTAACAAAGTCCTTGTAGACTTGGCTCAGCTTAACGAAGTTACAGACAATCAATAGATGAAACCATATAGCTATTCTTTTCTTTCTTATCCAGTCACTGAGTTGCCTTTCTTCAAATGGTAGAAAATCCTGAGATTTTTACCCTAACCCTGAACCACTATCTATAGAAGGCGTAGACCTTCCCTATTCCAACCCAGGGTTAGTTTAAAGATGAGGCAAATGGAGCTCAATAACTATCTTAAATTTTATCTATAACTAACTCAATTCTATCTCAAAATTCTATGAACTTAGTTGCTTTTCTGTAGCTCAATAAACTATAGCTCAATAGCTCCCTAAGCCTTTCTATCTATCTATAAGCTCAATTTACTTATATTTAGTTTATATATAGTTCTTTCTATCTACAGCCTAATTGACCTTTCTATCCTAAATTATTTAACCTTTTATCTACAGCCCAATTTATTCAGTTTAGTTTAGTACTTGCGATGGTTTTCTCTAGGGTTTCCTTGATAGCTTCCAGCACATCAGGACTTTCTTTCCAAACTGAAGGCAGGGAGGACTCCAAAATGGAGGTCTGGCCTGGTAAAAGGGGTGGGCTCAAAAGTTACTCTCTGGGCCAACAATTGTAAAGCAGGCCTGCAGACTGGCTTGCAGACTTGCTACTATTAACCTTTGGGGCTCTTGCAAACTGCAGCAGCCCTGGGACAAAATGCAAAAGAAAGCAGCCTTAAGCAGCTGAAAGGTAGGGCAAACCAGGCTCTTGGGAGACAGAACATAGAATCATATTCTGGGTTCTAGGGCTGCGTGGAAGGGCCTTGGGTTCACATTGCCATATATCCTAGGGCCCTTTCACACAGCCCTAGATCCCAGAATATCAAGGCAGATAATCCACAATATCTGCTTTGAACTGGGATATCTGAGCCCACACTCCCATATTACCAGGTCCAAAGCAGATAGTCTGGGATTTTATACAGCTGTGTGGAAGGGGCCTCAGATATTCCAGTTCAAGCCAGGTATTGTGGGATTTTCTGCCTTGATCTGGGTTCTATGGCTGCATGGATGGGCCTTGGGTCCACATTGCCATATATCCTAGGGCCCTTCCACACAGCCCTAGATTCCAGAATAACATGGCAGGAAATCCCACAATATCTGCTTTGAACTTGGTTATCTGAGTTCACAATCAGATAATGTGCCTTAATATTCTAGGATATAGGGCTGTGTGGAAGGGCCCTCAGTTCAAAGCAGATAAATCCCATGATGTTTGCTTTGAACTGGGATATATGGCCGTGTGAACTCGGATAATCCAATTCAAAGCAGGTATTGTGGGATTTTCTGCCTTAGAATCATAGAATCAAAGAGTTGGAAGAGACCTCATGGACCATCCAGTCCAACCCCCTGCCAAGAAGCAGGAATATTGCATTCAAATCACCCCTGAGAGATGACCATCCAGTATGTTCTGTGATTTTTACCTGGGAACCATTCTGAGTTCCCTCGGGGAGATAGAGCGGTATATAACTAAAATATTATTATTATTATTATTATTATTATTATTATTATCTATGCTCACCACTGAGGTCAGTTTGGAACCAGTTTGGGAAGAATTGGTTTCATTGTGCGGATAATTAAAATGACACGTTTGGAACAGATCTGAGACAAGGAAGATGATTTCACTAACCATGAAATACGGTCTCAAACCTATTCCAGAAGCCTCGGTATCTTTTCTATTTCCCAGACCAGCACTCCAGAGGCATAAGAGGTGAAAAAAAGTAAAAGAAAGTGACAGCAGTAGAGGTAATCAATTACCTGTTTCAAGCATTACTTGTGGCCCAGCTCTTCCCTTGGGATATTTTTTGGCAGCTTCCTGCCGAAAAACCAAAGAAGAAATCACCAAAGAAGAATTCAAACAAATAGCCAGCATGTGTAGGGAGAAAGTTGGAAAAGTCAAAGCACAGAACAATCTCTTAGTAGAGAGAGTAAAAACAATTAAAAAGCCTTTTTGGTTATATCTGTAGCACAAGCAAGGACATGGAATCACTGGGTTGTTGTAGGTTTTTTCGGGCTATATGGCCATGGTTTAGAGGCATTCTCTCCTGCCGTTTCACCTGCATCTATGGCAAGCATCCTCATTGAGGATGGTTGCCATAGATGCAGGCCTAACATCAGGAGAGAATGCCTCTAGACCATGGCCATATAGCCCGAAAAAACCTACAACCCAAGGACATGGAATTGGTAGGGCCTCTGCATACAGCTGATGGTGAAATGATAATGGGATAGAGAACAGGCAGAACTGCTCAATGCTTTCTTTGCTTCTGTCTTCTCCCAAAAGGTAAACAGTGCTTAACTTGAAAGAAAATGGAGCATATAATGCAGTAGGGGAAATGCCGGCACAGATCAAGTAAAGAGGCAATATATTAGAAGTTCTCAAACTTTTAAAGCAGAGGGTCAGTTCACAGTCCTTCAGACTGTTGGGTTTGGACTATAGTTTGAAAAAAAATGAACGAATTCTTACGCACACTGCACATACCTTAATTTTAGTGCAAAAACAAAACAAAACAAAGAAGAACAATTTTAACCTACATAAATTACCAATATTTCAGTGGAAAGCATGGGCCTTCATTTGACTGATGAGACCCTATGTCAAAAATTTAGGGCGAGAACCAGGTAAATGACCTTAGAGGTCCATAGCCAGCCTGTGGGCCTTTGTTTGGGGACCCCTGCAGTACAGGAATATCTGGCTAATTTAAATGAATCCAATTCTCCAGGATCAGATGAATTGCAATTATTTATTTATCGTGTCAGACAACCAGACAATTGTATTACATTTATAACAGAACGAAACAAACAAACAAACAAACAAAACACAAAGTTTGCAAGCTTGGTAGTTGATTAAACATCCTTTGACCAATGTCTGGCCACTTGGAGTGCCTCTGGTGTTGCATGTAGCAGGGCTCAGGTTGCATTGCAGCAGGTGGTCAGTGGTTTGCTCTTCTCCGCACTCACATGACGTGGATTCCACTTTGTAGCCCCTTTTCTTAAGATTGGCTCTGCATCTTGTGGTGCCAGAGCGCAGTCTGTTCAGCGCCTTCCAAGTCGCCCAGTCTTCTGTGTGTCCAGGGGGGAGTCTCTCATTTGGTATGAGGTTCTGGGTTTGAGCCTGCCAGTTTTGGACTCTCACTTTCTGAGGTGTTCCAGCAAGTGTCTCTGTAGATCTTAGAAAACTATTTCTTGATTTAAGTTGTTGGCGTGCTGGCTGATACCCAAACGGGGTGGGCCGGAGATGTCACTGCCTTGATCCTTCACTATTGGTTTCTATTTCCCAGCAGATGTCAGGTGGTGAAATACCAGCTAAACAGTGTGATTTCTCCAGTGGTGTAGGACACAGAACCCTGTGATAATGTGGCATGTCTCATTAAGAGCCACATCCACTGTTTTAGCATGGTGAGATGTGTTCTACACTGGGCGTGCATACTCAGCAGCAGAGTAGCATAGCGCAAGGGCAGATGTCTTTACTGTATCTGGTTGTGATCCCCAGGTTGTGCAGGTCAGCTTTCGTATGATATTGTTTCTAGCTCCCAATTTTTGCTTGATATTCAGGCAAAGCTTCCACCTAAGCATGAGTAAGAACCTCTTGTTGGTAAGAGTTGTTTGACAGTGGTGGACTTCCGAGATTTTTAAGGAGAGGCTGGGTGGCCATCTGTTTAGGGTGCTTTGATTGGGTGTTCATGCATGGCAAGGGGGTTGGACTGGATGGGCTTTGTGGTCTCATCCAACTAGGATTCTATTATTTTAATACGGAAACGGGATTCTTGACAAATTTTTAGAAAGGTGCAATGAAAATTTGTTTAGTAGTGCCATCTAATGGTCCTCAAAGAAAATGACATAGAATTTTGCTTCAATTGCTTGCAAACATCTATCCCATTGAATCATTTGTATTTCTCTTAGAAAGCAATCATCAAATGCTGGAGAGGCTTTATCTAACGTTTAGCCAACATTTACAATATAACATTTGCAATATAGCACAATTCTTACGGCTTAAGAAAATACATCTAACATAAATTATTCATAGAGACATTTCTCAGTTAACAAAGGCTTTGGGTAAGAAATTTCTTCTTACATAGCCTTTTGATGCTTGTTCAGACTCTTTACTCCCTGTCGTCTGTGTAGCTGGAAATACTTTTAGCAGACTTTTGGTGGCAGCATGTCTGCTTTGGAGCTGCAGAAGAATGAAATTCTATTCTATCTTATCCTTTTCAAGGAGGAATCCATCTACTTTGTTAATTGAGATATATCTGCATACATCATAGGACATAAAGCCAGCATGACCGAAACTGTTCACTTTCATCAGTTGCTTTAGTCCCCTTCTCTCCTTTCTCACACCTTGCACCTCCTTGCACTTTACTGGCTTTATAATGGTTTTTGTGACAATGATCTCAGGATTGAAAGCATTTCAGAGGTCCAATTTCTGACCTGGATGACAGTGGGCAGCTAATAGAGTACAGGACCAGTGCTTTTCCCTCTCCCTAGATTTAAGAACCAAATGATATGCAGGTTGAGTATCCATTATCCAAAATGCTTGGGATCAGGGGTGCTTTGGATTTCACTTTGGGGTGTGTGTGAAGATTTAGGAATACCTGTATTGTATGTGCATACTTAACGCAACGTCTTGGAGATTCATTTATGTTTCAGGTATACCTTATACACATCACCCGAATGTCATTTTACAATATTTTAAAATATTTTAAACACATGAAACAAAGTTTGTGTACATTGAACCAATGGAAAACAAAAGTACACAGCCTCAACCACCCGTGGGGACAAACCTTGGGGTATTTCAGATTTTGAAATTCCAGGTAAGGAATGTTGAAATTGTAATCTGCCTTGAAGTGTGGTGGAAACTCCTTTCTTATTTATTATTATTTATTTCAGATATTTGTACCCCCACCTTTCTCAACCCCCCGGGGGGGGGGGGGGGCAGGACTCAGGATGGCTTCCAGCCATCAACAATTTGATGTCTCCAATGTACATACGAGGGGTATTTTTAAAGACAGGTCCATCTTGTGGTAGACAGTAGTAGTTCACGCGCATACCGCAACGAGTGCGTGCATCGTGTACCGGCATGCCTCGGGAACAACTGTGCTCAGTTTCCGCTCTGTAGCTAACCTGTACGGTTCTGTTCTGTGCTTTAAAAATATTTAAGACTATCAACTCATCCACCGCATGTGATACGGTTTTTGTCAGCAAGGAACCTGAGCGGTCCTCATCATGGATGTTGTCACGACCATCTTTTGAATTGTCGTACCCACTTACGCACTTTGCTTTCACTCATAACAGTATGACCGTACACTTCACAAATCTGTTGATGAATTTCTGCAGCAGGCAGGTTCCTTGCTGACAAAAACCATATCACTGAGCGAACCTCACATACGGCGGGTGAGTTGATAGTCTTAAACATTTTTAAAGCACAGAACAGAACCATACAGGTTAGCTACAGAGCGGAAACTGAGCACAGTTGTTCCCGAGACATGCCGGTACATGACGCACGTGCTCGTTGCGGTATGCGTGCGAAGTACTAGTGTCTACAACAAAATGAACCTTACTTAAACAATACCCCTCATATAATAAAATACATAATAAAATCCAATCGTTATATACATTTAAAACATTAAATCACATTAATTAATTAAAATCTGTTTCTGTTTCAATAATAGCCTGGTGGCCTTATCTGAGCCGAATTCTGTAGTTAGAGACTCCATCAAGCATGTCAATAGTCCATTTCCATAGTGATTGTCATCATTGTCACTGTCATTGTCAGAAAGATTACCCGAAGGCCTGGTCCCACATCCATGTTTTTAACTTCTTTATAAAGGAAAGGAGGGACGTCGATAATCTAATTTCACCAGGGAGTGAATTCCACAGGTGGGGGACCACCATCAAGAAGGCCCTGTCCCTCATCCCCACCAAGCACTTTTGCAACAGAGAGCAGGGCCTCCCCAGAAGATCTTAAACTTAGAGGTGGGACGTGGAAGGATTGATGGGACTACACCTCCTCATAGCTACACTCCTGCCAACATAAGAACCACAATGGTGGATGCCTAGAACAAAATGTGCATGTGTTGCATATGCGCAAGTGGATGGATCAGTCCACCCTTCAGACAGAGTGAGGCTATTGCCTCATCCTGCTGACTTTATGCATTGAGAAATGGTAGCAAGTTGTTAGTTTTGTGGACTTAAAAAACAACACTGTAGCATTCTTAGTGCTTGAGATAGGAGATGCCTTCTTTTTTTTTGCTTCTTAAGGCGCCAGAGTAACTACTAACCTTGATTGCAATCTGTCTTGATTAGTAACAGGATGGTGATGGTGAGATGCCTTTTGCTGGTGAAACTCTGGCCTAAATGCAGGGTTATAAGGACAGTCGCTCAATCAGCATTCCTAGAAAAGGCTTATTGCAAGAGACAGACCACGTAACCAGCCAAAAGAGATAAGCTTCATCCATACCATGCAACTCAAAGTAGCTATAAACACCAAGAAGAGATCAAGAGGGATTTGACTTTTTAGAAAAGTAGTCTGTTTGTTTTCTGCAAATGTTCCTCATCCTTACTCATGCGTTTCGGACAAGAGTGCACATAAGGTCTCTCAAATGCCCTTCATGATAATCCTTGGCAGAGCACTGGCTGTTTTGCATGAATGCTGGGTTTTTTTCCCTTCGTTTAATTTTTCTCATTCTTGCCAGATAACAAACTGCTTCAGTGTCCTTGATGACTCTGCTAAACTATTGAACTTGCCCTCTGCCTGAATCAGAGAGGAATGCTGCTGTATTTCAACATATCTCACCATGCACAGTCACTGGAAATAAATAATTTCAGCAAGTTTGACAGACATTCCTGCTCTTGCTCCCCAAATGGATGCAACAGGCTCCCCGCGATGCCAAACTCCATTGTTCTCCATGTTACTGGCAGTATGTATGTACTCTAAGCTTGGGTAACCACGGAAAAAATTGGTTCTAAACTCGTTTTGTTTTTAGGGGGCCCTTGCGTTTCGTTTTTTTTAATAATTCTGAAATTTTCCTTTAAAAAATTTCGAAATTTACAAAATTTCGTAAAATTACGAATCGATTCGTTAATGGCGGACAAGATTGCGCAATATGCTAAAAAAAACCTCCAAATGGGACAGGAGGAACTTCTGAAGCTTCCCTCTCCCACTGTTGTTGACTGTTGGTGTGATAAAACAAACAACAACTATAAAGCTTGCACCAGACATGCGAAAATAATTATGAAATAATTACGAATTAATGACGAATTAATGACGAAATAAATTGAAAAAATTGTTTCGAATCTTAATTACTCCTCACACTATTCCAGCATGGCTCAATATTGGATCGTAAGCTAATTTAAATATGAATTAATAACGAATTACGAAATTAACAAACGAAATCGCCCAAGCCTAATGTACTCCATGACATGCAAATGTTTGGAGCTGGGAGCAGACCGGCCCACACTGGAGAACTGCACCTCAGTTCAAAAAATTCAAATTTTGTCCCCAAATAACCTCTGCAGCCAAGCAGAATTTTTGTCATGTTTTTGCCAATCCCCAGGCTATTTAAAACAAGGGTGGTCTGGAATAGATTCTGTTTCTTATACTGCCTCTATAATACTTTCAAAAATCTAACTGTGGGAGAATTTAACAAAATCCAGAAGGCAGAGATGTGGTTGTTATGTAGCTGATAACTCCTCATTAAGTGTGATCTTAGAAGTGAAGGAAATTGTGGATACTTGTTGGAGTGAGTAGCCAGTTCCAGCAACTCAGGGAACCAAGAGTATGTTTCTGTCAAGCTTGTTGAAACTCTTCATTCCTATCACAGGGACCTCTCCTGACATCAGAACAGAGGGCAGTAGCACAATCAGTCAATCGGCAAATAACCTTGTTGTGCGGGCACCTCTGTTGGAATGGGACACCTATGCAGCCAATTTTGCTGTCAGCAGTGGCACCTACAATACCCAGCAGCCTGTGTGACAGTAAGTTGTAGCAGGACCAAGTGTGTGTGTGTTGAAGAAAAACCTTATGATGGCAATTATTATGTGCAGCTGGTAATGTAGGTCAACCAGCAATATTGAACCATACCTGATAATGTATAACTGTATGGGTTTTTAGTATACAGTTCTGGAGAGTTTTTTCTCTCTGAGGAGATCTATGCTCAAAGGCTCTGCTCTGAGGAGCAGGTTGGAGGGAAGCCGTTATGCTGCTCTAAAGGAGTCTATGGTGGAACAGCTGTTTGTTCAAGGTTTATGTTTTGCTTTCTCATTTGACTTAAGATGAAGATGCCTTATATTGTGTTACTTACAAAGACTATGTAAGTTTCTTCCACTGTTTGTGTTTTGTATGCAACATTGCAAGTTTGTGTTTCATCTCTGCTATTAGGACTAAAGATTCTTCTCACTACCTCTGAGGATGCTTGCCATAGATGCAAGCGAAACTTTAGGAGAAAATGCCTCTAGAACATGGCCATATAGCCCGAAAAAACCTACAACAACCCATACATTTTTTTTTGTTCATTTCTACTCTTGTTTGTGTGTCTTGTGCATGGGACGTGGCTAAGATCCGCTTGCTGTGCAACAGCTTGGACAGTACTCCATGACTGGCCAGAAGTGGGAAGTGGTGACACAGGCCCCTCTCACATAGTTGAATAAAATCCCACATTTTCTGTTTTGAACTGGAATATATGGCAGTGTGGACTCAGATAACCTCAGTTCAATGTAGATATTGTGGGATTTTCTGTCTTGACATTCTAGGTTATATGGCTGTGTGGAAGGACTCGTAGAGGAGGTGAAATGCAAGCCACCTATATGTTTGAATTCTAAATAGAAATGAAATTAGTAAGAAAACCTTTGCTTTTCCATGATTCAGTTGTAGTCTTGACTATCTGGGAGCTGCTTTCAGATTCCTCTTAATTGCAGGAACACAGACCTCTCCCTGCCTTCTCCAGCCATGTAACAGCTTGTTCTACTTTCCACTGGATTTAAGAAGAACTTGGAAAAGTGGCAGGTCTTATCATTTTGGAATAATATTATTTTGATCAGTGCACCATGGTACAGAGTAGCTGTCAAATTTTGCAATCAGCTCCTGGCAGGGCTGTAGCCAGAAAACGTTTTTGGGGAGGGTTGAAAATTTTGGGGAGGGTTGAAAATTTCAGGGGGGGGGGTGTTGAAAATTGGGGGGGGGGGTGAAAATGGGGGGGGTTGAAATCTGCCTCCTAGCTCACGTTGAAGCCAAGAGCAGAGCAGGGGGCAGAGCAGCCTTCAATAGCCTGCAGCTCCACCCCTGTCAACCACCTCCACCAAGTCTGGCCTCCTTAATGAGAGCATTCAACACACACCCCCAACTTGGTTGCTTCGCTACATTGGCTATTACTGCAAGTAATGACAGTGTGAATAAATTGTCAACCTTTGCTTGAGATAATGCTTGCAGTTCTGGAGGGACTCTTAATTTTTTGCGTCTCATAGACTTAGCATGGGGATTTGGTTAACCAGTTAAAATTCATGAGTAAACCAGGGTTTTTTTAACCTGAAAAATTTCGGGGGGGGGGGGGTTAACCCCTAACCCTTCCCCCCGGCTACAGGCCTGGCTCCTGTACATTCTTCAGTGGTACTTCCATGTAGAGAAGTGGTTCTCAACCTGTGGGTCCCCAGATGTTTTGGCCTTCAACATTCAGAAATCCTAACCGCTGTTAAACTAGCTGGGATTTTTCGGAGTTGTAGGCCAAAACACCTTGGGACCCACAGGTTGAGAACCACTGATCTAGAGCACATTGCATGGGTCAAGATGTGATGTTAGCTGAAGTTAACTTGGCAAGTCACACCTAGCGCACTCAACAAAGTTCCTTGATATCTCCAGGACCCTGAGAAGCCTGAACTTTCAAGGAGAGCAGCACTTTTCAATTTCTTAAAGAAATCTCTTTAGGAGGTAGACGGAAAGGGAGGTGAGGGAGGAAGAGAGACTTAAAAGATAAAGACAAATGTCTCATTCTAGAATGTGCATATTTGTAACAGGCAAGGTCTACCCAAGGCCTTTGTTTGTAAAGATCAGCATTCTCTTTTGGATTCTCAGTAGTAGATGTGGGAGAAACAGCCCAGAGGTGAAAGGCTCCCATGTCTCCATAAACCAAGCTTCTTATGACCTTATAGACCTCTTAAGAGGAACACTACTGATTCATTAATATATTCCAAAGCAGAACTGAATTCATTGTGCTGTGAAAATATAAGTCACCTTGGCACCACAAAGGAGGAAAACTAAAAATCGTGCGGTTAAATTATTAACAGACCACTTGGAAACAAATCTTAGACTAGTGAGAAACAGTCTACCTTTCTTGGGGTTCATGGAACAATAATGGTGGCTACTTGGCCACATCCCAGAACAAAGAAACACATCCTCTTGTGCTTCCCAGCAACCCTTGCCTTCCTTTCCCTTTGCTCTGCTTCCTGTTTGGTCCTCTGATCCTAGTCCTCTTGAGTATATACTTTTAGGACACATTTCCTTGCACCTGCTTAAGACGTGATGTAACGTTAGTAATAACTCACCCAAGGCAAATATTGGCCGAAAATTTACTGTTCTTTCTTAGCTACCATTTAAATCTTAGAGCTTGTGTACTGATCCAGAACTTTGCATACTGGCTTAGCTTTAAACGTACCAATGAACTCAAGTGCACCTGGATATTTACTTTCTATTTTCCACATGAATGAATGAGGGAAAAGAGTGCTAACAGGTAGCACATTCTGATGTAACAGCTTTACCATAAAACACAAAGGTAATGGAAGAAGAACCTGTGCGCTTATGATGAACCTTGGACTTTGTAAAGACTTGGTTGCAAATTCCTGCTGTTATGGACCTGGAGCAAATTTCTCTGAGAACGGTTCAGGAAAGAAATCCCATTGATTTCAATATGCATAATTCATTCCCACTAAAATCAAAACATCAACAGCCAAAACAAAATAAAATATATGAACATTTATGGGAAGTACGTTGACTTAAGCATGCATTAAATAATTCTGCCATATAAGGAGACAGAATGTTAAAAGAACATTTAAACGTGTCCAAAGGAGGTCAACTGAAATTATCAGAGGTCTGGAAACCATGCCCTACGAGGAGCAGCTGAAATTGCTGGGTATATTTAGCTTGCAGAAGAGAAGGTTGAGAGGAGATATGATAGCCATGATTCAATATTTGAAGGATGTCATAAAGAAGAGGGAGCAGGCTTGTTTTCCATTGCAATGGGGTCAAATTACAGAAAAGGCCTAACTGAACATTAGGAAGAACATCCTGACTGTAAGATCTGTTCAACAGAAGAACACTCTGTCTCGTAGTGTGGTGGAAGCTCCTTCTTTGGAGTCTTTAAATAGAGTCTTCTGCTGTCCTGGAGACTAGGATGCGGAACAATGGCTTCAAACTACAAGAAAGGAGATTCCAGCTGAACATTAGAAAGAACAGGGAGCAACCGGGCAGTTTGCAGTATACCTGGATGACAGCAATATTCCTGCTAGTGATTCTCATTCACAGAGGGAAAAGGACATGGTGTACAGACCTTTATCTGTAATTATGGTACAATGATATGCTGCAAATATGCTTCAAAAAATAAATGCGTATACTCAGTTTTTAAAGTGAAGATGATCCAATAAGTCAAGTTTATTTGATCATAGAATCATAGAATCAAAGAGTTGGAAGAGACCTCATGGGCCATCCAGTCCAACCCCCTGCCAAGAAGCAGGAATATTGCTTAGACCATATGCCTTTCAAATATAAGGCAAACAAATGAATGCATGAAAACCAGATTATTTATTTATTTATTTATTTATTTATCCTGTCAGGGCAACCAGTCAATTATATTACATTTCTAACAGAACAAAGCAAACAAACAGACAAAATACAAAATTTGTGAGTTTGGTAGTTGATTAAATATCCTTTGACCAGTATCTGGCCACTTGGAGTGCTTCTGGTGTTGCTGCAAGAAGGTCCTCCATTGTGCATGTGGCAGGGCTCAGGTTGCATTGCAGCAGGTGGCCAGTGGTTTGCTCCTCTCCACATTCGCATGTCGAGGATTTCACTTTGTGGCCCCATTTCTGAAGGTTGGCTCTGCATTTTGTGGTGCCAGAGTCTGTTCAGCGCCTTCCAAGTCGCCCAGTCCTCTGTGTGCCCAGGGGGGAGTCTCTCATTTGGTATCAGCCATTGGTTGAGGTTCTGGGTTTGAGTCTGCCACTTTTGGACTCTCGCTTGCTGAGGTGTTCCAGCATGCAAGCAAGCAAGCAAAACCAGATTATTAAATCTATATAAATAAAAATGTAATGTTTATTTGTGGGATTAACATAACTCAAAAACCACTGGATGAATTAACACCAAATTTGGACACAATACACCTCTCAGGCCAATGAGTGACCATCACTCATAGAAACACTGAAAAACACAGCAGAAGAGTCTTAAAAAGCCAAAAAACAAAAATTACATTATAATGCATGCACAAAACTATATATATAAACTATATACACACACACTAGCCATCCCCTGCCACATGTTGCTGTGGCCCACATGGGGGTTCTTTGTGGGAGGTTTGGCCCAATTCTATTGTTGGTGGGGTTCAGAATGCTCTGTGATTGTAGGTGAACTATAAATCCCAGCAACTACAACTCCCAAATGTCAAGATTCTATTTTCCCCAAACTACACCAGTGTTCACATTTGGGCATATTGAGTATTCGTGTAGAGTTTGGTCCAGATCCATCATTGTTTGAGTCCACATTGATCTCTGGATGTAGGTGAACTACAACTCCAAAACCAAAGGACACTGCCCACCAAACCCTTCTAGTGTTTTCTGTTGGTCATGGGAGAACTGTGTGCCAAGTTTGGTTCAATTCCATCATTGGTGGGGTTCAGAATGCTCTTTGATTGTAGGTGAACTATAAAACCCAGCAACTACAACTTCCAAATGACAAAATCAATTTTTTTTTAGTGAAGGACATACATTGGGTTGTTAGGTGTCTTGTGTCCAAATTTGGTGTCAATTTGTCCAGTGATATTTGAGTTCTGTTAATCCCACAAATGAACATTACATTTGTATATTTATATTTATATTTTTGCCAGCACACATATACACACAAAAAGCACATATGCACAGACTGGGCCACAGCAACGTGTGGCAAGGACAGCTAGTACAACATAAGATACATCACTAAAATCCTATGCAAGATGGCATTGGAACAATAGAGTATGATGTAATAGGGTGCATTTTTATTTTTCCTACTCCCTTTCCTTAAAATGGGGAACAAAAATGCAATAGGACAATCCCTGAGTCAACAACACACCTAAAGGCTTCTAAACAACTGAAATTTGACAAGCTCTTTGGGGAAGGAACTATGAGTATGCCCTGTTTGAAATTAGTACTGACAATAACAGAAGCAGTTTCCAAATTGTCAGCCCAAGACTACTTTTGTTGGTATTGATACTTCCTGAAATACAGAAGTTGAACTGGGAAGACCTATACTATATGGAAACAGAAGCTGTGGAAGAATATCTTCCTATTTAAATAGTGAGATAGATGGTTGTCCCTCCAAAGATGCATCCTAGAAAGAAAACTAGAGAATAGGTGTGCTCCTTATTTGTTGAAACTTCTAGCATAAGTGCCTTTGAATAAGAATAAATAGGTGTTTCTCATTGGAATGAGATCTTTATCTCTGGCAGCATTGCCAGCAATATTGAGCCTCTTTGATTACAGTGCTTTGGAAATAGAGCAGTTGGGCTTGCTTTGATAGACAAAAATGGAGGCAGCACAGTGGTATTATTAAGCCCCTCATTAGCCTCTGGCTGAACTTGGAAAACTTGCATTTTCTCTCCAACTCTTCCTCAAATTGCCTTTATGGGGATCCTCTTCAGAAGTATTGACCTGGTGACTCACTCTTCTAAAGCCATTTTTCATGGGCACAAAACATTCTAGTGAGAGGTCATACAGTAAACTCGCACGCTAATGGTCTTATTAATAATAGTTTTACTTTTATTTTAATTTAATGTTGTTGCTTTCCCCACATTTTGTGCCAGATTGACAACTGGACAGCTGGCTTTGCCAAAGTTATACCTTAATGTGCCAAATCCTTTTCTCTTTACAAGGAACTCCGTTCTACAACCTTCTTGTTATATAAGTGTTTACCTTCTGGAATTGACAGGAAGCAATGGAAAAGTAGGAATGTATTTTCTTTGGTTCTTTTTCATATACTGATCAGGAATTTGAGCACTCCCCCCCCCCCCCCCACTCCCCCAAGGTTGGAGCTTTTTGCAGTGGATGGCACATTCAAGAATTTTTCATCTTATCTACCCAAGAAGACATAGAATGATGGTGGGTAAGTTTCAGTTTTCCTCTCTGCTTCCATTGATGGCTAACTATAGATACAAGTTGTGTAATAGTGTTGTGTGCATGTGCTGGTACAGCTGTACCAGAAGCTCCCACTTTATTTGCCTTGTATTAAGTGTTGTTTGCAGCCCAAGGCTTGGGATTCTGCAGAAGGGTGGCTTCCTGTTAAAGTTTGCAGTTATAGGGCAGGCCCCCTGTCCATCATCATTAAGTTTGGTTCCGCCCCCTGTTCAGGACAATTGCAAAGGAAAGGGAGCCATTTTCAGTCAGTCTCAGCAAGGAAAGTAAATGTTCAGGACGTGCACAGACTTCTCCTATACAAAGGCTTCAACTCTTATGACCTCCCGGGGGAGAACAGTCTTAAGAGCAAAAGGATTCCCAAAGATTCCCAGGGAAAACAGCCCTAAAGCTCTGAGGAATTTCGGAGGGAAAAACAGCTTTGAACATCCAAGAACTCCAACTAAAGTGACTACAGGCCTACTGGTAGGTCCACTCGGTGCTTTGAGACGCAGATCAACCCGGTAGTCGAGCCCACATCAGTTAGGTTTAAGTTCACAGTTAGCCTGGGAGAAGTTTGGAAAGGGATTTTCCTTTAGAGTAAAAGTAACAGTGAGAAGCCACCAGTTGCAGAAAAGCCTGGAAGTATTTGTTTAATCTTTTGAAGACAAAAGAAGTTTCTGTTGATTGTTCACCAATAAAGACTTTGTTATATTTCACAAGCCCTCCAAAGACTGTTTATGGTGAAAATCCTGAGAACTTCTCTTCGGGCCCCCTGGCTTCCCGCTGGGCTAAAGTTGCACGTCCTGTTTTAAAAGCAATTTGTTTCAAGCCCAGCGCGGGACAGAACAATGCATGTAGCTACCATAATCTGTTGCTCAGCCTCTGAGCTGAGAAAATGGGCAATATGCATCATTTGAAAATATAATCACTTGAACCCTTAAGGGTTTTTTTTTTTGCTAACATTTACAAAAGACTGGGAGGTCCATTGAAAGCATCCATTGCTTTAGAACAGTGCTTCTTAACCCGAGGGTAGAGACCCCTGGGAGGTTGTGAGGGGGTGTCAGAGGGGTCACCGAAGACAATATGAAAACACAGTATTTTCTGTTAGTCATGGGGGTTCTGAGTGGGAAGTTTGGCCCAATTCTATTATCGGTGACCTTCAGAATGCTCTTTAATTGCAGGTTAACTATAAATCCCTGCAACTACAATTCCCAAATATCAAAGTCTATTTTCCCCAAACTCCACCAGAGTTCACATTTGGGCATATTGAGTATTCATGACAAGTTTGGTCCAGATCCATCATTATTTGAGTCCACAGTGCTCTCTGGAGGTAGGTGAACTACAACTTCAAAACTCAAGATCAATGCCCACCAAATCCTTCCAGTATTTTCTGTTGGTCATGGGATTTCTGTGTGCCAAGTTTGGTTCAATTCCATTGCTGGCGGAGTAAAGAATGCTCTTTGATTGTTGGTGAATTATAAATCCCAGTAACTACAACTCCCAAATGACAAAAGCAATCCCCCGACCCCATCAGTATTCAAATTTGGGTGTATCGGGTATTTGCGCCAAATTTGATCCAGGGAATGAAAATATATCCTGCTTTTCAGAGATTTACATTACGTTCATAACAATAGCAAAATTACAGTTATGTACTAGCATGATTGAGGTCACCGCAACATGAGGAACTGTATTAAGGGCTCGTGGCATTAGAAAGGTTGGGAAACACTGCTTTAGAAAGTAAATTGTAAATATATGAGCAGTTTTATTTCAGTCCATCAGAGGGCAATAGTGCAAATGACTATCCAGTGGTAAATGCTAAGAGGCATCTGATTCTACATCTGTGTTTCATAGTGTGTGTGTGTGTGTGTGTGTGCATGTGTACGTGTGTGCATGAGAAAGAGGGGGGAGGGAGGGAGGAAGGGAGAGAGATCATGTAGGTAAAAAAAACTATAACCAAGTTCTCTAATGGTGATGCATTGCCAATTGTTCTAGGAGACTGCCGAGTTAGAAAAATCAGTGGTAGCTCTAATGTGGACAACAGAAAGTCTATATTTTATCACTTCCGAAAATTGTACTTTCATTTATTTCATTTGTTTCAGTTGAATGCATTCTGATTCTTCCCCCTTTTTGGTGAGAAAAGTCACCCACCAAACTGAAAATAGAAATGTTTTTCACCTTTTCTGATAGGCTTCTTACTATAAAGAGGCAACTCTTCCAAATTAGTTAAACCTGTCTTTGCAGTTAGAATGTAATTAAAATCAGTACAACATTTGACATAATCAGGTATATCCTTTTGTAGTTCCATAGCCTCAAAGTTCCCACCAATTGCCTAAAGCCTTGCAGTCCATCATCATTAATTTTTTTTAAACTTGTTTTGATTTTTGAGTAATGTTTGGCCTCCAGACTATAGGCCCTTCCACACAGTCATATAATCCAGAATATCAAGGCAGTTCATCCACAATATCAGCATTGAACTGGATTATCTGAGTCCATACTGCCATATAATCCAGATCAAGTTGGATTTTATACAACTGTGTGGAAGGAGTCAATGTAAAAGTCCCATAAATGCATGAAAACAATTAGAAATTCCCCCAAGCAGACCAGAACCCCGAACTAACCCAAATACCTCTGTTGTCCTCTCCAGTCCCTCCTAAAGGAAAATGGCTCCTGGTTCCCCTATACTCGTGTTGTAATGGTTTTACTAATTATTTCAAAAGGGCATTTTAAGGAATTTTTGAAGTATTTTGAAAGAAATTGTCCAAATTACATGCCATTCACAAATACATCTTAATTTTTTTTTAAAAGAGAAGTGATGAGCAAAACGGTAAGTAATGCAGCAAGCTATTTTCATAGTGCCAAATAAGAAAGGGTAATGGACTATTCTCGAAGGCTTCATGGCTGGAATCACTGGGTTGTTGTAGGTTTTTCGAGCTATATGGCTATGTTCTAGAAGCATTCTCTCCTAAGGTTTTGCCTGCATCTATGGCAAGCATCCTCAGAGGCTGTGAGGTTCTCACAACTTCTGAGGGTGCTTGCCATAGATGCAAGTGAAGCATCAGGAGAGAATGCTTCTAGAACATGGCCATATAGCCTGAAAAACCTACAACAACCCAGTTAATGGACTACTTTTTCAAGCACTATAATGAGTAAAAGGAACAAATTACTTTTAAAAAGAAAATATCCAAGTTCTATCCAGTTCAGTCCATATGGACTTGGTATTTGCTATTCCTTTCAAACAATACTGTCATGTATCTCACAGAAGGAAGAAATAAAAACATGCCATTTGGTTCATGATGGTGAGATCAAAACATTCAAAGGTTGGAGAAGGTTGGGCACTTTAAAATGTGATAACATTATTTGTAAAAAAAGCTCCATAAATCCTGAATACTCATTTTTGAAAGTAGCCCAAGAATATGCATCACAATTACACTGTTTTTAAAAGCTAAGCAGGATCCAACTTGGATATGATACAGTATCCACCCAGAAACTTGAAACATGTATAAAGTAAGCTAATAAAACTAAGGGCCAATTAAGCAGTGGCCAGTCCATGAAATTTATGCTCCAGATTGGCCCTGGCATGACCCTGATGTCAGGGAGATGCACCGAGTACAACTTGCTACAGCAGCACATTAGACATTCCAGTGGGGCTGAGACTGGACCAACATCTGGTCATCCATGTTGCTATCACAACTCCCTGCTGGCCAAGTAGCTCTGTGCAAATACGTAGCCATTGTATGTTGCATCTGTAATGTGCCTGCACAACTAGGAGGGGGTAGATCAATCCCCTCCTTCTTGCTGTATAGGGATTGCATCATATTACCTTCTTGTTCCATCATAGGATGCTTCCAGGATGGAGACTGCCAGAGCACATCCTATGATGCAGGGCTACTTCCAGCAGTGCCCTATCCTGACTCCATCCTGGAAGTGTCATTTCTTAGAATGGGGCCAGTGTGGTGGAAGCCAGGCAGCAACACTTTCTCCCATGTGATGGGGAAAAGGCGATGTAGGGCATGGGGTGATTCTTTCACCTGCTGCCCCATGGAATCACCATGGTGCCTGGTGAATCCCCCCATTGTTGCCCGCATTTTGGACCTCAATGTGATGCCGTCCTCGGTGCCTATTCTGACATCACAGATTTGTCTGTGGCATCCATATGCTCCCATGGAGCTCTGTGGCCGGAGTCAAGTGGGGAGAGCAACACGAGGACATGTTGATCCGAACAGGAAAGATTGCTAGCATACTGTTCATCTGGATAGGGAATTTATTTATTTATTTAAAACTTTTATATACCGGTCTTCTCAACCTCCGGGGAGGGACTCAGGCCGGTTTACAACAAGATTCATGAACAGTAGTTTAAAAACATTACCCTATAAGACACTAATACATAAAATACATTAAAAGCAATCATATAATTACATAAAGCCCAGTCATCCAAAAAGAAGTCACAATTCATTACCATCCATCCATGTGATCAAAGGTTCTTGACTCACTCATCAAATGCTAAATTCCAGAGCCAGGTTTTCACCAATTTTCTAAAAGTCAGGAGAGAAGGGGCAGTTCTAATCTCCAGTGGGAGAGAGTTCCAGACCCGAGGAGCCACCACCGAGAAGGCCCTGTCCCTCGTCCCCACTTGTGAGGGTGGTGGGACCGAGAGCAGGGCCCCTCCAGAAGATCTTAACAACCTTGATGGTTCATAGGGGAGAATCCGTTCGGACAGGTAAACTGGGCCGGAGTCGTTTAGGGATTGGACCAAATTGGATGCCATCCAGCTGTCGAAACAGCTACAAAGCCAGGATTTTCCAACCAACTCTGGAGTATCCTCCAAATTGGTACAAAGATGGGTTAAAGCAAGAAAACCAGCAGTACTCACTACAAGTTGGAATATATTGCATGGTCAGCATTGGATTTGAGATGGGTCCACTTTTTCTTGTTCGTATTAACTCAAGGTTAAATGGATATTAGAAAAAATCTATTTAAAAACAAAACAAAAAGGATTGGTATCCATGCTGCCTGGCCATACATTTAAAATACTGATTTGGGTATTTTCTAGTTTTGTCACCAGACTAATTGAGATACTCTTCAATGGCACTTTTAAAGATCACTTACTATAGAACTTGAAAAAGATGCAGTGCTCTTGAAATAAATTCTACAATTAATGTAATCCATTTTGATCTTCTAGGATTGCATTGCGCAGAAACATATTTTAAAAATTGTACAAATCTTTCCAGAAAGATCTGCATTCAGACTTCCAAGATAGCACAGTTCTTGGCCCCAGTGCAGGAATCCCACCATCTGTATTCTGCAATGCATATGTCATCGCACGCCCCAAACTTTTTTTTTATTTGTTCCTTTTTATGGCTTCAACATTTGGTACCCAGATTACACTTATTCCCTTGATTAAATTCTTGCCTTACACCCCAACCACTTTAATAGCTTAACCTAATATGACATCCTCTCTGCTGAAGGGCTCAATTTCCTGTAGTGCTGTTGCATTGAGCCACATCATATTAATTATCTCCCATGTTGAGTTATTCACTCTCCACCACATGTTGAGCTTCAGCCTTCTACTCATACCACTTTTACTATGCTGTCAACACCACTGACTTCACTAGAGTAGTTCCTGATTAACAACTAGTGAGAGAGAAGGATCATCAACACCATAAGAGTGTAGATTACTGATACCTTTTGAAGGGTTGTTATAATTCTGCAGGTTGGACCTACTTGTTTTTACCTCCTCTGGCCAAAGCTCTGTCTGCCAGTTTTAGAAAGAGCATTCCTTTCCCATTTTTGGCTCCATTCATTGGTGCTGTGTCACGAGAACAAATCAGCACCTGCTTGGGAGAGAAACGGCAGTCCAAAAGAAACAATAAGCCAAGCAGAGAGGAGAGATCAGGCCCATGTTGACGGGTAAGGACCGGCCTAAGTGATTTTAATGTTGAGTCAAAGGATGGGGTGAGGCAAACACACCCAATCCATATGTAGAAGCTGACTAGACTAGAGTGAACATTTAAACTATCTTTCAACATGGGCAATGAGACACTGTTTTCACCATTCCTGAGGGTAGCTGTCTAGTTTAGGGTAGTCAGGACAGGACATGTGGTAGATGCAGCTCTGTTTTCCAGCAGACTAGAACAGCACAAAGCAAAAAATAGAGAGCTACAATGGATATGCTCTATTATCTCCTGCTTTGGACATTTGCCTGTGTTTGTCTAGTGGTTAGGTCTTTTTCAGGAAGCATACAACTCTGAGTACTGTATACAGAAAGTTTCCGAATTACAACCATCTGACTTACATAAGACTCATAGTTAAGAATGGGAGTGAGACAACAGGGAGAGAAATCTATCCCTAGGAAGGGAAATTCACTCCTGAAAGAGTTATCATGGGGAAAAGTTATGTCTATTGACGCTTTCTCGCCAATTCTTGTTTCCACAACAAGCAGAAATTTTCAAAATCCATTTGTCACAGGAACAGAAAGTGAATCAAAATCCCTGAACAGGGGCACAAACAGCAAACCAAATACTACAGGGCAGGCCCGTAGCCAGGATTTTGATCCGGGGGGAGCTGAGTTTGATTCGGGGGGGGGGGGGGCTGAGTCTGAATGAAAGAGGGTCTACCTTTTGTATCGTTACCCCAATACCCCAATTTATTTGTCGTGTCAGGGCAATACCCCCATGCATATGGGATATATTGAGCATGGTGATCAGATCATGATATGAATAAACATAACAGTTTAAATAATGTACCAGTAAGGCCTTCTCGCAGACCACCATGAGAATTTGGGGGGGGGGGGGCTGAAGCCCCTCAAGCTCCCCCCCCCCCCCCCGGCTACATGCCTGCTACAGGGGTGTTAACCCTTCCCTATGCTTTGCAGAGCTTTGACAGATAGATAGATAGATAGATAGATAGATAGACAGACAGACAAGACAGACAGACAGACAGACAGATATGGCTGGATGTGCTGACACACTTGAGCCTACAACTATATTGTATGGCTTCACTTGGGAGCTATCTGATACCTTCTGTTGAGATTAAGACCCTTAGCAGACAGAGGCACCTTGAGGCGAGGTGAAAAGATAACCAAAATAAGTTTACTGAAACAAGAAGAATGAAGGGTTAACTCCGCCTGGGACTATTATGAGACAACTTAAAACAATACATTACAGAGGGAGCACTTGCTGGGTGAAGACATCTGGAGATTAGGACACAGAACAATTACTTCAAACTACAAGAAAGGAGATTCCATCTGAACATTAGGAAGGACTTCCTGACTGAGAGCTGTTCAGCAGTGGAACTCTCTACCCCAGAGTGTGGTTGAGGCTCCTTCTTTGGAAACTTTTAAACAGAGGCTGGATGGCCATATGCAGGGGCGGCTCGTCCATTACGCGAAGTAAGCGGTCGCAGAACACTTTTTTTTGCCAGGGGCGCAGAGGCACCTCTGTAAATGCCCCTCGACTGCCACTTGAGGAGCGCCCCCTCAGCTCACA
Source organism: Anolis sagrei (assembly GCF_037176765.1). Taxonomy (NCBI): domain Eukaryota; kingdom Metazoa; phylum Chordata; class Lepidosauria; order Squamata; family Anolidae; genus Anolis; species Anolis sagrei. The sequence goes on from NC_090026.1 coordinate 67,500,101, forward strand.
ACAGCCTTAGCAGTCCAGGGGGAGCCTCTTGCCTCGCTGCCGGGCGATCCTCTTCCCAAAGGGGCCGGGCCCTTGAGCCTCACCTAGCCCCTCTCGTTCCTGCTCCACCTGGCCACCAGGTGCACGAGCAGAGCCGGCACTCAATTGTTCTCCGCGTTCGATCCCTTCCCCATGGCCGGCTCCCTTTCCCAATCCCCCGGCGCTCCACCTGCCTCCTCTCCTGTCCCCAATCTGCGGGTGGACCAAGGGGCAGAGCCACCATGCCTGGCCCACTTCGGGTCCGGAGGCGTGTCTGAAGACCCCAGCGTGTGTACCAAAAGTCGCCTCTTCTCCTGACTTTCTCTTCAGCCATTGGGACCAAGAGAGAGAGAGAGAGAGGTATCTCCCACCTCCACTCCCTCCTTTGTTTTTGCGCCTACCTTCAGGAAAGATGGGCATCTCCACCTCTCTCTCTCTCTCGGTCCCAATGGCTGAGGAGAAAGTCAGGAGAAGAGGTGACTTTTGGTGCACACGCCAGGATCTTCAGGCATGCCTCCGAACTCAAAGCGGATCAGGCAAGGGAGCAAGTGCGGTAAGTGTAGTTACTGGGATGTATAGTTCACCTACAATCAAAGAGCATTCTGAACTCCACCAATGATGGAATTGAACCAAATATGGCACACAGAACTCCTGCGACAAACAGAAAATATATATCAAAGATTGGTTGGGGGGGGGGGCAAAATACTGTTTGCTTACTGTTGAAAATTACCTAGGGCCGCCTCTGGCCATCTGTCAGGGGTGCTTTGAATGCAATTTTCCTGCTTCTTGGCAGGAGGTTGGACTGGATGACTCATGAGGTCTCTTCCAACTCTATGATTCTATGATTCTATATCTCTGGGGTGTTTGAAAGTCTCTTTTGCTTCTGGTGCCAAGCGATGGCTACAAACTGCCTTAATCTTCTCTCCTTATGAAGCTTGGGTTGACCAAAAGCTTCAATTGTCCTATGGACTGGTGGTAAATTCAGCAGTAGCAGTAGCACTAAGAAATGTATTGTCGAAGGCTTTCATGGCCAGAATTACTGGGTTGTTGTAGGTTTTTCAGGCTGGATGGCCATGTTCTAGAAGTATTTTCTCTTGACGTTTCACCTGCATCTATGGCAGGCATCCTCGGAAGTTGTGACGTCTGTTGGAAACTAGGAAATTTGGGTTTATATCTCTGTGGAAAGTCCAGGGTGGGAGAAAGAATGTGTGTCTGTTGGAGCTGTGGGTGAATGTTTCAATTGGCCATCTTGATTAGTATTTGATGGCCTGGCAGTTTTTTAGGTATGGCTTGTTAATGCCTGGGGAAATCAACAAAACATTTAAGCTCCACCCAGAAACGAATACAAAGGAAAGTCTACACTATTGGGAAGGGGAAACCGAAGCAAAGGAGGAGAAGGCAAACCAAGACTTCACACCGGAGTTACTCTTAAAAATGTACCTGCTCCAATTTACATACAAATTCAGCTTAAGAACATACCTACATAATCTATCTTATTCATAATAACTGGGGGTGTGCCTGAATTTGGGAAATTTCAGAGACTTGCAACTAACTTGCTTTTCTTTCTGGTTGAAAACTGGTAGTCTCCGTTATGCTTGTCTCACTTCCCAGGTGAGGCATATTCCGGTGTGTGGTATAGTAAACTTTGCAGCCCACTAAATATATATGTTAAGGGGTTCAAAAATAATTTAAAAGATGGGCAGCATCTAAAAAAATCCTATTTTCCAAAGATAGGAGCTGGAGGTTTAGCACAGCTAGTAAATCATCAGCAATTTTAAGATCTATCAACCAAAAGGTTGCAAGTTCGAAGCCCCGGGTTGGTGTGAGCTGCCAACTGTCAGCCTAGCTCATTGTTTACCTAAGCAATTCAAAAACAGCTTTAGCTGTGATTAGAGAAATTAGGTACCACTTAAAGCGGGGGAGGTGTTTTACGACACCATAAAGAAAAAATATCAGAAAATGCTGGGTGACCAAAAGAAATGAGGAAGTCCTGATGGTTCTTCAGATAGAGCAACAGCACCCCCTGGACTCGAGCCCAACCTCCCATGGCAACAAAAACAGCTGGACACTGAGTCGAAACAAACCACCCCCTTCTGTTCTATCTATCTGTGTATTGTCTATACAAAGTGGCATTGAATGTTTGCTGTGTATGTGTACCTTCAGGGTGAGAAGGGTGGAATATAAATAAATTATTATTATTATTATTATTATTATTATTATTATTATTATTACCCCTCTCTGATTCCAATATTTTAAAAACTAAATAAACAGTCTGGCTCTTCAGAAGACTATGAAAGGATCAGCTGCAGTGATGTCTCAAGGAAATGTTAAAGAACAATGTGAATCTAACTACAGTCATAAGATTTTGATCAAAAGAGTAATTGCACTAATATGTTTAGTGCAAAACCTCTTTTCTCATAGGAAGGGACATGAAGGGGAAAAGACAGGTGGGACTGATTATGGGTAAATAAATATTTCACAATGATTTCAAACTATAATAAAATCAAACTATAACAAAACAAATAGGATAATCTCTGTCTGACTAGCTAGTACAGCACACACTTATATGCATTTGGGAATTATCTGTAACTTTGTAAAGTTTATTGTGTTGTAAAAACAATAATGAATTGATTCCTTCAGGCAAGTGGGGTCTTTATTGTAATTAGATGTGTGAAGGACATTAAGAGATGTGGCTGGTTGAAAGGCCATGCGGAGTGCAAGGATTTTTGTTTTGAGGCCTAATTCTAGGAAACTGAATTGCAGAATGGGGCTGCCCATTTCACCTCCAGCTGCAACAATAAAAATAAAAAGGGCAAAAATCCAATTGCTAGTTCCAACTAGATGGTACATGCTTAAAAATGCAAATAGGGAAGAACAGATTCCAGGAAGCATATCGGTAGAACTGTTTTATAATCCAAATATTGAGTGAGAACTAGCTGAGTATTTTTGAACTACATGGAACTTCCTTCAACATGAAATAAATACTGGTTGAGCACCCTTTATCTGAAATTTTGAAATCTGAAATATCCCCCAAAAATCCAAAATTGTCCTTATGGGTGGCTGACATAGTGATATCTCTGCTTTCTGATAGTGCAGCATATCTCTGGCCCTAGTAAATCCCCCATAAAATAGCTACCATCAGATGACAGAAGAATGGGTGTAGGGTAGGGTTGTATATTCATGTAGACTTGCTATTTGTTTCTGCCCCTTCCCTAGAAATTTTGAAAAAGAACCTCAAAACCTGGCTCTTCCGCTGCGCCTTTGATGAGTAGGTATATAATTTCACATTATTGCTCAGCCTCAAGTTCTGTCATCGGAGTATTTGTCCCCCCTTCGCGGGAAAGGCTGCTTCCACCCCCACCCCCCTAATAATTGAGCTCTCCTCTGCAAATTACCTGCTTCTCTTCTTTATCTCTCCCGAGTTTTTAATTAGTTTTAATCAGTTTGTCTTTTAATCATTACATGTAGTCCGCCCATTATGATTGGGTCTGTGCTTATTGTAATTTTTACATTGTTATGTATGCATGGTGGCTCAGTGGGTTAAAGCCCTGTGCTGGCAGGATTGAAGACCGACAGGTCGCAGGTTCGAATCTGGGGAGCGCCAGATGAGCTCCCTCTATCAGCTCCAGCTCCTCATGCGGAGACATGAGAGAAGCCTCCCACAAGGATGATAAAAACATCAAATTATCCGGGCGTCCCCTGGGCAATGTCCTTGCAGACGGCCAGTTCTCTCACAACAGGAGCAACTCCTGACACGACAAAAAATAAAGTATGCATATGTTTTATGTTAATATGATGCTATTGTTTATTGTTCGTGTCTTTGGTTTGTGTTTTGGTTATTTTCTTATTATAATTGTTGTTTGGGCTTGGCCTCATGTAAGCCACTCCGAATCCCCATCGGGGAGAGGGTGGCGGGGTATAAATAAAGATTGCTGTTGTTGTTGTTGTTGTTGTTGTTGTTGTTGTTGTTTCAGAAACCCCCCCATATCCGTTTTCCAGTGCCACCCAAAAATGAGAGTGCTGTCAAATGGGGCTTTCATTCAGCATCCAAAAACAAACAAACACAACAAAAAAAAACACTCGGTTCTTTTTGGCCCATTGACAGCAACAGGGTTAAAAAAGCACCCCTTATGGGAGGGTCTTCCCACAGGCTCTTCTTCCATAGCCTTCATTAAGACCTGGATTTTAAAAAGCACCAGAGTTACCACTCTTTTGGGATCCTTTCCCTTTTGTAGAGGAGGAGACCGGGTTTAATGCTTCTTAAAGCTGCTCTATTATAGAGGAAAGGCAGGACACAGCTTGGCTTTGAGTCTCCTGTGGTGCCAGGTCCATCTCCCCAAGAGAGAGGCTGAGGGAAGGAGGGAAAGAGGGGGAAGCTCCTTGGCTGCACGTGGTTAGCCTCCCCCCCCCCTCTGCCGCCGCTTCCATTAACAGGAGCTGGAAGCCTAGTGTGGCTGCTGCTGAAGTTTTCCATGTTCATGGTGAGGGAGGAGGGGATCAGACTTGGGAGGGTTAAAGATACCTCTCTTTCCTGGGATTTTTGTCCTTATTCAGGCTCCTGCAGAGAAGAGAGAGAGGCTGAGGGAGGAAGAGGGGAGCTCCTCAGCTGAGCATTTCAAAGAGGCCCAGGGAAAGAAGAGCCAATGACCTGGAGCTCAGTTGAGCCAGGAGCACCACATGGTCATGAAAGCAGGAGGAGAGCCAGGTATCGGCTACCCCTTGCTTTCGTATCGAGCTGATTTTCAAACCAGTAGGGACTTCCCATTCCATGCTTCTGAAGGGAACGAAAGGAATGAAAGAATGGATGAAATGGGAGAAACGAATTCTGTGCACAACTCTAGTGTGGGCAAGGGAAAACATCTTGCTGGGATGTTCAATAAAATCAAGGTTTGGTCAGGTGTTTCCTGGCAGCAAAACCAATAGGAAGAAAAAATAATAGGGCACAACACAAATACATTATTAATATTATGGTAAATGTATGAAAAGTACTAGACTGGGTGTTTGTGTAAGTGTGGAGGACTCTTGGTATTGTCTATCGATGATAGACACTTGCTAGACTATCGTCCTGATTGTATTTTGGTGTATGTCCTGAAGCTACATTACACAAGGGCTTTCAAAGTTCAGGACATTCTTATCCCATTTGCATGATGGTGGAGGTGTGGGACTAGCAAGTAGGTTTCCATCTATGAACAGACAAAATGGAAAAATGGGAACAAAGCTGTGATTTAAACTAGTGAAAATGATACTGAGATTTGGAATCATTTCACTTTGAGATCAGAATGTTTCTCTTGTTTCTAAGATGAGACAAAGAATATCACTGAAAGATATGTTTCTTTTACTTATACTTATAAAAACAACACTTTTTATACAGTACTTATAAAACAACAATAATAATGCAAAAGATGTCAGCTCAGGTTAAATGCAGAAGAAAAGGATAGACCAGGTCTAAGCCTATTAAAACAGAAATACATTGATGAAAGACAGTTAGTTTAATTCTGTGATGTAAAATATTAGATTTGATATATAACTGTGAATGGATCATTTCAACTGCTGAGTATGCCTGCCCTGTTTGGCCCATGTGAAGCAGGTGAATAAGGCACAGAATGAAACAATTTTTTTAATTGATAATTTGCTTTGTGTGGTCAAAGTCACCCAGAGGGTTTCTGTAGTTGAGTTGTACTACAACACCCAAATCATCGGATCAAATTGGCACTCACTTCTCTTATTTTTCTATTCTATTGGCTTTGAAAATTTAGTTTTGCACAGAGAACATTTACAGCATGGTCAAATTTAAACAATTTTGGCCTTGAGTGGCTTCAAACATTATAAATAGCTAGAAAGGCTATGTGAGAGCTCATTTGTGCTTTTACATTGGAAACAGAACTTCTGGAGGGCAGATGTACAGCTCACAAAGATTGTTTGCCTGCACTAGTTCCTTTATGGATATTAAATTGTAAACAGCACAAGACTGCATTTTGGATTTTGGCATGGAAAGCATTAAGGAGTTAATATTTTTACATTAGATCCTTTGCACTGGCAGAGCCATTATTTATCCTTATGACCATATTACTGTGCTCTTAGTTCTTGAGAATGGTTTACTCTTTTGGGCTCTTCTGGAGGTTTCTGCTGTAGTGCTGTTGCATCACAAGATGCTGAATGTCATTCAGCTGAACATATTGTACATGCACATGTGTCCCTCATAACCACCTTCCCCCAAAAGAAATGCTAACAGTTGCTTACAGCCCCAGTCTCTGAGTAAGCAACTAATTATTTACTAATATTCGTGAGCCTTTTCTATCTGGTTCTGATCTGCCCAACTCCATAGAAAAGGGTCTGGCAGAAGGAAAGCAATCTCCCCCCACTCCTTTTACTGTTCCCTCATTCAGGCAAAGCAAAGCACAGTTAGTAGTAAAAGGGGTAATTGTATGTGGCTTTATACTATTGCATATCATCCTACTTTCCCAGTTTGGCAAGGAAAGCCCCAATTAATTCTTTACCATTCCATTTTTCAGCTGCATCAAAACAGTCCAGTTTCTCTTCCCTTCTCCCATTTCCCCCTTTGGCTGTAGCTTACTTCAGTTGCTGAAAACCATGAAGTTTGCATTGAGCAGGGGACACAAGGAGGAATGTTGGCTTTATTTGTAAAATTAAGCAAAAGCAAACTGCTGCACCCCAATCTTGATAACACAATGCTGCTGCTTGACCAAATGTGTTCCAGTTTTGATTTGTGAATTGCTTAATAGTACACAATTGGCTATTTTTGCAGTTGGACTCATTTAAGGGCACTCTAAAGCAAGTTGGGTGAGAACCGGCCTCATGGCATCCATGTATCGCAGAGGCCTTTCTACCCCCAACAAATGACAAGGCTGCTTAACGTAGTTTTGCCATGTATCATCCAGTCAGGGAATGCTCCAGAGCTTCTCTGGAGCTCCAACACAGCCCCACATAACAGGGCTGTGTAAAGTGTTGGGCTGGTTCTGAATTGGAAATGGCTTTGTTACTCACATGGCCATCCCACTTTCCTGGGGCTCTACACCGAGGATAGTGGGATGGCACATATCTTGGAAGTCCTGCTGCCATTGTTTCAGTGGCCACAGAGCTCCAAAGAGATTCTGGTTGTCCTTGTGAGCCACTGCTGTTGTTGCAACGGCATCTACAAACTTGGACAAGAGAGGGGGATCACTTAACCCTTCCCTTTCCCTCCTTTTTTAGTTGTGTAGGTGCAAATGTCAGCAATGGAATCCAGAAATGGCTATGAGTTCTTCGAAGGTCTGTGGCTACCATGAAAATAATGAGAGGAACATCAAGGTAAAGGTGGCCATCCAGAGGGGCTGAACTGGGCGTTCTGACCACCAAACTGTCAGGATTCTATGCTGCCACCACAGTGGGATAGAAGCAGCAGTAAAGCTGCCCCTGGACTGGTTTGGATTACCTGTTTTCTGCTTGTGTAGATGCTCCATAAGGGAGTTTTCAAAATACGTAATTATAAAACTACAATTCTACTTAACTGCCATTCAATGGAATCCTGGGATTTGAAGCTTAGGGAGGGGCATTTAGAATTCTCAGTCAGATATCTTTATTGCTTCACCAAACTACAAACTCCAGCCTTCCACAGAGTGCAGCTATGGCAGTTAATGTGGAATCATAGAAGTAGTAATTGTGCAGTGTGGAGGAACCCTAACTAGAACAGCTTGTGCTTGGCTGAAAACTTCTTGTTAATTCACAGTGGAAAACATCTTGATGTAACTTGTCATCCTGATAAAAGTAATAAGAAGAAAGCAGAAGGAAACAGAAATAAACTTGAGGGAGCGAATATTCAAGACCTATTACCTGTGAAGAATGTTTGCACAATGAGGGTAATGTTAGGGCCTTGTTGAGATCTCACACACTATTATTTATTTATTTATTTATTTACAATATTTATAGCCTGCCTTTCTTAGTCATACGGCAACTCAAGGCAGGTTACAGGTTGGTCCTACACCAATGGAATATTATAGGCTAAATGTGGAACATCCCATTCCTTGATTATTTTTTTTCTGCAGTCAGCTTCGAGAAAGGTTTACAAGGCAGAGGGAAGCAGTTCAGGAATTGCAAGTGTTCTTCCCTATTAATTGTGGCCTTTTGAAATCCAACTTGAACAAGTGAACAGAACTTTACAATGAATGCCTTCAAGATACTGACAAACTAATGGAAGAGGTTGACGTGTGATGTAGAAAATAGAAAAAGATTACACTTGCAGAAAAACCATCAAATCCACTGGAAGCACATCTTGTCTGTGATAAAAAAAAATCCAAAGGTGAAGAAACTTCTTCAGATTTCTTCAACATTGCTAGTGTCAACAGCTACAAATGAAAGGTTGTTTTCAACTTTGAGAACATACATAAGAAGCACAATGGGACAACAAAAACTGACTGGACTTGTACTCTTGAGTGTCCAGCGAAGTTAATTGATGGAGCCTGATTTCTGACAAAGTGTATTGACACAGGTGTTGTGGCATTCTTTTGTAACTACTATGTTACCAATTAAGAGAGGGAAATAGTGAAAGTTTGTATGATAAAATGGACAAAAAAAATGAGAAGAACAATAGCCCTTTCAGAATGGGAATCTATTTGGAACAAAAAATTAAAATATACTTATGCCATGGACTTGAAGGAGAATTGGCTAAAAATGTTCCATCGTTGGTACATTACGCCCAGGAAACTAAGTTTAATGTATAAAAATACTAAAAAAAAATGGTAGTTTCTTTCACATGTGGTGGACTTGTAAAGAAGCACAAAAAAAATTGGGAGAAGATACACTCAGAATGTCAAGATATGCTTAAGATAAAATTCCCGAAGAAACCAGAATTTTATTTATTAGGTATAACAGATTTGGGCATAACACTAGATCCCAATGCCGACAAACGATTTACATATCTGACTACAGCTGCCAAGATTAGTTATGTTAAGCATGGAAGCAAAAGGAAACACCAGATATAGATGAATGGATACAAAAAGTAAGAGAAATCAGAGACATGGATAAACTAACCTTTTTATTAAAGAAAAATTCAGGTAACCCAATTAGACACACTCACTAGTCCAAGTTTGATGAATATGAAAAAAGGAACAATAAATAAAATATCAAAAGGCATTAGTTTCTTTCTTTTTGATGGAAAACAAGAAGACTAATCTATTTTGCTGTACATCTAATTTACTTATTTTTACTTTTTTAACCCTCAACATAGAACATTCTTGCACAGATAAATGCAAGCCGCAAAGGACTAGATGGAAGGCACCAAGTTTTTTTCTTTTTTTAATTTTCCCCTTTTTTCCTTGACAAATCTTGAATCTTTTTCCTGTTGTTTTTATATATTTTCCTTCATCTTACTTTCCTACTTTTCTATCATATTATTGTTCTCCCACTTTACTTGTAGAAGAAAATACCCTTCCCCTTTTTATCCCCGTATCCCCATACCCCCCTAACCTCCCCCTTGTATCTTTAATATATATATATATATATATATCCAGAGGTGGCCCTAGGTATTTTTCAACAATAAGCAAACAGTATTTTGGCACCCCCCCTCCCCAACCAATCACTGATATTTTGTTCGTCGTGGGAGTTCTGTGTGCCATATTTGTTCAATTCCATCATTGGTGGAGTTCAGAATGCTCTTTGATTGTAGGTGAACTATACATTTCAGTAACTACAATTCGCATAGGTCAAGGTCTATTTTCCCCCAAGAGCGCCTCAAGAGCACCCCTGGACAAAATCAACTATACTGCAAATGCTTACTTTACGTAATGGGTTGAGCTGCCCCTGTATATATCGTTACCAATTAAGAGTCATTTTCAGTTTTTTTTAAGACTTGAAACTTCATTGCTGTAATAGAAAATTGGTTTAATTAAGCCTATATAAAATATAGAATGAGTAATAGAATTTAAATTATTTTGTGTTATGGACCTACACTTCATGATTCACGAAAAAAATGTTTCAACCTTCCCCCCCCCCATTTTTTTCCTGGCTTTGGGTCCTTGTGTGACCACATAGACCTTACACCTCCTATAGAACTGTGTCATGATGGCTTTCCCAGTAAAAGTAAAATGTAACATTTTCCTATTGCATGTGTGTATGTGTATTCATAAATAACTGAGTGCTTCTGATCTACTCTCCTGAACTTCACTAATGCTGGAGATGGCAGAATTGCCAAGGGAAAGGGGGAGGGTAATCTAAAATTCTGTTTTAAAACAGGGGAAAATAAATAATGAACCAATGATTCTCTGACAATTTGATTACTACAGGCCATGGCATTGGTAACGAAGCATAGAAATAATGGCATTACTTTGAAATTCCTCACCTTCTCCAGCACTCAATGACATCACTGTTTTTAAGAGGCCAAGCTGGTGAGATAATCAAACCTGTTGAGATTGCAGGGTGATAATTGCTCTGCTTTCCAGGGGAGCCCTTTAGACCATGTTCTACTGTTTGTTGCTGCTGAAGGAATAGCTCCTTTCATTGCTCAGACCATGAGGTCCTTGCTTTATACAAGCACATTAAGAACATTTTATTGACTGTAGTAAAACAAAAATAATACAATGTTCCTCAGTTGAGCCCTAAAACACTGCTTTGTTTAACTTTTGTAAACCATTTTCCACCACTTTATGTGGCCTTTGAGGGGAGACCTGGTTCAGCTTTGCTCACTCTCTATCAATGTACGGTGGGTTTCATTGAAGGAGGGTGCTGGATCTAGGACAGGGAACTTTCCAGTAAAGACCTATGTAGGGCTTGTGTTGAGAGAAAATGCAGACAATTCTGGGGTTACAGAGAAGACTACCTTGAAGGCAGGCCTGTAGCCAGGATTTTGGTTCGGGGGGGGGGGGGGCTGAGTTTGGTTCGGGGGGGGGGGGGCTGAGTCTGAGTGAAAGAGGGTCTACCCTAGCAAACCTTTTGTATTGTTACCTCAATACCCCCATGCATATGGGATATATTGAGCATGGTGATCAGATCATGATATGAATAAACATAACAGTTTAAATAATGTACCAGTAAGGCCTTCTTGCAGACCACCATCAGAATTTTGGGGGGGGGGGGGGCTGAGGCCCCCCAAGCCCCCCCCCCCCGGCCACATGCCTGCTTGAAGGCATTCTAACGCACATTCAAGATTAAAGAGGCTAAATCAACTCATATATAAGGAAAATTCACTTTTTTGAGGCATCTGAGTCCAGAAAAGGGATGTGGTAACAACATCCCTTACTTTTAGAAAATTATACATACTGAGAGAATAAATTTTGACAGACCATTGGCCATACCTTAAACCAGGGGTCCTCAAACTAAGGCCCAGGGGCCGGATACGGCCCTCCAAGGTTATTTACCCAGCCCTCACTCAAGGTCAACTGAAGTCTGAAATGACTTGAAAGCAGACAACAACAACAACAACAACAATCCTATCTCATCAGCTAAAAGCAAGTACACACTTTCCACTGAAATACTAATAAGTTTATATTTGTTAACATTGTTCTTCATTTTAATTATTGTTTTTTAAGTGTTTTTTTTTTGCACTACAAATAAGATATGTGCAGTATACATAGGAATTCATTCATGGTTTTTTTTTCAAATTATAATCTGGCCCTCCAACAGTTTGAGGGACTCTGACCTGGCCCTCTGTTTAAAAAGTTTAAGGACTCATGCCTTAAATAGTATGATAAACAAACAGAGGAAGAGAGAGAGAGAGAGAGAGAGAGAGAGAGAGAGAGAGAGAGAGAGAGAGAGAAGATGACCGAAATAACCAAATGTCTATTTCTAGTTTCAGGTTTTGGGTTGAGGATTTTCAGTTGCAGAGTCTTTCCTGGCTAGGTAAAGGTTTCCCCCTGACATTAAGTCCAGTCGTGTCTGACTCTGGGGGTGGTCTCATCTCAATTTCTAAGCCAAAGATCTGGCGTTGTCCATAGACATCTCCAAGGTCATGTGGTCAGCATGACTACATGGAGTGCCGTTCCCTTCCTGCCGGAGCGGTACCTATTGATTGACTCACATTTGCATGCTTTTGAACTGCTAGGTTGGCAGAAGCTGGGGTGGAAAGCGAAAGCTCACACTACTCCCTGGATTTGAACCTCCTCCTCATCATCATCATCATTTAATTACTTATTAATCGCCCTCCATCCAAGATGCTCTAGGCGATTTACAAGCTAAAATTGTAAAGAATAAAAATATATACATACAGATATTGATAAAATTAACACAATTAACCTGCGACCTTTTGGTCAACAAGCTCAGCAGCTCAGCGGTTTAACCCACTGTGCCACCGGGGGCTCCCTACCTAGTTAAAAAATCCATTTTCGCATACATGCTTTTTTCATTGGGACAATCTAGACAAAGGTGAAGTTATTATATCACTATCTAATTGTCCTTCATCTTTAGATGTTTCCTCTGTGTGTCAAAAAGAAAGATGTCCCCTCAGAAAACAAGCACAAACCTCCTGTATTATGACATACAAAAGGTTTTTATTCAATGGCTGAGACAGAGTGAGGATGTCCAGAAAAAGAGGGGAATGAGCTAGCTATTAAACTCTGAAGTATGAGCCTACCAAAAGAAGCCTACCAAAAGGTGAATTCTCAAAGTGGCTGGAATTCACCTTTGAAATATGGTGGTCAAATAATTTTTAAAACAATTCTGCTTTTTGTTTGAATTGATGTTATTCTGTAGCTCTGGTTTCACTCAGTTTCCTAGTGCAGATGTAACATAACAGTATATCGTTTCTAACAGAAAGGGTAGGATATAAAAAAAAATGTTAAAACATACTAAATTTAGCTTTTTTCCTTTCTTGGGACAAATTGCATATTTCAGTTGAAGTAAGTCACAAATTTGGATCCAGATCTGAATGTTCTCAAAGTTCAGACGTGGAGGCTGCTAATCTTTGTAATTTGGTTGGGATCCATCATTAACTTTGATCCATCATTAACTTCTTCCTTCTTAAGACAATTATTTTATTTTTTAAAAACCACGAGCAAGCATTATGCAGCTGTTGAGATAAGAATAATTAAGAACAATGTATTTCCTTGTAGTGCTCCTCAAAGGATAACTCTTTAAGCATATGAGTAAGCATCTAATCCAGGCCACACACAGACAGTCGGCAAAATATAGAAACCTTCTAAAACAAAGGGATATGCTAATAATGTTGTAAAAATGAGGGTGGTCACCAGGTCTTGAATTTGTCAAAGGAACAAGCACTTTTCATTCCTAGTACATATATTCCATTGCTAAATGAAGAATAACACAAAGTGAAAATATGTAGGTGGCCAAAAAAGCTGTTTTCTTTAGCAGAGTGACAATGCACAATTTAGCCAAACTTGCATACTTAAGCTCATCTGCTTTTAGTGATGAAGTCCTGAAATATAAACATGCTACTAGAAATATCTTTGGATTCCATGAGGTTTGCTTCTAAAGAAGAATACTTATGTTTACACTGTAACAGCAATCTATTCCACTAGAAAACTACTGAAGCTACAAAATAAATCCTAAATCAGTTCAAAATATTTGGGGTGATTTTGTTCTAACTTTTTTCAATTATTCTTCAGAAAAATATGAAAAAGTATGGCTACATTTAAAATACTTATGTCCTAATACAGCATTTGTCAAACTGGGGGTCGGTACCCCTGGGGGGGGGGGTCGCAAGGGGGCGTCAGAGGGGTCACCAAAGACCATCAGAAAACACAGTATTTTCCGTTGGCCATGGTGGTTCTGTGTGCCAAGTTTGGCCCAATTCTATTACTGGTGGAGTTCATAATACTCTTTGATTGTAGGTGAAATATAAATCCCAGTAACTACAACTCCCAAAGGTTAAAGTCTATTTTCCCCAAACTCCACAAGTTTGGTCCAGGTCCACCATTATTTGGGTCCACAGTGATCTCTGGAGGTAGGTGAACCACAACTCCAAAACTCAAGGTCAATGCCCACCAAACCCTTCCAGTATTTTCTGTTGATCATGGGAGTCCTGAACTCCACCAATTCCATCATTGGTGGAGTTCAGGATGCCCTTTGATTGTAGGTGAACTATAAATCCCAGAAACTACAACTCCCAAATGACAAAATCAATTCCCCAGCCCCCACCCCCAATCCCACCAGTATTCAAATTTGAGCGTATCAGGTATTTGTGCCCAGTTTGGTCCACTGATTGAAAATGCATCCTGCATATCAGATATTTACATTATGATTCATAACAGTAGCAAAATTTCAGTAATGAAGTAGCAACGAAAGTAGTTTTATGGTTAGGGGTCACCACAACATGAGGAACTTTATTAAAGGGTCACGGCATTAGGAAGGTTGAGAAACACTGCCCTAATATGTTGTGATATTTCTTCTGGATTGCATTGCTGTGCTACATTATTGAGGGAACAGAGTGATGTAGTGGTTTGAGTATTACACTGGGATACTGCGGGACGAGCCTTGGAATCCCTGCTCGGCCACAGAAAACCATTGGATGACCTTCAGCAAGCCACACTCTCACCCTCAGAGAGACCCCATCTGAACTGAACACTAGGTGTGGATCCCAATCCATTTTTGATATTGGTGGGGGTCCCAATCCATTTTTGGGAGCCTCCCAAATTTGGGAGGACAGAAATCCATTTTCAATCTGAAAGTCAAAAGATTTATTTTCTATCTGGCCCATTATGGGGAGGGACTTCCTAGGCTCCCCTTCCCATCATTTTAGGCATTCATTAAGACCTGGATTAAAAGCATCAAAGTTAAGATACCACTCTTTCTGTGATCTTTTCCCTTCTGTTTGTTGAGGAGACCAGGCTTAATACTTAGTTAAAGCTGCTTCTACTCTAGTGCAGGCATGAGCAGCACTTTCTCCCTGTAGCATGCAGCTTTCCAAGGCATTTTAAGGAGGATTTCCCACTTTCCAGGGAAGGAAGAGAGACTGACCTGGAGCTATCCAACCCTGGCTTCCTTTAAAAAACCCTTTCTTTTCTCTTGATTTGTAGGCCCTGGAGTGGCGCCTCCCCCCCCCCCCTTCATGTTTTTCCATCTATCAACTGCCTTTCTTCTGCATGGCACTTGTAACTGAAGGCAGCTGGTTTTTCAACAGCCACTGTTCTGTTGTGACCAATAAAATGGAGGCTGAGCCCTTGCTGTTATGGCCAGCTGAACAAACAGGACTAGTCAAATTAGCTGAAGGCAACCAGGCAAATCAAATCCATGCACAAGCCTACTGAACATTTAGTATGGTGTAAACAAGGATCATACCCACAGACATGTCAACACTCTACTTACATTTTCCAAAATGAGGTGTGTGCACTGCAAGTTATGTGAGAGCATAGACTCCTCAGTCTCTACATCTTTAGAATGACAGACACAAGATTGTTCTATTTGGGGTGTTTTCATCACCTTGCCTTCCTCTATTCCTTGGATCAGTGGACTGTATTTCTAAATGCTCAAGTGAAGTCTTAAGTTACACAAATGCTAGAAATTTGAGGACTAAATGGAAATTTTCATGGGTGGGGACAAGAGTTCAGAACAGGAGACCAGCCTTAAAAATCATAGACTGACCAACCCAATCCAAGAAGAGACCACAGGCAGTCCCCAAGTTACAAGCAAGATAGGTTTTGTAGGTATGTTCTTAAGTTGAATTTGCATGTAATTATTATTTATTTACAGTATTTCTATACCACTTTTCTCACCCCTAGGGAGACTCAAAGTAGTTAATGTAAGTTGAAACAGTTACAATTCTTTAATTGTAACTCCAGCCAAAAATATAAATACGAGGGGTATTTTTAAAGTAAGTTCCGTTTGAACATAAGTACACAATGAAAGTTTATTTCAAAAAAGTAAATTTATTTTCAGAAAGTACATACTTCACTCTATTTTTCGACATAGTTGCCAAGTTTGTTTAAACACTTATCATACCTCTGAACCAAATTTAAAAAACCCTCTTCATAAAAACTTGCCACCTGCTCTGATAACCAAGAGTCCACTGTAATCAAAGAAGGGCGACCGGAGCGGTCCTCATCATGGACGTTGTCACGGCCAACTTTGAATTGTCGTACCCACTTATGCACTTTGCTTTCACTCATAACAGTATCACTGTACACTTCACAAATCTGTTGATGAATTTCTACAGCAGGCAGGTTCCTTGCTGACAAAAACCGTATCACTGAGCGAACCTCACATGCGGAGAGTGAGTTGATAGTCTTAAACATTTTTAAAGCACAGAACAGAACCGTACAGGTTAGCTACAGAGTGGAAACTGAGCACAGTTGTTCCCGAGGCATGCCGGTACATGATGCACATGCTCATTGTGGTATGTGCGTGAACTACTAGTGTCTACAACAAAACAGACCTTACTTTAAAAAATACCCCTCGTATATTAGTTTTGGATAGCATAGGGAAGAGTTAACACTCCTGTGGCGTTCGTTTTGGTATCTGTGGCCCTGTTCAAAAGATTTCCCCTCACTTTCTGTCCTGTAATAAATGGATTTTGAAAAAAAAATGGCTAGTTGTCAAAACAAGAATTGGGGAAAAATCTTCAGTTGAGACACCTTTTCCCCATGATAACTTGTTCAGGAGTTAATTTCCCTTCTCAGGAGTAGATTTCTCTCACTTCTTGTTGTCTCACCCCATTCTTAACAAGTTGTTTGTAACTCGAATGTTTGTAACTTGGGGACTGCCCGCAGAATGAAGTACTGCAATCCTGTGTCAACCCAGCACTTTGTAAACCAATCTTCTTTCTATGATTTCTTCATGTATGCCTTTTGAGAAAAATGATGGGATTTCAAGCCTGAAGATGCAAGAAGCAGTGCATTCAGAGCCAACCACACAGCACTGGTAGCATCAGCTGTACCTAAGAGCAATAAAGTCTGACAAGACAAATGTAGTAGGTCATTAAGGATTCTTGCTCCAGCAGCCTGGCCTCGACTTTTTTTTAGTTTCCGATCTTAATTTGTGTTCATTAGGCATACCACAAAATTTGCTGTGATTGCCAAGTTACCAATCCCTTTGAATTAGTTCATTTTGAAAACATAAATGCATCATTCACAGGCATACAGAAGAAAAGCTAAAAATAAACAAAGCAAGTCTTGGAGTGAATGCCTCTAAAAAACCAAGTCTCCAACCCTGATCTAAACCAGACTTTTTTTTCTTTCTTCTCTCTCTCTCTCTTGCTCTCTCTCTCTCTCTTTCTCTTACCCTTGCACTTATTTTAAGAGAATTGGAAAATAAAATGCTTTCATCTGGTTGAAACACTGTGAGGTTCCCACCCTAATCTCCTGTAGAAGACTTAAAGAGGAACCCATCTGGAATAAAACATTTTTTAGAACTTTTTTTTAAAAAAAAGTTCTGAAAAATGACTAGCGGCTTAGTGCTGTCACTGTCCCGTGTTTATTTTTCTAGCTTTGATGTCTGATGTCAAAGAGAAAATAATGTCATCTGCTGGAAACTCAAGCATGTTTGCATTTTGAGGTAATTAGAATTAATGTTGGAGGGCAAAACTAACACCAAACAATTCCAGTCATTCCCATGTGAGGAAAACATTCGGTAATGACTTACACTTAATCTGGGACCTGGCAGCCAGTCAGGAGAAGCATAGATCCTTGTGGTGGGGTAATATTTCAGAAATATATTTTTAATTATTCACAGGTTTTTAAAAAATGATGGGAAGTACTTGCTTCTTCTTAGTATCTTGTAAGGCTGTCATCTTACTGAATTCAAATATAGTTGCATTGTTACGGTTTTTGTATCTATTTGGAGCAAGACTTCCTGAACAAGGTTGCCCAAGAATGGCCACATTTCCAAGCAAAATGAACAGAAAAGCTGTTTTGTAACCCTTGTTGATAGTTTTTCAAAATCCAACATGCTAAACTTTTAAAAAAATCTAGCTGTTAATTCTGAGGTCTAAACAGAGACCAGGCTCTTTCAAACATCTAACCACAAATATTTATTGTTTGTCTGCCTTTTGCTAAAAAAAATATTTCAGCAGCTATTTGTTGGACTAAAGGACATGAAGTGACAAACCTACCTGCATTACTTAGTAGCTTTTTTCTGGCACAAACTCTGACTTAACTTTAAATGGTTGCATTTTCCTCTTTTGTTTTTCATTTTTCCAGAAGAGCCCACTGGAAAAGGAAGTGTTCTCCTTCATTCACAAAAACCAGGTGTGGAAAAAAGTAACACATACTTCCATTTCAAGTCCTAACTTATGATTGGCCACTAATATTAGAAGTTCAAAACCAAGCTTTTCTCGTTGCCAGCGACCTTGCAGAGTAAAATATTAAAGTATTTTTGAGATGGGAATGTTATTGTGTTTTTTACATATAAATTTATGGGTAATACAAAACAAGTGTGAAACTAGTGACACATCTCAAGGTGCTATATAGGTGTAAAAAAAGGTTTGCACCCTCAATTTCTTCAAATTCTTTCCAGTTTCTGCTTTTTTAAATACAAACCAGTATAATGATAAATATTACATCAGTTTTAAAAGGTAATATATCAGCATTATCATTGCATTATATCATTGCATTGTTTAGCACAGGGGTCCTCAAACTAAGGCCCGGGGGCTGGATGCGGCCCTCCAAGGTCATTTACCCGGCCCTCGCTCAGGGTCAACCTAAATCTGAAACAACTTGAAAACACACAACAACAACAACAACAACAACAACAATCCTATCTCATCAGCCAAAAATAGGCCCACACTTCCCATTGAAATACTAATAAGTTTATATTTGTTAAAATTGTTCTTCATTTTAATTATTGTATTGTTTTTAAGTGTTTTTGCACTACAAATAAGATATGTGCAGTGTGCATAGGAATTCATTCATGTTTTTTTTTCAAATTGTAATCCGGCCCTCCAATAGTTTGAGGGACTGTGACCTGGCCCTCTGTTTAAAAAGTTTGGGGACCCCTGGTTTAGCATCTAACAAATAACACAATGTATTGTCAAAGGCTTTCATGGCCAGAATCACTGGGTTGTTGTAGGTTTTTTCGGGCTATATGGCCATGGCCTAGAGGCATTCTCTCCTGACGTTTTGCCTGCATCTATGGCAAGCATCCTCAGAGGTAGTGAGGTCTGTTGGAACTAGGAAAAAGGGTTTATATATCTGTGGAATGATCAGGGTGGGACAAAGGACTCTTGTCTGCTGGAGCTAGGTGTGAATGTTTCAACTGACCACCTTGATTGGCATATAATGGCCTGACAGTGCCTAGGGCAAACTTTTCTGGAGAGGTGATTAGATATTTTTGTTTGTTTCCTGTCTGTTGTTATGCTGTTGTAATTTTAGAGTTTTTTTTATAGATATAGACTTAACTAAATAGACTTAATTAAATCAATGTTCTATTTCAGCAACAAAGTTTCAAGTCTTAAAAAAACTTGAAAGTGACTCTTAATTGGTAACGATATATATTAAAGATACAAGGGGGAGGTTAGGGGGTATGGGGATATGGGGCTAAAAATTGGAAGGGTATTTTCTTCTACAAGTAAAGTGGGAGAACAATAATATGATAGAAAAGTAGGAAAGTAAGATGAAGGAAAAATATATAAAAACAACAGGAAAAAGATTCAAGATTTGTCAAGAAAAAAAGGGGAAAAATTAAAAAAGGAAAAAACTTGGTGCCTTCCATCTAGTCCTTTGCAGCTTGCATTTATCTGTGCAAGAATGTTCTATGTTGAGGGTAAATAAAGTAAAAATAAGTAAATTAGATGTACAGCAAAATAGATTAGTCTTCTTGTTTTCCATCAAAAAGAAATAAAGAAATGCCTTTTGATATTTTATTTATTGTTCCTTTTTTTCATATTCCTCAAACTTGGAGTAGTGAGTGTGCCTAATTGGGTTACCTGAATTTTTCTTTAATAAAAAGTTTAGTTTATCCATATCTCTGATTTCTCTTACTTTTTGTATCCATTCATCTGTATCTGGTGTTTCCTTTTGCTTCCAATTCTGGTTTCTTCGGAAATTTTATCTTAAGGATATCTTGACATTCTGAGTGTATCTTCTCCCAATTTTTTTTTGCTTCTTTACAAGTCCACCACATGTGAAAGAAACTACCATTTTTTAAAGTATTTTTATACATTAAACTTGGTTTCCTGGGCGTAATGTACCAACGATGGAACATTAGGTTGTTGTAGGTTTTTTCGGGCTATATGGCCATAGTCTAGAGGCATTCTCTCCTGACGTTTCGCCTGCATCTATGGCAAGCATCCTCAGAGGTAGTGAGGTCTGTTGGAACTAGGAAAAAGGGTTTATATATCTGTGGAATGACCAGGGTGAGACAAAGGACTCTTGTCTGCTGGAGCTAGGTGTGAATGTTTTTTTTTTTTTTTACAAAATTACAGCAGCACAACAACAGAGAGGAAACAAACAAGGACATCTAATCACCTCTCAACAAGCTTGCTCTAGGCACTGTCAGGCCATTATATGCTAATCAATGTGGTCAGTTGAAACATTCATAGATCTTGAATGTACACAATGGGCACTAGCATGGCAGGCAAGTGACCCCAAAAGGAAACAGGGCTCAAGAGGGGAAAAGTAAAGGCATTAGAAGCTGTTCATGTGACCCAGATCGCATTTTCGGCAAATGTCATCTAGCTGTCCCCACTTTTATTCTGGTTTCTTTTGCATTTTAGGGCCTGTGTAGAAGAGCCTTGGCTGATCAAATTTGATAATCTGGATTATATGGCAGTTTAGGACCATCTTTATTTTGTAAACCTGTATGTATGTAACTGTCGAAGTACTGATTTGTAAGCTGCTCTGGGGGGTGAAAGGTGGGCTATAAAACTCTAAATAGATAAATAGATAAAAATAACGCATTTATTACAATAGCCCTCTGACTAAATCATGAAGACACTTGATGCTCTACATCCTGTAATGAAGAAGTTCTCAAAACCATGTTCAAAGCATCCTTTGATACAGCTGTTTTATATATGTGTGTGTTGCTTAAAGTACAATAACAAAATAAATCACAGTTTTGGAAAACTATCAAAAGTTGGCTATTAATTGGTTGAAATTCACTTCCATATGTCTAGGCACAAATTACACATGCAAGACACAGACATATATCAGCTTTCAGTATGCTTAGTGCATCACCTCATTGCCTTCAGGGCCCCAAATATTTTACTTTCCTTATCAAAACATAAGTTTCTCTGATTCCTTGATTTGTGAGGAGCTAGGTCTGTAACAATCTATTTTGTGGTCACAAAACCTATGAGGTCTGTCTGATTATTTCCCCTTAGGATAACGTTATAGCCTGCTTTTCCACATTGCAAATACAAGAGTAATAGTTGTAATTCTGCCTCCTGTTATCTGGTACTTTTCTTGTAAACCAGATAACATGAAATGAAACAAAGCAGATTCATTTCCTTCAGATGACCCATATACCCGTTTTTTAAATGTTCATTTATTAAAAATATATATCTTGATCCGGTATTTTGGCTCAACAACAATTAAAACCAAACAGGAGATATTTTAAAAACCCACATAAAATAAGATAAAAATTAAGAGTTTAAGACAGAAATAGAACAAGACATTGCTGAGGTGAAGACCACAAAATCTAGGGATAATAATAATAATAATAATAATAATAATAATAATAATCCTTATTTATACTCCATCACCATCTCTCCTAACGGGAACTCAGACGGCTTACATGAGGCCATGCCCAAACAGCAAATTACAATACAGTAAAATACAATACCCCCCCCCCCCGAAGAACAGTTGCAGATTCTGCCACAATGTTTATGTGTCTCTGCTCCTGAACTGCAGCAGTGGCAGGAGCAGAGTCGTAACAGTTCAGTTGGACTGAACTGAGTTTGGCTCCGCTGGACACTCATCTATACCTGTATTTGTCACTGGAGTGGCAGCCACAGAGCTCCAGAGAGCTCCTGACCTTGTTGGGCACCTTAGAGAAAGGGGGGGGGGGGAGATACCTGTCCTCTCTCTCTTTTGCTGGCTCTTTGGAGCTCTGTGACCACTGCTGTGATGGAACAAATAAGTGCTATCCCCTTCTCCTCAAGGCGCAGAGGGCTGACTGTAGGTTTCTACATTGCTTTCTTAGACATGGCCAGGCCCATAGCTGGGGGGAGGGGGGGGGCTGGAGTGGCTTCAGCCCCCTCCCCCCAAATTCTCAGGGTGTTCCGCAAGAAGGCCTTACTGGTACATTATTCATATCATGATATGATCACCATGCTCAATATATCCCATATGCATGGGGGTATTGGGATGATACAAAAGGTTTGCTAGGGTAGATCCTGAGCCCCTCTCCCCCCCCCCCGAAATCAAACTCCCCCCCCCCCCCCGCATCAACATCCTGGCTACGGGCCTGGACATGGACATGCAATCTGTTACAGATATGAACAGATACAACATTACATTTCCTTATTTGTCATGCTGTATGATATCCAAAGAAATCTCCAAATAATTTGGGTGTAACTCTGCTCTTTAGAACACTGATTAGCTATGAGGTTGTGCATGGGCCTGGAAGTTGTTCTTTTTCCTACAGGTGCTCCAAGGCAGAGAAAATATACCCAAAAGCACTTCTACAGCTGCTTAAAGAGGCTAGAAACCCTCATCTCACAGCTGCTGTAACATATCCAAGGAGCAAGGATGGCGCACATCTACACTGACCATTTAGATCAGTGTAGATGTGGATTGGTTCCATGGCATCTTGAGCCTAAAAAGCCACACCATCCAGTTTTAAACTACTGTAAACCACTAGTGAGCACAGCACATTATCACACCTGGCACTTTGGGTAACTAGAAATGACAATATATAACTTCCCATAGTATTATGGGAAGGTTACTTTGGACTGGGAATCCCCTCCAAATAGCACTTTACAGATGAAGTTTGACCATGACTTATTCATAGGAGTTTGGGGGAAATATGAATCCCAAAGTTTACTCCCAAAAGGTCAAATGCAGCCAACCCACCATATCATTCCCACCCTCCTTACAGCTTTTTGCTAACCCCAGAGCTGCTAACGATAAACCTCTAGAGTGAGAAATTTTGACAGATATGTGTGTGTACATGTATGTGCATTTTTTCATATAACAGTGTAAAATAGAAGAACTGGGAATAGAGCCTTCTATATAATTTGGGAAAATGCTAAACAGAGCTAATACCTGATGTGCACCATATATGTGTCATTTTGGGACTAGGGCTATAACCCTGGAAGGAGACCTCATCACACAATAGAAATTCAGTGTCCTAGGATGGTTCTGCCCCAGTTGACCCACAGAGCCCCATGCCACCTATCATATGATGTAGCCTCACTTCTGGCAGGACTCTGTGGGTTAACGGGGGCAGAAGCAACCTGTGAAGATGTGCCACCAACATAGGAGCCTCCCATGTTGCATTTGCAACAACAGGGCTACCATAGGGGGAAGCCTTGTGGCAATGCTTCTCCATATGTGATGGGGAAGCATCAGCTGCCAGCGAGGTGGGGATCTGGGGTGCAGGGATTGCCCCACTGTCTCCTAATTTGCCATAGAGATTGGCAAATCGGAAAGCTGGACCTCACCAATCTTTTCTCTGTGGGATTTTTTTCTAGTTAAAATTGGTTCCTCCATCCCTGGTGCTCTTTCCTTTTATAGTACTTAAACGCTGCATGGAGATATCAAAAGATAGGAAAGGTGATACATATTTTGATGTAAATAAATAATATCAGTGAGTTTCTCTATGCTTTCTTTCAACACCAGAAAAATCCTGATTTGGAAGGAGTTTTAATCAGGAAAAAATTTAGAAGCCATCAACTCAAGTGTCATAGTCATGATCTAAATTGTAACTGCATGCAGATGTTTGGGAAATGGTAGAAGATGCTTTTCGTGTAATAAGCAAAAGTATGAGTCAGCTAGAGCTGAATATATTTTAGATCAGTGGTTCTCAACCTGCGAGTCCCCAGATGTTTTGGCCTTCAACCACCAGAAATCCTAACCAACTGGTAAGCTGGCTGGGATTTCTGGGAGTTGTAGGCCAAAACACTCGGGGACCTACAGGTTGAGAACCACTGTTTTAGATGGTTTAGATAAGTGGTTCTCAACCTGGGGTCCCCAGATGTTTTTGGCCTACAACTCCCAGAAGTCCTAGCCAGTTTACCAGCTGTTAGGATTTCTGGGAGTTGGAGGCCAAAAACATCTGGGAACCCCAGGTTGAGAACCACTAGTTTAGATGTTCTTAAGTGCAGCACAATCTTAAAATAATTATCTCAGAAAAAAAATCACAGAGTTCAATGGTACTTTATCTCTTGCAAATCCTTTGCCAGCATGGTGCCATGGTTTCGGGATTGTATTAGGATTCTGAAGACCAGAATTTGGGTCCTTGACCAACCAAATCTTTTCAAGAAAACTCTAGATAGGGTTGCCTTAGAGTTGACATAAGTTGGAAATGACTTAAAGGAAGACAACAACAACATCATCAAAAGCAACAACAGGTCTACCTTGTGCCCAGGTAGAGCTGGGAAAGAAAGAAAAAAATCTGAACTGATAACAGGGACCAAAAGTCTGACTGATATAGTATGAAGCAATTTCCTGTATCCAATGTTTTTGTATAAGGGACTACGTAAGGATATGTTGACCTGTTTTCCATTGAAAACAATGTGACTTGGAAGTGATTATTTGCTCTAGGAAGCACCACACCCATAGTTTTAATAGTCTTTAGAGCAAGACACTTTATTACAAAATATATTCTAAAAAACCCTTGTGAATATGCAAGTTCTTCTGTATTTAGGAAAGGTGTCTGCATTAACCCAAAGAACACTTTTCCTCACATACTTTTAAGAAAAACGTGACTTTTCCAAATTCAGAGTGGGTTTGGCTCTTATAGCTATAAATTCTGAATATGCTGCAGTGGTTTAGCATTAACTTGATTCATTGTAGTCTTTCCCGTACTGAAAGGAGATTTCCTGGTATGAGGTGAAGACTGCCAGGATGTTCCTTAGATTCTTTATTAAAAATAAGAACTTGCTGAGCAAACTTGCAAATCTTCAGGAATAACAGCTCTGTTTAACAATATATAACCCATTCTTCTTTTTTTCCACAGTCTCCAGCTACTTCACACTTAATTTTTCTCACATCCCTATACTAAAAGCTCTCTAGTAGAGGTGATTTACTGGATGTCATTTTTTTTCAAGTTGCTTTTTAATGTCGTCTTTCAGGATTTTGATCCTAAGGCTTAATTTATTTTTTTAAATGCCTTTGAAATGGGTTAAGAGGAATTCTTCAGTTTAAGTAAGATTGAAGTAGTTGTTACACTTGATTGTGAAATTTATTTCTTTATTGAAACTATTTTGCCAATTAATTATTGAGAATACTTTTCCAAAGGTACTATTAAACAATCAGGGAAAAGAGCTCAAGCAGCAACCCATTTTATTCACTTTTAGGTCAGCAACCTTCTCGAAAATCAAAATCAAATAGAAAGACCTTTATTAATAGTACAATCTTAAGTCTATTCACAAATAGATTCTATTGTATAATAGGGGTTTTATTTCCATGGAAATGAATATCTAATGGCAAACAAAATGCAGTTGTAGAAGCATTTTTCTGGGAGCAAGTTCCACTTAGCTCAATTAATCTTGCTTTTGAGTAACTATTATTTCATTAGTGATTGTGGTTGGTTGACCTCTATGTAGTTTAAAATCAGTGCATTGCAAATCTACAGACTGCATCTTGTAATTAATGCTTGCATGAGTGAGTATGCTCATTGCAATGACCAGCGTTCAAGATAGTTTAGTTCTTGACTTCCGGTGGGTGATGGCGACGGGCAAGCCTCGTTGAGAGGGAGCTCCGACGGGGACCAGCGTGGAGGTGCTTAACGGGTGAGCATACAGCTCCCCCACCCTTGCCGGATCGAAGGCAAGGGTGCAGCGAACCCACAGAGGCTCGTAGAACCCCAAGAGCCCCCTTCCCTCAAGGAGGGGGGCCGAGAGGGTCCGAGCCGGTGGGAAGCAAGCGCCCCGCTGGGATCGGGCGAAAGCCCGTTTGAACCGCTGCCAGCCCACACAACATTTTAAGAACAAAGAAAGAAGAAATCTCGGAGGAGAGATAAATAAGAAGATCTCCACACCAGGTAACGAGAGAATATATCTCAAGATAAACAAACAAAGTTGGGGAGTTGAGAAGTAAAGAAGTAAAGGAGCTAAAGTGAGAGAGAAAATTGGAAAAGGAATCTATTAGACTGTTGATCAAAACAAAATCACATCCGGAAAGAAAGGAATTAAAGGGGAAATTTGGAAATTTGGAACTATATTATTATACATTATTAAGGAACACCACAATATTAAATGCTAAATATTAGATGCCGTTATTGAGGAGAAGATCGGAGAGGAGGAGAGAGACAAAGAGTCTTGAAAGCCGGAGACCTTATTGAACAGATCCCCCCCTTCCCTTCCCTTCCCTAACCTCCCCAACTCCCCCTTAGATCGGGGAAAGAAAAAGAGAAGGAAAGACTACATGACCTTGGCGCCATATTGTTATGGCTAGCGATCCCTCTTCTTCATAAACAAAGTGGGAAAGAGATCACAGGAAGTGACGAAAGGGGAAAAGGGAAGTGACGGCAAGGAAGAGGAGGAACAAAGAAGGAGAAGGGCGGAAGGGGAGTCGAAAGAAGGGCGGAAGCAGGAAGAATCATAGAGAAAAATTTCTACGGAGCGGCAAGAATGGCAGACCTTGGAAGATAGATGTAAATAGACCTAAATAAACGGAAAGAAATATATTGAGGAAGAGAAGCAGACGGTGGAGGAGAAGGCCAGGACAAGAAGAAGACGAGCGAGGAAGAGAAGCAGACGAAGGACAAGATCTAGGACGAGAAGAAGACGATAATCCAGGAAGAGAAGCAGACGAAAGCAGTGGAAGAGAAGGAGGAGCTGGAGAATCAATTGGAAAAGATAAGAAATTGATAGATATTGATTGAGATAAGGGGAAACAGGTTTTGAATATATGAGAATAACTTGATACTAAGAATTGATATTAAATTGAATGAATTCTGAATATTAAATTGAATAAATTAATCGATTGAATATTAAATCAATATTAAATTGAAGAAATTTTGAATTAAATTGTGTAAATTTTAAAACAGAACCAAATAGATAAAATTGATGAAGATAAATTAAATATAAGTAAATAAATATATATATATAAATATAAAAAATTTAAATTAAATTAATTAAATTAATAATTAAATGTTTAAAATTTAAATATAGAATTTTGAATGAATTGAAAGATATAATCCGGCCTGGAATTGTTATTGAAAATAAATAAAGAGTAGATGTTACCAAAGGGGAAACAAGAGAAGGAGAAGATTCAGCTAAGAAGAGGATCACTAGATACTAGCCTCAACATGGAGAACATTTTGAAGGAAATTAAAAAACTCTCAGAAAAACAAGATTCATTAAAAAAGGATATGGCAGATAAACAAGAAGAGTTCTTCAATAAGCAAGAAAAGAATTATAAAAAAATAACGGAAGAGTTTCAAGGAATGAAAAAGAAAATGGAAGAGGAATTTGGACAAATAAAAAAAGATATAACTCACCTATATGGAGAAGTAAAGGAACTGAAAACTAGTAAGGAAAAAATGGAAGAAACACAATCCCACATGATAAAGAGAATTAAAGGTATAGATCGACAAAAGGAGAAAATAGAAATTGAGCAGGAGAAATTATTACAAAAGCAAATGGACTACTACCTGAGGTTTAGAAATATCCAAGAGGATAAACAGGAGGATATTAGTCAGTTGATGACAAATTTGATTGCAAGATGTTTAGAATGTGAAGAAGACGAATTGGAGGTGGAGTTAGACCAAATATATCGAGTATCCTCATTTTACTCAAGGAAGAATAAAACGCCACGAGACGTGATAGTACAATTTACACGGAAAAAGACCAGAGATGAAGTGTTATACAGAAGTAATAAGAATCCAATCTACTATAAAGAGACCAAGATTGCAGTTCTGAAAGAATACCCACAAGCGACGTTAAGTAGACGAAGAAAGTACTACTTCCTTACAGACGAACTTAAGAAAAGATCAATTAGATTCCGATGGGAAAGAATTGAGGGTATTATGGTAACTTACAAAGAAGAAAGATATTGGTTGACTACAGAGCAGAAGGCCAAGGCCTTCTATGAGAATTTAATGAAGGAATCAGAAGAGGAAAAGCCTGGAGAAAGGAAAGGAGACAAAAAAGCACTGACACCGGGAAATGGAAATGGAAATGGTAAAGAGAAGAAAAAACCAAGAATTGAGACCCCAGAGGAGTATAGGAGATTCAGCAAGAGTCAAGAGAGTAGCATTCCAATGTCAGAAGCTTTAGGAGAAGGAGCTTACGGACCGGAAGTGACAGCGCAAAGAATTTCGGAACTGAGCCTGGGCGAAATAGGACATGATACAGACTTACTTGGATAAAATGGCGGAAAGACAAATTAAATGTTTCTCAAATAATATTAACGGTCTGAACTCGCCCCAGAAACGGAAAAAAATATTTGGAAAATTACAAAAGGCAAATCTAGACATCATACTATTGCAAGAAACACATATCTGCCATAAGCATGTGGCGCATTTGGAAAACAAAAGATTAGGCAAGATGTTTTATTCATCATATGAAAAGAAGAAAAGAGGAGTAGTTACATTCATAAAGGAAAATCTGACACCTGAATTGGCATTTAAAGATGTGGAGGGAAGATGTGTTGCACTTAAAATTCTAATGGGTACTCTGAAAATCCTGGTGTGTAATATATATGCACCAAATGGTCCAAAGACTAAATTCATTCAATTTTTAACTACAAAACTGAGAGAAACAGAATTTGATGAACTCTTACTGATTGGAGATTTTAATGGAGTGATGGACAAAAAGAAAGACAAGAGTATGCCAAAAAGGAATGGAGATGGAGGGGGGCTATTACCACAAATTTTTTTCGATCTTCAAAAAGAATTCGATTTGGAGGACACTTGGAGAGTTAGAAATGAAAAGAAACAAGATTATACTTTCTACTCTCATCGACACCAAACATGGTCAAGGATAGATCTGGCGTGGATTACAAAAAACTTAGCAACTAAAGTAACAGAAATGGAAATACTACCTAGAGATATCTCGGATCACTGCGCATTGGAAATAAAAATAAATCAAAAAAGCTACCAAAGAAAATGGAGATTAAATGAAAATCTGATTAAGACAGAGGAAGACAAAGCACATTATAACAAGATTATTAAAGATTATCTTGAAATTAATGACGTTGGGGAGACAAAAACACAGGTAATATGGGACGCGATGAAAGCTGTACTAAGAGGATGCCTTATTCAACACGGAGCTAGGAAAAATAAAGAAAGAAATAGACAAATGAAGGAAGTGTTGAACAAAATTGTATATAAAGAGTCAGAGTTAAAAAAGAAACCGGACAGCAAAAAATTGAACAAAGAGTTAGTAAGACTCAAACAGGAAAAATCCCGTCTGGAGATAGAAAGACAAGCAAGGGAGCTAAAATTTTTGAAACAGCAAACGTTTGAGAATGCGAATAGATCTGGGAAATGGTTGGCAAGACAAGTTCGCAAGAAGAAGCAGGCTATGCAGATAACGAAAATAATTGAGGGAGAAAGAATATGCACGACTGACAAAGAGATTATGGAAGAATTAAAAAAATATTACAGTAAATTATATACCAGTGATGGAATAAAGAAAGAGGAAGTTACGGAGTATATAAGCCAATTGAAACTACAAAAGATCTCAGAAGAGATACGGGAAAAGTTGAATAAAGAGATCACGGAAGAAGAGATAGATAAAGCAGTGAATAAAATGGATGCAGATAAGGCCCCAGGCCCTGATGGATTTACAGCAGGATTTTACAAATCAATGAAGGATACTGTAAGACCAATATTGAAAAGGGTCCTAAATGAGGCATTACTGTATCAAAGAATCCCAGAATCCTGGAACCATGCTGAAATAGTAATGATACATAAAGAAGGTTCAACACCAGAGAACATTAAAAACTATAGACCTATATCCCTTCTGAATGTAGATTATAAAATATTTACGAATATCCTGGCGACAAGATTGAAAGAATTCTTGACAGATTGGATAGGGGAGGACCAAACAGGGTTCCTCCCAGGAAGATACATGAAGGATAATATACGAACAGTCCATGACTTGATAGAATATTTCGAAGTTAACCATCAGAAGGAAGCTGCCATTTTATCAATTGATGCAGAGAAGGCATTTGATAATTTAAACTGGGACTTTTTTAAGATTTTGATTCAGGAATTAGACATGGGGGCAAAATTTATAAATGCAATCATGCCATTTATGAAGTACAAAGAGTAAAAATCCGGATAAACGGTCAGCAATCGGAAGAATTTATAATTACGAAAGGAACAAGACAAGGATGTCCGTTATCCCCTTTGATTTTCATTATGGCTTTGGAACCGTTGATGAGAAAAATAAGAGAAGATACAAATATTAAAGGGGTAAGAGTAGGGAAATATGAATACAAGATTAAAGCCTTCGCAGATGACCTGTTGGGAATTGTAGAAGACCCAGTGAATAACCTTGAGAATTGGATTAAGAAGATGCATGAATATGGAAAAGTGGCAGGCTTCAAAGTGAATAAAGAGAAAACTAAAATCTTAACTAAAAATGTAAAGAAGGAAAACCAGGAAAAGATAGCAGTGGCTACGGGAATGGAGATAGTTAAAAAATTAAGGTACTTGGGTATCTGGATAACCGCAAAAAATGGACAATTATTGAAGAATAACTATGAATTGGTTTGGAGTAAGATACAGAAGGATCTCAAGAATTGGAAATCACTGAAACTATCGTTATTAGGAAGAATAGCATTAATCAAAATGAATGTATTACCAAAACTACTGTTTTTATTTCAAAATATACCCGTAATCAGAAATCAAACAATTTTCAATAATTGGAATAAAGAACTATTGAAATTTGTGTGGAATGGAAAAAGACATAGAATTAAATATCTAAATTTAATTGATAAAAAAACAAGAGGTGGACTTGGATACCCAGATCTAAAAGCATACCATGACGCTTGTGCTCTCTTATGGATCAGAGACTGGATGCTGTTGGAAAATGAAAAAGGTCTGAATTTAGAAGGACACGATCTACGAGTAGGATGGCATGCCTACACGTGGTATGATAGAGAGAAAAAAGAAAAAAAATTTGGAAATCATTTTGTAAGAGCATCTCTATTAAGAATATGGATGAAATATAAAAATTATTTTTATAATAAAACGCCATTGTGGGTGTCCCCAATGGAGGCGTACCAAAGAAGATTGTTGGGATGGAGAACGTGGCTAACATATAAAGACATTCTGATAGAGAGGATATCTGAGATTAAAACTTATCAGCATTTAAAAGAAAAAAATATCCATTTGACATGGTTGCACTACTTACAAATGAAAGAATATATAAAGCAGGATAATAAGACAGGTTTCAACTGGGAAGAATCAATTTGGGATAAGATTTTGAAGTTAAAGAAAAAAATAATTACAGTTATTTATAATACATTACTAAACTGGCTAACGGAATGTGAACAAGTTAAACCATGTATGATAAAATGGGCGGAAAATTTAAGAAGACTTATACAATTTAGAGAGTGGGAACAGATGTGGAACAAAAAGTTGAAATATGTATATGCAACAGATTTGAAAGAAAATTGGATAAAAATGTTCCACAGATGGTATACCACTCCAAAGAAACTATCGTTAATAAACAAAAATACTTCCGATAAATGTTGGAAAGGATGCCAGCAGACAGGTACCTTTTACCATATGTGGTGGACATGTAAAGAAATAGGGAAATACTGGTCTATGATACATGAAGAACTACAAAAGATTTTGAAAATAGTTTTTAAGAAGAAACCGGAATATTATCTATTGGGCTTTACAGACTTGGATTTACAATTACAGGAAAATGAGGACAGACTTTTTACTTATATAACGACGGCAGCCAGGATTACATTAGCAAAAATTTGGAAACAGGATAATGTAACTACCAAGGAAGATTGGTTAGGGAAAATTAGAGAAATAAGAGAGATGGATGAATTAACTTTTTTTTTGAAAAAAAATACCGGAAATCCGATAAAGAGAACAGACTGGACCCTTTATGATAATTACGAGAAAGAGGAGAGTAAATAAGAGGACTATCTTTTTAAGATAATGGAAAAATTTTTTGAGACACAACACCTGATGAGGAGATGGAAGTCAAACCTTTTTAGTTTTAAAAGTTTTTTCTGTGTGTGTGGTTTTTTTTCTTCTATTTTTCTCTCTCCTCCACCCTTTTTGTGGAGTGTTTTTTTTCTTCTTACTCCTACTTTTTTTTCTTATTATTTTTATTATTATACTTTCCTACTGTTCTATCTTCTTTTAAATGTTCACCCTCTTTCGTTGTATTCACTATATAATCTAATAAAAATTATTTTAAAAAAAAAGATAGTTTAGTTCTTAATAGGATGTCTATGAACACATATGAAGCATTTCTCACTTTTGGACTGCCACCCCAGCTGGAATATTCCCAATGATTTTTGTTCTGGTACAGCTGTACCAGGAGCTCCAACTTTATTTGCTTTGTATTAAATGTTTGCTTGCAGTCCAAGGTTTCAGGGACTCTGCAGAAAGGTGGCTTCCTTTGGTTGCAGTTGTAGGGCAAGTCACCTGTCCATCATCGTTAAGTTTTGGTCCCGCCCCTTGCTCAGGGCAATTGGGAAGGGAAGGGAGCCATTTTTTAGTTAGTCTCAGCAGGAAAGCTAATGTATAGGACGTGTGCAAGCTTCCCCTGTACAAAAGCTTTAACTCTTAAGAATTTCCAGGAAAACAGCCCTAAAGACCAAAGAACTCCAGCTGGAGAACATCTAAGCCTTTACTGGTAGGTCCACTCGGCGTTCGACCTGGTAGCGGAGCCCACATCAGTAAGGGTTAGATTACAGTCAGCCTGAGAGAAGTTAAAAAGGGGATTTTCTTTTAAAGAAGAAGTTATTGAAGACAGTTGCCTGTCCCTCGTGGGCAAGATTAGGAATTCACCAGTTGCTTAAAAGCTTGGAATCATTTGCTTAACTTTACTGAAGACAAGAGAAGTTTCTGTTTGATTGTTCATTAATAAAAGACTTTGTTGTACTTCACAAGCCATCTAAAGACTATTTCTGGTGAAAACCCTCTGAGAACTTCTCTTTAGGCCCCCTGGCTTCCTGCTGGGCAAAGGTTGCATGTCCTGTTCTAAAGACAATTCTTTACAGGCATGACAGAACAATTTTTAAAAATTTAAGAAAAGGTTATTATTTAAACATGGGAATATTTTAAACACAAATTCCAATTTGGAATTGCAGTTTTATAAGGTCTTTAGCCTTCTCTGCCAAAAAGTGCTGGTGCCTCCCCAAATTACAACTCTCAGGATTCCATAACATCGAGCCATTATAACAATTAAAGTGATCACATTTGGCATGGTGCAGATGCACTTGATTTCTCTATAAAATCTTAAAATCAATTTCTTTTGAATATAATTTTTTTCATGATATTAAGCAGCTGCTGCTCAAAATTAACACAGATGTGCCATTTGGTGAGCTAATGGTAATTTCGTAACAATCCTTCACTGTTAGTTATTATTATGGTACCAAACAGATTTTGCTGCTTTCTTATTTTATTCCAATACATCTTGAGTTGAATAATCTGTATTTTCTCTGGAAGAATGCTATCTTGACAGTGGTATATATACACTATACATGAAAACAGTTTGTCCTGCTGAAAGAGGCAGTTGGAAACAATGGGCGCATCTCCACTGACCAGGTCAGTGCAGGGTCAGTACGAGGGAGGGGGGGCTGCCAAAAAGGGCATGATGGCTAATCTGTTTTAACCTGGGAAAAATTGCTTAATGTGGCTACTTCCTGGGTTAAGGGAAAGCCCAAATCCTGTTGTAAAACAACTCTCGTGATTCAATGGCATTGAGCGAGAGTAGTTATTTAAAGTGGTATCAAACTGCATTTATTTTACAGGAGAGATTCAATCCTCCAGAAACACTCTGAGACTAAACTGCAGGTGGGTGGAAGAGAGATAACAGTTTTAAGGAGATTTCATTGAGAATTAGATCAAGAAAAAAAGGTATGGCTTTTTGACAGCTAAGCTGAAATGGAAAAGGATCTCATTGAGATGGCAAAACTTAGAATGACTAAGGCGGTTCTTCACTAACACTACAGGGTGAGGCAGCATAACGTCCTTTTTTAAAATGCGCACCATTCAGTCAGTTGGACGTAGTGGAGTGCTAGTGGTCTCGTTCGAGAGGCGGGAGTATAAAGCTTTGTCCTGACACAGTTCAGTCGCCATCATGCATTGGAACAGTGAGGAGCATGCTTTTGCCACTGAGGCCTACTTTTCCAGCGGATTTGGAGTGGCCGGCCCGTTCTCCAGAAAATTTGGCCCCTTGTGATTTTTTTCTATGGTTTTTTTTTTTGAAATCCCGTGTTTATGTGAACCGACCAAGGACCCTACAAGATTTGAAGACCAACATCCAGGAAGAAATTGCCAACATGACACCTGCTATGCTGGCATGAGTCATGACAAACACCAGAAATCGGTTTACTCAGTGTATGGAGAATGGGGGACGTTACCTACCTAATTTGATCTTCAAAACTACGTAAAACAAAACTTTAGGTATGCGCCTACATTATAAAAAATTTCTGATTCATACAATGGTTTTTTTTAAGTTTTGAAAAAAAGAAGTTATGCTGCCTCATCCTGTATAATGCAGTTCAAAACCAGCTCAAGGGAGGGATGGTCACAAAATGTATATCTCCAATAAGAACTGCAGGGTGTACTATGTCAAAAACAGCATATTAAAAAAGTTTTGCTTCTAAAACTATCACAATATTATACAGGACTGTGGGCATGGGGGTCAGGATGAGAAGATTGTCCCAGAAAATTATGAATTCTACCATCGCTATGACATGTTTCTTCCATCCCCAAATTTCTAAGATTGCAGAGTGAGACCCTGAACATCATTCACATATAGAACTCTTATACTCATATTTGGTGAGTTTACATTCTCTTGGTATTTCTGTCTGCCACCTTTCTTTGGGCACCTGAACTGTATTTCTAAATGGTCAACGGAACTTTTAAATTACTGTAATTCTAGAAATTTGGGAACTCAAGATAAATTCCACTCTAGAAAAGGCAGAAAGCCTATTTGAAGGCAATGCTGTAATGTCACTTCTATCTGTAGCTGCAATCACGTAGTTATGTATCCTTCAACGAATTGGTGGTGACCTGGTAATAAACTACGTGGTGAAATCCATAACCCTGAAACTCTATTGCAAATTTATTTTGATTATATAATAATTCTAGATCTGAAATTCTATATATAGATTCCTCAAAAGAGTGTTATGCTTCTGAAATGTTAAGAATCTTAGGTCTTATTGTAATCAACATGTTAAAAAAATCCTATTCACTTTTTAAGGGAGTGCTGGCATGATAACAGAGTGGGTTTATTTAGAAATATAAATGGTTTCAAATATTTTTAAAATAAAAAATCATTTAAAACATATTTGGCATATATCAACATAATAGAATTATTTTTTTTATAATGACAAGCATGTGATTGGAGAGAGGAGAGTTGTAACCTGCACTAATTCTGGTTCAGAAGAAACTGGTTATTCCTTTGTTTTTTAAAAAATAATCTTTTTATTAGGATCTGTCATAGTAAATAACTTTAAACATCTTGTGACAAGCAAGGCTCGTAACCTCATAACACAGGCAAAATTGCCTATCGAGTGACACTTTACCCTCTGTTCAGGGACAGAGCTCTATGGATCTCATCAAACAATGTAGATTTACTTCTGGTGGGTCTCAGTCCCTGAACTGAGGTGAAAGTGTCATAAGAGGGAACAAAGAAAACTCAGGCGGCTTCCTGCATTCTCATTGAGAAGAACAGGGAGAAACCAGGTGGCGATGCTTCCTTCTGTGGGATAGGTAATGGACAATGCAAGCAATCTACAGTGTGGGGTGGCAGGTTCCCCACGTTTCCAGCTAGATTTCCCACAATACACAGCAAACACCCCCGCAATTGCCCACAATTTCAACCTGAATATGATGAGGTCCTTGTTTGCTACAGTTGGAAACTGCTGTTTATTCCAAACCTAGAATGAAAAAAAAAATAAAACTCTTTTCCTTACATATGAAGGATGAAAGAAAACTGGATTCTACTAATTCTAAGAGATTGCAGACAATGGATGTTGTGTGGGAGTCAGAGAATGCTGTTTCCTAGGTTATTTCCTTTTAGGAAATGCTCCGTAGACAATTCTGGGAGCTGTAGTGGTATTTACAAGCTCTGGTTGACATTATTTCAACTTATCATTATTTATTTATTTATTTATTTATTAAATTTATATTCCGCCCTTCTCACCCCGAAGGGGACTCAGGGCGGAGCACAGCATATACACGGCAAACATTCAATGCTGGGTGAGAATGGTGCAGGGAGTTGGAGAGGGAATGGCGACAGGCTTAGACAATTACCTATCTTGAGGAATCAGGTAGATGGCTGCTGTTTTAAGGCAGAATGCCAGGTGGGTGGGTCTTGGGCTCCATGTTCTGATTCTATAGCTATATAGTAGTTTTAAACCTCCAGTTTGTTTATATTTGCTTCTAATTAACTGATTATCAATGTTATTGTCACATACTTTTAATGTTGTGCTTTTGCGTAACTTTTCAGGCCACTGTATTGATTAGTCCAAAAACCAGAATTGACTTAGAAAGGTTATTGTAGAGAGAGAAACCATGCTAGCTTAGGGCCCTTCCACACAGCCATATAACCCAGAATATCAAGGCAGAATAACAATATCTGCTTTGAACCGGAATATCTGATTCCACACTGCCATGCACCCCAGTTCAAAACAGATAGTGTGGGATTTTATTCCGCTGTGTCAAAGGGGCCATAGTTCTGTGAGCTAAGGCAGGATTGCTTCATGCCAGGTAATTTCCGCACAATGTGTGCCTTTGTGTGTGGCTATGTGAAATCATTTCCAGCAATTTGAAGCCCACGGTTAAATCTGTCAGTCTGCAAGGATGCAGTCCGTATGTATACTCACACAACAGCAAGCTTTGCTAAACAAAGTGGGATTTCTATGTGAAGTGCATACAATTTCAAAACAAACTAAACAAAGGAATAAAATAGACCAAGATAGACAGAGACTTCTCAGCCTGAAATGTTATGCTGACTGGTTCTGAAGACAGTCATGTCCCCTGCCATGAAGGAATACATAACCAAAGCACTTCTGACATATTACTTTTAGCAGTAAATAAGCACACAATCCGTAGTGAATAAGAATAGAAATAATGCAACCAACTAAAGCAGTTACCAATATGAATAGCATGAAGGCAATGACAAAATATTAAATGACACATTCAATCCTTTTTTTCAAAAAAATTCAAAGGGATAAAATTAATATATCAAGGACCAGGGAACATATAGATGGCTATGAACCAGAGCAATTCTCTTAGCTAGTTCCATAAAGGGATCAATAACACATTTCTTTGTGGTCCTATTTCCCGTTGTCTTGATTTGGGGTGGGCTCAGCACCTTGTGAAGTGCAATGATGGCCATGAACCAGAGCACTTCTCTTTGGTAGTTCCATAAAGGGATCAATAACACATTTCTTTGTGGTCCTATTTCCTGTTCTCTTGATTTGGAGTGGGCTCAGCACCTTGTGAAGTGCAATGATGGCCATGAACCAGGGTACTTCTCTTAGGTAGTTCCATAAAGGGATCATTAACACATTTCTTTCTGGTCCTATTTCCTGTTGCCTTGATTTGGGGTGGGCTCAGCACCATGTGAAGTGCAATGATGGCCATGAACCAGGGCACTTCTCTTTGGTAGTTCCATAAAGGGATCAATAACACATTTCTTTGTGGTCCTATTTCCTGTTGTCTTGATTTGGGGTGGGCTCAGGACTTTGTGAAGTGCAATGATGGCTATGAACTTCTCTTACGTACTTCTCTTAGGTAGTTCCATAAAGGGATTAATAACATTTCTTTCTGGTCCTATTTCCTGTTGCCTTGATTTGGGGTGGGGCTGGCCCTGTACTGGTATGGGAGATAAGCAGAACCCTTTATCACACATAAAGTGAAACTGAGGCAGGAAAGTTACATTTTGCAACAGAAGTCTAAAGCAGACAGTTTGGATGTGATCCAAAGGAATCAGAGACTGCACAGAAAATGGACTCTGAAATTAGTAGTAGTGTAGTAGTAATTCACTGCAGATGTTGACTAGTGTGGAGGACAATATGCCACCCTACAGAACCCTACAGGCCAAAGGAAGGGAATGTGGTCCCATATATATATATATATTATCATAGCTGTGAGATTAGAAAAGAAACAGCTTTCTGCAACACTATAAGTCCTCCTCCATTAATGATAAAACTTTTTATCGTGTCAGACATGACTTGAGAAACTACAAGTTGCTTATGGATACCATAGCTGATAGTATTTAAAGCTCTTGAGGAGTTTAGGAGAATCAGGCCCCATCCACACAGTATCTTTATCCCAGGGGCTCCTGGCTCAAAATGATGGGTGGCTAGACAACGCTAGCTGAAAACATGGGAGGAATAATTATAAAGCCAGAAAACTGTGAGATAAACTGTGCTTGAATATCCTGGTTTTGGCTGGAAGATGCAGATATTCACATGTCCGTATATCCCTGCACTAACAAAATACAGGATTCTTTATGTTGGTTTCTACACTATGAATTTTGTTTCTAGATTATAAATGTCAGTTCCTCATTGGTTCTATCATAAAAACATGGGGAAAGTTGATTAAACAGCAAAAGCTTTGTCATTGCAGGAGAGATATCATTAAATTGGTGGATGACAATGTCCCTCCTGCAATGACAAAGTTTTTGCCATTTAATCATTTTTCCCCATGTTTTACGAAAGAACCAATGAGGAACCGACATTTATAAACCAGGAACAAAAATCGTACAAGCTATGTGCATATCCACATCAGTGCATTGAAACTTTTTCTTTTAAAAAACTGCTGGAATTTCCAGTGGACATCTCACAGCCATCTTGTGGGCTTCTATAATGTGAGACAAAGTTGCAAGTGTGGATGTCAGAGGCAGAAGTCCCAGGACCAGATCTGTGTGTGGGCCTGTTCTCGGGTCCTGGGTTTGTTTTTGTCCAGTTTTTTTTGCCCCTCTAAAAAATCCTGTGATTTGGTGCTGTCTGGAAGGGCCTTCAGTTGGATTGTACCCCCTTGAGTATCTCTTGATATGGACCATCCACTAATGTGAACAAAACTGTTTCCATTCTAAAACCAGACAAGAAAAAGTCTAGAAATAATTTTCACTTTAAACTACCTTAAGTTGTGATATTACCACTTATTCACATATATTGGCAAAATGATACCCTCTTGAGGTATATATGAAATCATAGATGCTTCACCAGTCAGTGATATGGCTGGTGTCCAAATTATGACTGTGCAAAAATGCAATTTGTTTCATAATGATCAAGTAGACAGAACATATTGTAAAGAACAAAAATAACTTTCTGGCCTTGCATCGCACATATTAGTGCAAATATTAAGAAACAAATACTATTCAATTCAGCAAGCCAGATACTTTCACGTTCACAATCTGTCTCTGTAAATTCCAAATACATGATTACTATGCAATCCTTATGCAGAGCACCAACATTATGCAACACATTTCAACCACTAGGTGCCATTATACAATGTACAAAACATAATGTATATCTACAATACAACGCATTCACAATGGAGAGTCAGTGTGGCTAGTGGTTTGAGTGTTAGATTAAGTCTCCTAAGACCAGGGAGATTATCACACCAGTATCTAAACTGTATCAGAAGCTCCCTAGACACAAATAAAAATACTATTTACTGCACCACATTATTCTAATCTTGTCTCAAACCAAGTTTTAAGTTGTTTCAAATTTGTATTTAATGTCTCTGCCTTATGGCTTTTGAACCAGTTTCCATCCAGTTTTGCAAAGTACATTTTACTGTGCAATGAAAAAAGTGTGCCTTAGCCACTAATTTTGGGGGATGTGACATCCATTGTAGGCTTTCCTTCCTGGCCAAAAGGAAAAACTTAATCTTTTCTCTC
Organism: Anolis sagrei; assembly: GCF_037176765.1. Classification (NCBI taxonomy): domain Eukaryota; kingdom Metazoa; phylum Chordata; class Lepidosauria; order Squamata; family Anolidae; genus Anolis; species Anolis sagrei. The sequence goes on from NC_090026.1 coordinate 67,540,170, forward strand.
CTGGTTGCCCAATTGCTTTCCTTCTCGGCTGTAAAGGAAAAAAAAACCTGGACCTTTTCTCACCAAATCATCTTGAGTACTTCTTTTAAAATTAAACAAAGCAATAGTCCTTGTCTGCACCAAGACATTTTTCCTGTTAATTGAATATTTCATTTTTTTCAAGGCAAAAACATGTTGCAGACTTCCCACTCATCCATGTTTTCGCCTCATTATAGAGCCTAAAAGACTTTAAAGGACATCTTCCAAATGTCGAATAAACAAAATACCCAAAGTTTTTACATTTCAAAGTGCCTTTTCTATTTTTAAGATGCATAACACCAGAGTTTTGAAAATGTGAAGATTACTAGTCCTATACATGACTAGTAAACATGACCCATTGAGTTTGGTAGGACTTTATCTATATATAAAAAAATGTTCTGTGCATAATGAGTACCTTAAAAACAAAAGAACCAATGAACGAAATCACACCAAATTTGGCCACAAAACATCTCACAACACAAGGAGTGACCATCACTCAAAAACTTATGATTTTGTCATTTGGAAGTGGTAGTGGCTGGGATTTATAGTTCACCTAAAATCAGAGAGCATTCTGAACTCCATCAATGATGGAATTGAACCAAACATGGCACACAGAACTTCCATGACCAACAGAAAATACTGGAAGGGTTTGGTGGGCACTGACCTTGAGTTTGGGAGTTGTAGTTCACCTCCATCCAGAGAGCACTGTGGACTCAAACAATGATAGATCTGGACCAAATTTTGCACAAGCACTCAATACGCCCGAATATGAACACAGATGGAGTTTGGGGGAAATACACCTTTACATTTGGGAGTTGTTGTCACTGGGATTCACAGTTCACCTACAACCAAAGAGCATTCTGAACCCCACTAATGACAGAATTGGGGCAAACTTCCCACACAGAACCCCCATGACCAACCGAAAATACTTAAGGCCATCCAATCCAACTCCCTTCATCAGGGCAAGAAAACATAATCAATGTCCTCCTGACAAAGAGCCATCCAGCTATAGATAAAGATAGATAGATAGATAGATAGGATTCACGCACACACAGAGATATAATATCATAGATTTGAAAGGGACCCTTAAAGAAGGACAATGATATGTTGCATATTCCAGGGTGGGCAAACCAGACACTCTCCACATCAACACTGACAAAGAAACAGCAAGAAATACTGTTTACTCACAAGCATAGAGAAATTACATATATAAGAAACCAACACTTTCTCATTACTTTATTTTCCAGATCAACAGACTCGGCCACAGCAACGCGTGGCAGGGGACAGCTAGTCCAAAGTAAGTATGTAATAATAAGGCAGAACAATGACTAAACTAGGAATACCCTTTAAAACTCCTCATTCAAGCTAAAAATACATATTTTTCCTGATGCAACTGTTGAACTTCAAAACCATCTAGCCTTCCGATAAAAGAGCAAAAGCTAATTAGGCTAGTTTTATCATCAGTTTACATTTTTTTTTCCTTTTTGTATATTGATACAGAAATGAGCCTTCTTCTTCCATCACCACTTCTTACAAAAACATTACATTAATCTTACAACATCTATTTATTTCTGGATACACGTCAGAGAAGAGAGTGCCCTTCTTTAGAATTTATCCCTCCCTGTGAACTGAAATATGTTGTAATCTTTTCTGACTCCATTTCAAGCCTGTTTGCCTTCTGAGGTAAAGCGACAACCTTCTGGAAGGTCCAGAAGCTGAGCCGCAGGGCAGTCACCAGGAGATTATGATACACTACAGGTTTTACAGTCATAAGGAAAAAACCTGTAAACAGAACTGACTTTATACAGCTGCAAAACACATGGTGGTCCAGTTCCCTTCTCCCATGAGGTAATGTTAGCCCTTTGTACATTTCAGCACACAAGGAGACTGTAGAAGCATCAGCTCAATTGGTGACAGTTTTCCCCACAAGTAGTAACAATAACTTTAGGGATGGCATAGGCAGAAAGCATTTTGTAAAATGAACTGATAAAACAAATCTGGGTTGGTTCTGTGATATGCTTTCTTTTGGGGGTTAGAGAAAGATAAAAACAGGATTATAAGGGATGAATTCTGATAAGCATTTCTAAGAGTTCGGCAGATTTGAGACGCCTAAGGAACCTGTTAAACAATGTTCTTCAGGAGTCACCATACTTTAGACAAGCTGCAAACTCCTTTTGCCTGTCCAGCTGATCATTTTCCAATGTTAGCATCAAGATCCCCTGCCCCACCCACCTCCAGAAAATAATGGTTGCATTGACATCAATAAATATCTGAAATATTTGAAAGGATGTCATATTGAGGAGAGGGCAAGCTTGCTTTCTGATACTCTGGAGAATAGAACACAGAGCAATGGATTCAAATTACAGGAAAAGAGATTCCACCTGAACATTAGGAAGAACTTCCTGGCGGTAAGAGATGTTCAGCAGTGGAATATGCTGTTTTGGAGTGCAGTGGAGTCTCCTTCTCTGGAGGTTTTTAAGCAGGGGCCAAATGACCTTCAATTGAGAGTACTTGATTATGAGTTCCTGTAGAGCAAGACCGCATGGCCCTTGTGATCTCTTCCAATTCTATGATTCTGAGACCCAAAATATACTACCAGTACGAACCCACACGATCTCTTCGATCATCTGGAGAGTCCCTGCTCTCACTCCCACCCACTTTGCAGGCACAATTGGTGGGGACGAGGGAGAGGGCCTTCTCTGTGATGGCCCCCAGACTCTGGAACTCACTCCCCAAGGATATCAGACAAGCCCCCACATTGGTAGTGTGCAGAAGTTATTAATACTTTGCATGTTTTAAGCTGTATATATATGTGTTTGGGTTAGCTACAGTAACACTGAAGCAGCCTATTTCAGAGATCCTCAGTCAGCATTACCATGGAGACCAAGGCAAACTGGCAGGAGAAGTGGGAGGAGCCAAGTGGAGAGAGTTTTGAAAAACAGACAGTTTGAGAGTCAGTTAGGAGTTGATTTTGTATCTGAGAGGAGTAAAAGAGTGGAAGTGAAGAGTAGAGTGGGAGAGTGAAGTGTGAAGCAAAGATTGTGGCTTTGGGAAGCCTGAATAGCTACTGGAGGTTTCTCAGTCTAAGGAGGCTGAAAGGAGAAACATAGCCAGTTTTCTTTAGTCAAGGGAAAGGCTAAAGGATAAGCTTGGTAATTTATTTGATCAAGGAAAGATCAAATAGGGAAGATATTCCTGTACTGAAACATGTAGAGGTAGAAGGTAGAAGGTAGAAGGTAGAAGGTAGAAGAGGCAACAAGGGGATTGGCTACTCTTGATCTCATCCTAACAAATGCGGAGGACCTGATCGATGCGGTCGAAGTGGTAGGATCCTTAGGGGCAAGTGACCATGTGTTCCTGCAATTTGAGGTACAAAGGAAGGCTGAAACTAAGACAAGTCAAACCCGCATTTTGGACTTTAGGAGAGCTGATTTCCAAAAAATGAAGAAAACGCTGAGCAGCATTCCGTGGACACAGATACTAAAAGACAAGGGAGCTACGGATGGATGGGAATTTCTCAAGAGTGAAATACTCAAGGCGCAATTGCAAACCGTGCCAACAAAGAGAAAAAATAGGACAAGTGCAAAGAAGCCAGAATGGATGTCCAAAGAACTTCTAACTGTGCTAAGACACAAAAGAGACATGCACAAGAAGTGGAAAAAGGGAGAAATCACCAAAGAAGAATTCAAACAAATAGCCAACACCTGTAGGGAAAAGGTCCGCAAAGCTAAAGCAAAAAACGAGCTCAGACTTGCCAGGGACATTAAAAACAATAAAAAGGGCTTCTATTCTTATGTCAGTAGAAAAAGGAAAAACAAGGAGGCGATAGGACCTCTTCGAGGAGAAGATGGGGCAATGCTGACAGGGGACAGGGAAAAGGCAGAACTACTTAATGCCTTCTTTGCCTCGGTCTTCTCACAAAAAGAGAGTCTTCAACCTCAGCAAGATGGAGTGGATGAGGGATTGGAGGACATCCAACCCCAAATTGGGAAAGCAGTCGTCCAGGAATACCTGGCCGCTCTTAATGAGTTCAAGTCCCCAGGGCCAGATCAACTACACCCAAGAGTATTGAAGGAACTAGCGGAAGTCATTTCGGAACCATTGGCAACCATCTTTGAGAGTTCTTGGAGAACGGGAGAAGTTCCAGCAGATTGGAGGAGGGCCAATGTGGTCCCAATCTTCAAGAAGGGAAAAAAGGACGACCCAAACAACTACCGTCCGGTCAGCCTCACGTCGATACCGGGCAAGATTCTGGAAAAGATTGTTAAGGAAGCGGTCTGCAAACACTTAGAAACAAATGCAGTCATCGCTAATAGTCAGCATGGATTTATCAAAAACAAGACATGCCAGACTAATCTGATCTCTTTCTTCGACAGAGCTACAAGCTGGGTAGATGCGGGGAATGCCGTGGATGTAGCGTACCTGGATTTCAGTAAGGCCTTCGACAAGGTCCCCCATGACCTTCTGGCAAGGAAACTAGTCCAATGTGGGCTAGGCAAAACTACGGTGAGGTGGATCTGTAATTGGTTAAGTGGACGAACACAGAGAGTGCTCACTAATGCTTCCTCTTCATCTTGGAAAGAAGTGACGAGCGGAATGCCGCAGGGTTCCGTCCTGGGCCCGGTCCTGTTCAACATCTTTATTAATGACTTAGATGAAGGGCTAGAAGGCATGATCATCAAGTTTGCAGACGACACTAAATTGGGAGGGATAGCCAATAGTCCAGAGGACAGGAGCAGAATTCAAAACGATCTTGACAGATTAGAGAGATGGGCCAAAACTAACAAAATGAAGTTCAACAGTGACAAATGCAAGATACTCCACTTTGGCAGAAAAAATGAAATGCAAAGATACAGAATGGGGGACGCCTGGCTCAAGAGCAGTACGTGTGAAAGAGATCTTGGAGTCCTCGTGGACAACAAGTTAAACATGAGCCAACAATGTGATGTGGCGGCAAAAAAAGCCAATGGGATTTTGGCCTGCATCAATAGGAGCATAGTGTCTAGATCTAAGGAAGTAATGCTACCCCTCTATTCTGCTTTGGTTAGACCACATCTGGAATACTGTGTCCAATTCTGGGCACCACAATTCAAGAGAGATATTGACAAGCTGGAATGTGCCCAGAGGAGGGCGACTAAAATGATCAAGGGTCTGGAGAACAAGCCCTATGAGGAGCGGCTTAGGGAGCTGGGCATGTTTAGCCTGCAGAAGAGAAGGCTGAGAGGAGATATGATAGCCATGTATAAATATGTGAGAGGAAGCCACAGGGAGGAGGGAGCAATCTTGTTTTCTGCTTCCTTGGAGACTAGGACGCGGAACAATGGCTTCAAACTACAAGAGAGGAGATTCCATCTGAACATTAGGAAGAACTTCCTGACTGTGAGAGCCGTTCAGCAGTGGAACTCTCTGCCCCGGAGTGTGGTGGAGGCTCCTTCTTTGGAAGCTTTTAAGCAGAGGCTGGATGGCCATTTGTCAGGGGTGATTTGAATGCAATATTCCTGCTTCTTGGCAGGGGGTTGGACTGGATGGCCCATGAGGTCTCTTCCAACTCTTTGATTCTATGATTCTATGATTCTATGTTTAGTAATAAGAGCTTCACCTCAGTAAGATACTGTGTAACCTGGAAGAGTGAAATGTTTAACTAACCAAGTATTATTCAAAGTTTTATAAAATAAGTTACAATCTTGCAACCACACGCTTTGTACTCAATAAACCAGTTATCTTTTGTTGAAGACAATCTCATCTCCATCCATTCTGCGTCAGTATTGCCATATCTCAGCAGTAATATCTCATGTTGGTGGCAGTTACCATAGATTACATATAACAATTGGCCTCCACTATACCAGTTGGTGGCAGAATTCAGAGAAATAAACAATAAATCTCCCTCTACTCTCCTGTCACACGACAGCACGTGTGCTTTCTCTCCACTCTGATCACCTCCTCACAGTAGTCTTTAGGAGGAGCCTGAAAACATGGCTGTTCCAGTGTGCCTTCCCTGAATAAGGAAACAATGCCCTGCTCTGATTAATTCTCTGCAATTCTCCTCAGAAGCACTTTACTATCCATTGGGTTGGTCTCCCTACATTATCTTTTAAAACCCTCCTGCTTAGATACATCCTACCTCTGTTCACGCCCAGTGTTTATCTTAAAAATTTTAATTTATTACATCTGGCCCGGCCATAAGGTTTTAAATTCTCTGTGTTATTGTTTATATGTGAGTTATATTAATTGTACTGTTTTATTTGCTTGCTGTTTTGTTTTTCCTGATGTGTTGTTGGGCTTGGCCTCATGTAAGCTGCCCCGAGTCCCCTTGGGGAGATGGTAGCAGGGTATAAATAAAGTATTATATTATTATTATTATTATTATTATTATTATTATTATTATTATTATTATGTGGCTGTGCTGTGTGTCTCTCTTTTGACCACATCACATGGAGCCTGAGAAGCCAAGGGACAGTGGGGGAAATTGTGGAGCAGCATATTGCTTCGTCCCCTTAGTGTAGTTGGTCGTAAGATCCTTTCCCAAGATGTCCCTGGCTTCCTCCCACATCCTCCCCAGCTTCTTATATGAGGAGTTGGGTGTACATCCAACTCCTCAGGGCTCCATGTCTCAGTGCTGCTAGCACAATGCCATCATGGAGCCCAACAAAACCCCGCTGGAAGTAGCCTGCATCATCTGATGGGCTCCAGCAGACTCTATGCTGGCAGCGCTGAGAATCGGGGAGAAGATGCTTCTCGGTCTCCATGTGATTAAGTCATATGTCTCTGCCTTCCATATTCTATGTAGTGAAATTTCCTGTCCAATTCTCATTGCTCCTTTCTCTCTTGGTTTATCTTCCAGGCTATTGAGTTACCTGCTTCTTTGAGCAGTCTCTGTTTTTTCACTGTGATAAATAGCTTAAGGTATAGCAGCACTGAGGATTGATGAGGCTCTGGAATCCTAACATGTGAAGTTACTGTTGTGATACTTACCAACACATTGCATGTGGTTTGAACTGACAGCAAGTTGGAGAGACTTCAGACATCTGAAATGATTAAAGGACTGGTAAAGGGATGAAGAAAAATGGAGAGAATTGATTACATATTGTTCAGCTGGGAGGGCAAAAGGTGAGATATAGGAATTACCTCTGAGCATTCAATAGAAACAAACACTTAAGGGGAAAATGAATAGTTTAAGGTGATCCCAGAGAAGGGAATCAAGATGAAAGTACTGTACGATTGGTGGAGAGGACCACTACAAAAAGAAATATGAAAGCATTTAGGAAAAAATTTCTCACACTTTGCCCAACCTAGTAGAACAGTCACATTTTAGTGGTATGGTGGGAGATTAAAAATGATGAAATATGCTATAGGGGAAAGTTATGCTACACTGACAAGCAGTACAGAAGAAGATCAAAATCCATACTACATGTATTTGGAGACTCCCATCTCTAATATAGAGGTCAAATGTTTGATATCATTCACACATAACATGGGAAACTTGTGTTTTGCATGTGTGCACATGTACATCTCTATAACCATCTACCTGTTAGAAAACTTTGTTTTTGTGGGACATCCTGCAGCACATTTTGCTATAGTTTTTCAACAAATATCTCATAGAGTCTTGACCAATTCAAGATAGTTCGTGGCAGTCACAAAAATTAAGTTTCTGGAGTATAACAATTACTTTCAAAGTAAGGAGTGCACAATTAAACAGAAGATAACACTTTCAAACCAGAAACAGAACACTTTTCAATTTTTGTTACAAGACAAAGTTAGATCTGCTAGCTTAGGAGCTCTGTTCTTTTACTTTGTGTATGGAAATATTTGCATCACCACAATACATGGAGCACACTGCAAAGAGCAAACCCTTCCATGTGCTATTCCAGTTTCATTGAATACCACAGTATGACTATGAATGTGTACTACTTATTAGGCTTGGGCGGTTTCGTTCGTTAATTTCATAATTCATTATTAATTCGTATTTAAATTAGCTTACGATCCAATATTGAGCCATGCAGGAATAGTGTAATTATTTCGTTATTATTTTCGCATGTCTGGTGCAAGTTTTATAGTTGTTGTTTGTTTTATCACACCAACAGTCAACAACAGAGGGAGAGGGAAGCTTCCAAAGTTCCCCCTGTCCCATTTGGAGGTTTTTTTTAGCATATTGCGCAATCGCGTCCGCCATTAACGAATCGATTCATAATTATACAAAATTTCGTAAATTTTGAAATTTTTAAAAGGAAAATTTCAGAATTCTTTAAAAAAAACGAAACAAGTTTAGAAACAAATTTTTCCGTTGTTACCCAGGCCTACTACTTATGATCTATGAGCAGTATTTGACTTTAACAACCCATACTCCAATGTATTCTCCAATGTCCCAAAATGGTGGTGTACAATTGCTTTTTTCACAATGAGTTGTGTCCAAATAGCCTCTCAAAATGATTGTCCATATTAGTGTAAAGAAAAATAGTGGACTATTTTTAGTGGACTATTTCATTGATTTCCCCCCTTTGGGTAATAGACCTCATCCAACAATTTCAAACCATGTGTATGTGTATATGTCTGTCTTCTTATTATGAACAGAGGGGGTAGTGCAGGTTCATTTAGCAAATGTGATGGCTGTCTGATTGATTTTTACACTTTCCCCCTTTCTGGTAAATAATAAACATTGGTATGACCTTTTCCAAGAAAAACTGCATGGGTTGATCTGGTTCTACAGGTATAAAACGATGGCTTTTAACTTTCATGACAGTGTATTGTATGCTTCATTATGCACTGAGCTAGAAAACAGTATGTACCTTAACGAAGTAATCACTGATGGACACTAATTGGAATAATTTGCCATTTTATATAAGTGGTACCATTTTACTACATGCTTGTACATCATGGGACCTGAGCATCCACAAGTGTTGGTATTCACAGAGGATCCTGTAACAAAACTGCAGTGGATACTGGGGATCCACTGTATTTTACTTTGGTTTTTATATACTTGGTACTTAGACATGAACTAATTTTATTGCTGTGATACTGTTTGCTATTCTAATCCATGGATTTAACCATCCAATATTTTTAAAACTTATTTTATATACCTATATACCTGGGATCACATAAAAATTTCATAAGGAGATGGGCGTCTTGAGTTGAAAAAGTTTAAGAAGCCCTGGTCTAGAGGGATCTCATTGCCGGTAGATTGCACTTCTTTTCTTGTTCATGTGGGGAACTGGAATAAATGACAATAAAAAGGCAGGCAATTAAAAGATTGTGGTGAAGTGTGAGTTTTAATCTACAGTTATGTATAATTATAGATAGGTGTTTAAAAGGGTATTTAAACTAGCATAACTGAGGAGGATGGTAGCCAGCTCAACTCACTTTGAGCTGGGTTGCCATGGAAGAGGGGCGGAGCCAACTACCACTTGGCAGGGCAACCATTTTAAAACAGTTAGTCAGTGAACTACAGGGAAGGCTGGTTCTGTTGTGTGTTGAGAACTAGAAAGGTAGTCTGTAGTCTAAGAACTACAGGGAAAGGCTGATTCTACTGTGTTGAGAATCAGGAAGGTTTTGGCTTTTAGCCTGTGTGGTTTAACTAGGTCGAGTTGACTTATTGATATTAATAGTCAGTGTATGAGAAAAAGAGGGAGAGAACCCTAATAAAAATCTTTACTGCAACAGAAATAATATAAGGAAAGAATAAGCTTGTACCTGAAGTAATCTGTCAAAGAAAGAAACACATTTTGAAGGAAAATAAGTTCAAAACCTGCTTAGTGAAAGGAATAGTCCTCTTAAGAGTTGTTTTATGAAATGTATTAAATGTAACTTCTGAAGAAATGTGCTTCTAAGAGTTAAGAAACATTGAAACCATCAAGCTTCTTCTATATTTCAATAAACTTGTTACAGTTTCTTCTAAAGCCAGGTCTCTGTTACAAATACTTCCAAGTCAAGCCACACTACACATTTTAAAAAGACCAAGTCAATATTACAAGCTCTTAGCTGTGTTATCAATTTAGTAAGTCCTTACAAAGTGGTGGCTCCTTTACAAACTGTTACAAACTGGTGGCATCTTTACAAATTGGTGGCATCATTACAAATTGGGTGCCTCCTTTACAAGATTAACCCCATTAGCAACAACAACAACAAAAACTTCATTTGAAATAAAGACTGCTTCTGGTCTGTGTGAAGCTAACTGCCCTTTTCAAAGTTCAGTTTCATTTCAATATATTCTGTCTAAGAAGGGGGCAATTAATTTTGCATAGGTGATTCAGAAGCCTTTGAAGCTTCAAAAGTTTGCATGCTGTATTTGCTGCATTTTGTTACTTATTGGCCTACTATCTCTTTATCCTTCCTCCCATTCTTTACTCCTCTTGCTCCACAAATGTCCACATTCTTGTGGCAAAGGTTTAGATTTGGTTTTTCATTTTGCTACTATGTATGCAGTGGCATGTAAACATCAGCAACACTGCAAAATGATTAAAATGATTAAAAAGTAAACACATTCACTTCCATCAAAACAGCAGAAGTAATGTGATAAATGTTGATTCATTTTACAAAGCAGTTGAAATACACTGAAGGTTTAGCCATATGGATTAACTTTAGACTTCTTTCTATAGTTCACAAGTAAAGCATATAAATAACCAAAGCAAAAAATTGGAATAGAGAAGGATTTATACTACCAATGTTTTGGTTTTATATTTTCTGGTGGGAAAATCGGGAACAGGATAGTGGCTTAATATAGAATTTTTTTTCAGTGTTGTGTTTTCTGTCAAATCCTATACCATAGAGACAGACACAAGGAACTTTTTTTGGCTAAATACCAAACTAAATACAACTTGGTGTAAGTTCCTAATAATGGAAAGAAAGTTGTGGTGGGAAAGTGTCTTGAACTAGTTTTCTAGACAGAAGTTCCCCAAATTGGCTACAAAAACAATGTCTTTTTCAGAATGTCTTCTTCATTCTGAAAATATAAATGGCTTTAATTAAAGCTCCTGCTTTACAACATTGAGAGGAAACACATTTGAAAATGGTAAGGTTGGACAAAATTATCGAAAAAAACAGTGGGTTGAATCCACAAAGATTCAGTGAAGGTTATTTGAAATGTATGGGATGTAAATTACCGGTATTAATGATGGATTTGCCCTATTGATTTCAACAGGACAAACATATGATTAATAGTCTGAACCAAATTTGGTGGATTCTTTCCAGTGCTAGCTTTATCTTACCAATTATCACTCATGGACATTGGGACAAATAATTGTATTTCCTAACATTTTTTAGTGTCCTTCAACAAATTGCTCCTGGGTTGTAAGATCATTTGAAATAGCAGTAGACAGGCATGTAGACAGGGGGGACTTGGGGGGCTTCAACCCCCCCCCCCAAATTCTTATGGTGGTCCATGAGAAAGCCTTACTGGTACATTATTTAAACTGTTATGTTTATTCATATCATGATCTGATCACCATGCTCAATATATCCCATATGCATGGGGGTATTGGAGTAATGATACAAAAGGTTTGCTAAGGTAGACCCTCTTTCACTCAGACTCAGCCCCCCCCCCCCCCCAAATCAAACTCAGCTCCCTCCAAAACAAAATCCTGGCTACGGGCCTGGTAGTAGATATGGTACAGAGGATTTCTATATGTCTTTGATTTTATTTTTCCATTAATAAGGATAAGAGCAAAGTGTTGGATTTACTGGTTTGGGGAAAAAGCAATCCCAGACACTAACTCTTCAGGGGTTTACAGGCTAAAGGTTTTTAAAACAGAATTAACCAGAGTAGCTCTAAAGGGGGTGGGGGAGATCAAATCAAGGACAAGCTGATTTTGATGCAAAATTATTATTTCTTTATTAAGAAGACATAAAAGGCAGTAGAAACACAACAGAACAGTCTGCTCAATACAAGCTGTTTCTCAAAGAAAAACAATGAGTGCTAAGTACTTTATCCTTGACCAATCTAAAATGATTACAGTGGTACATCTGAAATTAAGGGACTGCAGACTATGGGCACATCTGCACTGGCTATTTAATGGAGTTTCAAACTGGTACTGAAAAAGTGGTTTCTCTGAGTAGATGATCACAGGCAGGCCTGTAGCCAGGATTTTGATTCGGGGGGGGGGGGGGGGGGGGGCTGAGTCTGAGTGAAAGAAGGTCTACCCTAGCAAACCTTTTGTATTGTTACCCCAATACCCCCATGCATATGGGATATATCGAGCATGGGGTTTTTTTTTGTCGTGTCAGGAGCGGCTTGAGAAACTGCAAGTTGCTTCTGGTGTGAGAGAATTGGCCATCTGCAAGGATGTTGCCCAGGGGACGCCTGGATGATTTGATGTTTTTATCATCCTTGTGGGAGGCTTCTCTCATGTCCTCGCATGAGGAGCTGGAGCTGATAGAGGGAGCTCATCCGCCTCTCCCCAGATTCGAACCTGCGACTTCAGTCCTGCCAGCAAAGGGGTTTAACCCACTGCGCCACTGAGGGCTCTATTGAACATGGTGATCAGATCATGATATGAATAAACATAACAGTTTAAATAATGTACCAGTAAGGCCTTGAGAATTTGGGGGGGGGGGGTGCTGAAGACCCTCAACCCCCCCCCCCCGGGGCTACATGCCTGATCACAGGGGAAACCCTGGAACCAGTTTGATACTCAGATGGTGATTACACAAACCACAGACAAATGCACATTAAGAGCTTTCTTTTGCGTGCTTTTGTGGGTGTTTGTTGTCTGGCTTCCATAGTTGAATATTGCTTTGAAATACATTAATTGGTCAGTGTAGATGGGGATAAGGCACACATCCCTCTCACCCTATGAGGCAAAGAGGCATCAGCAGCACTATCAGCTGAGGGCTGTTCTACACAAACACTATAATTTGGTTTGGAAATAGATTAAAATGAACTGATTTTCCTGTGCAGCACCACACAAACATGCCAGGAACCAGTTTGAGACCAGAATGGTGGTCACAGTGTCCACTAGCTGCAGATCAAAAATGAACCCAGCAACTGTGGCTAGTCAGACACTGGAAAATGCAAAGTTTTTTTCTTAACTAGTCTGAGATGGGCTGATACACTCTTTTTAGCTCTGCATGGAATATATTTTGACCGGCTGCAGCACATTATCTAGCTTATTTTGTGTGAGTTGTTTAAACGCACCGTTTCTTGTTTGCAGTGCACATTGGTGGTGTGCATTTTGTAGTTCTGGCTTCATACTGCAATATATAGTATCTGTGTAGAACAGTCCTGAGAAGATAGGGAAACAGGTTCTGGATGAAAGGAACCATCCACTTCACACTAGGGTTTTAAAGCGGGCGGCCCTTCATTTTGGGATTTTTCTGCTGCCTGCAGAATTCTGGAAAATGTAGTTTATGGTGGGTCCGTTTGAATTTTCAGCTGCAGAGGTCCTTGGCTTCCCAAACTATATTTCCCAGAATTCTGCAGACAGCAGAAGAAGCCCAAAATGTGGGGCTGCCTGCTTTAAAACCCTAGTGTAATAAAGTAGTGTGTGAAGAAGATCTCTTTCTCTGGTGACCCTTTACTTCTGGAGGTTCTGCTTCCTTCTCTGTGGAAAAATCAACTGCTCTCTCACGCCCTTTAACAGGATCTGCCTTGTTCTGCCCTTTTGCCTATATATAGCCTATTCCTGACTTGTACGTTGTCACCTGGGAGTGAGGGAGACATCTCTGAATTGGGCAAAACATGACTGTAATGTTATTCTATGAAGAGTTTTTTTTAAAAAAAAGACCCCATGTGCTTAAAGTAATAAATATAAAGCTTGTGCCTTGTGTGCAAACAAGAATATGTGTATAAAACAGCAGATGTGAATATATGCCTGTCACCTTCTGGTAATGACTCTTATTTATTTATTTACTTTGGTTTATACCCTACCCTCTCTCCCTTATTGAGGGACTCAGAGCAGCTAACAGTTAGCAAATATTTGATGCCATTCAAACTTAGGGCTCTTAAGTGGTCTAAGGAGATGAAAATAATAGAGTTGTACACATGGGACAAAGGCATTTGTTGTCTTTCAGATACAAATAGGATTACAAATAGGACAACATCATAGGACCCTTGATGGAAGTTGATGTAGATCCATCTTAATAGGACGACTGACCACTGTAGTTTTATATATAGTGTTTTATATATAGTGTTTTTAAAGTTGTTTTTGTAATTGTGATATATGATATTTTAATGAGTGTATATGTTTTTTATGGCTGGAAACCGGGCTGAGTCCCTCAATGAGGTTGAGAAGCTCGGTATAGAAAACTGTGAAATAAATAAATAAATAAATAATTACTCGATCTCTGGAAACCAACAATGCACCAGTCTATCAGTATACCAGTCAAAGCCATTTTAGCAGGATCTCCATTCAATAGAAGTGAAAAAGATACTTAAGCACTGGCTGCTGTTTTGATTGTAACCATAAGCCCATTTCCTTCCCAGAAGAAGGAGGGGGCTTCAAAGGAAAATTTTAATTTGTAGTATCTTGGTTTCTTCCAAGATAGCCAGTAGCATGGTTAGGTACCGTCGGAATTTTCGGAATTTGGAATAAATTTGGAAAAATCCTTTTGAAGTGATATTGAACTTCTTTAGGAAACCAGAAATCCCTTTGCCCTTCTGAAGCTAGTCTTGCCATTTTTCTTCTGACTCAGGAAGTGAGTTGGAAATGATTCAGCTCCCCCCCCCCCCCCAACCACTTCTGGTCTCTAGCCTCAGCTCAAGCCAGAGAAGCCAGTTTTAAAGCAAAGAAGGATAAATTTCCTCCGTTTGCTTTTCTCGCTTCTGGCTCAAGTCAGAAAAGTCAGTTTTAATGCCAGAGAAGCCAGATATAAACCAGAGAAGGATGGATTTCCTCCGTTTGCTTTTACTGCTTCTGGCTCAAGTCAGAAAAGCCAGTTTTAAAGCCAGAGAAGCCAGATATAAACCAGAGAAGGATGAATTTCCTCCGTTTGCTTTTCTCGCTTCTGGCTCAAGCCAGAGAAAACAGTTTTAAAGACACAGAAACCAGGTATAAACCAGAGAAGGATGAATTTCCTCCGTTTGCTTTTCCCATTTCTGGCTCAAGCCAGAGAAGCCAGTTATAAACCAGAGAAGGATGAATTTCCTCCATTAGCTTTTCCAGATTCTGGCTCAAGCCAAAGAAGCCAGTTTTAAACTGGAGAAAGAAGGAATTTCCTCCATTTGCTTTCCCCCACTCCTGGAGTAGAACAACTATTTTCAAAGTAAAGACCACCCAATGAAACAGGAAATAACACTTTCAAACTATTAACAAAAGGATTCGGAAGTCTCAGAAGTTTCAAAAAGTTTTGAACATTTTTTTTTGTGAAAATTGGAATTGAATTTAGATTCGAACCACATCTGAAATGAGTTTTGAACCATTTTTTAATCAAACAAGCCTAATAGCCAGAGATCCAGAATATCACCCCCAGATTTTTGTTCAGAATCTGACAAAAAGAAGTTCCTTGCTGAAACACTTACTTGCAAATCATCTTTATTAATTATAACTCATAAAAATGTCAGGGTGCCTTATTGGTAGCCTCCTAGTCTTCCCTTTCATTGTCTGTCAATTTCCATTTAAATGCCAAAAAAAAAAAAAACTTGCAAATATTCCCCTGTCAGATGTAAAGGGAGATGTTTTAGAAATACAAATATAAACTAAAATTAATGTATAATGAATGGGATTAGTTCAGTTTTCATTCACTTTAAAACAAATGCTTGTCAGAAATTTGGGGATGGTTGGAAGGCAATAGACTCATTTCTTCCCATCCTAAATTCACTTCCAATCTGATCTACAGAGTAATTCATAGCAAGAGTTGGAAGGTGTTTTTTTTTTTTACATTGGTAATTAGAGAGATTTTTTAAATGGCATCTTTCTATAACAGGGGTGAAGGATCTCCTGCCACGGGCCTAAATCAACTCATGGAGGGTCCTTAATCTAATTCATGGCCTCCTCCATCTTGCCCTCTCACCTCAAGTTCATTAGACACCCCAGACAACCCTTCTGTTTGATACTGGTGGAATCCCCACCAATATTTCCAATAAAAATCAAGTTCTGGCTAAGCCTCTGGAATCCCAGCTGTTGTCTCCAGTTCCTAATAGAAGTACTGAGGAGCTGGGAGGACTGAATCATGAAAATAGTGTTTGTATGCACACATTTGCAGGTCTTTGTTGGCTTCATATTATAGAAGCTTGGGTGGGCAATTGGAATAAAGTGAAAACAGAGATTATTTGATTAAGCAAATATAGTAAGACCCCTTTATCCACAGAGGCTAAGTTCCTGGCCAGACTGCAATTAACTGAAAGTACAGATACAACCAAATACCATTAGAGTTAAATTGGAGACCTTCTTTCTAGGACCTTCATGGCAGTTCTATGGTAGAGTGACCAACTCTTCTTTCTAGGACCTTCATGGCAGTTCTATGGTAGAATGACCAACTATCATTTATTTCCCAGGAATTCCTGTATTGCAGCTATGTATTATCCTCCTGCCTCTTGTATTGTCCTTCTATTTTTCCTGTATTTCATTAACAATCCCTGAAATTCATGGCTAAATTGCCTATCCCTTAAATTCATTATCACTCTTGAAAGATGAGGACCCTGACATCCATGTAGTTGGTGCCTGAGGAGATTGTTTTTCCCCTGTCACACATACCTGTTTGGGTTAAAACAGATATGTGTGACTGGAAAGGGTCAAATTGGGGTAAGAATACTGTGCAGTGGAGTTGGAATATAGCCTTCATGTAGATTCAGCCTTACTATTAATTAATAAATTAATTTACGGCATTAATAGCTCGTCTTTCTCAACCATAACGCGACTTAAGGTAGGTTACCGATTGGCACGATTTGATGCCATGTATTCATAAAAGTGCAATTAAATACAGTCAACATAACATTATAAAAACATATATAAAAACCATTAAAACATGTAGTCACTGATATTAAAATCATTTTCCAGTAACATCGTCTGGCCATTACATGCTCATCATTCATAGTTTCATGTTATCTATTCAGGTGCATTCTCAAAAGTTTGCTGAAAGAGCCAAGTTTTTACCTTTTTCGGAAAGTCAGGAGGGAGGGGGATGATCTAATATCCCTAGGGAGGGAGTTCCAAACTCGAGAACAAACTTCTCAAGTTTGTTCAGAAGATAACATGAGAATTTATCACCTACTATAATAAAAAAGGCCCAGAATGCTTTTTAGAAATCCTGCTAGCTTTATCATAACTTTCTCCCCATATTCATCATTATGAACCTTCTGTTAATCATTTATAGACAAACTTCCAAATTGATTCTTAATATTGCAAGATGAGTTGTAATTTAGGGATCTGTGGGGTTACATATGTATGCCTCTGCAGAATTCCACTAGAATAATTAACAATTATTTTAATGTGTTGTCAAAGCAACCCAACAATTATTTTGTTCCCAGGATATTAAGATGGTGGTTCTGCCTCTGACAGGTGAGAGACATTACCAAAACTAGGAGGCCAGAACTACCAATTTTGCTTCAACTGAAAATGTGTTGGCAATTCTAACCATAATCTGTGTTTTTCATACAAAGAAGCCAAATAGATATTTCAAAAGAGAATGAAATTGCTGTGTTGGGTGTAACACAGTGTTTAATGGGGATTTCCAGTATATTTAGTTTTTAAAAGTCATCTTTTTACATTTTTCTCTTAGAAATACAACAGCTTATCTAAATTCATGCCAACGAAAACATTATAATGTACTATCACATATTCCTTGTTTACAATAAAGTCTGTCCTTTCCAGTAAGGCCAACAAAACTGAAGTCAACATCCTATCCTATAAATTAACTTCTGTTAAACATTTCTTTTCCATTCAGTGGTGTTTAATTCTCATATTCCTGTCACTACACACATCTTCCTCTTCTGCAGACAGTTTATTGTTTACATGATAAATGTTTTCTCTGCATCCTTCTTCCCCATCTGAATTGCCTAAGCACAATGATTGCAGCCTACTCCACTTCCTTCCTAGCCCCTGGAAACCTCCTTGATGACAGCACTTGGTGACCACAAAGGGCATATTGCAATACAGAGGATTTCCCCTGCTTTCTCTCCCCCCCTCCCCCGCCACTGGTCAGTGATGCATGATGCTCGTATTTCCCCATCTGGGCTTCTCATTCCAGAAGAAAATACTGGAAAAGAAATCTTAATGTGGAAATAGAAAAGTAAAGGCATGAACTCAGTTTACTTTATATAGAAATTTTCTCAATGATCAATGGATATATATCCTAACCACAATTTAGCCTTTTTGCAAAAGTTGTACATACTGATTCAATATAAATAGTGTAATAATAAAAATACAAGAGACACGTTAGGTCAATAGAAGATGTAGCTATAGGTGCAGTTGTATTTTTTCACATTTGCCAAGAGGAGAAAGGCAGAAGCAGCAGCATTCATGGAAGAAATAATATGTTAAATCCAAGCCTGCTAACCTTTAATGCCTCGCTTCTGGGGTATTGGGGGGGGGGGGTTGCCAGTGAGCCATGGCAGCAGTCATCAGAGAGATGGAACCCCCAGTGGCGCAGTGGGTTAAAGCCCTGTGCCAGCAGGACTGAAAATCGACAGGTCACAGGTTCGAATCCGGGGAGAGGTGGATGAGCTTCCTCTATCAGCTCCAGCTCCTCATGCGGGGACATGAGAGAAGCCTCCCACAAGGATGATAAAACAACAAAATCATCCGGGCATCCCCTGGGCAACGTCCTTGCAGACGGCCAATTCTCTCACAACAGGATGCTCCTGACATGACAAAAAAATAATCAGAGAGATAGCCATGTTAGACTCCTTCAGCCCAAGTAGGTTGAAGGGAGGATGAACGGAAAACGAAAAAGGACTGTAGCAGCAGTCCTATCTCCGTTATTGCATCTCCACGGAGGCCCTCCTCTCAGTTCCACCTCTGCCACCAGCACGGTTGGTGGGGACGACAGAGAGGGCCGACTCGGTGGTGTCCCCCCACCTCTGGAATGCCCTTCCACGGGAAATAAGACAGGCCTCGTCCCTCCCCTCCTTTCGTAAGAACTTGGAAACCTGGTGGTTTCAACAAGCCTTTGAAAATGACCAGTTCGAACTCAGTCTTACACATTGTCGAATATGGCCTTATTCTCCCTACCAATTACCCCGATCACTTCCTCTAATCGGCCCCGGAATGAACAGCCACAGACCCATACCTAATATTATTGTTGCTTGCCATAGCATTGCACTTAATTCCTGGTGACCCTAGAATTTTTGGGCTTGCACAAATCTTGGCCCAGCCTTGTAAATTTTTTAATTGCCTTGAACAGGCAGGATTACTTTTGATATATGTGTGTTATGGCAACAATTTTTTATGCTTATATTGTTTTGTTAATTTTATGGTTATGTTGTTTTACTTTGTATGTTTTGTGATGTTACCTGGGAACTGCTCTGAGTCCCCGTGGGGAGATAGAGTGCTATATAAATAAACTTGTTTATTATTACTATTATTATTATTATTATTATTATTATTATTATTATTATTATTCAGATCTACTTGGTTTTAGTTATTTGATTTATATATTTAAGACTATATGTCAGGATCACCATATCAGCCCGAGACTGGCTGCTTCAGTTCTATGTCATAAAGAAGGGAGATGGGGGGCGGGGGGAGGCTGAGTACAGTTGGGGAAGGTAGTATATATAAGACATCTGTTTTGTGAAGGAAATTGAAACTGCAGTTAACAGACTGTGGGCACAGTGTTTGGCCACTAGGGGGCAGATGGGAGTTGAAGCTGAATAGATACCGGAAGTTTGCTCAGGAATCCTTTAGAACTGTCTTTTTTAGGGACTGTGGAAAGAAGGAATAAAACATGTGTCTCCAGCATTTTATTGCTGTAAGCTTGATTTTAACTCCAAGGTCTTCCAGAATCTGACACTATAGTTTTATTTAATTTAATTCCTATTTTAAGTATTCAGTATATTTCTTGATGTTGCCATGATGTTTTCCTATTTTATTTTATTTCTATATTTTATGTGTAATGAGAAAGATGAATCAGTTAAAACAATCTTAAGAATGATATCAGAATATGGATAAATTGACCTTTTTGATTACAAAGACACAGAATAAATGTATCAAGATGGCAGACTGAACTTCACTAAAAACGTGGATTAAAGATAATAAAATGAAAATGCTGATATATATATATATATAAAAGACTAGAAACATTAAGACAGAAAACCACCACAAGGCGAAAGAAGAAAGGAAGGTAGAATACAAAGAAGCGAAGACCAACAAATTGGAGAAAACCACTATGAAGAGACATGGAAGAACAGCCCCTTTTTTTAACCTCCCCCAACCTTCCATTATCTACCCTTCCCCGCTATACCTAAAACCCATCCTCCCTTTTTTTCTCCCCCAGTTCATTACCCTCTTCCATCCCTTGTGTCTATTTTCTTACTTTACCTTCCCCTTTTCCCAATATTTATCCATATCAGAATATGGATAAATTGACCTTTTTGATTACAAAGACGCAGAATAAATGTATCAAGATGGCAGACTGAACTTCAGTAAAAACTTGGATTAAAGATAATAAAATGAAAATACTGATATATATATATATATATATATATATATATATATATATAGACTTTCCTCAAGACCCTCCTCCCCCTTTTTTCCCTTTTCTTCTTCCCCTTTTGTTTTTATGTATCAAAAACTTATTAATAAAAATAAAAAAGAATGATATCAGAGGAAGCACCAGGGATCGAAATTCCAGTGCCATATTCTTGAGAACAAATGAACGAGGAATGATTTGTATTTCAATATATATATGAATTGTAAGAGCTCTCATTTACTTTTATTTTGTCAAGAGCTGGAAAAGTGTTTATCAAGTGCAGCTAATATTATGTAGTGAGAATCTGTGGCTAAACCATTTCATCCTGGGGGTACCCTCATTCCAACTATTACAAAGCTGGTATTACTTGCAGAGTAGGGATCGGCACAGTATTAAATAAATATATTTGTATTTTTTTCTTCCATAGTTAATGGTTTGGTGGAGTGATTACGCGCCTCATCATATGAGGCAAATTAAGCATCATATAACATTTTAGAGACACTTCCTCCTCTTTGCCTACTGGAAGGCATCACAGTGACTTCCAGTGGGGCCTTGTGGAGGAACCGTCCTGACTGCTGCACAGGAGGTTTCTCTCGGAACGTGGGAAGCTTCCCATGTTCTGTAGAAAATACAGGGCTAAGCTGTGGTGGCAATGCTTCCCTGTGTGGGATGGGGAAGCATCAGCTGCAGGCAAGGGAGGGTAAGGGGCACCATAATTGCTCCACTACCCTGCTGATTCACCATGGGTGGTGGCAAATTGCCCTGTAGAACCTCATCCATCTCCCATTGTAAAACTGGAAGAGATTCAAACATGGGGCTTCCACTTTATAACTAATGTAATCTTAGTTACATGACTCGGAAAATGGCACATAGGAATTCAAATATTCATGTACTCCCAGGATTTAGATGGAAGATTCACTAAGATATCACCATTTTAGCTTTAATGAAAACATAAAATCTCATTTTACATGAAACAAAACAAATTGTCCTTAGGAGAGAACCGCAACTGTGCAGCATTATTATCAAGGTAATCCCTTTATGGCAATAATATTTGTTCACAAATTTCAGACGTACATGTACTGTTCTGATTCATATGATCTACAATGTATTTGTAAAATTATCTGGGAGATCATGCAAGAATCAATGCCAAATTAAAAACCTTTAAGAAACAAACCTCAAATATCTCTGAACTGTGAAATAGTTCTTTCTTTCTGAAAAAATGGGGAAAATGCATCAGATTTTAGGTATTTTGAATATTCTATTGTGTCAATGATGAGCTAATAGCTGTATTACACAATAGAATACACAAAGGTTCATGAAAGGCTCGCAGTTCATTAGTGAAATGGTTCAAATGACTTCCTTCCTAGTGGACTCAAGGTAGCAAAATATGATGGTCCACAAACAAGTAAACATAAACAACAATAGTTTTTAAGATATGATGATCCACAAATCATAATCACTTACGATTTGATCATTTCTAGCTGAGTTTTTATGCCTTTTGTTGAAAGATGACATGTGATTTCATGTGAGATTTTTTTTTCATGTCAGGAGCAACTTGAGAAGAAGCCCAGGGGATGCCCAGATATTTTACCATCTTGTGGGAGGCTTCTCTCATGTCCCCATATGGGAAGCTGGCACTCACCCTGCTCCTCAGATTCGAACCGCTGTGAGATGGGGAAAAAACATTTGTTCTTATAAGATGTTAGTAGGTCAAAAAGAAGGAAACTGTGCATGTTGCAGAACTATAAGGTCCTTTCAAGCTATTTACATTTCTTTGGCATTTTTATCAACGTTATTCAATATTTTGGCAACTAGTTTGAAAAATATAGCTTTCCTTTAGCAATTACAACAAAGGGGGTATCTCCTTTCTTCTCTCACCTTTTGACTCCTTCCTAATATGATTTTCTTTCTTTCCTTTTTTAGATGTTCAGAAAGTTTTAAAGAGATGTTTGGTGCCTCATGTGTTATGAAACACTAACATAAGAGCAACTCAGAAAGTGCTACAATATGTTTCCTTTTGGTTTTCACGCAAATAAATCAGCCAAGAGATCACAAAACACAAAACACAAATATGCAATAACTATCACCAATATTTAATACAATTTGGGTGGATTGCGAAACTTGCACAAAAGCTTGGTACCACCCACAAAAGCATTTGTAACAAGTTCTGATACAATAAAAAAATCAAATAGCACCTAATTACTGGCATTCTTAGTATTCTTCCGCTTTCTTTTTACATTTGCTTTTGGAAGGGTGGTATAATTGGTCTGAAAGGAGGGAACTTAGCGTTATTTCCTGAATTAATTTGTTAGGCATTTTTGAAAGCAGAAATTCTTCACTGATTAGAATTAGAATAATGGATAGTTATTAATAAAATATAAGTTTGCAAGGCAGAATTACATTTATTTCCATGTGGATCAAATTCTATTCGTATACAGTGGGTGTGATAGAAATTGGCTTTCTTTGTGTACGGGAGACAAGAATTGAAAGACGTATAAGGGCTCTGGGTTTGGAAGGAATTAATAGTTTTGAGCAAATTCCAACACTCATAGCAGAAGTTTGAGTTTCAGTTCTCTCCATGCTTACATAGTCAGAAGGTGTAAATTTGTAGATGGTTGCAATATTCCACATTTGTGTTTGAGCCATTGTAAATTTCTGCTTTCATGAACTATGGTTCATGGTAACCTTTGCCAACAAGCTCTGATGGATTTGGATGATGCTGAAATGAGCTCGTTTGTGGCTTGCCCATTGTGGATTTGGAGTAGGAGGAAGAAAGGGGGAAAATGCAAAGGAATCTTTGTGGCAGCCGGGAACAGAACGTTTTCAGATGACAATCCTTATGACACTATTCAGATTCAAACATGGGAGGCAGGGTAGTGGAGAAGACCACCCTGTCTCCCAGATTCGCAGATGCAATATTTTGGTAAAAATCTGAACATCATCTAAGTAAAAATCTGCATAGAAGAAGAACTTCCAGCTAAAATACAGCATTGTCATATTAGGTCCCATCTGGACTGCCATATAATGCAGTTCAACAAAGTTAAAATGCATTATATGAATCTACACTGATCGTATAATCCTGTTTCAGATTGTATTATATGGCAGGGTAGATGGAGCTTGAAACAGGGATTATAATCTTAAATACATTTAGAGGGGGGTTTTTTTTGTCATGTCAGGAGTGACTACTGGTATGAGAGAATTGGCCGTCTGCAAGGACGTTGCCCAGGGGATGCCAGGGTGATTTTGATGTTTTTATCATCCTTGTGGGAGGCTTCTCTCATGTCCCCGCATGAGGAGCTGGAGCTGATAGTGGGAGCTCATCCGCCTCTCCCCGGATTCCAATCTGCGACCTATCGGTCTTTAGTCCTGCCGGCACAGGGGTTTAACCCACTGCGCCACCGGGGGCTCCTGGCATTTAGAGGTTATCACCTATCTATAGTCAATGAATTAAAGGTCATGAATCCCCAATAGAGATTTGTGCACAGAAACATATGCATTGACTCTAGTTTCATGAAAATGATTTAGTTTAGTTCTGAAAGAAAATAGAAGAAAACCCACAGGTTAGTTCTGTAATTCAGCTGTAGTCTGTAAGAACATTCTGGAATGATGATTGATCCTGGAAATGAAAAACTCAGGTGCAGATTTCTATTCAGATATAGACAGGCGACCTTCCCCCCAAATTGTGCAAATTTTCAAGAAAAAAAAATCTAATCCAAAAAATCTGGATTTTTTCTGTTGTTTCTGATGGAAGGAGGAGACAGATAATTTGACTTGATGTTCTTGCTCTAGGTTATCTTCTGCATACAAATTGCTGAGCAGATCAGTTGGTTTCACAGAAGACAGTAACAGCCTCCTACTTTGCTACCAAAAATGTGCCCAATGAATGGTGTTGGTACAGTGATATGTCACCCTCTCATTATACTTGGAAAAATGTAGTAGTTTATAGGCCTGGGCGGTTTCGTTTCATTAATTCGTAATTCGTTAATAATTCATTAATTTTTCCAATTACAAAACGATAACGAACCATTCTGGAGCAATCATTAAAAAAAACGAATTTTTAAACGCGTTTTGTAAATGCTTCGTATTTCGTTATTGTATTCATTTTGTTATTGTTCTGAGGTTGTTTCGTTATTATTTCCGCATGTTTGGGCCAGTTTTATGGTTTAATTAGTGAAAAAAAATTATAATATCACACCAACAGTCAAGAACAGAGGGAGAGGGAAGCTTCAGAAGTTTTTGGAGGTTTTTTAGCGTATTTCGCGGTCGCGTCCGCCATTAACGAATCAATTCGTTATTGTTTCGGAAATCGATTCGTTAATTTTTTACCATTTATGAAATTTCGTAAATATCGAACTTTTTAAAAGGAAAATTTTGTAATTATTTTAAATATCGAAACAAAAAAAAAACCCAAATACAAATCGATTTTAGAAACGAATTTTTGCGTTGTTACCCAGGCCTAGTAGTTTACTCTACTTTCTGAATCAAACACATAGCTCAGTTGTATTCTACAGAACACTATAAGGACCTTCCAACTTCTACTATAAAGTTTCCAAACTTTCCCAGCAGTCTTCTTACCCATTATCACCACCTCTACTTCACTGGCTGCTCCAGCAGAAGATGAAGGAGGGAGGTATTTCTTTTTTTTTAATCCCCTGGCAATTGTCATGCTGTTATGGTATTAGAAGTGTATTTTTCCAAGCTTTACCGACAAATTACATTGCGAGCGTATATTTTCTATTATTCCTTATACCTGTCTTTCAACTGTGGTACCATGGCAAACACTAGAAGGAGGAGGAGTAAGAAAACGACCTCTCTCCCTTTCCTCTATCAAAGAGGAAAGGATCAAAAGCGAGCAGCTTTATGAGAGGAAGAGAGCAAATTTGGAGGTGGGTAGATAGGCAAGAAGAAGAAAATATTGGATCATTTATCTGGCTTGGCTTAGAATCTGAGCTGCAGAAGGATTTCAGAGAACCAACATTTTTGTTTTGCATTTGAGGTGAATATTATGAACTGCCAGCATCCCTATTTCCCATTTGGGAAAAGGACATTAGTAATAAGGAAAATAAAACGCAATCTCTAATCATTTTGAGTACTGTATACATCCTATTCCTATGCTCTAGTATTCTATGAAATGCAAAGCAACCACTAAAGAGAAGCAATTTTAATAGAAGGAACTTCTACTACAATTCATAAGACGCAAAATGAATGAATGACTTTTTTCAGCAGTGGGCAGATCTACACAGACACATAACCTGGGGCCAATACGGCATGCTGAGCTTCTTCTTAGCCTGTTTTTCCATACAGAGATTTCCCCACCTACTGTAGAGGTGGAAAGGGTTCCCACCAATTAGCGGTGACGAACATGATTTGGCACTTCTGGGTGGTTCCTCTAACTGTCATCCCACACCCTCAGTGTCATGGTGGTCTCCTACCTGTTCTCTGGTGCATGACATTAGGACAGCAGAGTGAAGGGGTGCCAAGGGAGAGGGGAAGGAACCCCCTTCTCTTTCCTCTCTTTTTGCAGTGCTCCCTATCACCTCAACCAGTGTCATGGCATGTAACATTGAACAGGTAGGACCTGTGTCATGTCTGGAGATAGATGCAATTGGAGGGGTGGGGATACTGTCCTATCCCACCAAAACAGGTGGGATGGCTATGGGGACAGTTACAATTGGTTAAATTTCAGAACCAGTGCAACTGCTCCTACAAGTCCAAAGTCGAGGGAAAATCTGTGATAGAATTTGAATTTCTCCCCCAACTCTGGGAAACTTGGAGCAAGGCTGTGTTAATGTGGCATTGCCCTGACAGTTACAATTGGTTAAATTTCAGAACCAGTGCAACTGCTCCTACAAGTCCAAATTTGAGGGAAAATCTGTGACAGAATTTGAATTTCTCCCCCAACTTTGGGAAACTTGGAGCAAGGCTGTGTTAATGTGGCATTGCCCTGAGTTACCCCAGATCAGCTTTGTGCAGCATTTGTCCGCTGTGCGGTTGATCCCCCTTAAAACACATGAAGTGATCAGTGTAGATGGGACAGTGAAATAATACTTTAAATTGCTAAAGTGATACATCATCTTCCATGTTACTTAAAAGTGACTATCTAGAATGAAAGATTAAAGTTTGAGTTCAACATATGTTTTTCTACAGAAGTTCAACTAAGTACAGACTGAAACTTCCAATTGAAATCTGCAAGCTTGTGAAGACCTTCCCACAAAATGTTGTCGTATGATATTATCAGCCAGTAATGCAACTAAAAATGTTTTCTTTCAAAACTCTATAATTTAGCAAGGTCTCCTTCCCATAATTTCAAACACTGAGTTTACTTGAAAGATTACATTATCCACTGAAACAAGATTATTAAAATGCCCTTTTACTTATCCTTAGGGTCACTGTCAAAATTCTTCAAGATGGGAGTTTTAAAAGTTGTTTACAGTAGTTTACATGAATCAGCTTTCCCAGTAGCATGAACAGCTGCAGTAAAATGTCTGAGTTCAGTCAATGTATTATTTCATGGCTCATTCCTTGTTGTTAATATATGAACTACTGGAACTGTGTGAATCATATCCGTACACAGTTATAAGATTAAACTAACAATTGTCCTTACAGTCTGGACTGACTAGCTCTTCCAATAATGTACTCAACTGAAAATCTCCTTCCTATCATTTTAAAAGGAAATGATACTATAATGAGAAATATGTAGCTAATATCTTGTAATTGCATGCCTATCCAGAAGTAAGGGATGAGACACAGCTGTATTTCATGAGGACACAATTTTATTTTAAGATACATCAAGACTGAGAGAGGGATTGTAATCTGAAATATAACCTGTCTCAGTATCTGAGACTGAGTAACTTGGAGTTGTTTCATCACCAACAAATTATTGCTGAGCCACAGTTTGTCTGATTTGTGAAGCTGCCCACATGCCACCTCCACCTCAGATAGTGTGCCACTCAGTGCCCATTAGTTCCCATTAGCCAAAAAGATTTCGCTGCTGTGATCCATATAGGCTAATGTTTTGGCTGCCCCCACCAGGCATATTTCCAGGGATTCGGCAGCTGAATCCCTTGAATCTTCTACACCAAAACAATATTGTGCACACCCTAGTGGCAAAGAGGGAGGTGCTGTTGGGCCAAAACATGGAGCCTCAAAATCCTGGATGGAAGCAGTTGTTTTTCCCCTCTTGTCAGCTGTGGGAGTACTACTAGAGAGCAGGGGGAGCCCGACTCACTGTATACCTCTTAGGTATACTGGCCAAACCCAGCAAACTGTATGTGCTCTTCTGGATAAAAGTATGTTGTCTTGTGATTGTCTTGTGGGAACAGTTGTACTTGTAAGGTTGTGTGTGTGGCATGTGTATTTTCCCCATGGGTGGGAAGGATGCCTCATCTCACATTTCTCTTCCCTGTGTGTTGCTGAGGGAGTAAGGAAAAGGATCCACATCTTTCTTTTATTTGCACACTGTGACTTGGATCCAATTGATATTAAATCTCCCTTAAATTCATGGCTGAAAGTTGCTCACCCTTTGCTCAATAAATATGACTCGCAAGCAGGTTTTTAAACAGAGAGATGCTTCTTGTTGTATTCTGAACAATGGACCACTAAAGAGTGATCTGGATCCTTGGTCATCTTGGAAGAAGACAAGTTTTTGTTTAAAAATATAAACTGGAATCTTTCATAGGGCCCTTCTACACAGGGCCCAAATCTGTGATGGGTCACAGGTTTACCTAAGGCTTCCAAACAACACCTCGGGGAAAAGTTTGATCAGTTTCTCCCGATTAATCTGGAAAAAACTGGGATATCCGTTTTCTCCAGATTAATTTGACATGTGCTAAAGTCTGGACCTTAATCTAAGGTCTGGATCTTTGTAGGTGCTGAGTCTGTGGGGATTGATTCCTGGGACTGCTTCTACAGCTCCCAGAGCATGAAAGAGCAGGATGGCACTGAACAGCTCCCCTCCAGCTCCCATTTTCTCCTAAGAAAATACTTGCCCGAGGGGCCTGCCGGCAGAGCAAGGCCCTCTGGAGAGCTTTCCTGATATGTAAAAATGACTCCCCCCATATCTCCTGAAGCATCATTTTTGTACATCAGGAGCACTCTCCAGAAGGTCCTGCATTGCACTCTCCAGAGGGGCCTGTGGTTATGATTTTGCGGGGAAATGGTGCACCTCCGAGAGAAAGCCTAGGTTGGGGGTGAAGACAAAATCTTGTGAGGAACTGTGTTAAAATAACTCAGTTCCTCCTGAGATTTTTGGCAATGTATAAGGGCCCATAGTTGCCTGCAAGAGAGCAATCAGTGCTTTAATATCTTGTTGACTCCTATTAAATGGGAAATCTCATAAGTGTATACCTTATAATTGATTGGGTTTGGAATGTGTCTTGCAATCTCATTGCATGTTCAGAGGACCAGTTAAAATCACTAGGCATGGTTCTACATTGTCAAATAAAGTGAGCCCAGTTTAGCACTGCTGGTCAGAGACCCAACTGCAATTACCCTTTTTATGTAACTTGTGAAACTGGATATGGGGAAGAGGGGGAACTTCTCTTTCCCTCCCCATATCTTTGTTAAGAGTCACCTGACATGGAAGAAGAAAGAAGCAGCTCCCCAGGAACAGGTTGGCCATGACGTTGCTGCTTGCTACACAGGCGAAGTGCAGAATGGCTGTCTGGGCTACACTCACTTGAGGGAGAATCCAAATCCTGATGCAAGAATTGGGTTTCCCCCAGAGTTATATTAAACCAGGATACAACCACATGAAGCAGCTTTCTCCGGATTAATGAGAATCACTCTTACAAAACACATGGGTGGTGTGTAGCCAGCCACCCATGGGCTGATGCAATCAAACATTAACCAAAGTGATCCATGCAGATGGGGCCTAGGAGACATTACTAAAAGATGACAGAGTCACATTCATTTCTGCCCTTTGCACATATACGCTTTTTCTGCACCCTTCCCTTCAAGCATACGGAGACTTTTTTTCTTCACTCTGAGTGACAGCTCTGATGTTAGAAATAGGCTAAATATAGGCAGAGGGGCAAAGCAAAGTAAAAGATTCCAGAATAAGAGTCCTCATAGATTCCAGAGCTTCCAAAGAAAAATCACAGAGAAGAGGTATGTTCCAGAGAAGAGAGAAATCCCACAGATTCCAGATAGATTGCAGAGATTCCAAAGAGATTTTCCACAGAAGCAAGAGCAGCAGAAATGTCTAAATTCATCTTTATTGAGAACCTGTTTCCCTGCCTTATTTGGACTTTTCATCACATCAGTGGGCGATAAAATCCACGTGTGTTTTTGTCTCAAGCTCCTTTAAGCTGAGTCGCACCACCCACAGCCTTTTTAGATT
Organism: Anolis sagrei; assembly: GCF_037176765.1. Taxonomy (NCBI): domain Eukaryota; kingdom Metazoa; phylum Chordata; class Lepidosauria; order Squamata; family Anolidae; genus Anolis; species Anolis sagrei. Next base: position 67,570,081 of record NC_090026.1, read on the forward strand.
TGGTCAGGAGTAAGGGTTTTTTTTTAGCAACTTTATCTATCGTCTTAATTAGGGAAACAGCTTTTGCTTAACCTTTTTTGGAATCACTTTTGAGTTAATTGTCTATTATTAAAAACCTCTAGTCTCACAAATCACGAAGAGAATACCTGGGAGAGCTTTTCCCCAAATGAGTAAACCCCAGCATTGCCCTTATTTATTTATTTATTTATTTACAGTATTTATATTCCACCGTTCTCACCCCGCAGGGGACTCAGGGCAGTTTACACTGTACATATATATGGCAAACATTCAATGCCATAGACATAAAACATATATAGACAGAAACAGAGGCAATTTAACATTCTAGCTTTTCTTGAGGGTATTCTGGCCACCAGGGGAGCTGTCCCTTCACCAACCATTTCTGACACTTATGAAGCACTTCCTCATTCTTTGCATGCTTGCTGGAGATTTTTATGGCCTCATAAATTAGTTACATTTACCGCCCGGCATAAGCGGTATCTAAATTTCCTACTTGACAGATGCAACTGTCTTTCATGCTGCAAAAGTCGACAGCAAACTACACAAAATTGATCGGAAGCTCACTCCGACCCAGGCTGGCTTTGAACTCATGATCAGTAGTGATCTTAATGCAGTTGACTCCCAGCTAACTGTGCCACAGTCCCGGTGCATTGAAAAAATCTTATCAGTAATATCAATGTAAGTACTCGTTCAAGTTCTTGCAATGTGCACTGTAGTTTTCCAATGATACACTTCAGAGGATTTTATATCCATATCAATCTGAATGGCAGCATCAAATGAATTTCTCTGCAAATGGAACTCTGAGGAACTACCATAACTGTCCAAACTCTATTCAAAGGACACAAAGGGAAAGGGACACAACATGCCCAGCCATGTCCTTGGGGCATTTTTCACTGTCCACTGTTTGGGACCTCTTAATGCGCATTTGCAGGGGAGGGTGTCTATAATGCCCTCCACCTTTTGCAGAACCAATTTCACCCTGGATCAGTACTTTAAAAATAAAATGATGTGGTTGGATAGCTCAAAAGAACTGGCCCACATAAGTCTATGTAATGGGTCTATGGCTGAGGTGAAATTTGAATGGCAATCTTCACTGTCCACATATTATATTATTATTATTATTATTATTATTATTATTATTATTATTACTTTATTTGTACCCCGCTAGCATCTCCCGAAGGACTCGATGCGGCTTACATAGGCCAAGGCCTCAAAACACAATACAACAATACAATACCTAAAGCAAATTAAAAACAGTTAAGCAGTATAAACAACAAACAATAAACAATACATCAAGACACTATAAAACTGGGCCGGGCCAGAGAAATGGGTACAAGATTAAAAGTGCTGATGTGGCAGGAGGTATGTAGGATTATAAAGTAAGTGCAGTGTGCAGCAGTTCTACTAAAGTGCTTCTAGGACTTGGTATTGGGGGTTCCTAATCTGAAAAGGCCCATCGGAACAGCCAGGTCTTCAAGTTCTTTCTGAAGACTGCCAGCGAAGGGGCCTGTCTAAGATCTTTTGGGAGGGCGTTCCAGAGTCGGGGGGCCACCACAGAAAAGGCCCTGTCTCGAGTCCCCACCAAGCGCGCTTGCGACACGGGCGGGATCACGAGCAGGGCCTCTCCAGATGACCGGAGTGAACGTGTGGGTTCGTAAATGGAGATGCGGTCATGCATATCAGTGTTATGCTGAGTGATTCCAGAAAAAAAGCCCTGTTGAGACTCTGTCCTAAATAATAGCATCATAATGTACAACTTTAAAGGTTTTAAACTACCTTCACCAGTTTAATCTAGCCTTTTAATCCAATTTAATAATCTAGCCTCTTAATCCAATTTAACAATGAATCTCCTTCCACAAACCATTTTTTTTCTAGTGAAAGTCCCACAGTAGCCCAGCACAGATGTTTCAGAGACAACATAAATTTTCCACAGTATATTGTGTGTCCAATACACATATTGTGGTAGCAATAGGAAACAATATGGGAAAATTGGGTCACTCCCAACCTCCTCTTTTGAAGATGACTTTTCCATGTAAGCAAGCAGCTGGATGTAACTGTTGTTCCGCTGCAACGAAAACAACATAACATGTGGAAGTGAGAGAATTCTGGTATGCTAATTGGCACTGTAGCTGGTGAATGTCCTGTCTGCGCAGCGTCTCCTCAATCACCCTAGTTCCCCTCTGGTTAATGCAGATCAAATGAAAAATAGGCCTATAACTCAGACTGACTTCAGACTTTCTTGCTGAGCAGGAAAAGGACATACATGTTCCCACACTTCCTCTTCATCCACACATTGCTGCACCTGAAATGAAGCCTTTGCACTTCCCCAAAAATGAGATGCATAAACTCCAGATGGGAGAGATGTGAGTACTGCATTTCAGATGCACTGCTTTTATGCCTGATACATATTCTTTTGCATCCTGTTTGAGGGCAGGAAAATAATGTCCAAAGCAATCTTAGAGCTATGGGATACCTTAATTTTTTTACATGTTTTTTCCATTGGGTGCACAGAAAACAAATTACCGGTACTGTCCCAGGTCTCATCTACACTGTCATATAATGCAGTTTGAAACTGCATTATATATTGCCTGCATAGACTAATATAATACAGTGAATGAATTGCATTATATGAATCTACATTCACTATATAGTGCAGTTTCAAACTGCATTGCATGGCAGTGTAGATGGTATGAAGAACTAGCCCCCAATTATGACAAACAACGGAGGGACAGTAGGCAGAATTTGCCCACACAAGATGGAGGACAAAAGACAAACAATAAGGCTTGGCCCAAGGCAAGGCCATGAGGGAATTAGAGCACATGGACACCCTCATTCACACAAAGCCAGTCAGTGGAAAGCCACTACTGTATGTTTTTATTTTGCCTTTGCTCCTTCCAAGTATTTATTAAAGATTTTTCCTTCTGCTGCCACCAGTTTATTATTTCATTAGGCCACCTCCTTTACTGGGATGTTCATAAAGCCACCCAAAGATTTCAGTTGGAATAAAACAGGAAATTGTTTATTTTGAACAGTCAATAAGCTTAATGGTTGCAGATAACTAGTCAGGCTTTTCTTCAATACAGAGGATGGTACTTATATTCTTGAGTTTCTTTAAACAAACTTCCCCATATAGAAATTCAAACAGGAATCCTTTAAAACCTTCTGAATTCTCCCCTCTTTCCTTCACAGCATTCTAAACACTATAGAGGCCTATTAACTATTATTCCTCAAAGAGGTTTCTTTCTTATAACTCAAAACAGTTCCTCAAATCTCTTTCTTTCTTTCTTTCTTTCTTTCTTTCTTTCTTTCTTTCTTCCTTCTTTCCTTCCTTTCCTTCCTTCCTTCCTTCCTTCCTTCCTTCCTTCCTTCCTTCCTTCCCTTCCTTCCTTCCTTCCTTCCTTCCTTCCTTCCTTCCTTCCCTCCCTCCCTCCCTCCCTCCCTCCCTCCCTCCCTCCCTCCTTCCTTCCTTCCTTCCTTCCTTCCTTCCTTCCTTCCTTCCCTCCCTTCAGGCTCCTAGCTCCTTCTCCTTCTTAAAATGGCTGCTGTCTTCTTCCTTTGGCTCTGGCTCCACCCATCTCCAGCTACTGAGCTTTCCCTCCAATTTTATTCAACCAATCAGACTGCACCTCTGGCTTAGAGACAGCCTGATTGCTCCACACCTAAACTCTGCTTAGCTTCAGCAAGCTGGTCCTGGCTTCTGCCTTTACACCAACCCCTTAAACACCAATCCTTTAGGGTAGGCCAATCCATTACAGATGGGATCCCAGTGTTCCTTTACTATCGTGTTTCTTCATGATGTTTTAAGGACAAGAGCTTCAGTCTTACAACACTGTTACACTATTCCTTCTCACCTCCAGTTCAGTTGCCCAACCCTGTCCTAGAATGACTACTTCTTTCAAACTTTCAAGTTTTTAGTATACTACTAATTTCTACTCCAGATTTATGTGTTTTATCTAGTTGTTTGGTTGCATGGAAATGAGAACTTTTTCCATGGTGATCATACCATCATGTTTGTTGATGTTAATGGCTATCAGGATGACTCCAATTTATGGCAACCCTTTGAATGAGAGACATGCAAGATGACTTGTTATTAACAGCCATGCTCAGGCTTTGCAAACACAGGGCCATGACTTCCTATCAGTCCAGAATGTGGTCTTTTTTGTTCCTACAGCCTTCAACTTTAACCAGTAATATTATTTTTTGTAATGAATCATAATATAGTCATATTATCATCTAGAGAGAATTAAGATTTTATTTGCTCTCTGATCAATTTTTCCTTTAAGGCTGTTCATGGCATCCATACAATGATGCCCTTTCATTTGAACAGAGATCAACTCTTTCTTTATATTTGAATATGAAAGGAAGTACAATTGTAATTTAGGGATCATAATACATCTGGAAAAAATCCATGGTGTTGGCCTAGGTTTTCCCACTGTAGCAACCTCAGCATTGAAAAAGAATTCAATCTGTACACCCCCATGGCTCTACTCAGATCAGTCCTTCTCATGATTAATGTGCAGTGTGGATCTGGGATATGCTTTAAGTATAAAGTGAAGAGGGGCAATTTGGAAACAGTATAAGAAACATAAGACCCTATCTAGAACTCTGGCCAGGAATAATACAACACTAATATAAGACTGAAAGTTTAAGGAAGCTTATTAAATCAGTAAAATGTGATAATTTCTCTTTCTGGAGAGTTTAAGGTGTGTAAGTAAAATCAAGAGAAAATACTACCAGGACTACAAGCAATTAGTGTTTAAACAGCAATCAGATTGTAATCTCCATTGTTCACCTTTTCTGATTGTTGACTAAAACAGTTTCTAGAAAAATATATTTTATATGTATAATTGATAAAGGTATATGATATTAAAACTATTCACTATGTTGTGCTCATTGTCATTCCAGCTTAATCATTGTGATTGTTTCATGTAGTTTTTGGACTGTGAGTGAGTACAAAGAAGGGAATAATTCCACCCTTACTCCTAAAACTACTGTGCTATTAGTTAATTACTGCAACACTGCAAGTCAAATGAAGATCTTAGTACAAATAAGGCAATGATGGATAGATGAATGGGAGACAGACAGAGAGAGAGAGAGAGAGAGAGAGAGAGAGAGATGACAAATAGATACTAGGCATGGTTAGGTTCGGTCGGAATCTCTGTAATTCGGAATAAATTCGGAAAGACTTGCTTTTTGAAGCAATTTTGAAGTTTTTAAGGAAAGTGGAAGTCCCTTTGCCCTTCCAAAGCTTTTCCCGCCATTACTGTTCTGAAGCAGTAAGTGAGTCGGAAATGATGTTTCCCCACTTCTGATCCCTGGCCTCAGCTCAAGCAGATGAATTTCCTCTCTCTCTCCTCTCGCTTCTGCCTGGAGTTTGGGCAAGCATTTTAAAACAGAGTGGTGAATTTCCTTTCTCTCTCCTCTGAGTGCTTCATTGGCCCCTGGGTGTGCGCTCTCAGCCCTCTTTCCCCCACACGCTTACCAATGCGGGATACTTCTCTCTCTCAGCCTTGGGAAGTGCTTCTCTATCCATGGATTCAATGGCCCTTTGAAGACAACCATAAGGCCGATGTGGCCCTCGATGAAAATGAGCTTGACACTCCTGGTATAATGTGTTCCTCTACTCCTGGTTTAATTTCACTTTGATTCCTAGTAGCCTGTGGAAAACCTCTTTTCTTCTACCTTTCTGTTGTGTTTTTTTTAAAGGGATTATTATAATTTGGGTTATTTTTGTCCTTATGTGCAAGTCTCTGGGCAATTACATCCAACAATTTTAATCCTATTTCAGCCATCTTTAATTTTCTATTTTTGCTTTTTCTTAACTATTGGAAGAGTTAAAGTCGTTTTGGTCCACAGGTTTAATAGTGCAAAACAGTTTATTGTGTGGTTTTTAAATTCTCCAGTGGTATTCTTTCAGTTATATTTTGGCACCATGGTCTATTTAATGTTCTTTAGCTTTACTTTAAAATTTCATATTAGCAGTTCTTGCTCTGTGTCATAGTCTGGTTTTAGTTGTGTGTTGCAAAGAAAGCTTTTCAATCTTCTGCTTCTAGTTATCTATTTGATTTTTATTTTGGCCAACCTGTGTTGTCCACAGCTTTCTGTTGAATTGCTTGAAGCATGTGTTTGCAATGAATAAATTGCTGGCTTCACAAAATTCAATAAGTCCCTCTCCTCCTTCATTTCCTGATCCTGGGTCAAGTTCTCCAACAGTATTTTCTTCTATTCTGTTTCCTGCTTTTTAATTCCAGTATCCTATAACTGTCAACACATCATGTTTTAGTGAGTGATCTTTTCTTTCTCTAGATGCCTCCATAAAATGTGTCAATTTCTTTCTCTATATTTTTGTAGCTGGAGTATAATGGGGATTAGTGTGATATTGACAGGTTTTCCATGCAGCCTTGTTGATAGTATTCAGTCAGATTATATCCCTTGACTGTGTTTGCTACATTACATCTCACCATGATGCCACCCACTGTTCATTTCAGGTTGTCACTTCCAAAGTAAGAAACTATAAATTCCTGTCCACTCTAGTTTACTTACACCAAGTAACCAAGTACTGTATTTATTTTATTATTTCTAGTATCTATATTCCTATTATATACACTGTACTGCTGCTCTAAAATTTCCTTTTATATCTGAGCAATCAGCGGCTGAATATCCTTCTAATTTGAGTTCAGTTGCACAATTAAACTCAGTGCCATTTGTACTTGTTCTCTGTAATTCTCCAATAGATGGCTGAGTGTCTTCTAGTTTTAGGAATCTCCTCCTACAGCACACAAAGATAGCATATAATGGATGCTTGGGAAGATGGAATAGTGACATCTAGAAATTCTCAAGGATAAGTTAAGATGAAAAATTTCAAGACTTCTATTTGTTAACATCAAACGCTGTCTCAATACGTAAGGATAAACCAATGAAGGTAGCATTTGTCATATATCCAAACAACATCCAAATACATAGGACAAACTGATGACAGAAAGCAGACAGCTTGGTGCCCCTTATTTGACAGCTTATTTCTTATTTTAAAATATTTTCAATATTGTTTCATTATCCGAGCAGAGACCTTATTTAATTCATTGGAGCTTAGTTCTGCATAGAAATATAACAAGATTGCAAAATTCTGAAAATGGTTTAACAGTTCCAATTTTGTTCACATTTCATATTTCACTCTATATTTGACAATGAGTCATTTTTCAATTATCTTTGGGTACTTGAAATAATTATTTTCTTTTTTTGTTTTTGATTTAGAGTTTTAAAGCAAAAGATTGCTTTGTAATATCCTTAGTAATTTTCACAGAACTTTCAAAGTAGGATATCTGAATGGCCAACGAGTGAACCAGAGAGCAGTCCCCTCGCTTGTTAAATAACACACTACTAAGAAAGGACACAAGTTATCTTTCTGAACTGCAGTGGCAATAGTGAGTAATGTATTCGATTCAGAGTTATGGGTAAAATAATTTGTTTCTTTTAAAAACTTACATGATTCATAATTTAGGCTGGATCTACACTGCCATATACTCCGGTATCTGATCCTAGATTATCTGCTTTGAACTGGATTATATGAATCTGCACTGCCACATAATCCATTCCAAAGAAAATAATCTGGAATCAGAAATTAGATTACACGTCAGTATAGAAGGGACTAGATTTACACTGCCCTATATCCCAGAATCTGATCCCAGATTATCTGGCAGTGTATACTCATATGATCCAATTCAAATCAGATAATCTGGATCAGATCCTGGGATACAGGGCGGTTTTGATGCAGTCTTAGTTATGCTTTGATTGTTAAGGAATTCTGAATATTAACTCTTGTTTTGTACATTTGTATATTTGTAAATTTAAAACATATCGGTGGACTTCAGGATTCTAGATCCTGAAAAGGATACAACTAGTCAACCCCTGCTTCAGACCATTTTAAAAACCATTAGTTGCTACATGATTGTGTAATATAGGGATGGAAATGTGCAGCCCTCCCATTTTTTGTACAATGACAGTTCTCTTGGTCCTTATTAATGGATTTACTGGTTAGGGCTAAGGAGAGTTGTAATGCAACATCTGAATTGTAATATATTTCTCATGCTAGGATTAAGGAATGTAAGTAGCAATGTAAGAGTGGTCCAGCATTTCTGTGTTCTCAAATAATATGCTGTGTCCAGGTTGATTCATCAGGTGCTCTGCTATGGCTGACTTCTCTGGTTGAAGTAGTCTGCAGTGCCTTTCATGTTCCTTGACTCGTGTTTGGGCAATGCTGCATTTGGTGGTCCATATGTAGACTTCTCCACAGCTGCATGGTATACTATAGATTCCTGCAGAAGTAAGAGGATCCGTCTTGTCCTTTGCTGAATGTAGCATTTGTTGGATTTTCTTGGTGGGTCTGTAGATAGTTCGTATGTTGTGTTTCCTCATCAGCTTCCCTATGCGGTCAGTGGTTCCCTTGATGTATGGCAAGAACACTTTTCCTCTGGGTGGATCTTCGTCTTTATTCTCGTGGCTTGTTCTCGGTCTTGCAGCTCTTCTGGTACGTGAGGTGGAGTATCCATTGGCCTGTAAAGCCCAGTTGAGGTGGTTCAGTTCATCTTGAAGGAGGTGGGGTTCGCAGATTCTTTTTGCATGGTCTGCCAAGGCTTTAATGGTGCTTCTTTTTTGACTTGGGTGATGGTTGGAGTTTTTCTGTAGATATCTATCTGTGTGTGTTGGTTTCCTGTAAATGGTGTGACCCAATTGTTGATCTGTTTTGCGGATAACTAGGACATCTAGAACTGATCAGCTTCGATGTGGTGTCTCTATTTACCATGGTCCCAGTAGCAGACACCATGGCACTAATCAACCAGAGGTTCCCAGAAGACATCACAGCTCTGTTTCACCATTGCCTCATCACCAGCTACTTTCAGTGGGACAATGAGTTCTATGAACATAAAGATGGAGTAGCGATGGGGAGCCCCCTCAGCCCAGTCATAGCTAATTTCTACATGGAACACTTTAAAAAACAACCCCTGGAAACAGCAACAAAAAAGCCCACTATATGGTTCAGATATGTGGATGACACTTTCACCATTTGGAGCCACAGAGAAGAAGAACTAAACAGGTTCCTGGACCATCTTAACAACATCCACCCAAACATCTTTTCAAACCCCAAACATCCAGTTCACCATGTCCTAGTCATCCGCAAACCAGATCAACAATTGGGTGACACCGTTTACAGAAAACCCACACACACAGATAGATATCTACATAAAAACTCCAAACATCACCCAAGTCAAAAAAAGAAGCACCATTAAAGCCTTGGCAGACCGTGCAAAAAGAATCTGCGAGAATGCCACTAGACCATGGCCATATAGCCTGAAAAAACCTACAACAACCGAATGATGACAATGCTATGGGAAATGGACTATGGAAAGGCTTTAGACTAAGTTGTTGGTCGTAGAACTCAGATTTAGATATGGCCAACCAATTCAATTTGCACTATTTTAAATGAATTTTAATCTAATTTAATGTTTACTTATTATGTAACTGTTTTTTTATCTGTTTGTATATGGGGGGCATTGAATTGTTGCCGGCTGTAAGCCACCTTAATTCCTCCTCCGGGGATAGAGAAGGGCAGGGTACAAATATTTGAAATATAAATAATAAATAAATAGCAATATTTTATAAAAAATCATGCAGCAATTTTACAAAATTAATAAAAATTACACTTTTACCTAATTCCTCAATTAAATTCTCTTCAAACTTATACAGTTTGGTGAATCAGCCTTACTCTTCAGCATTTTTAAGTAATGATTTCTCAAATAATATCCAGGGAAATGATAACTCAATAAAATAACTTTTCTTTAAAATGTAAGTTCTTTTAAAGTATATGGTGATCATGTTTATACATTTCAATGGATTCATGACTTCATTTCTTATCACATCTGTCCAGCCATGTCTATCCTTTAGGATAGGGTGGGTTTTCTTTGGGGGTGTGTGTATCTTTTTCTCTCCTTTCTGTATTACAGCTAGAGAACCAGAAGTTTGGACAAAATATTAGATGATAGCAACACTCTTAACATTTCCTAGTTGGCTTCGGAAGTCACATTATATGTGATTATACCAGTGTCTAGGGAAGAACATGCACATTTTCCAAGACTTAGACAGATATACTTATTTATTTCATTGGCAGTCAGTGAAATAAATCAGTGTATTTCTATAAGCCAGGGAGAGTGTGGAGCCAAGCCACATATTAAGTGATAATTATTAGGGATAAGTAAACATTGTGACCGTTTGAAGTTTTGCAGGCTGCTCGAGGATTTTAAAATAATAAAAAAACACAAACAAAGGTTTTAGTGTTTCACACAGTGTGGAAGATTCTATCTAGAAAAACACATTAAAAGGTTTGGAAGACCTTTTCGGTTTAGTTTTGCTTCCAATCACCCACTGTTTTTATTGGTGGTGGTTTGCTCATGGAAAGGAAGGAAGAAATGTGAAAGCATTATAGCAAATGTAAATGTGTCCCTCTGGGGAGACTGGGCGGCCTATAAATAAAGTATTATTATTATTATTATTATTATTATTATTATTATTATTATATTTTTATTATTAACTAGCTAACTAGCCATCCCCTGCCACACGTTGTTGTGGCCCAGTCTAGTGATCTGGAAAATAAAGTAATGAGAAAGTGTTGGTTTCTCATATATGTAATTTTGTTTTGCTTGTGAGTAAACAGTATTTCTTGGGGGTTTTTTTGTCAGTGTTGATGTAGAGATTGTCGGGTTTGCCTACTCTGGAACTTGCAACATGTAATTGTTCTTTTTTAGGGATCCCTTTTAATTCTATGATACCACATCTGTCATATACATGTGTGTGTGTGTGAATCACTGGATGGCCTTTTGTCAGGAGGGCTTTGATTATGATTTCTTACCCTGGTGAAAGGAGTTGGACTGGATGACATTAAGGCAGCATTTCTCAAACTAGGATTCATGACCCCCTGGGGTCTCAGAAGGGTCTCCAAAGACCACCAGAAAACACAGTCTTTTCTTTTGGTCATGGGGGTTCCATGTGGGATGTGTTGCCCAATTCAGTCATTGGTGGGGTTCAGAATGCTCTTTGATTGTAAGTGAACTATAAATCCCAGCAACTAAAACTTCCAAATGTCAAGGTCTATTTTCCCCAAACTCCACCAGTGTTCACATTTAGACATATGGAGTATTCGTGCCAAGTTTGATCTAGATCCTTCATTGTTTGAGTCCACAGTGCTCTCTGGATGTAGGTGAACTACAACTTCAAAACTCAAGGTCAATGTCCACCAAACTTGTTTTCTGTTGGTCATGGGAGTGTGTGCCAAGTTTGAATGCTTTTTGATTTTAGGTGAACTAAAAATCCCAGCAACTACAACTCCCAAATAACAAAATGAATTTTTTGAGTGATGGTCACTCCTTGGGCTAGTAGGCGTCTTGTGGCCAAATTTGGCGTCAGTTCATCCATAGGATTTTGAGTTACTATGTCACTCAAAACAAACAGAGCATTTGATAGATAGATAGATAGATAGATAGATAGATAGATAGATTATAGGACTATGGGTTGTTCTACAGAGTGTATATAATGAGGTTTGGCACCACTTTAACTGCCATGGCTTAATGCTATGGAATCATGAAAGTTGTGGTGAGGAATCTGAGCCATGGCAGTTAAAGTGGTGTCAAACTGCATTAATTATACAGTTAAGATGCACCCCAGGACATGACTCAAAATGTGTAATTGGTTTGGCAAATGACACTACTTCTCCTCCTCCTCTTATTTAAATTTAACATTGTTTTGAAGGCTAGAAATAAAATGTAGCAGTAATTTTAAAGCACTAAATGTGCTTTAAAATCCATTGATATTGGTGTTGTTGACTCAACATGTTGCAGGAATTGAAATATATTTATAAACAAGCATCTTGGTATTTCTACGAATACTAGTCTAAGCTCCATGTGATTCGGTGGATACATATACAGGCAGTCTCCGAGTTACAAACATCTGACTTACAAATAACTCATAGTTTAAAACAGAGGTGAGATAACAGGACATTTGAGAAATCTACCCTTAGGAAGGGACATCTACTCCTGAAAGAGGGAAAAGTTGTCTCAACTGAAGCTTTCTCACTAATCCTTGTTTTCACAAACCAATCTTTTCAAAATCCAATTATCGCAGGGACAGAAAGTGAGGTGAAATATTCTGAATAAGGGCACAAACAGAAAAACCTATAATCTCTCTATCTATCTCTATCTATCTATCTATCTATCTATCTATCTATCTATCTATCTCACTGGTTACATTTAAAATATACCTGTTCGGGCTTACAAATGAATTCAAATTGAAAACAAACCTACAGAACCTATCTTGTTTGTAACTCTGATCTCTGCAATACAAACAAACAAAAGTTCTGAAATAGTCAAATTCAGATAATTATGCATTTCCATAGTAAGTCACTTACCACAATTAGACCTTTTTCATTTATACATCAAAAGAACAGTGAATGGAACCAGTTTTTATTATCATACTGAGCAAATGCCCATTTATGGATGATAATTCTAGCTTATTAAATCAAAACTACAACTATTTCCTTAAAATATTTAAATCCAAATACAGAAGTATGTGTATATGTAAGGAGCGAGCAGACCTGATTGTTTTTGACTGTTGACTGTTGATATTTTTAAAAACATAATTTGACTTATATATATGTCAAATTATGTTTTTAAAAATATCAACAGTCAAAAACAATCAGGTCTGCTCACTCCACAGTGTGATAGCAGGCTTCTGCTCAGATAGGAATATTTCTAGACTTACGTTCATGAGACTTTCTTTAGAACATTCCTAATCTTGATACTATGGAAAGAAAGGAAAACATATTTTTAGCCTATAGTGTGCTACTAAAAAGATAGTCTAAATGTACTCCCCGGCGCAGTCCCATCAATCACGTAATTAATGGAGTGCCAACATTCCACTCTAATGTTGCCACATATTATAGTAGAGAGATTACCAGTATCTTAAATTTTTTAAAATGTCCAGTCCAGCCAGACAACTTCAAAGGCATGCTGACTGGGTAAATATATGTTCTTTTTGGAGTGAGCCTCTGCTTTTCTTGATTTAAGCCACATGGTAATATAGTGCTGCCAAATTTTGTAGTTCAGAAATATACCACCCAGTGTTTAAGAAGGTATATGTCTAGTATTCCAGAGTGTGTGTGCTTATCATTTTTGTATGTTATTTATTTATTTATTTATTTACTACATTTATATACCATCCCTCTCAACCTGCAGGCAACTCGGGTACCAGGCGACTCGGGTTTACAGTCAGTACCAAGACCATAAAATACAATTACAATACAATTAAAACATTAAGATAATATAAAACCATCGCATAGTCAATAAAAACATGTATCATTAGAGTCTCCTAACAGCAATATTATATGATTCCCTTTTGCTACCTGAGGCATTATCATTTTACCATTTGAGAGAAGGTATCAAACCAGTTGTATCTGAGGGTGGAAGGCCCATTCAAGAGGTATACGACAGGTTGGCTACAATACACAATACTATATTTTAGTAAAGAGGCTTGGCAAGAAACTGTTTCTGCTCCCTCTAACTGGTCCATAATGGTTTTCAGCTGAAACAAGGGACAGGAAATTGCTCCTGCCTCTTTACTACTATTGTAGAAAAGGAAACTTAAAGGGACAGGAACCTTGTTCCTTAGTTTACTCAATAAACCACAATGCAAGAGTAAGTGTCACATATATCTTCATAGGTCTATGGACTTCATTAAATTGATGAGGGTGCATGGGGCAATTCACCAGTTTCTGTGGTGAATCTGTGGGGCAATTCCATCACCTTGCACCCCACCTGCAGCTACGCTTCCCCATCACACATGGGGAAGTGTCACCATGCAGCTTCCCCCAGCATCATCCCCACTGTTCCCTAGGAAGCATATTACCAGGCTGTCAGGATACTTCCTGCACAGGGCCCCACTGGAAATTATTGTACGTCATGTGGCAGGCTCCAAGGAGGAAGCATCCTGGCAGTGATCCTAGATGCCAATTTCTCCTCATGTTATGAGGTTGTTAGTCTATTGCAGGGCTGTCATAACACCTTAATAGGCATCCATGCACTGGCCCTTGCCTACACAACTAGTGTCAGGAATAAAAATGTAAACTATTGATAAAGCAGTTTTATATTGATTGCTACCATCAACAAAAACAGTGTTTTCATGTTAAAAAAAACATACAATTGAAGTCTTTCTCTGTATGAACCAAACTTCTACCTTGGATTCTATCTCTCTCCAATAATGAGAATCCTGTCTACCATTGGAGTTTACAGAAGGATTGCCCATGTGTGCCATCCACTTCTTTTAATCAACAATTGCCAGTGAAACATAGGATTCAAACAATTAGGAGTTGCAACAATATCATATTGATATAGTCACCTATACAAAGATGGAAAGTATTTTCTTTCTTACTGGTTCATTGCATCCTAAACAACAGGTGATGACATTTTGTACACATGTAAAGTGGAAGTTGGGAAACATTTGTTTAATGACATCACCACGGACCATTCCCAAAATCCTGGGGTCCAGGCTGCTCCTGACTTTACAACCTTGTGTGTGTACAACTTCATATACAAACATCAAACTGAAAATATAGTAAGTACACTGGAGCTTAGTTGGTTGGGATTTGATTTCAGGAACCCCCACCCCCAGATCACAAAATGTGGCGATATTCAAGTCCCCATTCAATATAATTAGCAGAGTAAAATGGTGTCTCTGATTTGTTGTTGTCGTTCAGTCATTTCCGACTCTTCGTGACCTCATGGACCAGCCCATGCCAGAGCTCCCTGTCAGCCGTCACTATCCCCAGCTCCTTCAAGGTCAATCCAGTCACTTCAAGGATCCCATCCATCCATCTTGCCCTTGGTCGGCCCCTCTTCCTTTTTCCTTCCACTTTCCTCAGCATAATTGTCTTCTCTAAGCTTTCCTGTCTTCTCATGATGTGGCCAAAGTACTTCAACTTTGTCTCTACTATCCTTCCCTCCAATGAGCAGTCGGGCTTTATTTCCTGAAGTATGGACTGGTTGGATCTTCTGGCAGTCCAAGGCACTCTCAGAACTTTCCTCCAGCACCACAGTTCAAAAGCATCTCTCTTCCTTTGCTCAGTCTTCCCTATGGTCCAGCTCTCACATCCATAAGTGGTTATGGGGAATACCATTGTTTTAACTATGCAGATCTTTGTTGTCAGTGTGATGTCTCTACTCTGTGTCTCTGATATAGAATAGCAAAAACAAGGTTTGCTTTTGGGATACATTATTATTATTATTATTATTATTATTATTATTATTATTATTATTATTATTATATTCGAGCATATCCATGGATGCTTGAATCCATGGATATGGAGGGCTGACTATATAGTCAAAACCCAAAGAAAGATGAATATGTAGGTGGTAGTAGGATGTCAGGGTTCTAATGTTTATGGAAGATCTATCCCCTGTTCTAAAAGGCACAAAAAGAAGGTATACATAAACATATTTGTCATCTTCCTCTGCACATGAGGAAGTACATTGTGAAAAAGCATACAGATGCAGAGTTGTTTATTCTGCTCCATAGTCACACAATTATTTAGAAGATTTCTATACCGGCCTTCTCAACCTCGACGAGGGACTCAGGTTGGTTTACAGTGCATATCAAATACAATCATATAAAACAGCAAATACAAAACATTACATATTAAAATAGTACAACTCAGTACAATAAAAAACCTCATCATTACATCATTACAGTTTCCTACGCCAAATCGTCAATCCAGTCATGGTCATAATCATATTCATAGTCACAGTTCATCATAATTCATCACAGGGAAGGTTCTAGGTTCAGTCTTTGAATGCCGCATTCCAGAGCCATGTTTTTAACGATTTCCTGAACGTCAGGAGGGAGGGGGCAGATCTAACCTCTAGTGGGAGGGAGTTCCAAAGCCGGGGAGCCACCACCGAGAAGGCCCTGTCTCTCGTCCCCACCAGCCGTGATTGTGAGGGTGGTGGGACCGAGAGCAGGGCCCCCCCCCAGAAGATCTTAGTAGCCTTGGTGGTTCATAGGGGAGAATCCGTTCGGACAGGTAAACTGGGCCAGAGCTGTTTAGGGCTTTATAGGTCAACACCAGCACTTTGAATTGTGCCCGGAAGCTGATCGGCAGCCAGTGGACCTGGCGTTGCAGAGGGGTCGTATGGTCTCTGTACCCTGCTCCTGTTAGCAATCTGGCTGCCGCACGTTGGACTGATTGAAGCTTCCGGGCAGTCTTCAGAGGCAACCCCACGTAGAGAGCGTTGCAGTAGTTTAAATGGGATGTAACCAGAGCGTGGACTACCGTGGCCAAGTCACAAGGTGGAGGATTCTTTTAAGTAGTTCCATTTTGCCAGCTTGTCTTTTGTTCTGCCCACTCCACTTCTGAGTCTGTTCAGGGACTTCCAAGTTGCCCATTCTGGACTAACCAATTGGGATTTCCTGGTTTACCTGCTCAGAGGGATACTCTTGCTGTAGCTGGGAGAATGTTAAGAGAAGTGGTGGTTCTCATTAAGCTTTTCCTTGATTTGAGTGTATTGGCAGGAAGCTGATAGCCATGCAGTGGATAGCTTTCACAGTTTTCAACCTTATTTCTCTCACAGTTATCAATAATTTTCCATCACACATCGGGAGAGGGAGGGGGCAATGCCAGCAATATCCTATTTACACAACTCAATTCAAAAATGGCAAAAAATTTAAAAGGAGCATGGGTAACGGGGGAAGAGAAAAGCATGACTGTCTTTCTGCCTTCCACTTCCAAAGTTAATTCTCCAGTTTAAAACATTTAAGCAGTAAGCATGCCTTACTTCTTCAATCATGCATGTTTTCTAGGGAAAACTGTTACTATGCACATGTACATTTTTTTAAATCCACCATCTCAATTTAGACCTTGGTGTTCCTGTCTCATTCCTTATAAAAGGTTGAGAAAGTACTTCTGCGCCTCATGAAATGAGACTCGAGCCTTCCTGCTTTCGTGTGCTTTGAAATTCATGAGAAACTCAGGGTCACGGAGGGAGCTTGCCAGAACAGGGGGAAAATCTATTTCCTGGTGAGGGGATCTGTCAATATCTGTGAATGTCCTTCTTTTATTCACTTTCGTAAAATATAGGTCTACTCTCTGATCATCATTTTTACAGAACATAAGCCCCACATCAATGAAAAAGCTGCAATTGTTAGCATTTTCTCCTCCCTTCTCCCTTTCTCTCCCTGTTTGCATTTGAATGGTTCAGTCAAGAAGAACTCATCTGAAGGGATATATGAAGCTGTTGGATTTTAGTTTTTCATTCCATCGCAAATTTTGAAGATATTTGGGGAAATAAACCTGAGAAGATTGTATTTAAGATTGTATTTAACAAAATTAAACCATATTGTACCTGTCTGTATATTTACTTTCTAAAAGAAAGTAATGCCCTGGCTCTTTGAGCAAGCTTTTGACAATGCAGTGGAATAGATAACACAGAATCATAGAATCACAGAATCAAAGAGTTGGAAGAGACCTCATGGGCCATCCAGTCCAAACCCCTGCCAAGAAGCAGGAATATTGCATTCAAATCACCCCTGACAGATGGCCATCCAGCCTCTGTTTAAAAGCTTTCAAAGAAGGAGCCTCCACCACACTCCGGGGCAGAGAGTTCCACTGCTGAACGGCTCTCACAGTCAGGAAGTTCTTCCTCATGTTCAGATGGAATCTCTTCTCTTGTAGTTTGAAGCCACTGTTCCGCGTCCTAGTCTCCAGGGAAGCAGAAAACAAGCTTGCTCACTCATCCCTGTGGCTTCCTCTCACATATTTATACATGGCTATCATATCTCCTCTCAGCCTTCTCTTCTTCAGGCTAAACATGCCCAGCTCCTTAAGCAGCTCCTCATAGGGCTTGTTCTCCAGACCCTTGATCATTTTAGTCGCCCTCCTCTGGACACATTC
This sequence comes from Anolis sagrei, assembly GCF_037176765.1. Classification (NCBI taxonomy): domain Eukaryota; kingdom Metazoa; phylum Chordata; class Lepidosauria; order Squamata; family Anolidae; genus Anolis; species Anolis sagrei. The sequence goes on from NC_090026.1 coordinate 67,588,082, forward strand.
CAGCTTGTCAATATCTCTCTTGAATTGTGGTGCCCAGAATTGGACACAATATTCCAGGTGTGGTCTAACCAAAGCAGAATATTAGGGTAGCATTACTTCCCTGGACCTAGACACTATGCTCCTATTGATGCAGGCCAAAATCCCATTGGCTTTTTTTGCCGCCACATCACGTTGTTGGCTCATGTTTAACTTGTTGTCCACGAGGACTCCAAGATCTTTTTCACACGTACTGCTCTCAAGCCAGGCATCCCCCATTCTGTATCTTTGCATTTCATTTTTCCTGCCAAAGTGGAGTATCTTGCATTTGTCACTGTTGAACTTCATTTTGTTAGTTTTGGCCCATCTCTCTAATCTGTCAAGATCGTTTTGAATCCTGCTCCTGTCCTCTGGAGTATTGGCTGTCTCTCCGAATTTGGTGTCGTCTGCAAACTTGATGATCCTGCCTTCTAACCCTTCATCTAAGTCATTAATAAAGATGTTGAACAGGACCGGGCCTGATAGGTGCTGGAAATGCGGGAAGTGCAGAGGGTCCTTCACCCACATGTGGTGGACCTGTGAAGTGGCTAGATCCTATTGGATGGAAATCTCAGAAATTTGCCAAAAAGTACTAAAAAAGAAAATTTTACTCAAACCTGAAAGTTTTCTTCTAGGGATGATAGATATACAATGGAGTATCAACGAAGACAGGCTCTTTTCCTATATGATTACGGCAGTGAGAATAGTATACGCTAAGTCGTGGAAACAAGAAACTAGACCACAGATAGAACAATGGATAAAGAAAATGATGGACATAATGTGTATGGATAAACTGACATACTTATTGAAAGAGGCCCACAAAAAAAGTATGAAGAAGACGGACTGGGCCCCCTTAAATAGTTGGCTGATAGAAAATAAAGTACTTGTATTAATGGAACAGTAACAATGACAAGAATAAAACTCATTTATACAGACTCACTACCGATGAAATGAAGAGAGTAAAAAAATATTTACTGTATATGCTTAGCAACAGTAAGAACTGACCATGGAACAACAGACTGGTTCAAGATTGGGAAAGGCGTACGGTAAGGTTGCATACTCTCACCCAACCTTTTTAACTTGTATGCAGAACACATCATGCGATGTGCAGGGCTTGATGAATGCAAAGCTGGGGTGAAAATTGCTGGAAGAAACATTAACAACCTCAGATATGCAGATGACACCACTCTGATGGCCGGAAGCGAGGAGGAGCCGAGGAGCCTTCTAATCAAGGTGAAAGAAGAAAGCACAAAAGCTGGGTTGCAGCTAAACATAAAAAAAAACCAAGATCATGGCAACAAGAATGATTGACAACTGGAAAATAGAGGGAGAAAATGTGGAGGCCGTGACAAACTTTGTATTTCTAGGTGCAAAGATTACTGCAGATGCAGACTGTGGCCAGGAAATCAGAAGACGCTTACTTCTTGGGAGGAGAGCAATGTCCAATTTCGATAAAATAATAAAGAGCAGAGACATCACACTGGCAACAAAGATCCGCCTAGTCAAAGCCATGGTATTCCCTGTAGTAACCTACGGATGTGAGAACTGGACCTTAGGGAAGGCTGAGCGAAGGAAGATCGATGCTTTTGAACTGTGGTGTTGGAGGAAAGTTCTGAGAGTGCCTTGGACTGCGAGAAGATCCAACCAGTCCATCCTCTAGGAAATAAAGCCCGACTACTCATTGGAGGGAAGGATACTAGAGACAAAGTTGAAGTACTTTGGCCACATTATGAGGAGACAGCAAAGCCTAGAGAAGACAATTACGCTGGGGAAAGTGGAAGGCAAAAAGAAGAGGGGGCGACCAAGGGCAAGATGGATGGATGGCATCCTTGAAGTAACTGGACTGACCTTGAATGAGCTGGGGGTGGTGACGGCTGACAGGGAGCTCTGGCGTGGGCTGGTCCATGAGGTCATGAAGAGTCGGAGATGACTGAACGAATGAACAACAATATATGCTTATATGGTGAGAGACGGAAGAACATCCACCCCCCAAGTGTCTTTCCCTACCCCTATCTTCCCTCACCCCCCTTCTTTCTTCCCGTATCCCTACGCACTCCCCCTAAAACAGTGGATGTGGCCCTTAATGAGACATGCCGCATTATCACGGGGTGTCTGCGCCCTACACCACTGGAGAAATTACACTGCTTAGCCGGTATTGCACCACCTGACATCCGCCGGGAAGTGGCAGCCAATAGTGAAAGGACCAAGGCAGTGACATCTCCAGCTCATCCCGTTTGGGTATCAGCCAGCATGTCAACGACTTTCATCTAGACATAGTTTTCTAAGATCTACAGAGACACTCGCTGGAACACCTCAGCAAGCGAGAGTCCAAAAGTGGCAGGCTCAAACCCAGCACCTCAACCAATGGCTGATACCAAATGAGAAACTCCCTCCTGGGCACACAGAAGACTGGGCGACTTGGAAGGCGCTGAACAGACTGCGCTCTGGCACCATGAGATGCAGAGCCAACCTTCAGAAATGGGGCTACAAAGTGGAATCCTCGACATGTGAGTGCGGAGAAGAGCAAACCACTGGCCACCTGCTGCAATGCAACCTGAGCCCAACCACATGCACAAGGGAGGACCTTCTTGCAGCAACACCAGAGGCACTCCAAGTGGCCAGATACTGGTCAAAGGACATTTAACCAACTACCAAACTCACAAGTTTTGTATTTTTCTGTTTGTTTGCTTTGTTCTGTTAGAAATGTAATATAATGGACTGGTTGCTCTGACACGACACGACGACGATGACGACGACGACGACGACGCACTCCCCCCCAGTTCAAAGCTGTTTTTATTGTCAATGAAAAATCATGAATAAAATTATTAAAACCAAAAATGATAAGAAATATGCTTAAATATGTTTTTGATTTTTTTTTTTTTACTGTTAGATTGTATATAATATGACATACTCATCACAAGTACGTTTGGCAGGGATGAGAGACATGGCCTCTGTGGTGGCCCCTCAGTTATGGAACGCCCTACCTAAGGAGAGTAGCTTGGCTCCCTCACTCTTAACATTTCGGAGACAAATCTAAGATGTTGTAAAAAGAGGGAAGAATGGATGCTTATACATTTTGTTTGATAAATTTATAATTAAAAATGTTATAAAAATGAATAAGTAAAGCATTTTAGGTTTGTTTTCTCTCATGTTCATTTAAAAATGCCTGAGATTTCTATCAAAACAATGGAGAGCATACCTACCTCTTTTTTCACAATAGAAAGATGCATGGGAAGGTGAGAGGAACAGGTGCAGCATTTCCCATCCCTGCTTCCCCTTATTGAGAAACGATGCAGCTGCTGCCTCACTCTTGGTCTTGGAATCTCTATATCTATGAGGGTTGATCTAATAGATTAGAGTTGAAGGCCATTAGTTTTGGCCTTCAACTCCCAGAAATCCTAACAGCTGGGAAACTTGCTGGGATTTCTGGGAGTTGTAGGCCAAAACACCTGGGGACCTACAGGTTGAGAACCACTGGTTAGCTTGTGTTGTTTTTGTTTTGTTTTGTTTTTAACAGAAAGCATGTGGAGAAAAACTTGCCTGAAAGATGTTGCAGGGGGGAAAAAACACACTCTGTCAAGTTTGAAAGTCTTAGAATCATAGAGTTGGAAGAGACCTCATGGGCCATCTAGTCCAACCCCCTGCCAAGAAGCAGGAATATTGCATTCAAATCACCCCTGACAGATGGCCATCCAGCCTCTGCTTAAAAGCTTCCAAAGAAGGAGCCTCCACCACACTCTGGGGCAGAGAGTTCCACTGCTGAACGGCTCTCACAGTCAGGAAGTTCTTCCTCATGTTCAGATAGAATCTCCTTTCTTGTAGTTTGAAGCCATTGTTCTGCATCCTAGTCTCCAGGGAAGTAGAAAATAAGCTTGCTCCCTCCTCCCTGTGACTTCCTCTCACATACTTATACATGGCTATCATATCTCAGCCTTCTCTTCTTCAGGCCAAACATGCCCAGCTCCTTAAGCCACTCCTCTTAGGGCTTGTTCTCCAGACCCTTGATCATTTTAGTCACTCTCCCCTGGACACATTCCAGCCTGTCAACATCTCTCTTCAATTGTGGTGCCCAGAATTGGACACAATATTCCAGGTGTGTTCTAACCAAGGTGGAATAGAGGGGTAGCATGACTTCCCTGGATCTAGGCACTATGATCCTATTGATGCAGGCCAAAATCCCATTGGCTTTTTTTGCCGCCACAGCACATTGTTGGCTCATGTTTAACTTGTTGTCCACGAGGACTCCAAGATCTGTTTCACACGTACTGCTCTCGAGCCAGGCATTGTCCCCCGTTCTGCATCTTTGCATTGCATTTCATTTTTCCTGCCGAAGTGGAGTATCTTGCATTTGTCCCTGTTGAACTATAATTTGTTAGTTTTGGCCCATCTCTCTAATCTGTCAAGATCATTTCGAATTCTGCTCCTGTCCTCTGGAGTATTGGCTATCCCTCCCAATTTGGTGTCGTCTGCAAACTTGATGATCCTGCCTTCTAACCCTTCATCTAAGTCATTAATAAAGATGTTGAACAGGACCGGGCCCAGGACGGAACCCTGCGGCACTCCGCTTGTCACTTCTTTCCAGGATGAGGAGGAATCATTGGTGAGCACCCTCTGGGTTCATCCATTTAACCAATTACAGATCCACCTCACCGTAGTTTTGCCTAGCCCACATTGGACTAGTTTCCTTGCCAGAAGGTCATGTGGGACCTTGTCGAAGGCCTTACTGAAATCCAGGTACGCTACATCCACGACATTCCCCGCATCTACCCAGCTTGTAACTCTATCAAAAAAGAGATCAGATTAGTCTGACATGACTTGTTTTTGATAAATCCATGTTGACTATTAGCGATGACCGCATTTGTTTCTAAGTGTTTGCAGACCACTTCCTTAACATTTATCCCCAGAATCTTGCCTGGTATTGACTTCACTGAAACAGGAACAGGGAGCATGTGACCCTTGGGTGTTTATTTTATTTATTTTATTTATTTACAGTATTTATATTCCGCCCTTCTCACCCCGCAGGGGACTCAGGGCAGATTACAATGTACATATACATGGCAAACATTCAACGCCATAGACACACAACATATATAGACAGACACACAGAGGCTATTTAACATTCCAGCTTTTTCATGAGGGTATTCTGGCCACCAGGGGAGCTGTTGCTTTACCGTCCATTTGTGACACTGATTTTTTTTTGTCGTGTCAGGAGCGACTTGAGAAACTGCAAGTCCCTTCTGGTGTGAGAGAATTGGCCATCTGCAAGGATGTTGCCCAGGGGACACCCAGATGATTTGATGTTTTTATCATCCTTGTGGGAGGCTTCTCTCATGTCCCCACATGAGGAGCTGGAGCTGATAGAGGGAGCTCATCCGCCTCTCCCCGGATTTGAACCTACGACCTGTCGGTCTTCAGTCCTGCCGGCATAGGGGTTTAACCCACTGAGCCACCGGGGGCTCCACACTGTGACACTGATGAAGTACTTCCTCATTCTTTGCATGCTTGCTGGAGATTTTTATGGTGTCGTAAATTAGCCTTCCCGCATAAGCGGTACCTAAATTTCCTGCTTGACAGATGCAACTGTCTTTCGGGCTGCAAAGGTCGAGAGCAAGCTACTCAAACTGGTCGGAAGCTCACTCCACCCCGGGCTGGCTTTGAACTCATGACCTTTTGGTCAGTAGTGATCTTAATGCAGCTGACTCCCAGCCAGCTGCGCCACAGTCCTCTGGATTATATGGCCCCTTCTACACTGCCATATAATCCAAAGTTTCAAAGCAGATAATGCACATTATCTGATTGAACTGGATTATATGAATTTACACTATCATATAATCCAATTCAAAGCAGATAATCTGGATTTCATATGGCAGTGGAGAAGGGGCCTCCGAGTTTTGCAGCTAATTGAAAAGGGGTAGAGACAGACTAGTCATTTTTTAAAACTTCTAAGACGGACAGAAGTTTTTCAACACAGCTGATCTGTGTTATGAATGTGTAATTAACATTAAAACCAAGCCACATTCTAGTGGTTTCAGGCTTCACTGAAAATATTTCACACACTTAAGAAGGAGTCTTGAAATTGTTAATTTCAAAGATGCAACTGTACGAGGATTAATTAAACCACTGACAAGTTACACTAGATGAACTGAATGAATATGCATCTCAAGACCACACAGAATCTGTAATAGCTTGCATGTGAAAGATGATTTTTAAAAGGTGGACTAGCAAAATGTCAGTTATGATGGGTGAAGTGTATGAGTGTGCATGCAAATAGGCAAAAACATTCATATGTGAGATGAAGGAGCCACCCAACTGCAAGTACCTGTGGGATCCTATTTAATCAAGGCCAGCATTAGTGACGGGAAACAAGTTTTACTTTCCTTTACTTATTTGCGTTTTGCTTTTTAAAAATCCAAAGCAGAGTAGGTTTTGCTATCGTTGGCATTGTTCCCAAGGTATGATTTTGCTTTTCACCACTGAAGTGAATTTAGTGAGATGAAGATAATTGAAAGGAAAGGAAAAGAAAAAGAGGGCCATTTGAATGGTGTTCTTATGACTGGGGCCAAATCCTACGATCCTAGAATAAATGCCCAAATATTAAAAATCAAACCTGATCCTTTTTAAAAATATAACTCTACACCTTGATTTGCATTACTTTGTCCTGGGTTCTAGTTGTTGTTTATGCTATAAAGTGGCAACTCATTTCTGTCTTGTATCTTTTTCCATAAAGAGTGAATAATCAGAGGAAGTGAATCATAGAATCAAAGAGTTGGAAGAGACCTCATGGGCCATCCACTCCAACACCCTGCCAAGAAGCAAAAATATTGCATTCAAATCACCCCTGACAGATGGCCATCCAGCCTCTGTTTAAAAGCTTCCAAAGAAGGAGCCTCCACCACACTCCGGGGCAGAGAGTTCCAGTGCTGAACGGCTCTCACAGTCAGGAAGTTCTCCCTCATGTTCAGATGGAATCTCCTTTCTTGTACTTTTAAGCCATTGTTTCGCATTCTAGTCTCCAGGGAAGCAGAAGTTCAAAACCAATTTGGAGAAAGGATACCAATTTGGAGAAAGGTATTTTAGAGTGTATATTAGAAATAACATTCTTTTGCTGGACCCACCTTTTCCCCATGGTTTTATTATCTGAATTACCATGCCTGATGCAAGGGTCGGGCCCACAGAACTTGTGGCTCTCCAGCTGTTTTGGCCTCTAACTGCCAGAATTCCTGGTTATTGGACAAGCTGGCCAGGGCTTTTGTGAGTTGGAGGTTAAAACAGCTGGAAGGCCACAAGTTGTGCAGGCTTGGTCTCCGTACTTCATCAAGTGCAACTTCCCGCAGCTGAGTTTAGAATTTGTTTTAATGTATCTATAGCACCACTTCCTTTAAGCGTGTATAAAGTTCATACCTTTATCAATGAGTAACTAAAACAACCCATTACATATCTTGAACTAGAGAATGGGTTTTTAGGGCTAAGAAGAAATCAGAAAAATAAGGTGTTCTTTGTGTCTATGCAAGTTTTAGAAATTAGGAACTTAACTACGATTGCTATCTGATATAGCTCTACAAAACTTGTGATAAGACCTTCAAAGGCCTGTACTTACTTTACTTACTTACGTACGTACATACTTAGGTGATCCCTCATTGTCCGAGTAGGATAATCCTCTGGGGTGGGTCCACAGGTGACTGTGGAGGCCTGTTCTTGATCTGCATTGTCTCTCACAGTGAGGGCATTGGTTTCCAGGTGGAAGGCGGTCCCGGTTGGGGTTGGCTTGGCATGCCTTCCTCTTGGCACGTTTCTCTCTTTCACCCTCCATTCGTGCCTCTTCAAATTCTGAAGCACTGCTGGTCACACCTCCAGCTGGAGCAGTCAAGGGCCAGGGCTTCCCAGTTCTCAGTGTCTATGCCAGAGTTTTTAAGGTTGGCTTTGAGCCCATCTTTAAATCTCTTTTCCTGTCCTCCAACATTCCATTTTCCATTCTTGAGTTCAGAGTAGACCAACTGCTTTGGGAGATGGTGGTCAGGCATCTGGACAACGTGGTTGGTCCAGTGGAGCTGATGGCAGAGCACCATCGCTTCAATGCTGGTGGTCTTTGCTTCTTCCAGCACACTGACATTTGTCTGCCTGTCTTCCCAAGAGATTTGCAGGATTTTCCAGAGGCACCGCTGATGGAATCGTTCCAGGAGTTGCATGTGATGTCTGTAGACAGTACACGTCTCGCAGGCATATAGCAGGGTTGGGAGGACAATAGCTTTATAAACAAGCACCTTGGTATCCCTACGGATACTCTCTGCTTCATTCGGAAAAATGCTGCACTCGCAGAGCTCAGGTGGTGTTGTATTTCAGTGTTGATGTTGACTTTGGTGGAGAGGTGGCTGCCAAGGTAGCAGAAATGGTCAACATTTTCTAATGGTCAACATGTTACCATTAAGCTGTATGTCTGGTATTGGAAAGGGATTGGCTGGTGACTGCTGGAACAGCACTTAGGTTTTCTTGATGTTCAATGACAGGCCGAGCTTCTCATATGTTTCTGCGAAGGTGTTTAGAGTGGCTTATAGATCTTCTTCTGAATGCGCAAAGACAACATTGTCATCAGCATACTGGAGTTCTATAACAGATGTTGTTATAACATCACCTTACGGGTGATTACTCTCATGAAGCACACTGGGCCCGATTTCCTAGTAGAGATCTTTGGACAGATCCAACAAAATAAAATATTGGCAGAATGGTTCTGAGCTGAGAGAGGAGTTATTAAGAACATGAAACAGTTTATCTACTGGAAAATGATGGGTGCGATTTTCTTTCGGCCACAGTTGGGAAAAAAGTTATTTTTAAAAACCCAGAAAAAATATAATATTTCATGGACTGGAGGGTCTCCTTCTGTCTGTGGGACACTGGATGGAGGTTTTACCATCAAATATACTATTTGAAGGGCAACCAACCATGACTGAAAGAAAAAGAACAAGTCTGTCGCAGACTTCTGTGCCAGGAGCAAGCCTATGTTGCTGGAAGTGAGCCTAGGGAGACCACTGAACATTTCATCAGGGACTGCACTTTGGCCAAAGAGACCTGGCAAAAGGTGGCCGTTGTCTTTGACTGGCTGGACTTGGTGCTCCAACCTTGGGAGGCAGTGGCCTCTGGAATGGAACCAGAAACTGGTTTTCGGGGGCCACATCAACATCAAGGAAGGAAGAGGAAGAGGGGACAGCAGGGGGCCACTCGGAAGGTCTTTTGGGATGTTCCTTGGTCAACAACAAGGTTGGTCAATTTGTATGTTCTCCTGGCCCTGGTTTTCCAGAGACTATCAAGAAGTAACAACTCAAAAGCCAGCAAATGTAACCTGTAGTGTGATTTTATAAAGCCCTTTCACACCTGACACTTGGCAGGGTCTTGCAGTGGTAAATGTGTGATTCTTTTAATCCTGATAGCCTTAAAAATGATCAAAAGGAGAGTTTTGGAAGTTCCCCCATTGCCGCCAATGGGTCTAATCTCCCCAGAGCAAAAACAGAACTTCCGGATGACAGATCCAAAATGGAATTTTCACCTCTCAATTTCAGGAATTTCTCCAAAAATGAAACATCCCCCCCCCCCCCCCACAAAATGAGACCCAATGTGGAACAGGTTTTATACTAATTGTGCACCACTAATGTTACTAGATTCCACTAGGTTCCTTGGGCATTTCCTGTTGTTTATAGTAATGCTACTTCAAATGATGGTCTCCTGATTCATGGTGATCTATAAGTAATCAATTGCTAGTCCACATAGTCTCAAAAAAAGAATGAAACAATTGTATCTAATTGAGAAAATATAGTATATTAGAGAAATGAAGTAGCTGGTGCTTGACACTGGATATCCTGAGAAGCAGTAGTTTACAGAGTATTACAAAGATGGGCTTCTACTTATTCTCATTGCAATCAATAGGAGTTATCATCGAGTAAACATGTATAGGATAGCACTGTTAGACATTTAATGCTTCCAAGTATTAATGAACTGTGAGCATAAATCTTCATGACTTGCAGTGAAATAAATCCCATGAAAAATCAAAGTTATATTTTTCTGCATGCATGTCATAAAACTTGAAAGAAGTGCAAATTTTAGCCAGGAGGGAACTTTTATGACTTTGTTATAAATCTTGGCAAAATGCAGTTTGTATTTTAACATTTGACAGTACTTAAAGTAGAGTAGTGTGAATAGTCAGGAACCAATTTTATTCTACCACACTAGATAAGGGCATTGGTACTATTCCCAGCCTCTGAGTGGAAGTAGAGGCTTGAAAGGAGTAGCCATTTTTCAATTGCAGTGCTCTTCAGAAGCATTCTGAGTAGATTTTGCTGAAAGAACACTTTGGTCATATGCAGGCAGGCAATGGGGTCAGCAAACTCTTTGCGTTTGCCCAAAGATTAGATTACAAGATTTTTAGTTTCCAAAAGGTACAACGTGTAACCTCAGACACAGAGAAAGCAGGACAGCAAACTGTAGTGTTGTGTTTTGCCAAGGATTAGATTACAAGATTTCTAGTTTCCAAAAGGTACAACGTAAAACCCCATTTTTAGTTTCCAAAAGGTTCAAAAAATAAACAAAGGCAGGCAAAAGGGCCACCAATCTGTAGTGGTGTGTTTCCCCAAGGAAAATAGTAGATGAAGAGATTTCTACTTTAAAAAAGAACCATGTATAACCCCGCAGACAGAGAAACCAGGGCTCCTTTCCACTTCCAACCCTTCTCAACTCTGTCTTCCCAACCCTGTTTTTCCCCTTGCTGAGCAGTGGTGTGACACCTTTCCCATCAAGCAACTTGCCCTAGACCCTTTCCCCCTTCGCCTCCCCCGGCTCGCAATGAGACCACGAGGCACGTGCGGCTTTTTTTAAAGGGCAGTGGCTGCCGTGCAGAAACCCTGCCCCTCCCCACATGGTTTCTCCTCATTGGCTGGAGACAAGCATCCCAGCATGCAAGCAGCAGCTTGCCTCCAAACACTGACTCATTTCCGATTCACTTTCTGAAGTCGGAATAAAGATGGCGACGGTGGCTTTGAAATAATAATAGTAATAATAATAATAATAATAATAATAACAACAACAACACTTTATTTGTCCCCTGCTACCATCTCCCCAAGAGACTCGGTGCGGCTTACATGAGGCCGAGCCCAAACACAACAATACAAGCAATAACAACAACAAAACAAGCAATTAAAATAAAAACATTGACAATAAAATAATGCAACATTAACAATAAGACCACACAATTAAAACTGTGGGAAGGCCAAATGTAAAATTAAAATGGAAAATAATGCTGGAACATGGGCGGAAAAGTGATGGGGCGTTTGTGGAAAACATACAAGCAGACCTAAAAAATGTAAAGTGCTTTGGAGGGCAAAGTGCTATGGAATGGCAGAGATACTCCCGGGTTCCCATTTCGTGTTGAAATCGCTTCAAAAAGGAATTAGATCCAAATTTATTCTGAATTATGAAGATTCAGGCTGGACCTAAACATGTCTAGGTAGTATCCCATGTTCGGATTTTCCCCTCGTAGCACACTTCACTGATGCAGCCAGCACAGAGACTCACTGCTCAAAGTAAATGTGTGTCATGTGTTGAGCTCTGGCAGGCTCAGTGCGAGCTGCGTGGGCAGAGTGTTATATGGCAGGGAATTTTCCTCATGTGATGAAGTCCTTAGTCTTTCCGATTTAATAATTATCAAAGGACAACCCTTAGTGCTCAATGAATTAGATAGAAAATGTGATGTTAAGATATTCATCCGACAAAGAAAAATCATACAGAGCTGGTGTTATAGTAGTTCAAAACAACCGATATAACTGGAACAATTTTGGTATGCAGCAATATATTTATCTCATTTCTTTCACACTCCAAATCGAATTGCCATACTTTCATCTCTGTAGTAAAAATCATATTGTATTTCTTTTTTCACCTAGCTGCAAAGTGATCACTTAGCAATTATTGTTGTTAACTTGTATCTCTTGTTTTTCTCTTATAGATTAAATGGTAGCCCTCCTGCTTCATCAGCTTGCCAGTCCTAATTATGACTACTGGCAATATCACATTTTGCTTTTTTAAGTGAAATAAAATGTTTGCCTTGGAATCTTGCCAAGAATGGGGTCATTCCCAAACTTGTAATAACATATCCTTAGCTGATGTTTCTTAGTAACATGTGTAAATAGGAAAAAACAGTTGTACTGTCGAGGTTTGGCTTGGCCATATGTGACTTCAGTACAAGAACATGGGAAGAAAATCAGTGGTCCTTTTTTGACCAGAGTTCAGATTTGCAAGCTAACCTGGAAACTGCCAGAAGAGTTATGGAGATAGACACTTTCTCCGCATGATGTCAAGTAAGCATGCAACCAAGTCATTTTTAAAACCCAGGGGGCCTTGTGGGATCTGATTTTGCAAACTTCATAAAATTGTATATGCATATGCTAAATAATGGCACAAAGCAAATTTATTCTTTACTAGCTGTCTCCTGCCACGCGTTGCAGTGGCCCAGTCTGGTGATCTGGAAAATAAAGTAATGAGAAAGTGTTGGTTTCTAATATAGGTAATTCCTTTATGCTTGTGAGTAAACAGTATTTCTTGTTGTTTCTTTGTCAGTGTTGATGTTGAAAGTGTCTGGTTTGCCTAGTCTGGAATATGCAACATATCATAGTTCTTCTTTAAGGGTCTCTTTCAAATCTATGATACTATATCTGTGTGTGTGTGTGTGAGAATCATATCTATCTATCTATATTTATGACTGGATGGTTCTTTGTCAGGAGGGCTCTGATTACATTTTCTTGCCCTGGTGAAGAGAGTTGGACTGGATGGCCTTACGTATTTTCTGTTGGTCATGGGGGTTCTGTGTGGGAAGTTTGCCCCATTTCTGTCGTTTGTGGGTTTCAGAATGCTCTTTAATTGTAGTGAACTATAAATCCCAGTAACTACAAATTCCAAATGTCAAAGTCTATTTCCCTTAAACTCCATCTGTGTTCATATTTGGGCATATGGAATATTTGTATCAAGTTTGGTCCAGATCCATCATTGTTTGAGTCCACAGTGCTCTCTAGATGTGGGTGAACTATAATTCCCAAACCCAAGGTCAATGTCCACCAAACCCTTCCAGTTTTTTCTGTTGGTCGTGGGAGCCCTGTGTGCTAAGTTTGGCCCAATTCCATCATTGGTGGAGTTCAGAATGCTCTTTGATTGTAGGTAAATTATAAATCCCAGCAACGATAATTCCCAAATGACAAAATCTTTTTTTTTGAGTGGAGGACATAAATTGGACTGTTAGGTGTCTTGTGTCCAAATTTGGTGTCAATTCCCCCAGTGGTTTTTGAGTTCTGATGGTAGCACGAACTAACATTACATTTTTATTTATATAGATTCTTTGACCATCTCAATATTATAAAAATGGCCTCTGTTCTCCAACATTTCTTTTCCCTCTACAACAAATAAAGAATGCATAGAAACCTTTCTGATATTTCTAATTCTATAAAATTTGTATTGCTCTCTGTGTCTTCACTTCAAGGTACCCAAAACGAGATAGGCAAATTTAAAAGGCATTACTATAGCCAGCTGATGTGTTGCCAATTTTCTGTAACCACGTCTTTCAAAAGAAGAAAATTGAATGTTTAATGTATTTTAATGTTTTAAATTGTGTGACTGGACTCCAATGCAATCTGTTTTGAATGTAATTGTTCACATGGTGAGTTTCCCAAGTTATATTTGTGTTCTTCACTGAAATTAAGTATATAAAAGAATTGTCCCTCCTAGCGATAATTTCATTCTTGACTCTTGCACTTTACTATTGTCTATGCCCTGGAGTTGTACTGTACAAATTTGACCTGTCCCTTCCAGCCTTAATTTATCATCTGTTTCTCACACTTTGCCATCAGCCTGGCCCTGAATATTCTATTGCACAACCCTGGAAATGTCCATTATACTCGGCTACTGGTTGTTGTATGATGAATTATTTTTTAATTATGTTTTTATGATGTTGCATATTTATTTATTTATTTATTTAGAACTTTTATATACCGGTCTTTGTTGTAAACCGGACTCAGGCCGGTTTACAACAAAGGAATTCATACACAGTAGTTTAAATCATCACATCCAACGATACACTAATATAAACACATTAAAGTACTATCATATAATTATATAAGACCAAGTCGTTAGCATGAAATCACTATTCATCCCCATCCGTCCGTGTGGTCAAGAGTTATTGTCTCATGCATCAAATGCCAGATTCCAGAGCCAGGTTTTCACCAACTTTCTAAAGGTCAGGAGGGAAGGGGCAGTTTCAATCTCCAATGGGAGAGAGTTCCAGAGCCGAGGGGCCACCACCGAGAAGGCCCTGTCCCTCGTCCCCACCAGACGCGATTGCGAGGATGGTGGGACCGAGAGCAGGGCCCGTCCAGAAGATCTTAACAACCTTGATGGTTCATAGGGGAGAATTCGTTCGGACAGGTAAACTGGGCCGGAGTCGTTTAGGGATTTATAGGTCAACACCAGCACTTTGAATTGTGCTCGGAAGCTAACTGGCAGCCAGTGGAGTTGGCGCAACAGAGGAGTAGTATGCTCCCTGTACCCTGCTCCTGTTAGTAATCTGGCTGCCGCTTGTTGGACTAATTGCAGCTTCCGGGCAGTCTTCAGGGGCAACCCCACGTAGAGACCATTGCAGTAGTCTATATGGGATGTAACACAATATGTATCTTTATTGTGTTACATTTTAACTTTGTCTGACTGGGCTTGGTCCCCATGTAAGCCTCCCCAAGTCCCTTTGGGGAGATGATGGCGGGATACAAAAATAAAGTAGTAGTAGTAGTAGTAGTTATTATTATCTGCATCTATGAATGTATACAGAAAAAGTAACAGTGTTTGCTGGTTTTCCAGATGAAATATTTCAATTTCTTAAAACTTTAATAAAATAAAGTATTCACCCAGACTTTTCTTGGAGCGCTGCTTGTTGGAATTTGAATGTTATCTGAACGTTCCTGTCCCATTTATTCAATGGTATTTGCATCTGTTTGTAACAGTTTGAAAATCCTCTGTGTTTCCCTGTAGTGTACAGGTGTTATTTGTTTAGCCCTGTTCCATGAGATTTAATAGAGGCCTTAAGTATTTTTACGTTATTGCTAGGCTTACTGGATGATCTTTATCCAGTAGAATATTTCTCATGTTTTCCCCAGTGCAATGATGTTTCATAAAACTTAGCCATTACTCCACATATCAAGATGTTCATTTCATTATGTTGTTTGGTGACTACAGCAGGGTGTTGTGTGTCAAGGTACCTGGGAATGGATGATTCTCTTATGTATTTGATGTGATGGAAAGCAGATGTGGCCATTTCAATCCCAATCAGGTACACAAAAAAGGAAGAAAAGGAGAAATAGAAGAGGATGATGGTGATAATGGTGAAATTGGAATAAAATATTGTTAGATTATTATATGTCCTATAGCATTTTCCAGTTTTTAACCTGTCATGCAGCATAAATTAAACTTTCAAAAATCCCAAAGTGGTAAGAGTAGAGAGACAACATAAATTTGAGTCATATGTGGGCAATTGTAGTTATATAACAAGCTACAACACCTGGGCATGATATGCCCAGTGCCCTAAGCTTACCCGATTCCATTGTTTGGGTTCATTGTTTTTCTTTAGTGTATCTCTTCATCTGTTTGGTGCACACTATAAGGTCTTGTTTTAAGATATATCTGTCCTAAGAACCTCAGGAGAGGCCCTTCTCTTAGTCCTACCACCATCACAAACTCTATTGTAAGGAATGTGAAGTGTGTGGAATGGCTGCTCCCCAACTATAAAACACCCTGCCTATAGATGTATTTATTATTTATTTCAAAGTTTTCTATACCGAGCTTCTCACCTCTTAGAGGGACTCAGCCTGGTTTACAACCATAAAAACATACAATTAGTAAAATATCATAGTTCATAATTACAATAACACATTTAAAATAACAACTATATTTAAAACTATGGTGGTCAGTCGTCATATTAAAAACAAGTATACCTCATCTTCCATCCACAATCCTAGGGTGCTGTCTCATTCATCGAAAGCCTGTCTACACAACCACATCTTCACCCATTTCTTGAATGTCAGGATAGACGGGGCGGTTCTGACCTCCAGTGGGAGAGAGTTTCAGAGTCGAGGGGCCACCACCGAGAAGGCCCTGTCCCTCGTCCCCACCAGGCATGCTTGTGAGGCCGGTGGGACCGAGAACAGGGCCTCTCCAGACAATCTTAGTAATCTTGATGGTACGTAGGGGAGAATACGTTCGGAGAGGTAAACAGGGCCGGAGTCGTTTAGGGCTTTATAGGTTAACACCAGCACTTTGAATTGTGCTCGGAAGCTAATTGGCAGCCAGTGGAGCTGGTGTAACAGCGGAGTGGTGTGCTCCCTGTACCCAGCACCCGTTAGTAATCTGGCTGCCGAGCATTGGACTTGCTGCAGCTTCCGGGCAGTCTTCAGAGGCAACCCCACGTAGAGAGTGTTGCAGTAATCTAAGCGGGATATAACCAAAGCGTGGACTACTGTGGCCAGGTCAGACTTCCCAAGGTACGGGAGCAGCTGGCGCACAAGTCAGAATGGACTCCTCCCTGCAGGCTAAAACCTTTTTATTCAGGCAGGCTTTTAAAGATGAGTTTTAAAGAACAAACCAGGGAATGCTGTGTTGTGTTTTAAGCAACCTCAGCAAGATGGACTGGAAGAGGAAGTAGAGGACATCCAACCCCAAATAGGGAATAAATTGCCCAGGAATACCTGGCCACTCTAAACGAGTTCAAGTTCCCAGGGCCAGATCAACTACACCCAAAAGTATTGAAGGAATTAGCGGAAGTAATTTTGGAACCATTGGCAATCATCTTTGAGAGTTCTTGGAGAACGGGAGAAGTCCCAGCAGATTGGAGGAGGGCCAATGTGGCCCCAATCTTCAAGAAGGGAAAAAAGGATGACTCAAACAATTACTGTCCAGTCAGCCTCACATTGATACCAGGCAAGATTCTGGAAAAGATTGTTAAGGAAGTGGTCTGCAAACACTTAGAAACAAATGTGGTCATTGCTAATAGTCAACACGGATTTATCAAAAACAAGTTCTGCCAGACTAATCTGATCTCTTTTTTCGATAGAGTTACAACCTGGGTAGATGCAGGGAATACCGTGGATGTAGCTTATCTGGACAAAGACCCCCCATGACCTTCTGGCAAACAAACTAGTCCAATGTGGGCTAGGCAAAACTACGGTTAGGTGGGTCTGTAATTGGTTAAGCAAACAAACCAAGAGGGTGCTCACTAATGCATCCTCTTCATCCTGGAAAGAAGTGACGAGTGGAGTGCCGTAGGGTTTCATCCTGGGCCCGGTCCTGTTCAACATCTTTATCAATGACTTAGATGAAGGGTTAGAAGGCATGATCATCAAGTTTGCAGATGACACCAAATTGGGAGGGATAGCCAATACTCCAGAAGAAAGGAGCAGAATTCAAAACGATCTTAACAGATTAGAGAGATGGGCCAAAACTAACAAAATTAAGTTCAACGGGGACAAATGCAAGATACTCCACTTAGGCAGAAAAAATGAAATGCAAAGATCCAGAATGGGGGATGCATGGCTCAAGAGCAGTACGCGTGAAAAAGGCCTTGGAGTCCTTGTGGACAACAAATTCAACATGAGCCAACAATGTGATGCAAAAAAGTCAATGGGATTTTGGACTGCATCAATAGGAGTATAGTCTAGATCCAGGGAAATCATGCTACCCCTCTATACTTCCAAGGTTAGACCACACCTGGTATACTTGTCCAATTCTGGGCACCACAATTGAAGAAACATATTAACAAGCTGGAATGTATCCGGAGGAGGGCGACTAAAATGATCAAGGGACAAACCCTATAAGGAGTGGCTTAAAGAGCTGGTCATGTTTAGCCTGAAGAAGAGAAGGCTGAGAGGAAACATGATAACCACCATGTATAAATATGTGAGAGGAGGTCATAGGGAGGAGGGAGTAAGCTTGTTTTCTGCTGCCCTGGAGACTAAGATGCAGAATAATGGCTTCAAACTACAAGAAAGGAGATTCCATCTGAACATGAGGAAGAACGTCCTGACTGTGAGAGCTGTTCAGCAGTGGAACTCTCTGCCCTGGAGAGTGGTGGAGGCTCCTTCTTTTAAACAGAGGCTGGATGGCCATCTGTCGTGAGTGCTTCGAAAGCGATTTTCCTGCTTCTTGGCAGGAGGTTGGACTGGATGGCCCACAAGGTCTCTTCCAACTTTGTGATTCTATGATTCTAATTTAATACTTTAAGTGGTTTTATGTGATTACAACTATTTATTTTTATTACTGTATTTTCAATTCTAAGACACACTTTCCCATCTATATAAACCTCTAAAATTGGACATATCTTAGAATCAGAGGTATATTTTCTGTATTTTTTGTTCATCATGGTGGTACTAAAATTACGGTGTACCTTACAATTGATGGCATCTTACAATTGAAGAATTGAATTTTGTGTTTAATTATAAATTAGTATTTTGGGTCTCCTTTTAAAAAGAAAGTGGATATAAACAAGTATAATAATAGTTCAATATATTAGTGTGGGCAATGCAGAAAATAGTGGTGCTATTAGTACAGTGGGTCTCAACCTGGGGGTCGGGACCCCTGGAGGGGTCGCGAGGGGTTTTTAGAGGGGTCGCCAAAGACCATCAGTAAACACAATATTTTCTGTTGGTCATGGGGGTTCTGTGTGGGAAGTTTCACCCAATTCTATCATTGGTGCGGTTCATAATTTTCTGATTGTAGGTGAACTATAAATCCCAGCAACTACAACTCCCAAATGGCAAAGTCTGTTTACACCAAACTCCACCAGTGTTCATATTTGGGCATATTGAGTATTCGTGCTGAGTTTGGTCCAGATCTATCATTGTTTGAGTCCACAGTGCACTCTGGATGTAGGTGAACTACAACTCCAAAGCTCAAGGTCAATGTCCACCAGACCCTTCCAGTATTTTCTGTTGGCCATGGGAGTTCTGTGTGCCAAGTTTGCTTCAATTCCATTGTTGGTGGAGTAAGGCATGCTCTTTGATTGTAGATGAACTATAAATCCCAGCAACTACAACTCACAAATGTCAAAATTAATCCCCACAATCCCACCAGTATTCAAATTTGGTCCAGTGATGAAAATACATCCTGCATATCAGATATTTACATAATAACAGTAGCAAAGTTGCAGATATGAAGTAGTAACAACAATAATTTTTTGCTTGGGGGTCACCACAACATGAGGAACTGGATTAAAGGGTCATGACATTAAGAAGGTTGAGAACCACTGTATTAGTAGATTATAGGCCTGGGCGGTTTCGTTTCGTTAATTCGTAATTCGTTAATAATTCGTTAATTTTTCCAATTACAAAACGATAACAAACCATTCTGGAGCAATTATTAAAAAAAACGAATTTTTAAATACGTTTTGTAAATGCTTCGTATTTCGTTATTGTATTCATTTCGTTATTGTTCCGAGAATGTTTCGTTATTTTTTCCGCATGTCTGGGCCAGTTTTATGGTTTAATTAGTGAAAAAAAATTATAATATCACACCAACAGTCAAGAACAGAGGGAGAGGGAAGCTTCAGAAGTTTTTGGAGGTTTTTTAGCGTATTTCGCGGTCACGTCCGCCATTAACGAATCGATTCGTTATTGTTTCGGAAATCGATTCGTTATTTTTTTTACCATTTACGAAATTTCGTAAATATCGAACTTTTTAAAAGGAAAATTTTGTAATTATTTTAAATATCGAAACAAAAAAAACCCCCAAATACAAATCGATTTTAGAAACAAATTTTTGCGTTGTTACCCAGGCCTAGTAGATTAGTCCTCTCAGTTGGTACACTATGCTACCTGGAATTGCACTGGCTTTTTTGGCTGTCATATCCTTTCGTTGACTCATGGTTATGGACTGCTAAGATCCCTCCATCCTCCTTACATGTAGTACCATCAAGCCATGTGTCATCCATTCTAAAAATGTACATCTGATTTCTCCTGCCTAAATGTAGTACCTTACATTGATTGTTTGTCAGTTCTTTTCTGGAGGACAAGGAAGCATTTGTGAACACTATATTTTGACATAGCTTGTTTTTGAGAAATACATGTTGGCGCCTAGTAATCACAGCATTCTTTTCTAAGTGTTCACAGACAAAAGGTTTTATGGTGTGTTCTAGAACCTTTCCTGGAAGTGCATTTCGCTACATTTGTATCTCATTCTTATTCCAAGGAATTTACAAAATCCCTTCCCCCTCATTTATTCCCACAAAACTCCTGCAAAGCCTAGGCTGAGCAACAATAGCTAGTCCAAGACCATTTAATGAGCTTTGTAGCTGAGGAGGGAATTGAATCTATTTCCCTCTATAATTCAGCCCTCTCTATGTACACCATCCTGAGCCCTGGTAATACAACATTGGGAAAAACAACATAATGAATTAAATAAATGTTTCCCATATGGGAGCATTCCCATACTAATATACAAGGGTGTGACTTGCAAGAATGCCACTGAGTCACAAAACATAACAATTCACATCTGGTTATAAAGGGCATTAGACTTGGTCAATGTTCTCTGATCCTTGACATTCTGACTTGAATAGTTCCTTAACTTAAAAACCCCACTTTTTGCAAGAGTATGTGTGTTTTGCACCATGGGCAATCTGATCACACAACTGAGTTTAGTAATAGTGTACTAAAAGGATTTCCCCTTTTTTTTTTTATCGTGTCAGAAGCGAATTGAGAAACTGCAAGTCGCTTCTGGTGTGAGAGAATTGGCCGTCTGCAGGGATGTTGCCCAGGGGATGCCTGGATGATTTGATGTTTTAATCATCCTTGTGGGAGGCTTCTCTCATGTCCCCACATGAGGAGCTGGAGCTGATAGAGGGAGCTCATGCGCCTCTCCCCAGATTCGAACCTGCGACCTGTCGGTCTTCAGTCCTGCTGGCACAGGGGTTTAACCCACTGTGCCACCAGGGGCTCCAAGGATTTCCCTGATACTGTTAGGCAATCCCTCATTTTCTGAGGAGGATTGTCTTCCAGTATTCTTGTGGGTCCGTATGTGGCTGTGGAGCCCTATTCTTGCTCTGCATCTTCTTCCGCGGTGAGGGCATTGGTTTCCAGGTGGAAGGCGGTCTTGTTTGGGGTTGACTTGACGCGCCGTCCTCTTGGCACGCTACTCCCTTTCACCCTCCATTCGTGCCGCTTCAAATTCTGCAGCACTGCTAGTCGCAGCTGATCTCCAGCTGGAGCGGTCAAGGGCCAGGGCTTCCCAGTTCTCAGTGTCTATGCCGAGTTTTTAAGGTTGGCTTTGAGCCCATCTTTAAATCTCTTTTCCTGCCCACCAACATTCCGTTTTCTGTTCTTGAGTTCGGAGTAGAGCAACTGCTTTGGGAGACGGTGGTCGGGCATCCGGACAATGAGGCTTGTCCAGCGGAGTTGATGGCGAAGGACCATTGCTCCAATGCTGGTGGTCTTTGCTTCTTCCAACACGCTGAGGTTTGTCCGCCTGTCTTCCCAAGAGATTTGCAGGATTTTCCGGAGGCAGCACTGATGGAATCGTTCCAGGAGTTGCATGTGACGTCTGTAGACAGTCCACGTCTCACAGGCATATAGCAGGGTTGGGAGGACAATAGCTCTATAAACAAGCACCTTGGTATCCCTACGGATGTCCCGGTCCTCAAACACTCTCTGCTTCATTCAGAAAAATGCTGCGCTCGCAGAGCTCAGGCGGTGTTGTATTTCGGTGTCAATGTTGACTTTGGTGGAGAGGTGGCTGCCAAGGTAGTGGAAATGATCAACATTTTCTAATGTTACACCATTAAGCTGTATCACTGGCATTGGAGAGGGGTTGGCTGGTGTCTGCTGGAACAGCACCTTGGTTTTTTCAATGTTCAATGACAGGCCGAGCTTCTCGTATGCTTCTGTAAAGGTGTTTAGAGTGACTTGTAGATCTTCTGAATGCGCACAGATGACGTTGTCATCAGCATACTGGAGTTCTATAACAGAACTGCTGTTGTAACCTTGGTTTTGGCTTTCTCTGATATTAAAGTATGGATGAATAAGGCTTCTACAATGCTCAAAATCCTATGCAAAATTGTAGAAATGTGTAGCCATCAGAAGAAAGAAATGATAATTCTTGACAAAATACTTATAGGCAATGATCCCTCATATAAGGGAGATTATTCCAAAATAGCATATGCTTCTATTCCTCTAAGAGTTAAATCCAAAAGTATGGAATGCCTGTGTCACAATGTAGTGAGTCAGTATGGGATTTCAACAGAGCATATCAGATTAAAGTTGTTTGACCAACTAACCAAACAAAAAACAACACAGAAAAAGAGAAGAAGGGAAAAGATGTGGGCAAGAAATCTCAAACTAGCATGGGTGTTATGAAGACCTAAATAAGATTAGCTCCTTGTGGATGTAAAGCAAAGGCATGCTTGGGGCTTGAAGGCATCTTAAAGGGTTTGCCCCACTCCATTTTGCCTTGCGTTTCATCCTAAGTGAAATATCTTTGGAAATATTGCCGTTTGCATGGAGATGCATTTTACTGATGGTGCTATTTCTAGAAAGAAGCCCAGGGAGAGAGAGATTGAAGCAGCCTTACATTTTAAGATTCCTTTTGAAAATATCTTTTGCCTTACACTTTTTCTACAGCGGTAATAACTTCCAGCTGTGTACTGCTGTTTCAAAAGGAACTGGCATTTTCAAAAGTCAATTGTAAGAAAGTTCTGTGCCACTGGTCTTTCCTGTATAAAGTATATAAGTTCTCCATCCACAGGTCCACAGACTTTCAAATACTATAAAATGAGTAGAAAATACCGAGGGAGATTATGCTCTTAAAGATCACAATAGATCCAGTTCCTCAAGTAAGAGTTCAAGCCTATATGCACATCTTCATAAAAAGTAGTCTTACTTTTGGTTTGACATGTATCGATTGTCGTACCCATGTATGGGGCAACTCACAGGCTCAGGCTGATTTCATGGGGTCGTTGGTTTAATTTCAAAGACATTTCTTCTATAAATTCATTGCTACAAAAGAGAAAAAAATGAAAGGGGATAAAAAGAGAATACATTTAGAAGCATGGGATGGAGGAGAATAACTATGGCTAAAATATACATAGAAATGATTGTTCTTTCGCGCGCTGGGCTTGAAACAATTGCTTTTAAAACAGGACGTGCAACTTTATCCCAGTGGGAAGCCAGGGGGCCCGAAGAGAAATTCGTAAGGATTTTCACCATAAACAGTCTCTAGAAGTCTTGTAAAATATAACAAAGTCTTTTATTGATGAACAATCAAACAGGAACTTCTTTTGTCTTCAAAGGTTAAACAAATGCTTCCAGGCTTCAAGCAACTGGTGGCTTCTAACTGTTTCTTTGCTTTACTTTAAAGGAAAATCCCTTTCCAAACTTCTCCCAGGCTAACTGTGAACCTAAACCTAACTGATGTGGATCCACTACCGGGCTGAACTGCATCTCAAAACCGAGTGGACCTACCAGTTTAATGTTTGATGTTTAAAGCTGTTATTCCCTCTGAAAATCCTCAGGGCTGTAAAGCTGTTTCCCTGGAACCTTTGGGAATCTTTAGATGCTCTTAAGACTGTTATCCCCCGGGAAGTCTTAAGGGTTGAAGCCTTTGTACAGGAGAAAGTCTGTACACGTCCTGTACATTGACTTCCTTTGCTGAGACTGACTGAAAATGGCTCCCTTCCCTTTTCAATTGTCCTGAACAGGGGGGCAGAACCAAACTTAACAATGATGGACGGGGGCCTGCCCTATAACTGCAAACTTTAACAGGAAGCCACCCTTCTGCAGAATCCCAAGCCTTGGGCTACAAGCAAACACTTAATACAAGGCAAATAAAGTGGGAGCTTCTGGTACAGTTGTACCAGCACAATGACATTTGTGTTCAGAAAACGGCATTTTCTGTACAAAAATGAGGGTTTTCTCAAACAAAAAGTCCTGAACAATGAAGATTCTTATTATAAAATAATTATCCTCTTATCCATTAATCAAATATAACTTGGAATATTCTGTCAGTCCCTACTGTGTTGTTTATCCTGTTTCATTTTTTTTATATAAATGGTTACGATATTTGTCATTTTGTCACCCTATCTGTTTAAGGTGTATACTGAATATATAATATATTAAACAAGATTAGCCTTGGAGGAAGGAGGCATGAACATTGGAGGAAGGAACATCAACAGTTTAAGATATGCAGATGACACCATAGTACATGTAAAATTAGCCTTGATTGGGAGTGACTATTGAAGAAGGTACTGAAGCAGGTTAACCATTAAGAAAGCAATACTATAACCCACATGGTTTACACAACTTTAAAGTGAACAATGAAGACATTGAAATAATTCAAGTTTTTCCGTACTTTCACCTATTTTATTTATTTATTTATTTCTTGCACTTCTACCTCGCCCTTCTCAACCCCCAAGGGGGGACTCAGGGCGGCTTAAAAAAAGGCACAATTCGATGCCAGCACAACAAGGTAAAAAAAATATAAACAGTAATTAAAACAATTAAAACAATCCATTATGCATCACAGTCCCTAAAACCAATCTAGTGCTCAATGTTTACCAGCCCAGAGTCCGTAAATTCAATTCCACATTGTCCAAGGAAACTCAGGACCTCGTCACTTTTAAGAGTTCTCTGGACTGACTTGCGAGCCTCCATGGCAAACTGGCGAGGCAGTGGGGCAATCCCAGTACACTGCACCCTGCCTCACTGGCAGTGATGCTTCCCCACCACACATGGGGAAGCATGTGTGATGGGAAAACATTGCACTGTGGCTCCCCACCCCACTCCCGTGCTGGCCCTGTGATTCCTTATGGAACACGGGAGGCCTCCCGTGTTCTGGTCCATGAGTCCTGGGATGCTTACACCTCAGTTCACTGAGGGAGCCCTGCTGGAATTCATCTTGAGTTGTGTGATGAGGGGTGTGGAGGTCTGTTGTTCAGCTGTTCTGCAAGCATCCTAGAATGCTTGCAGCCTATCATGTGGTGAGGTCTTTAGTTTGGTTTATTTTGTTAGTTTTATTTGTTTTGTTTGAGAAGTAATACATGAGCATGATATTTAGGGTCTTCTTTGAATCAGTCATGAGGAATCATGGAATTTGTAGTTTGCTGAACTACCTAGACTTCTGTGTTTATGAAGTTCTTTGATCTACTGCACAGAAACCCCAGGACCCCTCCAAATGGCAGATTCAAGGATTCTGTATGATAGAATCATGTCATCTAAAAGATATCAAAGTATTCAACTTGTGTGGTATGGCTATGCTCTATGCTCTTCCCATGCCACTCTGATATTAAGTAAGCTATTAGTCAGCCATCAGATTGGCAGTTAAAATCTTTGTTCAGCTTTCTGGGCTATGAAAGGACGCTGGGACTATTTTGTACTAGTTAGTGTTAATTTTGGCCATGTTCCTAAAGAAACTGGTTAGTCTACAGTAAAGTAAAATTTGATGAATGAACATTCGAGTGCAGTGCACATTGTTTACCAGTCACGGCTCTTTTTTTAAAAATAAAATAAAATAATGTAAGCATTGAAACCGCTTTGTGCATATTTTATTTGTAGTTTAATGTTCTAATCTGCTAAGAAAGAAGACACACATGTAGTATGTTAGATCATTCACTCCATTTCCTGAGACTCTTTTAATGTAGTGAATAATACTGATCAACAAATTCAACTTTTCTTTTTAGAGTCAAGTTTCTGTGGCTAGAGGATTTCAGCCTGGAAACCAGGGAGTTAAAGCTCTTAGTGCTACACATTAGTTCAGGACTTCTCTGCATGGACTATCCACATGCCCAGTAATAATCAGTAAAGCTCTAAGACTAACCTCCATAACTAGAGTTCTTCCAGCTCAGCTTCAAATACATCAATCAAACTCTCTGGCTGCCTTCCATCAGGGATCACCCACTGTGACCTAAGAAGCAGTCTGTCTGCCTCCCTCATTCCTACTCATTCCCTTGCTCCTAGCCATCCAACCTGGGATGGTGGTCCTGCTGAGTCCAGAGAGTTTCTGCACAGTTGAGCCAAATGGCCTCCTCCAGCTCTGGTTCATTCTATATCAGTTGCTTCTTTATAAACCAAAGGATGGTTGGCTGGCCAGGTTTAGGTAGGTCAAGGTCTTATCTCATGAAAAGTGAGTTCATCTAGTTACAAATCTTTCATTCAATTCTTTTAAGGCTATAGTCCAATGCACACTTTCTTGGGAATGAGTCCCATTTAATACACTTCCAAATAAACTTTCTGAGGACTGAGCTAAACAATTGGATTCCTAAGCATAATTTTCATGAAGTAAATGCTATTTAACTCATTTGGCTGTGTATGGCCTAAAACAATGTTATCAGTGGATAGTTTTAGATGTGAAAACAATAAAAATAAAATTCATTCTGGAAAAATACTTCAGAAGTTTTATGTTTTGATGGTAAAGCTATGGAGAAGTGGAAAACAGTTTTTAAATTTGTTATAAGACAGGAATGGGAAATACATGGCCCTTCAAATGTGTATTTGCCGCTTCCATCACCACTCACCATTGGTTATTCTGGCTACGGTTAATGACAGTTACAGTCTCAAAACATTCTAGATGGCAACATGCTAGTCACTATTTTTAGATTTATTTATTTATACTACTTATATTCCAGTCTTCTCACCCCAAAGGGGACTCAGGCTGAATCACAGAACACATATATGGCAAACATTCAATGCCGATTATACAATGACAAGAAAGACAACAGGCTTTTTCTCATCATTCAGCATCTTTTGGAGCATGTGCTTGGTTCCGGCCACACGGGGTGCTGTTGCTCCATCTTCTTGCCGAAACACTTTCTTTGTTCATAAAGTTTCCTCTGAAATGCCATGTCTAAAATACCTCCTTGCTTAATGCAGTTCCTATTCATCTCCTCAAATTGCCATTTTCGCTCTAAAAATGAGGGAGAGAAAAGCCCCTGAAGTTTCCCCAATGAAAGTAATTATTTTATTAATGCACATGTGTAATAATTACTATTAACAAAATAATAACTAATTTTTGTCAGTCTTGTTATAGTAACAACGTTTTCACCAGTCACACTTTAGAAACACTTTAGAAACAAAGTGCCAGTTCCCCCCAGTTTTGTAAGTAAGTACTTTTGAACCATTTTTTATTGATCACACATGCCTACTATGCACGTGTACAATTTAAGAAGCAATAAGCTTAAGACCCAAAGCCTTTAATAAAAGTGTGTTTTAACTTGGCATCCAAAAGAGACAAGTGTTGGCACCAAATGGACTTCTAAAGGTAAGGCATTCCATAAAAGGTGGACCAAAGCGTTATGCACCCTGTCTCATATTGCTACATGGTTTATCACTTCCAGTAGTATGACATAGAGAAAGCCCTCAATTGTTCTTTCACAGGTAATAATATTTATTTATTTGTTTGTTTGTTTGTTTGTTTGTTTACTTTGCTTCTATACCGCTGTTCTCAGCCCGAAGGCGACTCACAGCGGTTCACAATACACAGGACACGGCAGAATTCAAACACCAATATAAACAGTTAATACCCTAATCTAATACACAATTAATACACAATTACTATGATAACCATTCACTCGCGTCTCGACACTAAAAACATGATCCAGATTCGTCGTCCATTGTTCCATTCCTATGTCGTTACCAGTCTTGCACTAATTATTCGAACGCCTGCACAAATAACCAGGTCTTTACTTTTTTGCGGAAGACCATTAGAGATGGTGCTAATCTAATATCTGTGGGAAGGGCACTCCACAGCCGGGGGGCCACCACCGAGAAGGCCCTGTCTCTCGTCCCCGCCAACCGTAATAGGGAGAGAAGCTCCTTCAAGTACCCAATCCATGTCGGACTTTGAATGTTATCACCAACACCTTGAATTCAGAGCAGGAGAAAATTGGTAGTCAGTGCAGCTTCTTTAAATCTTGTCTTATGTGTTATCTATATGATTCTCAAAATAACAATCTTGCTATTGCATTTTGCACTACTTATAACTTCTGAACCGATGGAGCATATAGCATATGCTATTGCATTTTGCACTACTTATAACTTCTGAACCGATGGAGCATATAGCAACCGATGGAGCATATAGCATAACTTTCAGGATAAATTAACCGTGCAGTAGTAACCATTCTAACATATCATCCTTGTTTTCCGAGGATGATATGTTAGAATGGTTACTACTGCACGGTTAATTTATCCTGAAAGTTATGCTAGTCTGCTGTGTCCTAGTGTAATGTGAACATGGCGAAGAAGAACATATTGCAAAGGTTGACAGCCAAGTTCATACACACAGTAGGCTCATAGAAATGTGCTACTGTGTGAGCCTGGGACTCTATGTGGTTTTTCTATGCCCAAAGGCATCCTTGATGGCAACTGCACATTTGGAAAAATGTGGTTTAGAACAATGGCTCCAGGCAAGTCTGGGGTCAAGCATGAGCAATCAAAATAAAATCACGTAGGAGCTCCCATACATTCACAGGAGGCTTAGCTAATTTTATGGTATATTTTTCACCCTCTGTGTATAAACTATTGCACATTTCCATCACAAAGGAGCATTTCATCCATACTGATTATTATGCACATAGCAAAATGCATACTGGTACTGAAGTTCAGTAGAAAGAAAAGTGTGCAATTTTCCTTTGTGGAAATATATTGTAGCATTAGATAACTAGATTCTTAATCCAATATTTAAGTGCCCACCACCAGGCTCTTATTGACAGGGGTGCTTCTCCAGATTCAAGTAATAAGACGCAGGATGGTACTCATCCGGAAAGCTGGAAAAGGGCCCTCAAAATCTTTGTTTCCTGTTGGTCTATTTTTGATGTTAGGTCCCCAATCCAGATACTGGAAGCATACAGCAGCTGGGAAGCTATCTTAGCGTTGAAGACTTTAGTTGCCGAAGGTATTAACTGCCCCCCTTTAGTAGCAGTAAAACGCAAACTGGTGGTTGCCAAGTTTCTTTCCGGGGCAGCCAGAATTAGACATTTCCCCATTTTAGACACAGGCTGAAACACATCGGCACTTCTTGTAGTCTTTTACCTATGTTTTTAGCCAACATGTATTAGTTTTTACTGTTTGTAAATTTTATCCAAGTCACCATGTCTCTCTCCTGAGAACTGTACAAGGACCAAGTAGCAACAGTAAGAACTGACCATGGAACAACAGACTGGTTCAAGATTGGGAAAGGCGCATGGCAGGACTGTATACTCTCACCCAAACTATTCAACTTGTATGCAGAACACATCATGTGATGTGTGGGGCTTGACAAATGCAAGGCTGGGGTTAAAATTGCTGGAAATATTAACGACCTGAGATATGCAGATGATACCACTTTGATGGCTGAAAGCGAGGAGGAGCCGAGGAGCCTTCTAATCAAGCTGAAAGAAGAAAGTGCAAAAGCTGGGTTGCAGCTAAACATTAAAAAAAAACCCCAAGATTATGGCAACAAGAATGATTGATAACTGGCAAATAGAGGGAGAAAATGTGGAGGCAGTGACAGACTTTGTATTTTTAGGTGCAAAGATTACTGCAGATGCAGACTGCAGCCAGGAAATCAGAAGATGCTTACTTTTTGGGAGGAGAGCAATGACCAATCACGATAAAATAGTGAAGAGTAGAGACATCACACTGGCAATGAAGATTTATATAGTAAAAGCAATGGCATTCCCCGTAGTAACCTACGGATGTGAGAGCTGGACCATAGGGAAGGCTGAGCGAAGGAAGATAGATGCTTTTGAACTGTGGTGTTGGAGGAAAGTTCTGAGAGTGCCTTGGACCACAAGATGATCCAACCAGTTCATACTTCAGGAAATAAAGCCCAACTGCTCACTGGAGGGAAGGATAGTAGAGGCAAAGATGAAGAACTTTGGGTACATGATGAGAAGAAAGGAAAGCTTAGAGAAGACAATGATGCTGGGGAAAATGGAAGGAAAAAGGAAGAGGGGCCGACCAAGGGCAAGATGGATGGATGGGATCCTTGAAATGACTGGCTTGACCTTGACCTATAACTTGTATGCTACAGTGTAATAAGGGTTTTTGTACCATAATAAAAATGTTGTTGTTAATAACTAGCTTTATTTTTGAATGAAAGCTTTATCTGACCATTTTGACTTCAAGATGGAATAAAGGTCATGCAGTATATGGGAATAAAAATGTAGCACAGCTTCACTCTTTTAATCTCATCCAGTAGAGGGTGCTCAAACATTAAGTTACATTGGTTGCTTTATTAATAAGAACTTATTTTTAATTAAAGTTTTTACAGTGGGTTTAAAAGATCTTGTTTTGTGGAGATTAACTCATTAAATCTGAAGAGTAAAACAGCAAGGATACATTTTGGGAATAATAATCATCTCCATACAGAATGCATGTGACGTTTTCTCCAGATATAACTCCAGCTTTCTCAAGGAAAGATTATAGAGGGCAATTAGAACCGAAATAGTTCTTTAAAGCTACTCATTCTCCCTGTTATAAAGGTGCCACAACATATAAGGGCCTTGACCAGGAAATAAGCTTTCGGCGTTGTTTTGAAGGAACGTCAATGAAGTATACAATCCAGCAGAAAGTAATAGTTGTTGCAGGTCTTTGCCAGGAAGTAAGGGGAAAACCAAAGTAAACCTCTAGGTTTTTATGGTGGCATTTCATCTGTTTTAAGGCTTTGTATGGGTTTTATATTTTTATATTATATGCTATTGTTTTTAATGGAATTTCTTGATTGTTTTTACTTGTTATAATTGTTGAGGCATCAAGTTGTTGCCAATTTGTGAACCGCTCCATTGACTCTGGGCTAAGAGGGGCGGTATATAAATATAGTCAATAAATAAACAAACATTAATTAATTAAATAAATAATCTGAATCAGAATGTGGATTTAAAAGTTCCCATGGGTGTGCAAACTGTCTTTCAAATTTCCCTGTGTAGGCAAACACTCCCCCCCCCCAATCTTTTAAATTCACATTAAAAAGTTTATATGGAAGAAGCCTTGGTGAGTCTTTTTAACACTGAGTTTCAGGGTGGATGAGAATTGGAGTTTCTCATGAAGACACTCCCTTTTTAACCCACTTCAATGTGGATTATAGTGCTTGCATGGATAGAGCCAAAGAAAGGGAGGGAGGAAGAAGTTTGTAACTATTGTTTGAGATATTTATCTATCGATCCAAACTTTGCTAGATTTGGTTTCTGAACAGTTTACTACACTGAAAAATAAATCAAATTTAATACATCAAATAATAAAAAGTACAAACAGTCCCCAATTCACAAACAGCTGACTTACAAATGACTCACAGTGACAAACAGGGATAAGACAACAGGAAGTGAGATAAATCTATCCCTAGGAAGGGAAATTCACTTTTGGAAGAGTTTTCATGGGGAAAAGGAGTCTCAACTGAAGCTTTATCACAAATCCTTGTTTTTATATCAAACTATTTTTTTCAAAATCCAGCTATTTACAGGGACAGAAAGTGAGGTGAAATTTTCTGAACAGGGGCACAAATAGCAAAACAGACACAACAGGGGTGTGAACCCCTCCCTGTGTTATTCAAACTCTCTCTCTCTGTGTGTATTATATCTATCGATATATAAATGCTCTGTTCGTTTTGAGTGACATCATAACTCAAAATCCGCTGGATGAATTGCCGCCAAATTTGGCCACAAGACACCTACTAACCCAAGGCGTGACCATCACTGAAAAAAGAATTGATTTCATCATCTGAGAGTTGTAGTTGCTGGGATTTATAGTTCACCTACAATCAAAGAGAATTCTGAACTCCACCAATGATGGAATTGAACCAAACTTGGCACACAGGACTCCCATTACGAACAGGAAACACTAGAAGGGTTTGGTGGGCATTGATCTTGAGTTTTGGAGTTTTAGTTAACTTACATCCAAAGAGCACTGTGGACTCAAACAATGAAGAATCTGGACCAAACTTGGCACAAATACTCCATATGCCCAAATATGAACAGATGGGGTTTGGGGAAAATAGACCTTGACATTTGGGAGTTGTAGTTACTGGAATTTATAGTTCACCTACAATCAAAGAGCATTCTGAACCCCACCAATGATAGAATTGGTCCAAACTTCCCACACAGAACCCCCATGACCAACAGGAAATACTCTGTTTTCTGGTGGTCTTTGGAGACCCTTTTGACATCCTCTTGCAACCCCCCCCCCTCAAGAGTCCCAACCCTCAGATTGAGAAATATTGCC
Organism: Anolis sagrei; assembly: GCF_037176765.1. NCBI lineage: Eukaryota > Metazoa > Chordata > Lepidosauria > Squamata > Anolidae > Anolis > Anolis sagrei. The sequence continues at coordinate 67,620,331 of NC_090026.1, forward strand.
TTAAGGCCATCCAGTCCCGCTCCCATCATCAGAGCAAGAAAAAATAATCAAGGCTCTCCTGACAAAGAACCATTCAGCCATAGATATAGATAGATATGTATGATTCACACACACACATATATACATATATGACAGATATAGTATCATATATTTGAAAGGGACCCCTAAAGAAAGAAATTATATGTTGCATGTTCCAGAGTAGGCAAATTAGACAATCTCTACATCAACACTGTCAACAAAACAACAAGAAATATTCTTTTCCCACAAACATAAAGAAATCACATATATTACAAACCAACACTTTCTCATTACTTTATTTTCCAGCTCACCAGACTTGGCTACAGTAACGCATGGCAGGGGATGGCATATATATATATATGTGTGTGTGTGTGTGTGTGTGTATAGCTGGAGTTACTACACTAATGTACTTGTTCTGACTTACATACAAATTCAAATTAAGAACAAACCTACAGAACCTATCTTGTTTATAACTTAGAGACTTCCTGTAATCAGTAAGAACAGATCAAGATTTTAAGCCACTGAGGTATTTCAAAAGTTTTGAAAATTGTATTTGGAATTGTATTTTTTATAAAAATGTCACATTGCTCCAAATTAAAGAACTCAGTGTTTCTCAATATAATAGATTTTTTTTAAAAAAATGTTTAAAATAACAAAACAATAAAGTGTTTATCTTTCCATGAACAACAGTATATATTTTGGAAGGATAGTATCATAGTATAGGACAATGGTTCTCAACCTGTTTTGGGTGGGAGCAGTAGGGCCACATAGACCAAGTCATGTTTTAGACTAGTGGTTCTCAACCTGTGAGTCCCAGCTGTATTGGTCTACAACTCCCAGAAATTCCAGCCAGTTTACCAGCTGTTAGGATTTCTGGGAGTTGAAGGCCAAAACATCTAGGGACTCACAGGTTGAGAACCACAAGTCTAAAACATGACTTGGTCTATGTGACCCTACTGCTCTCAGTGACATTCTGATAACATCTGGAGGGCTACCATGTTTCTCAACACTGTTACAAGATGGAGGAGAGAATATTTGCGTACTATACTTTGTAACTGGCTATATATAGCTTTATTACTATTTTTATATAGATAAGGCAAAATCAGCCCTTAAACCATGTATCTTTACTTAATATGTTGCCCAATTCATGGATAAAAATGAACAAAAGGAGGAACAGTAACCATCCAGTAATAATGGGAGATGTGCCAGTGCCAAATATTTGCAAGATAATTCGGGTTTAACTTTAGAGGGAAACCGGGGAAAAGCTATACTGAATCAGGCAAATGGAGCTGAAAAAGAAATTTTGTTTCAGGTTGCTCTTGAAATATTTACCCAAACTCATATTTGCAAGAGGGGAGGGGGAAGAGTTAAAACATTCAAAGCTTGTGTAAGAAGAATCAAAATATCAGATTTTCCCATCCCTATTGTCAACTGTAATTTTATGGTGACAATTTCATTTCATTCTAAACTGATCTCTATTGTAGATCTCAAACATCAATAATGAAAGGAAGTTGATGAAAAATATACACAAGCTACTACCAGCTCCCTAAAATAAAGATTAAACTTGCATTCCAAATGAGCCAAGTAAAGAGAAGAGGGAGGGTTAAAAATGCACTTGCCAAGGTCACTTCAACTGTCTAGCTGTTTAAGGATAAGATGTTACGCCAAGAGAAGGAAATATGTGGAGCTGCCTACAAAAGAAAGCTGCAAAATGCTAAAATTCCTCTGACTACCCTTCAAAGGACAGGAAAATGATACCTTGATTCATCTGGAGTAAAATGCTTTGAAATCCCAAACCTTGAGAGAGAAAATCATTAGACATCATCATTATGTACAGTTAGCAATAGAAATTCACTTCGTTTTTGAGATCATTTGGGATTTACAAAGTAGATGAATTAAGTCCAGTGTGTTGATTATTAAGAAGTTGCATTTGTCTGGCAAAGGGCATTTTCTAGTTGTTTATAATTCTTCTCTTAGTTTCCAGATACTGTCCTAATGCGTAACTAACTACTACTGATAAATTACAAGGTTGACTCTAGACTTGACAGAGATTTGTCTTCTTCTTAGTATGGCAAGCAGGAGTGTGGGATTTCAAATGTCAGCAAGTTTCACACTAGAAAGCTATACCGAACAAGAAAGCAATCTTCATTTATTTTCCTCCATAGGAGGCCTCTGCTTTGCCTTGAAATATGAAATAGACAAAAACAAATTGGCTAAGAAAGCAGAGGGTAGGCCCAGTGATGAAGATGGGTATTCACATCTTGCTTTTTTGTTACACATACACATATATACATTGTGCATATGGATTTTAATTCTTGGGTTCCACGTTGGAAACTTCAGATACAATAATGATGAGAAATTTGCCATAATTACCAAGTTTTCCTGACATTTGCTGTTATTCATTCATTCAGTCGCTTCCGACTCTTCATGACTTCATGGACCAGCCCATGCCAGAGATACCTGTTAGCCATCACCACCCACAGCTCCTTCAGAGTCAAGCCAGTCACTTCAAGGATACCATCCATCCATCTTGCCCTTGGTCGGCCCCTCTTCCTTTTTCCTTCCATTTTCTCCAGCATCATTGACTTCTCTAAGCTTTCCTGACTTCTCATTATGTGGACAAAAAACTTCATCTTGGCCTCTAATGAGCAGTCGGGCTTTATTTCCTGAAGTATGGACTAGTTGGATCTTTTTGCGGTCCAAGCAGGGGCGGCTCAACCCATTACGCAAAGTAAGCATTTGCAGTATAGTTGATTTTGCCCAGGGGTGCTCTTGAGGCGCTCTTGGGGGAAAATAGACCTAGACATATGCGAGTTGTAGTTACTGGGATGTATAGTTCACCTACAATCAAAGAGTATTCTGATCTCCACCAATGATGGAATTGAACCAAATATGGCACACAGAACTCCCACAATGAACAGAAAATATATATCAGTGATTGGTTGGGGCGAGGGGGGGGGGATACTGTTTGCTTACCGTCGAAAATTACCTAGGGCTGCCTCTGGGTCCAAGGCACTCTCAGAACTTTCCTACAACACCACAGTTCAAAAGCATCTATCTTCCTTCGCTCAGCCTTCCCTAAGGTCTGGCTCTCACATCCGTAGGAGACTACAGGGAATACCATTGCTTTAACTATGTGGATCTTTGTTGCCAGTGTGATGTCTCTACTCTTCACTATTTTATCGAGACTGGTCATTGCTCTCCTCCCAAGAAATAAGTGTTTTCTGATTTCCTGGCTGCAGTCTGCATCTGCAGTAATCTTTGCACCTAGAAATACAAAGTCTGTCACTGCCTCCATGTTTTCTCCCTCTATTTGCCAGTTATCATTCATTCTTGTTGCCATAATCTTGTTTTTTTAATGTTTAACTGCAAACCAGCTTTTGCACTTTTTTTCCCTTGACATAGAAATAAGGAATGAGAAAAAAAAAAGGCCACAGCGGGCTAATTTTGGAAAGACAAGTCAGGGTGCAGGAAAATGCATAGAAGCAGAACCAAAAAAAAAAGGGAAGAAAGAAAGAACCCTATGATATGAATGTGACCACCAGAAAAGGACAGAGTGCATGCATCATTGCAGTTCCAAACACATAGCTGTATTGAGTATGTGAACTACTGATAAAGAATTTGACAACCAGTGGATGCTGAAGCAAAACAGCATACAGGCATTCAGTCCCCGAGTTACAAACAAATGACTTACCAACAACTCATAGGTAAAAATTGTCTCCACTGAAGTTGTCTCACCTACACAACAAGCCAATATTTCCAAAATCCAATTATCACAGGGACAGAAAGTGAGGTGAAATCTATTTTGGGTTGCCTTTGAAGACTGTCCGGAAGCTTCAAATGGTCCAACGGTCAGCAGCCAGGTTACTAACAGGAGCAGCACTCAGGGAGCATACAACTCCTCTGTTGCGCCAGCTCCACTGGCTGCCGGTTTGCTACCGGGCACAATTCAAAGTGCTGGCTTTAGCCTATAAAGGCCTAAACAGTTCTGGCCCAACTTACCTGTCCAAACGCATCTCCTCCTATGAACCAACTAGGGTGTTAAGATTATCTGAGGAGGCCCTGCTCAAGTATGTTTGGTGGGGATGAGAGACAGGACCTTCTCAGTGGTGGCTCCTTGGCTGTGGAACACCCTTTCTACAGATATTAGCTTGGCCCCCTCCCTGTTGACATTTCGGAGGAAAGTGAAGACCTGGTTGTTCGAGCAGGCATTTGAATCGCCAGTGTAACGAACATAGGAATACAGAACAATTGGATGATGAGACTGGATTTTGATCTTAACTATGAGATGTGAATGAGATGTTTTATTGATTTATATTGACTGTATGCTACTGTTTTAATTGTTTTTAACTGTTTTATGATGTTTTTGATTATTGAATTTTGCTATTGTTAACCGCTCTTAGTCGCCCAAGGGCTGAGAAGAGCGGTATACAAATATAGTATATAAATAAATAAATAAATAAATAAATAAATAAATAAATAAATCTTCTGAACAGGGGTACAGATAGCAAAACAAAACCACAGGGGTGATTACCCTTCCCTATGCTATCCAAAGCGCTCTCTCTCTCTCTCTCTCTCTCTGGAGTTACACTTTAAAATGCACCGATTTCTACTTATATACAAATTTAACTTAAGAACAAACCTACAGAACCTATGTTGTTCATACCTTGAGGACTGTCGGCATTATCAATAACCATAGTTTCAACATCAATTAATCCTAAAATTGCAAATTCACTCTAGATCACAACCCAGACTTCAAAGGTGCTTTCCAAGGTGCTGAGAGCTTGGAAAGAACCTTGGTTAGCTCCTTAAGGGTAGGAGTGGGTTTACCATCTTACTAACATACCCCAAGGTACCCTGATGGGCCTCTGGTGATCAAGTGTGGTAATGGAGTCATGTCACCCACAGGATTCGGGCATGCAGCAAGCTGCCAAACACCATCTTGCTGGTATGTGCTTGCCTGTTTTTCTGATGCTCATGGCATCCCTGTTATCCTTTCTTTCTTTTTTTTTTACTGTGCCCATACTTTCAGATAGATACTTGGAACAGAGAAGGAATTTGAGGCTAAGTGCAGAAGACACTTTGTTGATGGAAAATGTATGGAGAGTCTCAATAGCATATTTCAGGGCTTGTGAAATAAAGCACTTGTACAAGTTTTAACTTCAACCGTCACTGAATATCAAGCTAAACAAAGCCATGGTAGCAGACGGGAAAGGGGTATCTGTAGTCACTTGTCCCTTTTCGATGCTCCTGATGTGTTATTTAAAAGACCCAAACAGAGCAAAACAAAAGAGCCCACTGCGGATGGAATGTGTTCCAAAAATATCCAGCATCTTGAGGGAGTCATTTATCACCCCTGACAGGGATATACACATGAAGGCTTTTACTGATTATTTTTTTAAGGCCATCAACTTATCTAAGAATTCTGATTTCAGCAAGTATTCAGGGGAAGGTTAAGTCATCCATTTATACTGTTTACAGTATGAACTTTAAAAAGAAACAGAGGCACACGAATGGGCTGAGGGGGAGAAGTTCACCAGTATCAGATCAACAATGTGAAGACAAGCAATAGAAAAGCGGTTTGATATGATCTGTATTTTTCTGTTATAAAGTCAGGGTGAGTTTTCTCAGTTAATACCGAGGATCTCAACATCTATAGTACCTCACATCTGTCAAGTCATTTTGGGATCAGATAAAGAAAAATCCATTAAGTACCTACACCTGGAAGTAAAGGTCTATTGAGAATAAATTAAATGGCTGACAATTGGTGGGGGCGGTGACACACAATGTTGGTTGCCTCAGTCATGCCCCAAACTGTGCCTAATGGTAGGACTGGATTGGCTAGCCAATAACATCATTTCTGATGGGGCAGTATTCCATCTGAAGGGCAAGGTCTGCAGCTTATGGATGTTCTTGGACCTAGAATTGTTCCCAACCTCATTTTACAAGGGAAAAAAATCTCGGGGTCCAAAATAAAGCTCTGCATCATGCTACTCTTCATCCAGAGCTGGAAAGAATACTTGTAAAATTAGAGTAGTATGATACAGAGATTTATTTTCAGTCTCTTTTGTAATCCTTCTGCAATTCCAAGATCAAAAAAGTAATTATTATCATCTGTGCAGTTTTTGAAATACCCATTTCCCCCCTTGATGGACTGTCACCATGTCATGGTGAGGGGGCTTGCATGTTCTGATGAACCTGTGGGCACAACGACTGGAGTCATGCACTCCCAGGAGTGGCCACGGGGGAGATTCCAGACTAAGCACATTCCGAAGACCCAAAGACCTCAATGGTGGAGCAGGCGGAGGATAACATGGTACATGTTACAATGGCTGTGAAGGCGGAAGAAGGCTGCAACTGTCTGAGAAGCCATGGTCATCTTGGTAAACTATGCCACCCGAGGAACCTCACTCGGTGAAGACTGTGTGTTGATCAGTGTGCACTGACCTCCACACATTAAAAAAACTCACGCACAGGTGACTTCCAATGGGAAAAAAACCTAAACCAACAAAAGTCCTATGGTGATCAGCAAGTGGCGACGGGGGCAGGACTGTGAAATCTGGAATCCCCTACTCACAGACTGGCACATGGGCGGTGAATACGGACTCAGTCGTTCTATCTCAAGGTCCGAGGCAGTTGAGTAGTTCGGCAGCTGTATCTATGACTGAGCAGCCCTTTAGAGGATCCACTCTGCTCACCCCACATGGGGAAGGGGCTAGAAAAGGTGCCCTAAACATAGTCTGCCTCTCTTATCCCTGACTGGACTGCCGCGTCCAGTGGGGCCACCACCCTACGGCCAAAAAAGAAAAATATCCTCACTGCGGGAGAAGATGCAGATCAAGAATAGGGCTCCACTCATCAAAGGCACGCCGGAAGAGCCAGATTTTTTAAGTCTTTCTTAAAGACTGCCAGGTTGGGGGCTTTCCTAATCTCACTAGGTAGTGAGTTCCAAAGCTGAGGAGAAGGCTCTCTCTCTTGTCACCACAAATTGCACTTGTGATGGAGGTGGGAGCGAGAGGAGGGCCTCTCCTGAGGATCAAAGAGATCAGGCAGGATTGTAAAAGCAAATGCAGTCATGAAGGTAGGCGGGTTCCAAACCATTCAGGGTTTTTTAGGTGATAATCTGCACCTTGAATTTGGACTGGAAAATCAATGGCAATCAATGGAGTTCCTTAAACAGGGGGGTAGACCGCTCCCTCTAATTCGTTCCTGTTAACAGACTGGCTGCCAATTGTTGGACCAATTGAAGTTTCCGGGCCATCTTAAAGGCTTTAAATCAGTGGTTCCTAACTTGTAGGTCCCCAGATGTTTTGGCCTTCAACTCCCAGAAATCCTAACAGCTGGTAAACTGGCTAGGATTTCTGGGAGTTGTAGGCCAAAACACCTGGGGACCTACAGGTTGAGAACCACTGCTTTAAATTCTAACAAAATTCTTCACTCCTGTGGCTAAGTATTCTTATTTGGACATTCTCACTTTTGATGGGATTCCTTAATAGAGAAGATCTCATTAACAGAAGTGTTCAATTTCAATCATTGTACAGGTGAGAGTAAGCAATTTCATCAATTTCTGAAATATGACCTGAATACTATCCTATCCTTGATGAGAAAGAGACAACTTCCTTTTCAACGTCTTTTCCAAACTTCACTTTTCTCGATGTGTTGGATAACAACTTCCACTATCCCCAGATAGACATGGTGAGAGGTGTAGCCCAATGCATTTGAAAGGCAGCAGGCCGGAGAAAGCCATTCTAGAACTACGCGTTAAGCAGTTCATTAGGATGATGTATCATTTTTTAAGAGACTTCCTGAAATGTAAATAGAAACAAAGAAATTATGTGGAAGAAAAGTAAAAAAAAAGTCAAGCAATTATAATAGCTAAACAACTGCTGCTGTGGGGCTGTGGTCTGAAATACACAAGTAATGGGCATCTCTTGCCAGGATGTGGCATAGAAGATTTATTTTCCAAGAGGTCTGGGTGAGATGCTTTGATTTGCAGGTCTGTATATACAATATATAATTAGTGACTTTAAGTACACCGAACACATAGCATAACAGAGCTTCTGTACAGTGTTATGGTACCTGCAATAAAACAAGGACATTTTAAATGTCAGGCAGAGTTTCCTATAAGCACTGCCTTTACAGCAGCAGAAGAGAAATTAAACAGTGAATTGTTATTGCAGCACAAGAAGAGAAATTAAGCAGACACAGGCTTCATGTGTGAGTGTATTTCAAGTTCAGAACCAAAGTTTTCAGAACAGCATTTGCAGAATCCCCCAGCCAGTATAGATACAGACATGTAGTCCCAAAAATAAATTTACAAGCTTTGGTGAAGCTATGCTAGAATAGTCTGTGATAATTTGACTGTAGAATTACTACTGCAAATAGGAACATTATTGTACTGTGATTTCTCCTGTTGCAATGGAACTGAAAATGGTTGGGGTAGGGGTTATCCAACAACAAGGTATTATATCAGGAGTACCTCTGTTTTTCAGGGGTGATGTGTTCCATAGGCTTGGTTGATTAAAAAAAAGAGGTTCAAAACTTGTTTCGGATATAGGGGGCCCTGGTGGTTTGATTCTAAAGTCAATTCTGATTTTCACAGAAAAAAATGTTCAAAACTTTTTGAAACTTCTGAGACTTCCGAATCCTTTTGTTAATGGTTTGAAAGTGTTATTTCCTGTTTCATTCAGTGGTCTCTACTTTGAAAGTAGTTGTTTTACTCCAGAAGCGGGGAAAAGCAAGCGGAGGAAATTCCTTCTTTCTCTGGTTTAAAACTGGCTTCTCTGGCTTTAAAATGGCTTCTCTGGCTTTAAAATGGCTTCTCTGGCTTGAGCCAAGGCCAGGAAATTCCTTCCTTCTCTGGTTTAAAACTGGCTTCTCTGGCTTGAGCCAAGACCAGGGACCAGAAGCAGGGCAAAAGCAGGGGGAGGAAATTCCTTCCTTCTCTGGTTTAAAACTGGCTTCTCTGTTTTTAAAACTGGCTTCTCTGGCTTGAGCCGAGGCCAGGGACCAGAAGTGGGGGGAAAGCAAGTGGAGGAAATTCCTTCCTTCTCTGGTTTAAAACTGGCTTCTCTGGCTTGAGCCGAGGCCAATGACCAGAAGTGGGGAAAAGCAAGCAGAGGAAATTCTTCCTTCTCTGGTTTAAAACTGACTTCTCTAGCTTGAGCTGAGGCCAGGGACCAGAAGTGGGCTAAAGCTGTATCATTTCCTACTCACTTCATGAGTCATAACAAAAATGGCAGAAAAAGCTTCGGAAGGGAAAGGGACTTCTAGTTTTCTTAAAAACTTCAAAATCGCTTCAAAAAGGTAATTTTCCAACTTTTTTCTGAATTAAGAAGATTCCAATGGTACCTAACCATGTATAGTGTTCCACTTATCACCTACAAGGGATTGTATTTGGATAATCTGAAGGCAGTCTGTAAGAAAAAAAACAGAGTGGGAAAAGCAAGACTGTCCTTCCCTATGAGTGGGATCAAGTTGGGTAAAGGGAGATCTGAGCATGAAAACATTTATGAATATGAGTAGAGCTGGGGGAGAACTTTTGGGGCTGGCTTAGGCATTTGGGCAATGCAGAACAGCCTTTGGGGCTAGCCCTTTTCTCCCATAACCCAGAAATAAATGGCATGGGATCAAGCACAGGGCAGTTTGGTCCACTCCACATAGAGGAACTGTAAGAATGGCAGGACCAGCTCTACAGGCATCTACCCTCCTCATTTTCAAACTATGTAATGGTTATGCAAATGAAATTGTGATTGGTTTTTGTGCTGTCGCACGCTGGGCCTGTGCATATGACTGTAGACAGGACATAAATTCTGTGTGCCCAACGGGACGCCGGGGCTGCCTCAGATTAAAGGCCCTTGGACCTCTCCAAAACAAAGTTCTGTAGAGGCTTAAAGTAAGTCCAACAAAGTTCTTTATTGATGAAAACAAACAGGTACTTTAAAGCTTTCTTAACAGTCTATTGGCTCCTGCAATCTTGTTCACTGGGAACAGGCACTATCTTCATAACTGTATACTAACTAATGGGGAAATCCTTAACTTCTAATCTGGGCAGTCTGTACTTGTCTCTGTTGGTGTGGAGCCCCTGCACCCGGTACCAACTGCGTCTGGCTTCCGCTAGTGACACTTACCAAGCAGAGTTTTGTAGACTTCCAGGGAAAAGAAGGAGTTCAGGTTTAGGTGATGGCTGGCTGAAGTCCCTCAGCAAAGGAGCTGTAAGGCTGTAAAATACTCAGCCAAGCTGTGGGGCCTTTTCTCCCCCGCCAAGCTGTAGGGCTGTATAACCCCGGCCAAGCTGTAGAAGATGAAGCTTTCTACAGGAGCTCTTGGTATTATGTCCTGTATGGAAAGCTGCTCTGTGTGGACTGAACCCAAAAAGGCTCCTATTCCCTCCAAAAATCCAAAGGGGGCGGGACCAGGGAACCTAACTATAATTGACAGGTGGCTTGCCTTATGACTGCAGCCAAAATAAGCGACCTATCTGTAGAGTCTCTGAAACTTAGGACTATAACAAACATTAAATGCAAAGCAAACAAAATTGGAGCTCCTGGAACAGCTGTTCCAGAACAGTTTTGATCAAATTGTTGGTATCCAACTCAATACAATAACGAGACATAGGGCATTTTTTTTCTTTTTTCTTTTTTGCACCACTGAACAAGGAACTGTGTATAAACGTATTATGCTGCAGTGGCTAACAGAACGAGCTTTTAAACTCACTAGGGAAGGACAAAAATGTAAAATTTTACCGACTGTTTCTTTTCCCATCTTAAGACCTGTTCTGTGAAATACATACACAGGAGTAAACCCCCCTCCAGATGGATGCATGACTAAACAAATCCTGTCTTGAAGAAAAAATGAAACAAAGTTCTCAGACATCTCTAAATCTTACTTCAGTTATCTGACCTCAGCAGTGAACCCACCAGGCCCTGGAGAAAGATAAAGCTGCTCAACGTTGTAGAGGAAGATGAGGTGATTTGAAATGCTCTGTGGGTTTGTGTACATTTCTGCCCATTCCCATATGACCATACCCTTTCAGTTTCAGAGCTAATGATGGGAAAAATGAAATGTGAACATATTTATTTGTTTGCTTGGTTCATATGTTTGAACAAGTGTGTTTAAGTGACTGCTTTTATTCTGAAGAAAAGCTACAAGTCTCCAATCTGAATTAAAGCCTCGTATAGTTTTCAGTGCTCCCCCCAACCGCAATATGCTGATATAATAATAATAATAATAATAATAATAATAATAATAATAATAATAATATTTTTATACCCCACCAACCATCTCCCCAAGTGGACTCGGGGCGGCTTACAAGGGAGAAGCCCAAAAAATTACTGTTAAAAAAACGAACAATTAAAAACATCAGATAAAATATAAAAACAATCACAATCGTAAACAACATCAAAACAATATGGCTGAGAATAAGAACATAGCTGAGGTTCAGGCTCAATGAGTGCAATACATCCTGAAGGGAGTGCAAGGAAAGTGCAACAATTAAGTACACAGTGATGGGAAAACTGTCATCAAAAGTGTTGAGGTAGACAATAAGAGGGCCAACATAATGTGCTGAACTTAAAGTAGGGATGGGAAAATTACCGGTGGACTGCTTAATCAAAAGCACACCGGAACATCCAGGTTTTTAGTTGTCTCCAAAAAGAGGACAAAGTAGGAGCCTGTCTGATCTCCCTAGGGAGGGAGTTCCAGAGCTGGGGGGCCACCACCGATAAGGCCCTCTCCCTCGTCCCCACCAACTGTTTAGGGCTTTATAGGTGATAACCTGCACCTTCAATTGGGACCAGAAACTTATTGGAAGCCAGTGGAGCTGTTTAAACAGGGGGGTAGACTGCTCCCTGTACATTAAGATTGTTTTCTTCCCCATGAATAGTGTAATAGTTAGCTTGGTCCTATGCTTAGTATCAACTGTGGGTAGTTGCCTAAATAATGTAGGTACCAGATTCTGTCTGGTACGAAATTCATGGCCATAAGTCAACAAACAACCTGGACACACACATACACACAGACACACACATACACACACAGTGCCAAATAATTTATGGTTTGAGTTAAGAGCCATGCCAATTGTGGGTTTGGCTCATTGAGGTTTCATGTATTGGCAGTTAGGATCCAACACTAACCATACTGCAGTCCAAATGTGAAAGTAAGAGAACACCTTCTCTAAAGGGAGAATGATGGAGAGGTAAGTTTGCAAGTTGTTCGTACTTGAAATTACTTAATCATAGTTAGAGGATCACGGCCTATTCAACAGGCCTTAAGTCCAGAGGCCGCCTTAGGTAATTTTCAATGGTAAGCAAACCGTATTTTGCCCCCCGCCCCAACCAATCACTGATATATATTTTCTGTTCGTCGTGGGAGTTCTGTGTGCCATATTTGGTTCAATTCCATCATTGGTGGAGTTCAGAATGCTCTTTGATTGTAGGTGAACTATACATCCCAGTAACTACATCTCGCATATGTCAAGGTCTATTTTCCCCCAAGAGCGCCTCAAGAGCGCCCCTGGGCAAAATCAACTATACTGCAAATGCTTACTTTGCGTAATGGGTTGAGCCGCCCCTGCTTAAGTCAGAGGCATGCTCTGAACTTCAATGCACGAAAGAAGCAAACGAGAACTGGATCAGGACTGTCAGCAAATTGGCATTGAGCAGGACTGTCACTATCACAAGACACATGCACACCTTGTTATCCATCAGTAGCTATCAAACATGCCACATCCCCATCATGTAAGTGGTGCTATGTGGCTGTTTTGTTTGTTACATCAAGGGGTGGGGTTCTTTTACAGAGGGTAGTGTGGAGCATCATCATCTTCTAACACAATGGTTCTCAACCTGTGGGTCCTCAGGTGTTTTGGCCTACAACTCCCAGAAATCCCAGCTAGTTTACCAGCTGTTAGGATTGCTGGTAGTTGAAGGCCAAAACATCTGGACACCCACAGGTTGAGAACCACTCTTCTAACAACAAGGATTTGATAACCCCTGGTCTAGGTGGTCTTATTTATTAGCTTTCTACCCACAGTTGGAATACCTGGATAATATTACTGACCTTCCGTAAGTGTTTGTCATATAGATGATTTGTATGATGCTTGTGAATTACTTTGAATAATTTAAAGTTTTGTGATTTAAATACTGAACATTATTAATAATGCACACAAAGACCTTGGGAAATGTATTTTATAGAGCCCACCCTACATGAGTAAGTGTTCATTTTCTTGTTCTTTCTGCTTTCTCCTCCCCCATTAGAGTTTCCTCTTGATGACTTTCTAACTAATATTTCACATCCAACAAGAGTTTGGGAGAAAATGTGAAAATGATGTTAATAATTCTAATGAAATAAAAATATTGAAGACATTTCCTTCAAAATAGATGTTGCAAATGTTAATAGTTTCTGCTTACTAATGCCACATGTTGCTTGTTTATTTTTAAAAATATAACCTGGTTTTCCTTATAAAATAAATTCAAAGCAGCTCATAGAAAATAATAAAATACATAAAACACAATAAATATAGTTAAAATTACAATAAAAAACTCAAAGAAAACTAGTTCAAATGATTAAAATTAGTGCCATTCTTTAAATCCAAAAGGCACGGTAAAATAATTCAGTATGAAGACAAAACTTACATGCATGTAGGTTGCACTACTCAATCTTCAGAAATGTGAATGTCTCAACCAGTTCCTATAGGCTAAAATCACTGCAAGTGTAGTAATGCAAACTGGTGCAGCTAAAACAGGGTTATGAGTAGCACATGAAGTAGAGTCAATTGGAGTCAAAAGCCCTTGACACAGATGGAGCAGGCCAAAATTTAGAAGAATAACTTTTTTGGACCACAATTCCATGAATGACCCAGAACCTCATCACATTGGGGTTCAAAGACCGTGCAATAGCAGGGGGATTTGCCAAGCACCCCATCCCACAATACCCAGTTCCCCCTGTGCTCATCCCATTCTTGTCTATGAGAACACAGGAAGCCTCCCATGTTTTCTGGAAGCATGAAGCCCCGCTGGAAGTAACCCTTCATTGTCTGATGGGCTCTGGCAGGCTCCGTCCCCCCAGCATCTTGGAAGCATCCTAGGACACTGAAATTTGCTAATATGATGAGGCCCCCAGTCAGTATAGCCATTCTGGAAGGTGTCACTTCAAAAAGCAAAATGTATTTATTTTGTTTAGACTTTTCTGTCTGACCAAAAGAGGACCCAAAATGATTTAAAATATAATTTGAAACAAGCTAAACCATTGGCTGGTATTCTGTTCAATATTCATGACATTATAAACATTATAATGACATTATAAACATTATAAACATAATAACTGAATGTCACCTCCCAAAGCCTACCTCGCAAGTCAAGAAGCACCAAAAAAGATGGGTGTCCAATATTCTTCAAACTGTGGACCTATCTACATTGCCACATAATGCAGTGTATACTGGTTAGTGGGGTCTTGGCCATGGGGAAATTATGATTGAAGCACTATCTATGTTTTGGGATGCACTGAGACAAAGCACAGGTCCAGCTGCCACAACACACCATGCAACAAGGAGTGGGCTCCAGGAGTCACTCCCCAACAGCCTTGTCTGCAACATCTCAGAAACCCTTTGATTGGGCTAGTACCTGGTTAAGGGGTAGAGTTTTGGGGGATAACCTCAACAGACTTAGGTATCATGATGGAGCTTTGTCATCATGGCCACAGTATACATAATGTTGACAGATACGTGGTACAAGACTTTAAAAATTAAGCAATCAATTCAATTAAAACATTATTTTTAAAAATTAATAATACACTAAGTATATAAAAACAGAACATCAATTGCACATTCATTCAGTTAAAGGCTGAAGGCCCATCTGAAAAGAAAGGCCTTTGTCTCAACCCAAAAGGAAAGCAGAGAGGGGTCTGTTAGAGCCTCCCTTGGGAGGGTACCTAGGACATTTTCATAAAGAAGGCTATTTACAGTGTCCTCAGCAGATGAGTATGGGAAGGTGGTGGGATGGAAAGAAAGGTCCAACACCACTGAAAATCACAGGGCTTAGGTTATATTACTGAACGGTTTGGGACCCACCTACCTGCGTGACCACATTTTTGTTTACGAACCCACTCGATCTCTTCGATCATCTGGAGAGGCTCTGCTCTTGCTCCCGCTCCCTTTGCAGGCACGATTGGTGGGGATGAGGGAGAGAGCCTTCTCTATGGTCCCCCCCCCCCCAATTCTGGAACTCACTCCTCAAGGATATCAGACAAGCCCCCACATTGGCAGTCTTTAGGAGGAGCCTGAAAATGTGGCTGTTCCAGTGTGCCTTCCCTGGATAAAGGAAACAATGCCCTGCTCTGTCCAATTCCCTGCAAAATGTCCTCAGAAGCACCTTAACTACCCATTGGGTTGATCTCCCTACATTATTCTTTAAAACCCTCCTGCTTAGATACATCCTACCTCTGTTCGCACCCAGTGTTTGTTTATTTTTTTTAAAAAATGCTTAATCTATTACATCTGGCCCGGCCATAAGGTTTTAAATTTTTTTGTGTTATTGCTTATATGTGAGTTATATTAATTGTACTGTTTTATTTGCTTGCTGTCTTGTTGTTTTACTGATGTGTTGTTGGGCTTGGCCTCATGTAAGCCGCCCTGAGTCCCCTTGGGGAGATGGTGGTGGGGTATACATAAAGTATTATTATTATTATTATTATTATTATTATTACTACTACTAGTACTACTATAAAAGCAACATTTAAACCAAAATTAAACTATAATCATTTAAAATAATATACTCTAAAATATGTTAAAATTTACATAATATAGTTTGCAACAATACAGCACTTGCCGCCCCTTATAATGCCTGTCTGAATAAAAAAGTATTTACCTGCTGCTGAAATGACATTCAGGAGAGCTCCATTCAATTCACTCCAAGAAGGGAGACCCAAAGACCCCCCTCTCATATCCCTACCCACTGTGTCTTGAAGATAGTAGGATTGAGGGGAGGGTATCTACTTTGGATTTTATGGTCTGTTCAGTCTCATCTCAGGAGATCCAGTCTAGACACCGCATCACACAGGGGTAAATTGGCTCCTTCCTTCGCTTCAGGGAAGGGGTCTGCTGAGTGCCATCACATGGCACAGGCTGTGGCACTGCTCAATTGATGGTTGAAGTGGCGAGGAAGCATGGTAAGACACTTCTTCGCCAACAATGGGAAGTATGACGCATTTTGGGTAGCTCCGACTGAGCTAACCACATTTTTCGGGTCTTCCCCTGTCTGATGGGAGCAGGGATAGGGTGCCATTGTGCCTTGTCCAGATGCCTCCATGTGATGAGGGAAGGAGGGAGGGTACACGGATTGCTGCAAGGTGCCACACATACCTTTCCTTCACCTTCTGTTCATTGGTGAAATGGAACTGGGGGCCCATTAGTATGATGACTTGAGCTGTATGGAGCTTTATCGCTCATGATCAGTACTTTGAATTGTACCTGGAAGCAAACTGGGAACTAATGAAATTTCTGGATGTGTGTGTTCCCGACCTGCCTTGTAGGATTTTTGGAGTAGCAAACCATTTCTCTGAAAGGAGAATGGGATTAAATATGAATTCTATGAAAAATCTGGTAGATTAACTTTCAAAGCAAGTTGTATTTCTGAAGTATTGATATCATTTCAGAGATGATTCCAGACGTTTGTCTCTTCCTGGGTTCCCATGACTCCTTTCCTGCATATCCATGCGTCGAGTGTTAGATCACCTGGCTGGTTTCATTGATGTTCTCTTTTTCTCCTTTATTTTTTCAAGAGACGAATCACTTCCTTAATACCTCATTCTTGAGCCCTTTGATCCTATACAGTTTATCTTCATCTCCCACCCACTCACAATACTGCAAGTTAAGGCCTGATTGTGTCACCTGCCTGCGCTTTTCTGTCCATACATCACCAAAAATGTGTTGTTCCACTACCAAAAGTAGTCAAAATATAAAATCGTTAAAAAAAATCTGGCTGAGAATTTTCCTGTACTTTTTGTCATCTTTGCCCCAATAAAGAGAAACACCCTACCTCTTTAGGCTGACATAAAGAAACCAGCCCAAATACAGATACCTTAGTTTCAATAGCTAGGGAGGTCAATGAGATGTAAGTAATAAAATGCAAAATATTTGGCATTTTCAGAGGGTTTTTTGTGCATATCAGAAGCATATCTAAATAGAGTGACAACCGAAACACTTTGGGCAATTTAGTTAAAGAAAAGTCATAAATGAAATGGGGGAAACAGCAAATGATTTGGTAATGTTTTTCTTTTGATGATTAGGAGGAACTGATTATGGGAAAAAAAGAGAAGCCTTATTAAGGTTATAGAGCAGCATATGAATGTGTATAATATTAGTAATTGCTGAAAAGAGGCAAGTTATTGTTTTCCTTCTTTTTTGTTTCACCTTCTGTTTTCCTTTTCTTTATTTTTTCTACTCTTTTAGTATAATGCTTAAGACTTTAATACTTTTTTTTAAAAGCAGAGACATGTGAGGCAATTTTATAACACTGACTAAGGGCAGTAAAATGGGTTGAGATCACTGGCATTTATTCTCTTTCCTATTTTAAACTATATGAGTGTTGGGTTGTTGTAGGTTTTTTCGGGCTATATGGCCATGTTCTAGAGGCATTTTCCCCTGACGTTTCACCTGCATCTATGGCAAGCATCCTCAGAGGTAGTGAGGTCTGTTGGAAGAAGGAAAATTGGTTTATATATCTGTGGAATGACCAGGGTGGGACAAAGGACTCTTGTCTGCTGGAGCTAGGTGTGAATGTTTCAACTGGCCACCTTGATTAGCATTTGATTGCCTGGCAGTGCCTGGGGGGAATCTTTTGTTGAGAGGTGATTAGATGTCCTTGTTTGTTTCCTCTCTGTTGTTTTACTGTTGTAATTTTTGAGGTTTTTTTAAATATTGGTAGCCAGATTTTGTTCATTTTCATGGTTTCCTCCTTTCTGTTGAAATGGTCCACATGCTTGTGGATTTCAATGGCTTCTCTGTGTAGTCCGACATGGCGGTTGTGAGAGTGGTCCAGCATTTCTGTGTTCCTACTTCCAACAGACCTCACTACCTCTGAGGATGCTTGCGTAGATGCAGGCGAAACGACAGGAGAAAATGCCTCTAGAACATGGCCATATAGCCCGGAAAAACCTACAACAACCCAGTGATTCCAGCCATAAAAGCCTTCGACAATATATGAGTGTTGTTTCACCCTATTAAAGAATCTTAAAAGATTCAAGAAATGCTGACTTTGTACAGGTCCATGTAACACATGACCCACCAAACTGAATGTAGGCTACCAGCCATTATATAGTTAATGAACTTTCTGTTTTTCAGTGCCTTTCTGTATCTACAAAACAGTGTTGGTATGTCGGCAAAACATCAGGAGAGAATGCTACTGGGACTGTGGCGCAGCTGGCTGGGAGTCAGCTGCATTAAGATCACTACTGACCGAGAGGTCATAAGTTCAAAGTCAGCCCGGGGCGGAGTGAGTGTACGACCAATTTGTGTAGCTTGGTGTCGACCTTTCATAGAACACAGAAATGCTGGACCACTCCAACAACCATCATGTCAGACTACACAGAGAAGCCATTGAAATCCACAAGCATGTGGACAATTTCAACAGAAAGGAGGAGACCATGAAAATGAACAAAATCTGGCTACCAGTATTAAAAAACTCTAAAATTACAACAGCAAAACAGCAGAGAGGAAACAACCAGGCACATCTTAACACCTCTCAACAGGACATTTCCCCAGGCTCAGGCAGGCCTTCAAATGCTAATGAAGGTGGTCAGCTGAAACATTCACACCTAGCTTCAGCAGAGAGCTCTTTGCCCCACCCCAGTCATTCCACAGATATATAAACCCATTTTCCTATTTCCAACAGACCTCACTACCTCTGAGGATGCTTGCCATAGATGCAGGCGAAACGTCAGGAGAAATGCCTCTAGAACATGGCCCTATAGCCTGAAAAAACCTACAAGAACCTAATGATTTATTTTTCTGCCTTAGGCAGTCGTTGTTTTGTTAAGCTTTACACTTCTGTAGAAAGAGCATTTCCACCCACTTGCTCTTGGGAACTATTTGTGTTAGCATGAGACTGCCTTGCTGTCAGTCAAAGGACTTCTGTCTTGACCAGCCTCCAGCGTGAACTTGACCCATGGGGCAACCTGAAGATCAGTCTTTGGTCAGAGAGTCCAAGTCTGAGAGAAGTAATCATTTTCATGTGACATATAAGACGTGTTTTCACTAAGCTGACTAAAGCTGGTTAGCCAATTCTCTCTAATAATGATGTCACTCATTTCTGCTTCCTTGAAATCATTATTAATAAAATAAGGGATTATTTCAGGGACTTGCCCTTGGTGGGCAAGAGTGACATCAACAGCAGCTGAGCAAACTAAGTTTGGTTGGATGCGGTAATTTTTTCTTCCTTGAATGATGACCAGCAAGATGGTAACAGTATGTGATAAAACAAAGGACCCTTGAAACTAAGAGGACCTCTTCTAACTACGACCCATCATTTAAATTCTTCTACTCAGTTTACAGTCAAATGATGTGTTCTTTCTGCACATGGTTCCCTCCCATACTTTGGCATTCATTGAAAATACAGCTCAAAGGTGATCCTGTATACTTTTCTGACTTATTTTTGGGTTTGCCTTTTAATTCCTTCTTGTTTGCTGGGATTTCCCTCTTCTCTTTTGCTTTCTCTCCTCACTACAGGCATCACATGTATATTTGAAGACTGAAGTACCACAGCACCACTAACAAAAGATTAAGAAGAAAAGTACAAAAAATGCTGGTTTTAATCATATTTTTCTTTTATTCCCCTGAAATGATAACGTCTTATAGAAATCCTACTTAGTATTTTACCTTTGAAAATATGACCTCCTCGAAATGAGAGTTGGGCACCTGGAAGTATTTACTGATTCAGGTAAAATACACTTACCAGAGACCCTGCTCATGATTACACCTGCGTTGCAGGCACGTTTGGTGGGGACGTGGGACAGGGCCTTTTCTGTGGTAGCCCCCCAACTTTGGAATACCCTCCCCAAAGACATCAGACAAGCCCATACGTTGGCAGTCTTTAGGAAGAGCTTGAAGACCTGGCTGTTCCGATGTGCCTTTCCAGAATAGGAAAACTCCAGCAATATGTCCCAAAAGCACTTTATCAGAGTTTTAAGATTGCCTGCACACTGCACTTACCCTAAAATCCGACATACCACCTGTCACACTCAGCACTTTTTAAATATGTACCCATCACATTTGGCCTGGCCCTAGTTTTATTGTGTTAGGGTGTATTGTTTTTTTGTTGTTTTGTTATTGCTTTAATGTTTTGATTTGCTTTAAGTTGTGTATTTGTTATGCTGTTGTTTTATTGAGGCCTTGGCCTTTGTAAGCCGCATCGAGTCCTTTGGGAGATGCTAGTGGGGTACAAATAAAGATAATAATAATAATAATAATAATAATAATAATAATAATACTGCCCGTGCAAGATGAAGTTTTAGCCCTGGACAAGAAACAGAACATCAATTGTAGGTCTGAACTTAATTCTGAGGTCTCTGATGGGTCTTTGGACTCTTGCTAACAGGTTAAAATCGACATAGGAGGTGGACAGTGGCTACAATGGCTAACTCTGATCCCAAGTAGAAGGGAAAAAGGGCTTTTCCTGCCGTTTATTTTCTGAGCCCAATTTAAGGTGCAGGTACTTACCTACAAAGCCCTGAACGGTTTGGGACCATCCTACCTGCGTGACCGCATCTCCGTCTACGAACCCATGCATTCACTTCGGTCATCTGGAGAGGCCCTGCTCATGATCCCGCCTGCGTTGCAAGCGCATTTGGTGGGGACACGAGACAGGGCCTTTTCTGTGGTGGCCTCCCGACTCTGGAACACCCTCCCCAAAGATCTTAGACAGGCTCCTACATTGGCAGTCTTTAGAAAGAACTTGAAGACCTGGCTGTTCCGATGTGCCTTCCCAGAATAGGAAATCCCCAATACCAAGTCCCATAAGCATTTTAATAGAACTAAGATTGCCACACACTGCACACTGCACTTGCCCTATAAGCCTTATATACCTCCTGTCACATCAGCACTTTTAATCCTGTACCCATTACTCTGGCCCGGCCCAGTTTTATTGTGTCTTAGTGTATTGTTTATTGCTTGTTGTTTATTTATTATTTATTTATTTTATTTACTTTGCTTGTATACCGCAGTTTCTCAGCCTGTAGGCGACTCAACGCGGTTCCCAACAAGAGCAAAAAAGTCAATCGTACACATACAATATTTAAAACCATTAACAGCCTAGTTTACAAATAATGACACATCAATAACAACACATTAGCATCTCGTAACTAAAATCGTGATCCAATTCGTCATCCATAAATCCGTTCCTATATTCATCGCTCAATTGCACTGTTTATCCGAATGCCTGTTCAAACAGCCAGGTTTTTAGTTTTCTTCGAAACACCATTAGCGAAGGAGCTGATCTAATGTCCATGGGAAGGGCGTTCCACAGCCGAGGGGCCACCACAGAGAAGGCCCTGTCCCTCGTCCCTGCCAGCCGTGCTTGCGATGCAGGCGGGATCGAGAGCAGGGCCTCCCCAGAAGATCTTAGAGTCCTGGTGGGTTCATAGGCAGAGATACGTTCTGATAGGTAGCTTGGGCCAGAACCGTTTAGGGCTTTATAGGCCAACGCCAGCACTTTGAATTGAGCCCGGTAGCAAATCGGCAGCCAGTGGAGCTGGTGCAGCAAGGGAGTTGTATGCTCCCTGCGCTCCGCTCCTGTTAGTATCATGGCTGCTGAGCGTTGGACTAGTTGGAGCTTCTGGGCCGTCTTCAAAGGCAACCCCACGTAGAGAGTGTTGCAGTAGTCTAAACGGGATGTAACCAGAGAGTGCACTACCGTGGCCAAGTCAGACTTCCCAAGGTACGGGCGCAGCTGGCGCACAAGCTTTAACTGTGCAAATGCTCCCCTGGTCACCGGGAGCATTTATATGTTTATATTGCTTTAATTGTTTTTAATTTGCCTTAGGTTTTGTATTGTTATATTGCGTGTTGAGGCCTTGGCCTTTGTAAGCCGCATCGAGTCCTTTGGGAGATGCTAGCGGGGTACAAATAAAGTTTAATAATAATAATAATAATAATATTCCCATCTTGCTGTGAGGCAGTCAGTTAGGCATAATTCTCCCAGGGAGCTATGAGAATGAAACAGTGCCATAGGAAGCAGTTCCTACATCAAGCACAATTTTACAGAAATTTCTTCTTAGTTGCTAGAAAGACTGAAGAAGGCAGTTACATTCTGAACTGACAGTATGCTGACAACTTAAATAATTTCAATAGATCTTTGTGAAAGCTGAAACATTCTGTGTATTTACCAAGATTAAGCCAACTTTTTCCCAGCACAGTGGAAACAGAAGCAGAAAGGAAACAAGTGCTACAGAAAGCAACATCAACAATCAATTGTACTTTTATGTAATATTTATTTATTTTCTAGCAAATGCTCAACAAGATTGCAAAAAAATTATCAGGTGATTTTTGGAGCTGTGAGACATATGGAAATGCATGTGCATATGAGATGTTCCAAGTCTACCAATTGTTGCGATTTTTTCATTGTCCTCCATCTTTTACAGGACTGTTGGAGATTTTGCAATATTGGTTCCACACAGTGATGATTTCTTTTTTTTACTGCAAACTCTGAAAGTAACCAGATTTCCTTGTACTTCATGTGATACCATAAATAAGACTGATTTGAAAAATTCTGCTTTGTGGACCTTTAAATGAAACGACAGAAGGGGAAATTGTGGAGATAAAGAAATCTAGGTTGAAGATGTGCTTTGAAGTATCTCCAAATATCTACAGAAAATTGTGGCCATGCTGCCAATGCCAGTCATCCGGAGTTTTGGAATGCGGTGTCATCTCTATGCAGATGATGTCCAAATCTGTCACACCTTCCCACCTGTCACCAAAGAGGCTGTCCAGACCTTGAACCAATGTTTGGCTGCTGTGTCAGACTGGATGAGAGCTAGCAAATTGAAATTGAATCCTGACAAGATAGAGGTCCTACTAGTCAGTCGAAAGGCCAAACAGGGCATAGGGGTACACCTGTATTGGATGGGGTTACACTCCCTATGAAGATGCAGGTTCGCAGCTTGAGAGTGATCCTGGACTCATCGCTGAGCCTGGAACCCCAAGTCTCAGTGGTGGCCAGGAGAGCTTTTGCACAACTAAAACTTGTGCGCCAGCTGCGCCTGTACCTTGGGAAATCTGATCTGGCCATGGTGGTTCATGCTCTTGTCACATACTGAATAGATTACTGCAACACACTCTATGTCGGGCTGCCTTTGAAGACTGTTCGGAAACTTCAACTAGTCCAACGGTCGGCAGTCAGATTACTTACTGGAGTGACATACAGGGAGTATACCACCCCCCTGTTATGTCAACTCCACTGGCTGCCTGTCCAGTTCCAAGCACAATTCAAAGTGCTGGTCTTGACCTTTAAAGCCCTATACCAGTGGTTCTCAACCTGTGGGTCTCCAGGTGTTTTGGCCTACAATTCCCAGAAATCTCAACCAGTTTACCAGTTGCTAGGATTTCTGGGAGTTGAAAGCCAAAACATCTGGGGTCCCACAGGTTGAGAACCACTGCCCTATACGGTTCTGGCCGAGCTTACTTGTTCGAACGTATCTCCCCTTACATCCCACCTCGAAATTTATGAAGGCCCTGCTCTTGATCCCACCTTCATCGCAAATGCGCTTGGTGGGGATTAGGGATAGGGCCTTCTCGCTCTCCAGTAAAATTAGGTCAACTACTTCCCTCCTTTCCTTTAGGAAAAAGTTGAAGATGTGGCTATGGGATCAGGCCTTCAGATAAGCAGGTTGACAATAAAAATGATGACAATGCCATGGAAAACGGACTGTGGACTGGCTTTGGATTAAGTTGTTGATTGTTTAACTTGGACTATTTGTACTATTTTAAATGGTTTTTAATCTAAATTATTGTATACTTATTATGTAACTGTTGTTTTATCTGTTGTATATTTGGGGCATTGAATTGTTGCTGGCTGTAGGCCACCCTGAATCCCCCTTCAGGGGTAGAGAAGGGTGGGCTCCAAATATTATAAATAAATAAATGAATGAATAAATAAATAAATAAATAAGTGCTCTTAGCTGGCTGCAGAGCTCCATGTGAGATCATGAGCATCATCTTCCCCTGTATTGACATTAGAATGGGGCTCTTGCACAATCAGCATGAAGGAGTGGAGTGATCGCCTCTCCTCATTTCTGATTACATGGGCACTCTGACCTAATATTATCAGAGGCAGGCCCATAGCCAGGATTTTGTTTCGGGGGGAGCTAAGTTTGATTCGGGGGGGGGGGGGGCTGAGTCTAAGTGAAAGAGGGTCTACCCTAGCAAACCTTTTGTATTGTTATCCCAATATCCCCATGCATATGGGATATATTGAGCATGGTGATCAGATCATGATATGAATACACATAACAGTTTAAATCAGGGGTCCACAAACTTTTTAAACAGAGGGCCAGGTCACAGTCCCTCAAACTGTTGGAGGGCCAGATTATAATTTGAAAAAAAAAACACCCCACTGCACATATCTTATTTGTAGTTCTAAAAAACACTTTAAAACAATACAACAATTAAAATGAAGAACAATGTTAATAAATATAAACTTAGTATTTCAATGGGAAGTGTGGGGCTACTTTGAGCTGATGAGATAGGATTGTTGTTGTTGTTGTGTGCTTTCAAGTAGTTTCAGACTTAGGTTGACCCTGAGCAAGGGCCGGGTAAATGACCTTGGAGGGCCGCATCCGGCCCCCGGGCCTTAGTTTGAGGACCCCTGCTTTAAATAATGTACCAGTAAGGCCTTCTCGCGGACCACCATGAGAATTTCGGGGGGGGGGGCTGAAGCCCCCCAAGCCCCCCCCCCCCCCATCTACATGCCTGATCAGAGGTGTCTGCATGGCTAGGCTGCCACAGCAGAGCAATGCATTACCCAGATGTCTGAACAATGGGCCTTGATTTGGCATGAACATTCTAGATCTGGAGCTACTCCGAGGCCCAAATCTAACTTAAACCCAATGCCTCAAAGACCAATGATGATGCCCCCTTTGTGCCTGAATTTTAAACATCTGTCAATACTCTCTAGGTTAAGCCAATTCATTGATATTATTAGAAAACAACTGAATACAAGAAAAATGTTTTCTTTACTTTTCATCTTAACCAAAGCTTGATGTATAATTTCTAACCCTCCATCTTAATGATGGAGGAAATGTTTCCAGTTGTTGCTGATCAAAGCTAACCAATAATAATAACAATATTAATAGAACTCTCTTTAATCTTCAAAGACATAACCAAGAATGACTGATTGGCTGCAGGGATTAGCAACGAGGTACTGTGCTATGAACCTTTGCCACATCTAGATCAGCAGTTCAAACCAACTAAGATCAAGAGTGTCTAAAGTGAGGATTTATTAGGTTCTTGTGGGTTTTTTCGGGCTATAGAGCCATGTTCTAGAGGCATTTCTCCTGACGTTTCGCCTGCAAGCATCCTCAGAGGTAGTGAGGTCTGTTGGAATTAGAACAATGGGTTTATATATCTGTGGAATTGCTGGGGTGGGGCAAGGAGCTCTTCCCTGCTGCAGCTAGGTGTGAATGTTTCAACTGATCACCCTCATTAGCATTTGAAGGCCTGCCTGAGCCTGGGAAAATCTCTTGCTGGGAGGTGTTAATCTGTGACTGGTTGTTTCCTCTCTGTTGTTTTGCTGTTGTAATTTTAGAGTTTTTTAATACTGGTAGCCAGATTTTGTTCATTTTCATGGTCTCTTCCTTTCTGTTGAAATTGTCCACATGCTTGTGGATTTCAATGGCTTCTCTATGTAGTCTGACACGGTGGTTGTTGGTGTGGTCCAGCATTTCTGTGTTCTCAAATAATATGCTGTGTCCAGGCTGGTTCATCAGGTGCTCTGCTATGGCTGACTTCTCTGGTTGTAGCAGTCTGCAGTGCCTTTCATGTTCCTATATTCGTGTCTGGGCAATGCTGCGTTTGGTGGTCCCTATGTAGACTTGTCCACAGCTGCATGGTATACGGTAGACTCCTGCAGAGGTGAGAGGATCCCTCTTGTCCTCTGCTGAACGTAGCATTTGTTGGAGTTTCTTGGTGGGTTTGTAGATTGTTTGTATGTTGTGTTTCTTCATCAGCTTCCCTATGCGGTCAGTGGTTCCCTTGATGTATGGCAGGAACACTTTTCCTCTGGGTGGATCTTCATCTTTACTCTCGTGGCTTGTTCTTGGTCTTGCAGCTCTTCTGATGTCTGAGGTGGAGTATCCATTGGCCTGGAGAGCCCAGTTGAGGTGGTTCAGTTCATCTTGGAGGAGGTGGGGTTCGCAGATTCTTTTTGCACGGTCTGCCAAGGCTTTAATGGTGCTTCTTTTTTTGACTTGGGTGATGGTTGGAGTTTTTATGTAGATATCTATCTGTGTGTGTGGGTTTTCTGTAGACGGTGTGACCCAATTGTTGATCTGCGGATGACTAGGACATCTAGAAAAGGCAGTCTTCCTTCATTTTCTTTTTCCATGGTGAACTGGATGTTTGGGTGGATGCTGTTAAGATGGTCCAGGAACCTGTTGAGTTCTTCTCCATGGCTCCAAATGGTGAAGGTGTCATCCACATATCTGAACCATATTGTGGGCTTTTTGGTTGCTGTCTCCAGGGCTTGTTTTTCAAAGTGTTCCATCTCTATTTACCATGGTCCTGGTAGCAGACACCATGGCACTCATCAACCAGAGGTTCCCAGAAGACATCACGGCTCTGTTTCACCACTGCCTCACCACCAGTTACTTTCAGTGGGACAATGAATTCTACGAACAGAAAGATGGAGTAGCTATGGGGAGCCCTCTCAGCCTGGTCATAGCTAACTTCTACATGGAACACTTTGAAAAACAAGCCCTGGTGGTGAGGCAATGGTGAAACAGAGCCGTGATGCAGGCGAAACGTCAGGAGAAATGCCTCTAGAACATGGCTCTATAGCCCGAAAAAACCCACAAGAACCTAGTGATTCCAGCCATGAAAGCCTTCGACAATACATTGAGGATTTATTGGTGATCGTTTTGCTAACTAACTCACTTTTCTGCTAGCAATGAGCAAATCATAAAACCATAATTGGCAACTGTTGGCTGTCTAAAAAAATGAATAAGCAGAATAAGAAAAGAAATTACCTCTTTATGACTCCCCTCCCACCCCCACCCCTTTTCCGAAAATAGGGAGCTAATCTGACATTCATTTCCTTTGGATTTACTTCTGAATTGTTACACAGTAACATTCATTTGCAAGGCAATTGAGTTAGTCACCAGTTGCACAAGAGATATCCTGTTAAAATTGGGAAGCACCAAACAGAATTAATCAAGGAAAATCTGCTTTGTGAAGAATCTCTGAGCATGGCTTTGTTGCTTTTATTCCATGCAAGAGATACTGGAGTTACTCGTTTCTTGGTCGCTGTCCCTGCATGGGCAGTTTCAAAGGAGCAATTAAAATATGTGCATGGAAACACTGATGAGTCCTGTTTTCACACAAAACCTTTATTCTGAGCTACCTTATATCACCCCTCTTAGCAGGCCACCACAGGAGTCATCATGAGGGCACGACACCAACAAGAAGACAATGAATAAAGACTAGCTGTTTGTAAGTTCATGCATGGAGCACACGAGCTATTGAAGAGGAACTGGTGATATACTTTGCTAGTAACAGGGGAGACTACATAGCCTGTTATTTATTTATTTTAGGAAAATGGCTATATATAAAATATTTTTATAAAGTCTTCTTTGTATTCCAAATGGGACACTCGTTTTATTTTTCACTAGAAAAAAAGAGCTATCTTTGCCGTTCTTGTCAAAGGCAAATGAATACTTCCCCCAATAAAAATCAATATTTGAAAAGCAAAGAGAATGCCCAAACCAAAGTTAAACCCTGAAGGGTTGTTGTAGGTTTTTCCGGGCTATATGGCCATGTTCTGGAGGAAATTTTTCTCCTGACATTTCGCCTGCATCTATGGCAAGCATCCTCAGAGGTAGTGAGGTCTGTTGGAAGTAGGAAAATGGGTTTATATATCTGTAGAATGACCAGGGTAATGTTTCAGCTGATCACCTTGATTTGCATTCAATGGCCTGGAAGCGCCTGGGGGGAATCTCTTGTTGAGAGTGATTTTATGTGCCTGTTTGTTTCCCCTCTGTTGTTTTGCTGTTGTAATTTTTGAGTTTTTTAATACTGGTAGCCAGATTTTGTTCATCTTCATGGTTTCCTCCTTTCTGTTGAAATTGTCCACATGCTTGTGGATTTCAATGGCTTCTCTGTGTAGTCTGACATGGTGGTTGTGAGAGTGGTCCAGCACTTCTGTGTTCTCAAATAATATGCTGTGTCCAGGTTGGTTCATCAGGTGCTCTGCTATGGCTGACTTCTCTGGTTGGAGTAGTTTGCAGTGCCTTTCATGTTTCTTGATGCGTGTCTGGGCGCTGCGTTTGGTGGTCCCTATGTAGACTTGTCCACAGCTGCATGGTACACGGTAGACTCCTGCAGAGGTGAGAGGATCCCTCTTGTCCTTTGCTGAACGTAGCATTTGTTGGATTTTCTTGGTGGGTCTGTAAGTGGTTTGTATGTTGTGTTTCCTCATCAGTTTCCCTATGCGGCCAGTGGTTCCCTTGATGTATGGCAAGAACACTTTTCCTACATCCCGGCCATGAAAGCCTTCGACAATACATTAAACCCCGAAGCCCAAAAAGTCTGTTACATTTATTTATGGTACTTTTCCAGGTGTCAGAAAGGTAGTTTTTCCACTAGCAATGATAAAGAACAGCAAAGTGACAGTCATTTTATATAAAGTTCCCCTGGAAAATCATAGAACAAATGGACATGTGCCAAATTCCTTAACCAAACATCTTTGGTCTTTGGAAAAGTTTGTATGTAGATCTGAATATGAACTTTACAACTGTCCTCTATATTTGTTATGGGCAGTACAAAACACCTGGATCTGAAATATTCCCAAACTGCAGAGGAATTTGATTCTCCATTCAGATCTCCAACTCATGAATCCTCTCTAGTTCCTGTTAATGATGCTTTAGAGACACACAGTACAGAAATCTAGTTTAGCAAACGTTTTCAGATCCTTTTCTCTCTCCTAGAAATCCTCTTAGCATTTCTTGCTTCACTGAGCAAATTCCATTATGTGCATTCAGTCATATTGGCTTGCTTGGGCTAAAATGAGAATTCCAGATACTAATATGTGTTCCTGTATTTTCTGAATCCATTGGCTTTGTTGAAGCCCAGAATTCTAACCATTGTTACATTGATCAGAGGGCATAATAGTTTATTGATGCACGGATATGGACACACACACACACATATATATAGTCAGCTATATTTTTCTATTTGTTTGATGGAGTAAATCATGAGGATATAAAAAAAATCCACTGATGTGTTGAAGCTTCACATTCAACTTCTTGACATACTGATAGGGCTATAATACTGCATTTCAAAATTATGAATAAATATTGGAATTTACAGTTGCAAAATATTGACAGATATGTGTCTAATACAACTAATAAAAGAAGAAAATGGGGGTGGGCAGTGGGGGGGGGGCGGAGTGCCAACAATAATATCTCAGAACTTTGAAATCAACTATTATTCCATGCTAATTCACATAACAGTCATGGTTAGGTCCAGTCGGAATCTTCATAATTCGGAATAAATTCAGAAAAATTACCTTTTTGAAGTGATTTTGAACTTTTTTAGGAAACCGGAAGTCCCTTTGCCTTTCCGATGCTAGTCTCACCATTTTTCTTCCGACTCAGGAAGTGAGTCAGAAATTATTCTGGTTCCTGGCCTTGGCTCAAGCCAGAGAAGCCAGTTTTAATCTGGGAAAGGCTGAATTTGCTCTCTTTGCTTTCCCTGCTTCTGCCTCAAGCCAGAGAAGTCAGTTTTAAACCAGGGAAGGCTGAATTTTTTCCCTTTGCTTTTTCCACCTCTGCCTCAAGCCAGAGAAGCCATTTTTAAACCAGGGAAGGCTGAATTTCCTCCCTTTGCTTTCCCCATTTCTGCCTCAAGCCAGAGAAGCCATTTTTAAACCAGGGAAGGCTGAATTTCCTCCCTTTGCTTCCCCGCTTCTGCCTCAAGCCAGAGAAGCCAGTTTTAAACCAGGGAATGCTGAATTTCCTCCCTTTGCTTTCCCCGCTTCTGCCTCAAGCCAGAGAAGCCATTTTTAAACCAGGGAAGGCTGAATTTCCTCCCTTTGCTTTCCCCATTTCTGCCTCAAGCCAGAGAAGCCAGTTTTAAACCAGGGAAGGCTGAATTTCCTCCCTTTGCTTTCCCCGCTTCTGCCTCAAGCCAGAGAAGCCATTTTTAAACTAGGGAAGGCTGAATTTCCTCCCTTTGCTTCCCCGCTTCTGCCTCAAGCCAGAGAAGCCAGTTTTAAACCAGGGAAGGCTGAATTTCCTCCCTTTGCTTTCCCCGCTTCTGCCTCAAGCCAGAGAAGCCAGTTTTAAACCAGGGAAGGCTCGATTTCCTCCCTTTGCTTTCCCCGCTTCTGCCTCAAGCCAGAGAAGCCAGTTTTAAACCAGAGAAGGAAGGAATATCCTCTGTTTGCTTTTCCCCGCTCCTGTAGTAAAACAACTACTTCCAAAGTAAAGACCACCCAATGAAACAGGAAGTAACACTTTCAAACCATTAATGAAATGATTTGGAAGTCTTGGAAGTTTCAAAAAGTTTTGAACATTTTTTTCTGTGAAAATCGGAATTGGCTTTAGAATCCAACCACCCCTACATCCGAAATGAGTTTTGAACTAATTTTTTGGATCAAACAAGCCTAATAACTGTTGCTGTTCAAAGACAACAAACAAATAGATACTTTCAAAATTCCATGTGTAAATTGAGTGTATGAGAAATAGATAAGTCCTTAGATGGAGAAAAGAACACAAAACCACCAAGTTTTGTCCAATTAGTGTTTTTCTGTGTTCACATACTTTTTAAAGCTTATAACTCTATTTTCTGAAAGTGGAAGTTTTCAATATAGTTAATCCCATCCTTGGAAGCTAAAATCATCTATGTCTTCCATTTTCTAATGATCTCTAGTCTGGCTGCTTTAGGAATAATACTATAAAACATTTTGTGCAAGTTTTATATTAGGACTTTCAGAAACATTAATGGACTTCAGAGTGATTTAGCAATTTGCCTTTATCTAACCTAAAATATATAGTACCTCAGTCCAGACACAGACAACTTAGGGGCCATAAGACTTCAAGGATAACATGGTGCAGATTTCTGCATTCCCACTCAGCATTTCATGGAAGCCTCCTTATTGATCCTTTTTAGAGATGCCATGTGCATACTGCTTTCATTATTCTGTCTGAATATCCATTTGTATGGTGGAGAGATATCAAAGAACCAGTAATTATGCCACTTGAGACATCTATCAGCATGTTGTACATTTTGAAATTTGGCCTTTGCTAACATTCTGGGACTTCTGTACAAAAGGTTTCAAAAATAGTGACCCGGGCGGTCCTTGTTTCTACAAATCTCTGGCAAAGTTGGTAATTTGGTGATATCTGAAGCCATGAAATACTCTGTGTTACAGATACTTGAGCATGAAATAAGTCTAACATTCTATATAGCCCTTTGTCCTTCTGCTACCCTAAAATGTACAATAAAAGAGCAAGAAAAGAGGGACAAGGTGAAGCTTTTGGCCATATTATACAGGCAGTAATGGTTTACTGATTCAGAGATTTTTAAATTGACACTTTTTCTTTATTTTGATGGAGGTACTGTACTTTACCACATGATCGTTGCACTCCCTTTGGGGGGGGGGGTCACCTGCCTGAGCAGTTGAATCATCGAAGTGTAGCCATGGAGGGAAGAGGTGGGTGGGCTGGTGAGTTCACTTGTCACTCTTGGCAGAATCTGGCCAGCAACTTACACCACTCACAAAGTTCTCTTTGGAACTGGTTTTATTACTCAGATTTCCATGGTCCAAGAAAAAAGTCACTAATGGCATTCTCGTCCCAACCCCCCTGTTTTCTACTATCCGCACTACCCTGCCCCAGTCCCTTATCAAAATGTTCCCATGAGAAATGCATCCAGATGCATCTTCCACCAGCTGCTCCTGCTGGCCTCAATATGTCATGAAGATGATTTCTGGTGAACTTCTGAAATATCAGATATTAGCTCCTGACATCACCTGCTTGCCTGTCTCTCCCCTCTGAGTTACAGAACCTCTGTAGCTTGGAAGGGAGAGACTGACAGGCAGGCAAATTGGCCAAGACAATCCGCTGTAGCTCAGGGTTGAGAGGTGTTCAGGTGAACATGCCTGCCTGCCCACCTTTCCCCTTCATCACTATGAGCTGGCCCCGTTGCTCCGAGAAGACAGGTATATGGGTGGGTGAAATCTCACTCGCTTACGAGACTGCCTCCTTTGCATAACATTCACACCAGGGCCGTAGCCAGAAAAAAATTTCGGGAGGGGTTGAAATTTTCGGGGGGAGGGGGGTTTGAATTTTTTTGGGGGGGGGTTGAAAGTTTTCGGAGGGGGGGTCGAAACCTGCCTTCTACCTCATGCTGAAGCAAAGAGCACAGCAGGGGCAGAGCAGCCTTCAGTAGCCTGCAGCTTCGTCCCTGTCAACCACCTCCACCAAGTCTGGCCTCCTTAATGAGAGCATTCAACACCCCCCCCCCCCAACTTGGTTGCTTCACTACATCGGCTATTGATACAAGTAATGACAGTGTGAATAAATTGTCAATATTTGCCTGAGATAGTGCTTGCAGTAGTGGAGGGACTCTTAATTATTTGCATCTCATAGACTTAGCATGGGGATTTGGTTAGCCAGTTAAAATTCATGAGTAAACCAGTTTTTTAAAAAAATCTGAAACATTTCAGGGGGGGGGGGTTGGACCACTTTGACCAGAGACCACTTTGACCAGGGACTACTTTGACCATGGACTTCTTTGACCAGGGACCAGTTGATGAGGGACTACTTTGACCAGGGTTCAACCCCCCCCCCCCCCTTGCTACAGGCCTGATTCACACCCATGACTTATGTCTAATGTGAGGAATCCTAATAAACCAAAACAATGCCAGAAAATGTTTTTTTTTTTGGCCTGGCATTTTTATTTTATTTTAGTTGCTATAAAGAAATTATCATCTTGGACCTCCTCTTCCTTGGCCATGTCCTCTGCCTCTCCCACACCCTCTTCCAGCAACTGCTTCCTTTTTTTTGGATTTGACTTTTGGTTCAACATCCACCAAAAGGGTGTCCAGTGGCAAGCTGTCTGGCAGAATGAAAAAAAATATTTTTAAGTCTGATGCCTTAAACCCAGGTCTTATTGAAGGATGTAAAGGGAAAGGATGCCAGAAAGAGTTGTTTCTTAAGTTTGATGCCTTAACCCAGGTCTAGTTGAAGGATATGAGGAGAAGCAATCCCAGAAAAAGTGGTTTCTTAAGACGGATGCCCTAAAAATGTCAGAAAGGGGAGCCTGGGAAGTTCCCCCATTGTTGCCAATGGGCCGGGTCTTCCTGGAGCAAAAACAGATCTTTGCTCATTCAAATTCGGGATGCTCCCAAAAATTGATTTGGGGGGTGGGGACTGAATTTGGGACACAAAAAATGGAATGGAGCTTAACTGAATGCACATCCCTACATGTATACATAACTAGGAAACTTGGTTTTTGAAAAAGAATAATTATTGTTATTGATTGCCAAATTTATCCTAGGTAACTGATTGCTTATTATTATTATTATTATTATTATTATTATTATTATTATTATTATATAAAATCCTTAAGAAAAAAGAAAATGGTTTGATTTGAGGGGAAAAAACAGTAATAATATCTGCCAAAAAATGTCATGTTGTCACAAGTAACAAGTAGACATGCATTACATGAAAAAGCATATAATGGCTGTTATTCTTCTTTTGCTAAACGAATGATGCCATGCTTCATTATTCCAAAATCAAAGTGAATTTTTCTGTGCAGAAAATGCTGCTTTCTAGATCACCATTAGATGATGATGATACTACTACTACTGCTAGCACTGATATGATGTGAGCTTTGCATGAAATATGTTCTGAATGACAAATATTATTCTGAATCCAGTATTCTCATCACTGGTCTTCCTGACAGTCAAGACACAGGTTTCTGACCATTTTAAAATATGTTTGAATATTCTTTCAATCTCTATTGTGATCATACACATAAATTAGATGTAAGTATTCTGTTACTTGATTCACACATTTTGTTGGTGTTATCTAAAGAGCTTTTTAAGCCTTTAAATGATAAAGGGTGCATTATCAGATACTGTAAAAGAACAGTCTCACAGGAAATAGGCAAATCTCACCAGTACAATGTGATCATTAGTCATGGCTTCTAGGCATTTTTGAAGGAAATGTTAGTTTGAGCATTTTCTATTCTCTGGAGTTTTTTAAAGGGAAGAGAACAAGCAGAGTACGCTAATTTGTTTCCCCTTTATGAGAACAATACTGTTAAGACAAATTCCTTAAGTTCTTTATATTTTAACCATGAATCATATAGAACTCTATATAATTTATGAACTTTTTATTTCAAAAAGTCCTTTTCTAAAATGTCCCCTTGGAGTTGCAAATTGCATTTGTGTCATTCCATCTAAATGGAATATGCCATCTCTCATGTTGCTTGATTTACATCTCTCAACTTTTCTTTCCCTCTGAAAAGAAAACAATATATAGAAACTGGAATGCAAAAAATATGAGATGGGTCTAGATCAGTGGTTTGCAACCTGGGGTCCTCAGATGTTTTTGGCCTACAACCCCAGAAATCCCAGCCAGTTTACCAGCTGTTAGGATTTCTGGGAGTTGAAGGCTAAAAACATCTGGGGACCCCAGGTTGAGAACTACTGGTCTAGATCTACCTTCTGGAGAGAAAGGTTCTTGTGATGTAAAATGCCTTTTCCTGGTTTTGAGGGATCCCTCCCCCCCCCCCACTGTATCTCCTCTGTTCAACCTGATGCCTTCTCCTTCTCTGCAATGGGCCACAGGAGCTGTCATGGGTCATCAACAACAATAACAAACCTTTATTTATATACCGCTCTATCTCCCCGAGGGGACTCAGAGCAGTTTCCAAGTAACATCATCAATACATACAGAGTAAACAACATAAACATAAAATTAACAAAGCAATATAAGCATTAAAAATCACAATAGCACATATATATTTAAAATAATCCTGCCTGTTCAAGTCAATATAAAAAGGCTGGGCCAAGGCTAGTGCAATTTCTAGAGGCCCCGGAAAATTACATGCAATGCTATAGCAGGCAACAACAATAATAGATATAGTACATGGCTGTTCATTTCTGGGGCCTAATAGGAGGAAGTGACCTGGATAAGTGGTAGAAAAAGATATGGGGCTGAGCTGTTGTTGTTGTTCATTCGTTCAGTCGTCTCCGACTCTTCGTGACCTCATGGACCAGCCCACGCCAGAGCTCCCTGTCAGCCGTCACCACTCCCAGCTCCTTCAAGGTCAGTCCAGTCACTTCAAGGATGCCATCCATCCATCTTGCCCTTGGTCGGCCCCTCTTCCTTTTGCCTTCCACTTTCCCCAGCATTATTGTCTTCTCTAGGCTTTGCTGTCTCCTCATGATGTGGCCAAAGTACTTCAACTTTGTCTCTAGTATCCTTCCCTCCAATGAGCAGTCGGGCTTTATTTCCTGGAGGATGGACTGGTTGGATCTTTTCGCAGTCCAAGGCACTCTCAGCTAGTCATTCTCAAAGGCTTGTTTAAACCACCAGGTCTTCAAGCTCTTACAAAAGGAGGGGAGGGATGGGGCCTGTCTTATTTCTCTAGGAAGGGCATTCCAGAGGCGGGGGGCCACCACTGAGAAGGCACTCTCTCTTGTCCTCACCAGCTGTGCTTGTGATGGTGGTGGGAGCGAGAAGAGAGCCTCCCCGGAAGATCTTAAAGTTCACTCCAGATCATAGAGGGAGATGCAATTGCGAAGATAGGTGGGGACTGAACCGTTTAGGGCTTTATAGGTCATAACCTGCATCTTGAATTTGGCTCGTGTGCTGGATCTAACACTATATCAGGTTTCTAGAACTAAAATTACTTTCTCTAGATCCCCTGTTCTTTCATTGTCAGTGGTAACGTTGAATGAATTTATATTTTAGAATAAATTATCTCACAAGACTGAAGTGGGAATAAAGGAAGAAAATCATCACATGTGTTCCCAGGGACACTTTTGGAGAATTGAGACTCGTGCGCCAACTGCGACCGTACCTCGCGAAGGCTGATATGACCGGGGTGGTCCATGCCTTGGTCACCTCCAGATTGGACTACTGCAATGCGCTCTACGTGTTCCAACTGGTCCAACGGGCAGCGGCCAGGATGTTAACTGGGGCCCCTTACAGAGAGAGGTCAACCCTCCTGTTCAAGGAGTTCCACTGGCTGCCGTTTATTTTCCGAGCCCAATTTAAGGTGCAGGTGCTTACCTACAAAGCCCTGAATGGTTTGGGACCATCCTACCTGCGTGACCGCATCTCCATCTACGAACCCACGTGTTCACTTTGGTCATCTGGAGAGGCCTTGTTCGTGATCCCACCTGCGTCGCAAGCGCATTTGGTGGGGACACGAGACAGGGCCTTTTCTGTGGTGGCCCCCGACTCTGGAACACCCTCCCCAAAGATCTTAGACAGGCCCCTACATTGGCAGTCTTCAGAAAGAACTTGAAGACCTAGCTGTTGTGATGTGCCTTCCCAGATTAGGAAATTTCCAATACCAAGTCCCATAAGCACTTTACTAGAACTAAGATTGCTGCACACTACACACTGCACTTGCCCTATAATCCTACATACCTCCTGTCACATCAGCACTTTTAATCCTGTACCCATTACTCTGGCCCGGCCCAGTTTTATTGTGTCTTAGTGTATTGTTTATTGCTTGTTGTTTATATTGCTTTAATTGTTTTTAATTTGCTTTAGGTTTTGTATTGTTATATTGTGTGTTGAGGCCTTGGCCTTTGTAAGCCACATTGAGTCCTTCGGGAGATGCTAGCGGGGTACAAATAAAGTTTAATAATAATAATAATAATAATAATAATTAATATAAATGCAGATGAAGCAGTGAGAAAATTAAAATTGAAATTATTGAAATTTACAAAGCAACATTATTATTGGTAACTGGAAGACTATTTGTTGGTATATTCACAGTTCTGTTCCTGTTGAAGAACAGATGTGACTCATGAGAACCCCTGGATTTGGGGTTTCATCCAGCTACATATGGTTTCAATGTCTGTTCACCAATATTTATATGATAGAATCTCAACTGTATTAAATGAGCAGTGTTATCTGAATTTCTGGGCTGCCAAACAAATATCCACCATCAATCAGCTTACCTTTTCTGATTCAAAGAGGTAAAAATAGAGTCAGCTCATTAGTATGGTTTGGCAAAGCTTATTGGCAGCTGATGTGAAGGCTTGTTTAAATGGGTCCTTCCAGCTCATTGCCAGCAGGTGCTGCTGTAGGTACAGGAGAAAAAGACAATGAAATCCATGAGGGAAAGATGATGAGGGAAGGACGGGGGTGGAAAGGAAAAAATTGGAGAGAGAGCGAGCACGATAGAGATCGAGATCGAGAAAGAGGGAGAGAAAAGTGAACATGAAAAAATTAGTCATCAGATTTAGCACTCATTAGACATTTGGAAAAGCTGCATTCCAGCTCCCCGAGGGAATAAAAAGCATACTCTGAAACAAATAACAAAGCTCTTCCCCACCATTTATTTCTCTCCAAAAACATCACTTATCTTGTCCCTGGGATTGCCTGAAAAAATGCAGAATATTACAACTATAATCCTGGAAGCTATCCAAATAGCTTAAAGCCCTGGCACAGGGCAGACACAACCAGTTCACAAACCAGTTTCTGAAATTCGAACTGCAAAATTTCTAAAGTTAGTGCCAGATATAGGAAGATAGCTCAAGAAAGAAGTGAACGAGAAAGTAAGCTCTTTGGTTTAATTGTTCAACTTCCCATGTGTAAATTAGTTAGACTATCAGATGGTCGATGCTCCAAGGCTGCAATTGTATATTTTGACAATGGACCTCACAACATGGGCAATTGAAACATCCCAGGATGCTTCTGCCTCAGTTCACCAATGGAGACCCATGCCATCCATCAAACAATGTACAGCGATTTCAGGTCGGGCTCCATGGGCAAACTAGCATGGCAGCATGGTGGGATGTTGCCACCACCAACATGAAGGTCACCCCATGTTCCATACGGAACAACGGGGCTTGGGTGGAGTGGCAACATTTCCCCAGGTGGGATGAGGAAATGTCACCTGGCAGCCTGGGCACTGGGATTGCCACGCTGCCACCAAGATTTGCCATGGAGGCTGGTGAATCATGCTGCTGGACCTCATCCATGTGATGAGGTACTATTGCTACCACAATTGGGGGGGGGGGGGCAGCAGGGCAGACTTGCTCTCCAAAAGATTCTAAGTGATGATGAATGGTAAAAAATTTAACAAAAGCAGATGAAGTTCTCCCATTGCCTACCAATAAGATGTCACCACATAGTATTTATGATGGAAAGATTCTTGCTACAAAAATTAGACAGTTTTTTAAAAAAAATATTTACTTTATTTTATCCTGCCTTGCTTCTGATTTGGGACTGCGGATAGCTAACAATAAACATAAACAATGCAAATTGAAACAATATAAATGCATGGAAATATAACTATGAAAACTGAAGGGAAAAAACATTTGTGTCATTAAAACCATCAGATATTAAAATATCAAAATGCATTAAAACTCAACTCCCACCCCAAAATTTCTATCGCACCATCCTTACCAGCCCACACTATCCACACTAGTTGATCATTTGACCTTACATAAATACAGGTTGGGTATCCTTCACCTAAAATTTTTGATTTTTATTTTGGATTTATTTTTGGATTTTTGAATATTTGCATATACATCATGAGAGACCTTGGAGATGAGGACCCAAGTCTAAACATAAAATTCTTTTCTGTTTCATAGACACCTTATTCACATAGCTTATATTTAATAATTTTGTGCATGAAACAAAATTTGTGTACATTGAAAAATAAAAAAACTGAAGTGTCACTATATCGGCCATCCATTCAGCCAGTTTGGGATATAAGCCTAAATAATTAACATTGTAGTGAATGGAACCAGACTTAAGTCCTTGATATCTTCTATAGAATGTTTTCTGAATTGCTTGACAATTCGCTGAAATTATTACCAACGGCTGACAACTTGCGGTATCCCTTGTACTGCAAAATCCCACAGAAGCTTTCTTGGTATGATATATGAATGTCTGGCCGAGGTAGTGGTGGCGCAAGCAGGTTGGTCAACCTTGTGTGAAGATAAAGGAACGCAAAGTATGATCTTTGTTGTTGATTGTACAGTCTTCAGGGGACCCAGGTTTATTTATCTCTACTCCCTCAAATTTATCAGGTAGTTTAGGTATAAAAATACAGAAAAAATAACATTTTTTTTTACAAAAATCATTTTCCATCAATTTCCTTGAAAGTATGTTCCCTTTAAGATTTTCACTTGAAGTCATTTGTTCCAAACAAAAGTAGCAAAAATGCAATTTACCAAGCACTAATAGTGTAGATAGGAATATGAATTGCCCTGTCATTCATATATGCTCCTGTCTCCTATTCAGACATAACACCTGGAGTACCTAATGATCTTCTGATTCCAGTTTCAGGATACCCACTTCTCCTATATAATTCATGGGGATTTGTGTGAAGTTTGTTATATGCATAAGTATCTTAAGCCATTAAAAGGAAAACCAAGGCAACTATATGTTTCTCATTAGCCCCCAAATTACCCATCATGCTAAATTGAAGATTTAACCTCTCCATCTCAACCCACCACTACTGCTATCTTCTTTAAACAGGAGTCTGTGATGCTCAAACCAGTGGTTCTCAACCTGTGGGTCTCCAGATGTTTTGGCCTTCAACTCTCAGAAATCCTAACAGCTGGTAAACTGGCTGAGATTTCTGAGAGTTAGGTCAAAAAACCTGGGGACCCACAGGCTGAGAACCACTGCTCTAAGTACTCCTTACTATTTTGATGTTAATCAAGAGATGTTGCCTCCTCATTTATATCCAGTTTAATTCCCTTTGAGTATGTATGTTCTCTATTTATATTCCAGCTTCCTATTATTTAAGATGAAATAACCATTGCAGCTGCGAACGACTACAATAGTATAGCACATCATTGTACAGGAATAAAGTAACAAAAAAAGTAAAATAGGAAGCAATGAGTATTACAACCACAAATCAGATTCACAAATCAGATGCTAGGTTAGTCATGATTAATTCTCTGCTGATTTCAAAGCTTCCAATCTAAGTAACATTAAGTCCAGGTCAATCTCTTAAAAACAGTAGACACTGACTGCCACCCAGTCAGGCATGTAGCCGGGGGGGGGGGGGCTTGGGCGTCTTCAGCCTCCCCCCCCCGAAATTCTCATGGTGGTCCGCGAGAAGGCCTTACTGGTACATTATTTAAACTGTTATGTTTATTCATATCATGATCTGATCACCATGTTCAATATATCCCATATGCATGGGGGTATTGGGTAACGATACAAAAGGTTTGCTAAGGTAGACCCTCTTTCACTCAGACTCAGCCCCCCCCCCCCGAATCAAACTTAGCTCCCCCCGAAACAAAATCCTGGCTACGGGCCTGCACTTAGTGCACACTTCTTTAGAACTAAATCCATGATCTTGTAATGCCTTCTCAGATCGTTGCATTCAATGGGACTTACTTCTGGGCAAATCACACAGCACTGCAATCAAAACCACAACGAACATCTCAGTAAGCACAAATAGAATCAGGCTTACATCACCTTACATAGGAGCCCCCGGTGGCGCAGTGGGTTAAACCCCTGTACCAGCAGGACTGAAGACTGACAGGTTGCAGATTCAAATCCGGGGAGAGTGTGGATGAGCTCCCTCTATCAGCTGCAGCTCCTCATGCGGGGACATGAGAGAAGCCTCCCACAAGGATGGTAAAACATCAAAACATCAGGGCATCCCCTGGGCAACATCCTTGCAGATGGCCAATTCCCTCACCCCAGAAGAGACTTGCAGTTTCTCAAGTTGCTCCTGACACGTCAAAAAAAAATCACCTTACATCATTGTGATTAATTGATTTCAACAACATTCTGCTGAATTCTGCTCCATTAAATAAACCATATTTTATATATGAAATGCCCCAAAACTTTTATTTTTATTACAACTTTTATGAACACTATAAATAAAAGTTGTTATAGTGTAAATAGAAACAGAGGATGGGTGTGATATATTACATTGTTCTTTTATACAAGTATCATTATTTCAAGCATTTCTGTATTTAACTGCTTTCAAAAATGATACAAGTTAGGGAAGAAATAACCCAAAAACCAGAGTTTTTGAGATTGATTCTGGAGATTCTTTCTAAAAATATTATGTGAAGGAGAGAAAAAGTAGTTGAAGATTTGCTTCTGAGTGTGAAATAAAGTTAAAGATAGTATTATGAAATGACATAAAGTTGGTTTTATAACATTCTGTATTGAAGAGGTATATAAAGAAACATAATAATAATAATAATAATAATAATAATAATAATAGTACTTTATTTCTACCCCGCCACCATCTCCACGATGGGGACTCGGAGCGGCTTACATGGGGCCAAGCCCGGACAACAAAATACAGCAATAAAATCAAAACATATACAGCAAACAACAACAATATCATCAAAATAACATTAAAAGAGAGAGAAAAAATCATAAAATAAACATTCTAATAAACACAATCATAGTAAGGATGACAATGGGTGGGCCACATATTATATAAAACAGTTAACAAACTGTTAACAAACTATAATGAGATTTTAGGATCAGAGCATTTATATGGAACATCATAAATCTGCCTCTCTGTGCATGTATATATGTGTTTTCCAGCATTCTTGACATCCACCTCTTTGTCAAATTATGACTGCCTTTGATCTGATTTTTCCCTTCTTTAGATGTATTATTTTGAGTTGGTGAGTCCACAGCAAGTATAAATTTGCTCCAAAAAAGTACCAAAGTGGCCAACAGGAGTTACAGCTGAGAAATGTGCATTGTATGACAACCTTGGATGAATGTACATTGCTTAGTGTCAAGCAAGGCAAATAGAGCTTTCCATTAGATAACTGTCAAAAAGTATGTCTCACACAGGAAAATCACTCATATGCTGATGTAATGCACTATTAGCCAATCCAGTGCTCTCCTCCATCCCACAACACGACGTGTCATGTACTTACACATTACAACTAGAGTATAAAGCTTTGAAGTCTGAATTCCTCTAAGAAGAACTTGAAGTGTTTCTAAGGCTCTGTGAGAAAGACCTCAGGAGATTCAATCTTAGAAGGTAAAATCTAACTTTCCTGTTCTCTCTTTTATGGTTTTACAGTGTTTATGTGGAAAGGTTGTGCAAAATGTGCCCCTTACCCTGGAAATTATGTGAAATGTTCTATTATGATTAATATTGTGTACTTTGTTAACACTGATCGGAGATGTATTTTACAAGCAATGCTATCTATGTACAAAGAATTCCCACTGACAGAATAGTTGTATCTGCCTATTACGCACTTATTGGATACTCCAAACATTAATTCATCCTCTGATGAAGTTTCATCCCTGGCTGCACTTTAAAACATGCCGAAATTAAAGCTAATTTAGAATAAATGAAAGTCATGATGTTCATTAGAAGCACTGCAAAGCCTGTGTTGCAAGTCTGTTTATTTAATACATAATATTACCAGGGCTTCAAAAGGCAATCAGGTTTCCTAAGTTCTTAAGCACAGCAGTACCAAAACTTAGGAGAAAAGATCGATGGACATTTAAGTAGTCTATGTAAAGGCAAAAAATAAATAAATCTGCTTTCGTTCTTTGCTCTGCTTAAAAACACCTACTGGACAAACAATGGAAAATAGGAAAAAAAATAGTATGTAACTTTTCAGACTTCAAATTATTTTTCCTACAGAACTCTTTATTTCTTCAGCAGACTCTTAAGATGAGAGGGATATGCATGGTAGGGCCTCTATAATCGCTATGTTTGTGCTAATTTGAGAAACTTTCATTGTCATATCCCAAACAATGGGGAAGCATCCCAAAGTGATGGAATTGAACTTAGTATACTTCATATAAAAGCTTATATTAAATTAATTTGGAAGGGAAAGCAAAAAAAGGAAGGCCTCAAACCCATTTCTTGAATTTAAACAGAATTTAAAAAGTATTTGATTATGCTAGACAAACTTTGGCATACGTTGGTATTTGTGGTGGGGAAATACAGCTACGGCGGAAGTCCGTTTTCTCTTAACACGATCCTTAATTCTTTTTTAAAAAATCACACTTTTAATAAGTTCTATGAAAAAGAGCTTTTATTCGGTCTGAAGAAAAGTCAAAGAAATTTGACTCAGGTTTGAATTAAATAGTCGAGGTTTGCAATATCAGAAACCATCAAATTACCTGTTACAAAGGCGAAAACATCTAGACCAAGAATCAAGAATTTGCCTCAAGTTGCAACTAAGAAAGTGCCTCCAGGTTTGGCAACAGTCCATAGATTTGGCCACAGTTGTCAGAGTCTGTTGCAAAGTTCTGGGGCACGGAACCTCAAAATGAAACACAATTAGGTTCGGCTTTGGCCTTTCCGTGCCATGCTTGTTTTCTGGAGTTAAGAAATATCATACTTTAAGATCCCAAAGTTTTCGTTCATTTCCTCAGATCTCCTGCCAGTGCTGATAATCTGCAGCATCTAAAGAAATCTGGCTGAGTGGGATCTCTTCTCTTCTTCAATGAGATCATAATTAGGTATTTTTCTTCTAGTGCCCCTTTTCTGCCCAGGGCACAAAATAAGTGGCATTTGTTAACACCTATTTGGCACAGTAGTGCATAACTCACATGTAAAAAATGTGTTTTAAAGGTTGCTCCTTGTCCTTGATTCTCACTTTGCTCAGTTAACTTGAGGTAGTTTGGAAAAACTAGAAAGAGAAACAAAGAAAAGAAGCTACAAAAAAGAAAGAAAGGAAGGGAAGAGAAGAGAATGAGATTGAGAAAGCAGAGGACAAACGCTACAGAAGGAAAAAAAAGATTTAACAGGAAAGGTGGCTAGGGCAGAAAACATGAGCAGTGATATATAAATGAGACATGAGTGTGTGTGCTAGAATACAATTCCAGCATAAGGAAAGCAGCTTGTCAGAATATGGGCTGTTC
This sequence comes from Anolis sagrei, assembly GCF_037176765.1. Classification (NCBI taxonomy): domain Eukaryota; kingdom Metazoa; phylum Chordata; class Lepidosauria; order Squamata; family Anolidae; genus Anolis; species Anolis sagrei. The sequence continues at coordinate 67,664,632 of NC_090026.1, forward strand.
CTCCCCCTTCCTAATCATAGCTTTTACTCACAGACAAAACTCCCTCCCTCTCTCATTCACTCACTCACTTTTAGGCCAATCGGTCCTCCTCTCTCTCTCTCTCTTTTTCTCAGTGTGTTTCTCCCACTCTGAGACAGAGTCAGAACTCCTCTCACTGACAGCCACAGACCTCTATAGCACTTATTGAATTAGGAGGGACCCTCCAGACAAAACTTCACAGAAAACTTTTTGTTCTTCCAGTGAATTTGCTGAAGAGGAAGAAAGGAAGCAGAAAGACAACAAAACAAAACAAACTGTGCATGAAGTAGTGTTGGGAGAAGAAAAGCAGTGCCTTTTAAAAGGGAATCACAACAACTTTTGCTGCCAGGATGCCTTTGGTTCTGAAGAGAGGATTTTTCTTGGTGCTTTGCTGGATTATAGTGAGGAGTTCTCCTACCCCGGGATCTGAGGGGCATAGCTCCGTCACCGATTGCCCATCCTGTGCCCTCTCCATGCTCTCCAAGGATGTGCCCAGCTCCCAGCCTGAGATGGTCGAAGCGGTAAAGAAGCACATCCTGAACATGTTGCACTTGCGGGACAGACCGAACATCACTCAGCCAGTACCCAAAGCTGCACTTTTTAATGCAATCAAGAAACTCCATGTGGGGAAAGTAAGAGAGGATGGCAATGTGGAAATTGAGGATGACATTGGGAGAAGAACGGAAATGAATGAACTTGTGGAGCAAACTTCGGAGATCATAACATTTGCAGAATCAGGTGGGTCTTAATAGGAGCATCGGGGTGAGGGTGCAGAGAAAGACTCAACTTAAATAGGTCTTTGTCAGAACTGCAATTAACTTGCTTTTCTTTGCAACAGTAATAATCTCTGTGAGGTTACAGGTTGAGAGAAAGGAGAGGGTGAAAGCATGAAGGAATGTGGGTCTCTAGAATTTAACCTTGGCTACAGATGAGTTGCTTCCACTTACTAAACCTAGCCAGGCAAAGAGGTGGGGGAGCTTTATACCAATCTCAGGCTGAAATATTGAGTAGGAGGGTTATTCTTCCTGCTATGTTTGTAAAAAGAACAGATAAATGTGAGATTATTGGTGCTGATAAATAGAAATGAAAGCCAGCGAGGGAAACAGATGAACTACAGAGGGTCTTTACAACAATCTGGGCAAAGCCAAATAGTTAATTTTCCAAATCAACTCACTGTAAAACCTGACAAGTTGAGAACATACATTTTCAAATAATTGTTCCTCAATTCACAGCAAATATTTGTGGCAGTAAATGTGTTAACAGCTACTGTCAGAAAGCTTCAATAGTAACTGGGACAAATAGTTGTAAGCTATCCAGAATGTAATGCTGACTTTTGTACACTGGAAAGAGGAAAGAAAAGAGGAGAAGAAAAAAATATAGTATTCTTAAGAGCTCCTTGCCAAAGAATGCAACCTCGGTAGGGTATGTTTTGAGCAATCTAATTAGTTTTAAAATTAAGAAGTAAACCTATTTTCATATAGATTCGAATCCAGTAACACTTCAGAAATATGTCCTAATGCTTCACTGATTATTAAGTTCACCATGAAATAATAATAAGGGAAGATCTCAGAACTAATTGGTATATTATAATATTCATCATAGATACTTATTTGCATATATATGTATACATGTGTGGGTGTGGGTAGCATATAAACTGACATATGGACACTTACATTTACCTGTCTATACCAATAGCTATATAATCTAGAGATTCAAAGCCACTGCTGAAAACTTTCTAGAGGTTAATTATGTTGCCTAGTTAAAAACATTTTTCTGCTGCCAAGACAGCTTGCAAAATTGTCATTATTTTGTTCAGTCCAACATATGGTAGGCAAAGTATGCACAGGCACACTGAGCATTTTTGTTTAAAAGTTTGTTGCAGTAATATAAACAGTTAAGGCAACTCTCGGAGTTTCTAGTTCTGAAAACCTGTTGACTCAGATGTTCTGTTTGCAGAAAAAGACATGCAGAGAAACATGTATGGTTTAAGAGCAGACATTCCTGCTGCTAATTGCCTGAGATTGCAATGTAGAAGGAGCTCTGGTTGTCTATGTTTAGTACTTCTCTTTAACAAATCAGTTATTATCCCAGGGAGAGGGTCATCATAAAAAGCAAACATAATATTGTACAGTTTCTCTTTCAAAGGATGGGTGGGCTGAGTACCAATGAACCTCATTTAAAGAGGGAGCATTCAGAAGTAAAGAAATGGCCAGATCATCTGATGGGGATGTAGCAGATCCAATTTATTGCATTAGTCTCTCCAAGCCGGAGGGAAAGACACATGCAATGAACGGTGGTTTCCAGATCCAGTGAGCTCCAGCAAGTTTTCAGCTTAAAGGAGGCTCCAAAGACAAGTGTGACATGCTTAAATGGTGTCACAGTCCAATTGGTTTGCAGTATCACATGATTAATATTAGCTGTGCCATTGCCCAGAAAGTGGCCAATAGTTCGGCTACTCATTTCCTCCCCTACAAGCTGAAATATTCAAACTACTATATTTTCTGTTGTTGAAACTTTTGATGACAACTATATCCATTTCACATTTATCCTTCTATAAGAAGAAAAGATGAGAGACCAATATAACCAATATACTGAGGTCGTTCCTACATTTTGAGTCTATCTTCAGTCCCCTGAGAAATCCTTCTCAAAATACATATTACAGTTTTCCTTCTCTTCCGTGTATTCTTTATACTGAAAGTAATTTTTGGTCAAAAAGAATATATAAAACATGCAAATAGTACTATTCCAAGCCATTAAAGGCTAATCAAAACACACAAATAGTACTATTCTAAGCCATTAAAGTCAGTTGAAACATTCACACCTAGCTCCAGCAGACAAAAGTCCTTTGTCCCACCCTGGTCTTTCCACAGATATATAAACCAATTTTCCTACTTCTAACAGAACTTATTACCTCTGAGGATGCTTGCCATAGATGCAGGCGAAACGTCAGGAGAAAATGCCTCTAGAACATGGCCATATAGCCCGGAAAACCTACAACAACCCAGTACTATTCCACTTTGACATCTTACAAATGAAAGGGCCAGTATCTTTGGTTAGGACTGCTTTGGATATATGACTCCCTTGAATATTATTTCATAATATATTCTTCCACAAATCCAAGCATTTTTCTCTTTACCTCTATTCACAGTTCTCACATTATTTGTGGCAATACTAACGCAGTGTTTTTGAGTCAAATATGGATATGAGTTCCAAAAAATACGGCTTTATTTTCATTGCCTCTTGAGAAATAGAAAAATCTAACAATTTGTCAAGCAGGTTGACAAACATCCATGGAGGTCAATGTGTCCAAAAACCCATTCCGGGATATGTCTCACTTCTTTTTGAATCAAATAGTCCGGTATGGGATTTGCTTTCTACTCTATCCAATGGAGTGCTATACATATTGCTGTTCCTCAAAGCAACCATAATCTTATAGGGAGGCAGCAGAGAATCAATGAAAATGAATGAAGAGCATACTCTTCAGGTTTGTCGACTGGATAGTATTGAAAATAGAAGCAGTCTAAGATATTTTCCCCTCAAGAGGAGGGACTTGATCTAATGTAATTGTCTCATTGTTCTCAGGATTCAGTATATTCACTGAAATTATGCAGTGCAGCTTTTGTAGTCAATAAAACTAGAAGGATCTGATAAATGGTGAGTATTGTTTGCAGACCTCCTTTCTGTGTTTGGACTTAGAAGGATTAGAAGGCAGGCGAGGGAGGGAGGACTAGATTGCAGCATTCTGGAGGATGCTGGGAGTGGACAATAGGAACAAAGGGCCAAAGGCTAATATACTGTAATGCAGGTGTTCTCAGACCCAGGAGATCAGACAAATTCTTGGCAGGTGCTATTAAAATTACAGACAAGCCTTCTTGAAACCAGTATCTGCAAAGAGATTTGTAGTGATGAGGAAAATGGGATTCTAACAAGCGATTATAAATGGTGCAGAAACACTGATGATAATACAGTCAATGAAATATAGTTGAAAATGGTTTACTGCTTTCTATTAGCAGAGAAAAAGCATATTTAGAATAGTTTTGGTATCAGACAAGTCTGTACATAAATGGTCTTTGGGGATAAAGAAGGAATAACATAATAAAATAATGGATTATCGCAAAACAGCTCTTGGTAAATGCATTGTATTGACCATGTTTTTTTTTTTTACTGTCTTGAGACACTTAGTAGTCAGTGATTGCAGTCCAAATAGTATGTATATTTGCCAACAGGATTGCTAATGGATGAAGTGGCTCCTTTCAACACTGCTACATTGGTAGCAATCTTCCAGCATCTCAATTGACGCTAAATAAAAGGCTGTACATGACAAATACTAATGCAGAGAACTAAGTAAGGAGGAGGAGGCAGTGTTGACATTCCAGGATTGTGATCAGTGGTTAGTCAAGACGGAGTGGAAATTGTAATCTAGGCTTTTGTTGGCTAAAGCTGGAACCTAAGCAGGTTCAGAGATAGCTAAAATACCATTGCTTTTGGTAGAACTCACAGTCAAAGAAGTAGATTCAGTCTCTCTTAGGTATCCATTTTTAGTTTCATAATATTTGAGTGCATGAATTGAAAAGTATATTATACACATATTTTAAACGAACTCGCAGTAAAATAATGAGAAGGGATAGAGTTGAGATTATAATTAAAGCAGCTAGAATAGAAATTTCATTCATTTTTTAAAAAAAGATGGGGGTTCATTTTTCTGTCCTGAATATAGAAGGACATAGCCACAAGAGGGCACACGCCAAAGGGTTTTCCCACTCTTTTCCCTGCAGGTTAACCTTGCTTTAAGTTTCTGTTTCACCCAATTGGCTCTGAAGCAACAAGATTACTGTGCTTATCTATTGTTTGTTTCTTTGGCCGTCTTAATGGCTTCATCTAGCATAACTGGCAGAAATTCGCCAGAGTGGTGAATTGAGGAAAAATGTGCTCAACAGAAACAGGGCAAAAGAGAAACAGAGAGACAGAACGAGAAGATAAAGTGAAAAGACCCAGAGGCTAAAAGACTAGACATTTATTAAGGTCAGACTGGTAGTGTTTTTTTCCTCTCTTTTCTTCCTGAGACACCGAGAAATGTCTCTATAGTTTATAGGTGAGACTGAGAGGTGGACTTTTTTTGTTTTTTTGTTTTCCGAAAGCTTTCTTTGGTTTCATTCTTAGAGGGGGATGTATTTCAATCAAAAAAGACAAACGTTCTTTCTCAATCCAATTTCTTAAGACATGATTTAAAGCTGTTTGTTATCTCAAACTGGTTGTTTTATACAAATTTCAAATCATATTGGCTACTAGTACTATGTACAAATACTATATAAGTATATCCAAGCAAGAATATATGCCGATGCATGCAGGAGCGGCTCAACCCATTATGCAAAGTAAGCATTTGCAGTATAGCTGATTTTGCCCAGGGGCGCTCTTGAGGCGCTCTTGGGGGAAAATAGACCTTGACATATGCAAGCTGTAGTTACTGGGATGTTCACCTACAATCAAAGAGCATTCTGAGCTTCGCCAATGATGAAATTGAACCAAATATGGCACACAGAACTCCCATGACAAACAGAAAATATATATCAGTGATTGGTTGGGGGGGGGGGGGGCGCAAACATACTGTTTGCTTACCATTGAAAATTACCTAGGGCCGCCTCTGTATGTACAAATACTATATAAGTATATCTGTGCAAGAATATATGCCGATGCATGCAACTTATAACACACATGCATGCTTGTGTATCCATAGAGAGGTTAGTATGCCATTGCAGGTACACATCCACAGTGTGAAGGATAGTTGGAATTGTGTCCAGGAGCCAAGAACATTTTCCACTTCCGAACCTCTGAGAGGTTTTCTTACTCTTGGCATTTACATATTGCCATATACAAACTAGGAAGATGCAACTTTCTGCCCCGGAGTGGTAGAGGCTCCTTCTTTGGAAGCTTTTAAACAGGCTGGATGGCTATCTGTCAGGAATGCTTTGAATGCAAATTTCCTGCTTCTTGGCAGGGGGTTGGACTGGATAGCCCATGAGACCTCTTCCAACTCTATGATTTTATGGTGGTTTGGAACTCTTGAAAGATTCTCCTTTGGAAAACAACTGATGGTTCATGAAGCAGACCTTGCATGGGGCATCCTGTTCATGCTAGCAGCTTAATTCTACAGCATTAATCTGAAAGTACTAAATTATCTACAGCCCTATTGGTAACTTTTCGGTTCATTGGCTCTGAGAAAGAAAGTGAGGTCTACAGAGCACTTCTTGCCTATTCCACCATCTTCAGTTGGTTTCTGCAAAGATAGAACAAGGACTGAGATGGAGTGACATTTAAAACCCAATATACCACATATACTCGAGTATAAGCTGACCCGAATATAAGCCGAGGCACCTAATTTTACCACAAAAAACTGGGAAAATAGATTGACTCGAGTATAAGCCGAGGGTGGGAAATGCAGCAGCTATTGGTAAATTTCAAAATAAAAATAGAATTAAAATAAAATTACATTAATTGAGGCATCAAGAGGTTAAATGTTTTTGAATATTTAAGATAAGACTGTCCAACTCTGATTAAATCATTCTGACCTTCTTCAATGTAAATGTGCTTGTGTATCCTTCCAATAAAAATCAATAGATTAAAATAATAAAGGTAATAATAATAATAGAGTAATATAATGGAAATGTACTATTCACAATAATAATAAATAGAGTAAAATAATAAATGCAATAATAACAACAATAATAAAGTAAAATAATAAATTTAATAATAATAATGCATTTATTATGTATTTATAACAGAGTAAAATAATAAATAACCTTGACTCGAGTATAAGCCGAGGGGGACTTTTTCAGCCTAAAAAAAGGTCTGAAAAACTAGGCTTATACTCAAGTATATACAGTAATATCCCTTGGGTGAGAAACCTAACCTCACGGAGGCCTGATATGTATTTTTCATTGCCTGTTTTTTCATTGCCTGTTTCCTTCCTAGCACTTTGTGAATACCAAGGCTCTACCAATCCTTCTTAGGCCTCATGCCCTTTTGCCATTTTTCAGTTTTGAAGAACTCCTTTCACCTTTAAGAGCTACATTCAGAGAAGAACATTATCCAGAGTAATTGCACGCTTTCAGATACAATGTGCATGTATCTGAAAGCATGATGGCCTTGAGTGAAGCAGTAACAACCACAGAAAAACAAGAAGATAATTGCAATATGGCAAAATGGGAAAGAGACTGCAGTATGGGAGGTGAACATAGACGACCTATGTTGGACACAAAGTAAATGTATCATCCCATGCATGGTTAGTTGCATAATGCACTCATCTCTCTATATGTTTATCCATCTAGAGCAATGGTTCTCAACCTGGGGTCCCCAGATGTTCATGGCCTTCAACTCCCAGAAATCCTAACAGCTGGTAAACTGGCTGGGATTTCTGGGAGTTGTAGGCCAAAAACATCTGGGGGACCCCAGGTTGAGAACCACTGATCTAGAGAGAATAATATTAACCTAACCTCCATCAGTATACAAACACAAGTCTGCAGTTGTTGTTTTACAGCTGTTCACCTGTGTGTACCTGTGGCAGCCTGCACATTGTCTTTTAGTTTATTTTTGTTTTGTTGTCTGTTCCAGAGCAGGAGACAAACACTTTGTGAAATGTGGTTGGACTAGGAAGCCTGCTTTTCCCCACTGTTGTTCAGGGCTGCTGGTGACAGTGGCAATTAAAGGACATCTGGTAGGCCACACAAGTCCTATCCTTTGATGGAGTGAGGGGTGATTCTATACTTATGAAGATCTAGATTACGTGATAGGAAATGGGATCCAAGATCTAAACACAATTTAAACTCTTGTAGTTGAGTGCATTGAGCTCAAGATTTAATGTTAAGGAGGTTGTCATTTAATGGGAACAATATCATGGAGCTCTACATGATGATTCTGAAAAAGTATATTGACAGATACCTGGTGATGTAACAAAAAAAAAAAAAACAACAAACAGATTCACCCACACCAGTGTTCAATCTTTTCTTGAAACTGGTGCCTTCTTTAAGGCTGCAACTCTAAAAACTCCATCTAGGAAATGTGCAGACTGTTGCACTGGTAATCTTATCAATTTGAATAGGCAGACAATCCTGAGCTCCTGCTTCCATTTATAAGAATTATCACCTTTAGGCCCTATGTATACTGATTGTTTATATTGGTGTGAGTGTGGATCATTCTGCAGGTAGCCACAAAACATGAAACTGATCTGGTTTAACCTTGAGGAAACCACTTAATGCAATGGCACACCAGGATAAAATATCTCAGATCCTGCACCAGGGTTTAGATTTTCCCCTAAGTTCTGGCAGTGCAGATACTTGCTGCCAGTTCCTATGCAGAATTGGCTCTGGGAGTCCTGACAACCATCATGCTCAGGCAACCTGGAGATGAGGGATGGCTGTCCCTCCCCACACCCCATCACTGCCAGCTACAGCAGTGACAAGGACATCTACCTCTCTTTTCTTATTTATTTATTTGTTTATTTACAGTATTTAAAATCCACCCTTCTCACTCCGCAGGGGACTCAGGGCGGATTACAATGTGAAATACATGTGAAACATTCAATGCCACAGACACATAACATATATAGACAGACACACAGAGGCTATTTAACATTCCAGCTTTTGATGAGGATATTCTGGCCACCAGGGGAGCTGTTGCTTCACCGTCCATTTGTGACACTGATGAAGTACTTCCTCATTCTTTGCATGCTTGCTGGAGATTTTTATGGCATTGTAAATTAGTTAAATTAGCCTCCCCGCATATGCGGTACCTAAATTTCCTACTTGACAGATGCAACTGTCTTTCGGGCTGCAAAGGTCAACAGCAAGCTACACAAATTGGTCAGAAGTTCACTCCAACCCGGACTGGCTTCGAACTCATGACCTTTTGGTCAGTAGGGATCTAAATGCAGCTGACTCCCAGCCAGCTGGCCCACAGTCCCAGTGCCCAAGCTCCTTTGCCAGTTACATGGCACAGATGAAAGAGGAGAGAATACCGAGCATGAGACGGGTTGCCCTGAAATCACTGTAGCTGACAGTGACAGGGAGATAGAGGGTAGCATTTGAGCCCCTACCCAGTGACACCAAACAAATGTTGGTGTTTCTATCGTCCCACATTATGTGGCTATATAGAATTCCCTGGAAGCTGGGGCAGGAGGTTACAGCAACAGACCAAAATCAGGAGTCCCACACTGATTTGCCAGTCTTTCCGCATAGAGAAAGCACACTTTCATGAGTAGAAAATCCACCTGTGATTCAGAGCATTCAGATTTGAATTTATTGACATAGCTAGATTTGAGGGTAAAATCATACCCACCAAATGTCCTAGTTTGTTTGTGGCAGTCCTAATTAATCCTCTTGTTATGCACTTTTTCAGATGTTTTTAAAATGTTCCAGTTTCTCAGTCCTCTTCAAACTTCACGACTTTGTCCCGGTTTACATCTGTTACTGCAAATTGGGTTCAAAATGTGAAAGTAATTTGTACTCATTTAATTCATTAGGGGAAGAGGAGAAGGAGCAGGATCTTGCCCTTCCCAATAGACTCAGACAAAAACAACTGCTGCAACTTCTCCATTGCATGTGTTCTTCATTATTAATAACTTTTCAATTTCGAACACACTCTGGTGTTACTTGGCCATTCATGGTTTTTATCTGTAAAATGTTGGAGGATGTTACTAGTGGAGTATATGTCCTGCAGTTATTCTCTTGGGTATAATGCAAAATACGGCGATGGCCATCAGATTTCCTTATGATATAATGAGGTAGAATTTCCATGCATAACAGGTATCCCTTTTCAGACTTCTTTTCGTACTTTCCATTCAAATGCAGTGCAATTATGGCTGGATTTACACTGTCATATAATGACATTTGGATCTGTATTATACAGGCCCCATCTACCTTGTGATATAATGCAGTATGCTATAGAACCAAACTGCATTGTAATGGGTCTTCACTGACCATATAATGAAGATTGAAACTGCCTGATATGAGATGGTGCCTGAATAATATGGATCCAAACTGCATGATATGGCAATGTAGATCCAGCCTAAGGCTTCCAGGCAGAGGCGGCCCTAGGTAATTTTCAATGGTAAGCAAACAGTATTTTGCCCCCCCCCCCCCCCCCACAATCACTGATATATATTTTATGTTTGTCGTGGGAGTTCTGTGTGCCATATTTGGTTCAATTCCATCATTGGTAGAGTTCAGAATGCTCTTTGATTGTAGGTGAACTATACATTCCAGTAACTACAACTCAAATATGTCAAGGTCAAGAGTGAAAATAACACTTGGGAGGAGACCTATACTAACTTGAGAGTAAGACCACCTGAATTCAATAAAACATATTTCTGAATGTTCAGATTAGGTTACCTTAGTGTTAAACCTGGCAAGTAGAGCAATATAACTACTTTTTGAGATAATTTTGAGCATTCAAATTTGAAGTTACATAGAAAATCTTCTGCCAGCCTTTCTTTGCTCTCTAATTTGTCATTATGATTCCCTTTTGGGTTTTTTCCGTATTTGTGAGAAACTGCTGAATATTTTTAATGATTACAGGGAAGAGGAGGCTATTGAAGTGTTCACTAGACACTTCAACCTTATCGGTGCATGATATCTTCTATCAGCCTGTACTGCCAACTTGAACTGATCAATACATGCCTCTTTCTTTACTTGATACTATTTCAGAAGAATTCATACTAATGGAGCTTAACTCCAATAATGATGAAGACATCTAAAGTCAAGCAAAACCATCTAGGAGTCAGAAACAATGTTCATGGCATGGGAGACATTCCCGCATCTATAGGAAAGCCATTATTTCCCAATATTCTCTCTTGTTACACAGGAGACTAGGACACTGAATTCATTCGGGGTAAAACAATATAGGTGGGATGAGTACTGGTGGACATTTATCAGGAGCAAACCAAAGGACATGGTTGTCATTTGCAACAACAGTATCCTAATAAGGAACAAGTATTTCCCATTTAATTGAAATATATTTATTTTCAAAACCCATCCCCCAAACAAACAAACAAAAAATGGGTGGCCCAAATTTGTTTGCTACCCAAAGTCAGGAGTGGAGGATATTAGGGAACTACATCTAGATGGTATTAGTGAAACCGGCTCCCGCAGTACTGTTGTATGTGTTCTCACATGTGTATAGATGGGTCCTTTACCAGATAAAATGGGAAGAGGGGTTTTTTTTTTGAAAGGATTGTCAATGAATATTTAGTTTATATGACAAATAATCTATAAGGAATGGCTGGAAAGTGTTCTCAGATGAAAATGGGTTTCATTGGAGTTGCACTTTTTACATGTATAGTTTGAGCCAAATTCTTTTTTTAACTACAGTGGAACCTCGAATTAAGAAAATCCCAACTAAGAGTGTTTTAAGTTAAGTGAAGTTGCTTGGTCCGGGTTTTGTTTTGACATACAAGCAGCATTTTGAGTTAAGAGCTAGCACCAGAGGGAGTGCTAGCATGAGAGTACAGGGCTTTAGGATTTCAAGGGGGCATCTTTTGTACCTTGTGACTCCGTGGATTGTGCTCTTGTCCAATTTGGGAGATTGTTGTTCGCTTTGCTCTTGTCCCTTTGATTTTGTGTGGTTTTTATACATGGTATGATTGGCTCCATGAAGAGAGAGAGAGAGAGGCTGGAATGAGTATGATGCTTTTGCCTCTTCACTATGTGCTTCCTTGCCCCAACTTTGTGCTTCTACCATTTTAAAGTTGGTCTTTCTCTTTTTTTGTTCCACATGAATGTGCATTTATACAGTATTTGTTACTTATAAAGTACATTTTATTATTTAAAAACAAAAAATGGCGGGGGGGGGGGGTCAGGGGGCTGCAATGGATTTAAAGCCTTTCAATGCATTTCAATGGGAAATTTGCTTTGAGATAAAAGTGTTTTGAGTTAAGAGCTTGGTCATTGAACAGATAAAACCCTTGAATCAAGGTATCACTGTAGTAGGAAACAAACAGTATTCCTTGTAGTGTGGAAATCATTCACTTACAGTGGAGTAAAGAATAATTTAAAATAACAATGAACAGGTAGACATTTTGAGTAACATGCCTCTTTTAGGCTAAGTGGAATTTACCCCCGGTATATAGGGCTCCCTGGTGACACAACAAGTTAAACAGCTGAGCTGCTGAACTTGCTGGCCGAAAGGTTGGTGGTTTAAATCTGAGGAGCAGGGGTGATCCCCCCCTCTGTTAGCTCCAGCTTCTGCCAACATAGCAGTTCGAAAACAGGCAAATGTGAGTAGATTAATAGGTATGACTCCAGCAGGAAGGGAACAGCGCTCTATGCAGTCATGCCAGCCACATGACCTAGGAGGTGTCTACCAAGAATGCTGGCTCTTCAGCTTAGAAATAGAGATGAGAACTACCACCCAGTGTCAGACTCAACTAGACTTAACATCAGGGGAAGCCTTTACCTTTACCTTTTTTTAATATAGAGTTAATTCTACTTTAATGGTGGGAGAGACTGCCAAATGCTTGGATCTGTTTTATAAATAAATATTAATAGTTCTGTATTCAAGTAAAACAAACAAAATTGAAGCTGACGATTTTTCTCTCATCTATGGGCATGTTTACACTGATCACTTAGGTTGCTTTGGAACCAATTTGGGAGAAACCAGTTTCGCTTGGTGGGTGATTACATTGACATTAACCAGCAGGATGGTCACAAACCAATTCCAGTTGAAATGGGCTCTAGCATAAGAGATAGAGGGAAAGCAGGGAACATGACAGAATGGAGGTAATCAATTATCTGCTGCCCAGCTTTTGCCTTGGGTCCTTTCCCCTATTATACATTACATTGCAATAGGCAATGGGATGCAATCCTAATAAAGACATATTTATGAGTATCTTCTACATTAACGTTGGCCTAAGACCCATTTAACTAAGTAGGTAGGTCATCTATCTGAATAAAGTGTTTATAAGGCTATACTACATGTCAAAAACAAGAACAAATTACTAGAAATCCCAAAAGAACTGTTGCCTTTATAATTTGAAATGATTTACTAGATATCCAAGGTTCACAGCAACCATCCTGCCACTGTACCTACCTTCTGCCCCTTCCATCTTCTTCTCATTTGCATAGAAGTATTTCAGTGAGCTTCTAACTTTCTATTTCTTGCTTTCTCTCATTTCCCCCTTTTCCATCTGGGAGCACCTAGTTCTGATTGCAAAAGCCTGGAGAGAAAAACTGAACTTAACATTTTTTTTCCTGAAAATTGAGTAATGATGAAATCCTACTTGTCACAGAGTTTATGGTATAGCTTGGGCCTGTTTTCACTACCACCACTGTATTCTGGAGCCATCCACTCTGGCTCTGTGCAAACAGGTTAGGTTTAAATTACTCGGGAGTTGATCAATTTTAATGCAGTCAACCAAGCAGCTATCTTTACTAGTTCCAAGACAGTAAAAATATACGACTAGTAATCAATACATAATAGGTTAAAAATAAATTCACCTGGGCAGTAGCACTAAAATGGCTAGTAGTGCCACAACTTTATTGAAAATATATTCTGTTCGATTTTATATTGTGTTAATTTGCTTTATTTATTTTATTTTGCTACTGTATGTATTTTATTTTGACGTAATTTTTGATGTCTGCATTCTGTATTTTATTTTTCTGTATTGTATCTTTGGCCTTGGCCTCATGTTAGCTGCCCCGAGTCCCCTGTGGAGAGATGGTGGCAGGGTATAAAAGATTATTATTATTATTATTATTATTATTATTATTATTATTAGAAACACAACAGGATGAGTCCACAGCAGAGACTCTGCTGGCTGTTGAATTGGATCACACGTTGGACATTTCCCAAGTGTCTAGGACTGTGTGATGTATCAGTGAATAATGTGTGCAGATCCCAGTAAGGTAGCCTTCTGCAGCTGACAATTTTGTCAGCACTGATTGTGTTTAAGTGGAGGCCAAGGTCTTTAGGCACTGCGCCCAGTGTGCTGATCACCACTGGGACCTCCTTGACTGGCTTGTACCAGAGTCTTTGCAGTTCGATCTTTAAATTCTCATATCGTGTCTGCTTTTCCAGTTGTTTCACTGCAATCCTGCTGTCACTTGGGATTGCAACATCAATGATCCATACTTTGTTTTTTAACACAATTGTGAGATCAGGAGTATTATGCTCCAAAACTCTGTCTGTCTGTTTTCAGAAGTTCCAGAGGAGTTTGGTGTGTTTATTCTCTGTAACTCTTTCCAGCTTGTGATCTCACCAGTTCTTTGTTACAGGCAGATGATATTTGTGGCACAGGTTCCAATGAATCATCTGAGCAATGGTGTTATGCCTCTGCTTGTAGTCTGTCTGCGTGATCTTCTTGCAGCAGCTGAGGATGTGATCTATTGTTTCATCTGCTTCCTTGGAGAGTCTACATTTGGGAGCTGTTGTCGACTTTTCAGTTCTGGCTTTGATGGCATTGGTTCGAATGGCTTGTTCTTGGGCTGCCAGAAACAGGCCCTCCATCTCCTTTTTCAGAGTTCCTATTATTATTATTATTATTATTATTATTATTATTATTATTATGGCTGGCAAATGTCTTTTATAGTTTAGAACTATATTAGAACTAGGAACACATTAACTAACATAAGAAATTTAATTATTTCCCCCCATATTTATATTTTTCATATTATAGGTCCTGCCAGGAAAATGCTGCATTTTGAAATTTCCAAGGAGGGCAGTGAGTTATCCGTGGTGGCTCAAGCTGACGTGTGGCTCTTCCTCAAAGTCTCCAAAGCTAATCGGACAAGGACAAAAGTGACCATCCGGCTGTATCAGCAGCAGAAACTGCCCAAGCGCAACTCCCAAGTGGTGGAAGAGGATGTCGGCCTGAAGGGAGAAAAAGGTGACATTCTCATCTCCGAGAAGGCAGTAGACACCCGCAAAAGTACCTGGCACATTTTCCCAGTCTCCAGCAGCGTTCAGCGCCTCCTTGATCAGGGAAAAAATTCTCTGGATGTACGGATTGCTTGTGATCAGTGTCAAGAAACAGGAGCCAGTCTGGTGTTGTTGGGCAAGAGGAAAAAAAAGGAGGAAGATGTAGAAGGGAAAGAAAAGGATGGCAGTGAAAGCCCAGCGGAAGAGGAGAAGGAACAATCCCACAGGCCTTTCCTGATGATGCTTGCCAGACATTCAGAAGATCGCCAACACAAACGGCGGAGGAGAGGCCTTGAGTGTGATGGCAAAGTCAACATTTGCTGCAAGAAGCAATTTTTTGTGAGTTTCAAAGACATTGGCTGGAATGACTGGATCATTGCCCCAGCAGGCTACCATGCTAACTACTGTGAAGGAGACTGCCCCAGCCACATTGCGGGTACATCTGGCTCAACCCTCTCTTTCCACTCCACTGTTATCAACCACTACCGCATGAGAGGGCATAGCCCTTTCTCCAACCTCAAGTCATGTTGTGTACCAACCAAGCTGAGACCCATGTCCATGCTCTATTATGACGATGGGCAGAACATAATTAAAAAGGATATCCAGAACATGATTGTGGAGGAATGTGGCTGTTCATAGATATGCCTACATGCTGCAAACTCACATTCATTAGGGACTTCTTCTTTTTTACAGATTTCAAGAAGACAATTTAAATTCATCTTAAGAAAAGAGACCAAGCGTGCTCAGCATTTCAAAATAAAACTATCTGGTTTCTAAAATCAACATATCCACTATTCACACAAGAGACAAACAACGGAAAGACGAATGGCATTCGCCAGGGACTGAAGGAGAAACATTCAAAAGGTGTGGGCACAAGCATTTTCTGTCTTATATGCCCCATGCTTTATTACTTAGCATTTTCACTTGTGTCAATCATAAGAGGAAGTATGTCTTCCTCTGCTACCATAACTATGCATTCAAGTCCTGACAGCAGCACACATAAAATGCTAAAAGTCTGCAATTTGGATGCTAAGTCCAAAATGGTATTCGTTCCCAGAAAAGCCATGTGTATGAACAACACTACATTCACTGGCACTTTTACTTCTGTCAGTTTACCAAGGACACATTGTGTGTGCCCATGTGTATGTGTGTACGTTTCTTATGGCATATGCACACAGAGAGCACACTTGCGAGTGTGTGTGTATATATTTATATATATATATAGGTAAAAGGGACAATAATGCGCAGGTGTATTCACCTTTATCTTCTGCACTATTTTTGCAAAAAAAAAAGTTTTTAAAATTATAAAGAAAGAAAGAAAATACAAAGTTACATTTCGTAAAGGTGCTTATGACATTAGAACTATGCAACCAAGTTGGTTTGAAACTGTTTACCTGAGAGAGAAATGAAAAAAAAAATACCCAGAATTTTTTTTAAAAAAATGAAAGTAACATGTTTAACTTTTTCTTCAATAAGAGATACTTGAAACGGAACATGTTTGTCCAGCTACTGGAGCCAAACATTTCTATATTTTTTAAAAAAAGAGAAAAAAAAGAGTTTTTTTTTTTAAAAAAATGCTTACTATTTGCACTACAAAACTTACGTTCAACCTGTCTAATCCTTATTTAACAATTATTTGGGGTGGGGGAGGGAATGTGGTTGGGTTGGAAGGGAGTCAAGAGCTGCACTTATTGTGAGCTATACAAAAACTGCTACAGCACACAAAAATAGTTATTTTTATTATTATAATAATTATTATTTTATACCTTTAAAAGATAGATGTGTACACCAAAGACACTTGTGTGAGCCTCTAAACAGTCTGTTTTTAGCTCATGTTATTCATAGGTTAGCATCTGGCTTAATGGTCATCAGCAAGGCTGGCTGCATTGAAACTGATGGAGAAGGTTACTAGAGGAACCTGTTTGGAGTCCTGAACATAACATCAGAGTCTAAATTTGGTTCTGTGTTTCAAACATCCCTAATCTGTCGGGGTGCTTTGAATCAAAGTTCTGTTTCAGGCCAAGAATAGTTCAATTATGAATCCTTTGTATGTACAGCAGCTGTACACTCATGGAAAGCAACTTCCTGTAAGGGGGGAATCTATATTTGTATATGTATGTATATATACAGTTTAAGCACTTCAGGCTACACTTTTAATGTTCTTAAAAACAATGAATGTTTATGTGCCAAGCACAGTATATTAAATGTTTTCCTTTTTTCAGTGGAGGAAATGGATTTAAAGTGATACCACTCTCCATAAAAGGAATGCACTCTCCTGCATAGACATGACTTCAATCTAGTTCTCACCAGTCCTGAATCCTAGCCGAACCCAACTTTACCATAGCAGTATCTACTAATTTGGGCATTTTAGATATATGCAAGGCGTCCATTATTCCCCATATCTAATTAGTTATGCAAATCTCATTTATTCATTTATTCAAATTGGGATTAGAAATTGAATTTGTGCCAGTGTGGGCTAAATCTTAAATATTCTTGATCAATAATGATTATTGTAGGTTTTTCCGGGCTATATGACCATGTTCTGGAGGCAATTTTTCTCCTGACGTTTCGCCTGCATCTATGGGTTGCCAGAACATGGCCATATAGCCCGGAAAAACCTACAACAACCCATGGATTCTGGCCATGAAAGCCTTCGACAATACAATAATGATTATGTCCATTTATCTGAAACTAAACAAGCAAGCAGTAAGAGCAAGAGATTTTGCACATTACCTTGCTAATGTGCATAGTGTTTAGATGATGCTGGAGAGCAGTGGTTCTCAACCTGGGGTCCCCACATGTTTTTGGATTTCAAATCTCAGAAATCCTAACAGCTGGTAAACTGGCCGGGATTCCTGGGAGTTGTAGGCCCAAACACCTGGGGACCCACAGGTTGAGAACCACTGCTGGAGAGCATGCACAACGAACAATCACAATCAAATAATGTGTGTATTGCTATGTTAATTTAAGTAACCCACTAGGTTACTATGATATCACCCAGGCAGTAAATAAGATTTATCTGGCAACTAAAAATATTGAGTTAGGTCTGTGATCGACCCATATGGTTAGGGCAACAAGTAAAATCTCCATCTCACCAAAGTGTGCATTTTCAATGTGAATTAATTACAGATGTTCACTTATATAGACTAACCAGACAACTTTTATTAACCCCAGTACATGTGATTTTCAACTGTAAAAGAATTACGAAATCAAAGCATTGGTTTATGCTGAACATTCATGACAGAATGAGAACTCTTTTTATCACATTTTCTGTCGAACCCTGATTCGATTTATGTTGGGAGCAATATGCAAACAAATAGATTATTCTTATAGTACACTGAGATCCCATTTGTAATGATAGGGATAACATGCTAACATGTTGTCGATCACGAGGATAGGAAACAGGCTTTGGTCTGCATTTATCTGCAATTTGGGAAGGCAAAGGAATCTCGAAAAGGGAGTGACTGAACAATTGGAATTGTAAAATGCTGGCTTCGTAGTTAAATATCCATGATTTTCTGAAATTCAAGCATCCCTAAAATTATTTGATTATCTTTAGCATTTACACTTAAGAGTGAAGTTCAGCACAAATTTTCCACATCACAAAGATTCAGAGATAAAGGTAGCACATTTTCTGGAATGCTCTTTTCTCTGAAGTTCAATCACAGACAATCTTTCTCAGAGATTAGAATAGGCATGCATATAATTTCCACAATAATTTGTGAATGTTAAGCAGTTCCAAGAACTTCAGTACACTTGCCTACTCAAGGTCACCAAGCAAGTGTCATCAAGCTCATGGAGCTTGCTCTCAGGTATCTGGATTCTATGAATATATATATATATATATATATATATATATATATAATCTCAATATATCACATCACATGAAGGAACAGTCAAATTAGAAGTTGTCTAAATCAGGAGTAGAGAAAGACAGAGATGTAGGCCAGTGTAGTGCAAACTGCAATAGCCAACGTAGAGTTTCTGTTTTAAAAAATCCAGATTTTAATTAATACACAACTTGTTTAGGTAAATGACTCTCTCTCAGCCAAACCTACCTCATAAGGTGGTTGTGAGATTAAATGAAAATAAATGTAAAGTTTGCTCTAAAAGTAATTATCAGTAACATTTGTATGGCCAAATTCAGCACTAACTGACCACTTCCTCACTAGTTAATCACATGCTTATTGCTGTTTCATTATTACAGACAACAGCATTGACAATTTCATGCTAGCAGAAAAAAGTAGTTGTATTAGTTTGGTTTCAGAAATATTTGGAAAAAAATCAATTTTTGTTGCAGTTGAAAGCAACAGCTTAATCCATTTTCTTGAAATATCAGCCTGATTTAAGAACCAGACATACAATTGTCTGTGCTTTGCGATCATTTCAATCTATTCTATTTGTCTAGATTCTGCAGTTGTTTAAAAAAAATACAGAGTTAAGTTGCAGTGGATTATTTTATGATAAACACATTGGAAGGAGTTATATAAATTAAAAAGTAAGTGCCTCTTATCCCTTTCCAGTAGCATTCATTTTCTTAAATTCTCTAAAGTCAGGCATAGGCTTTTGATTTGTAGTCATTCAAAGGAGAGGAGGCTGGGAAAGTATACGAATGAATAAAATATGAAATTTGGTACATTAGTCAAGAGTGACTGTACTTCCAGAAGAACAACAAAAAATTGAAAAAGATAATCTGTTTAATTAAATGAGTATGTTCTCAAAATAGAGTTTGAAATTGCTCCCATATTTGACAAGTTCTTTAGGCCAAAAAGCCTTGGCAACACAAGCCCTTTTAGGTAGCAATTCAAAACAGAATAAGAATAGTGTCAGGGGTTGTTTTTTGTCATTGTTGTTTCTTAAAGTCATTCTTTTGTTCAGCATCTGCCACTTGCATTGTTCCAGTCATTCAAAATGCCATGTCCTCGGTTACTGAGAAACGGAATATCAGATACTAACTCTGCTTAAAAACTGGATGGTGTGAAAAGTGCAATGATGCCTAGTGGATTTGGATAGATTAATGTGAGGTTTACAAAGGCATGGTTCAGGCCTAATGCTGTGTCCAGTCTTCTAAAACATGTTCTTTCTCTCTGGTTTGGACCAACTATGATTTATACATAATCTGAAATATTGTTATCTCCGATATGGAAGAGGAGTGAGGAATCTGAGAGGTTCCTAATCTCCTAACCATGGTTAAAAACAAACAGGCAGCATTAAGCATATGCCAAATAAAACAAGAATAGTTGGGTTGTTGTAGGTTTTTTCGGGCTATATGGCCATGGTCTAGAGCAGGGGTCCTCAAACTAAGGCCCGGGGGCCGGATGCGGCCCTCCAAGGACTTTCACCCATCCCTCGCTCAGGGTCAACCTGTCTGAAATGACTTGAAAGCATACAACAACAACAATAACAACAACAATCCTACTCATCAGCCAAAAGCAGGCCCACACTTCCCATTGAAATACTAATAAGTTTATATTTGTTAAAAATTGTTCTTCATTTTAATTATTGTATTGTTTTAAAGTGTTTTTTTTGCACTACAAATAAGATATGTACAGTGTGCATAGGAATTCATTCATGTTTTTTTCAAATTATAATCCGGCCCTCCAACAGTTTGAAATACTGTGACCTGGCCCTCTGTTTAAAAAGTTTGAGGACCTTGGTCTAGAGGCATTCTCTCCTGACATTTTGCCTGCATCTATGGCAAGCATCCTCAGAGGTAGTGAGGATGCTTGCCATAGATGCAGGCGAAACGTCAGGAGAGAATGCCTCTAGACCATGGCCATATAGCCCGAAAAAACCTACAACCACCCAGTGATTCCGGCCATGAAAGCCTTCGACAATACATTAAAACAAGAATAACCTGCAGGTGCTTATATATAACCCTCTCTAAATTTTAATGACTCTAGATCTATAAATAGTCCGGTTTCAGACATTTCAAAAGGAGAAGGTGCAAAGTCTTGATTTCCATAAGAACAGCTCAATAGCAATTCTGATGTTGCAATTACATAAGTGATTTATGTCAGCACTAAAACACGTTATTAATTGAAGTTTAAAGACATTATTTTTTTAAGTTCAGTAAAATCCCAGTCACCAAGCTCATGCAAACATGCCATTTCAAAAGTAAAAGAGTGATGCTTGCAAATACCTTTGTGTAAAACCAACAATTTAAAAACCTATACTTCCCATAACTTTAGTACTTATACCACTGAAATCAATTTAACTAAATTGATTTTTTTACAGCAAATATCTAATGTAGCTCATAAGACAGATTCCGAAACTCTGTATTTATACTAATACATTTATGTACTATTCAGTATAAGAAGTCTCCAGGCCAGAAACCTTATGAACATCATTTTACGCTTAAGGCAATCTACATTTATATCATATTTTTGTTATTTATTTTTTTATTCAGTATTTCTTTGTTAATTTACAACAGTTTAGTTTTGTATTTAAACTCACTGAAAACAGAACTTTGACAATGGACTGAAGTACATATGTGTGTGTGTATATGTATATGTGTGCTTGTATGTATATATATAAACACACACACACACATCTGCCCCAATCCAGCAAGAGCTGTTTCTGTATGGGAATTAGTTTCCATCAGAGGATTACCCCATTGGATATTACGAGAGAGAAACATGTTACATTCAGTATCCAGAGGGATGCATCTTTGGTGACACTGTTAGCTCTCAAAAGGCTGGGAAAAATGAAAGAAGATATTGTAGCACAGAACCAAGGACCTCATCACATTAGTTGCTCTAACATGGAAGACAGCGGAGGGATTTGCGGGGCATCCTTGAGGCAACAAGAGAATCCATTGCCGCATGCCCCCATCAACCGCAGTGCCACCTTCCCCATCACATGTGGCGGGGAGTGTCACTGCCTGGCTTCTCCTTTTGTGCTTGCTCTGTTGCTGGCAATGAGAACATGGGACACCTCCTGTGTTCTCATCGCTCCATCCTATGATGCTTTCAGCATAGTTTGGGGATGGAGTTTAGCCAGAAGTAGCTGTGCATAGTTTGATGGGACCCTGTGGGCTCCATCCCTAAACCGTGTGAAAGCATCCTAGGAAGGGTTACTTTGCCCATGTGATGAAGTCCCAAGATAGATCCTAGTGCATAATTCTGCACGTGAGAAGCTCTGGATTGCGGATATATGTATATGCGTATGTATTTGTGTATATATCAATATGTATGTACACAACTACATGCAACACAGCTGCCAAGATATATTGATACTTTGTTGGGCTTTTTTTAAAAAAAGTTTTATTGTTATTGGTTACTTTTATTTTGCATACTACATGCAGTGCTTTAACCAATGTTCATTCGGCTAATGTAATTAAAGTTGTTAATTTATATGAGTACATTTCAAATATGTCATTGTTTTCTTAATATTTATTGTGTAGAAGGACTGGTAATTTTTTATTATTTACAGTATGTTTTAAGAAGTAACAGTTTGATATGTTCTCCTTCTTGTTTGTTAGAAGTTATTTATTTTCATAGCATTCCGTCTGATATTTTATACCTGGAAGGCATGCAATCTATACTTTGTACAGTTAGCAAGACATTTTCATCAACTCCCAGTAGTTTCTCAAATAAAAGATATGTTTGGCACAAAGTCTTAAAAAACCCTTTATGTTATTGTTATTGGTTTGACAGAAGTAATACCTTGGAATTGTTGTCAGACTCATTTATTCCTATTGGTTTTGTATCTAAGAAGACTGAATCTGTTCTCCGTCCAACTGAGCATTCCTTCAGCAAATGTATCACAAAGATGAATGTACACAACCAGGCATGTAGCGGGGGGGGGGGGGGGGGGGGGGGAGGGGGGGGCTTGAGGGGCTTCAGCCCCTCCGAAATTCTCATGGTGGTTCATGAAAAGGCCTTACTGGTGCATTATTTAAACTGTTATGTTTATTCATTTCATGATCTGATCACCATACTCAATATATCCCATATGCATGGGGGTATTGGGGTAATGATACAAAAGGTTTGCTAGGGTAGACCCTCTTTCACACAGACTCAGCCCCCCCCGAAACTCAGCCCCCCCAACCCCCCCCCCCCCTGAAAAAACTCAGCCCCCCTCCAAATCAAAATCCTGGCTACGGGCCTGTACAAACGGGGACAATACCTGAAAATGGATCCTGTACATCTGCCTGTGAAATGTAAATGAGAAAACTATAGTTTTCTTGGAGCCTTTGCCATATGAGAATATGTTCAAGATGCTTGCATGAGGAATTTACATTGTCTCTCCCCCAGCACTAGAGATGGGAAGGCCTGGAAAAAATTGAAACATTGAGGGAGGCATTTTTTTCCCCATTTTTCCACCCCCTCCCCAATATTTATGTCTTTTTTCCAAGTCTTTCCATCTCTACCCACTACACACATTTGTACATTGCTCTTCCCTGAAAAAAAAAACCCACCCAAGCTATACCTGTGCTTTCAGGAAGAATTGAGAGTCAGTCCACAGAGCCTTATTTTTATGACCTCAAGATTTCTAATGATCTTCCACAGAAGCTCCATAAATATATTGAACAAAATAAACTACAGCTTAATGGCCAAAGGAGAATACATGATCTGGTCCCATGGCAACATAGTGCCTCCTACTGTTATCTGCTGGAGTTTGTCCAAGAAGATGCCATGATTAATGGTATTGAGATCCTTTGAGAGATCCAAGAAGGTTATCAGGGAAGCACTCAACCCCTGCCTTCCATTGGATGCAGTCAGAGTAATTGAGGTCATGTTGTGCTCTGGCCTTAAATCAGACTGAAATGGGCCCAGGTAACGTTTCTTGCAAGAATTGTTGAAGTTGTCCAATTTTAACAATGTTCATTATCATGAATGATTCTATTCAACAGGAGATGCATCAATTCATTTTTCATGTCTATAGGTATCTTCTAGGCCTGGGTAACAACGGAAAAATTTGTTTCTAAAATCGATTCGTTTTTTGGGGTTTTTTGCGTTTCGATATTTAAAAGAATTCCGAAATTTTCCTTAAAAAAAGTTCGATATTTACGAAATTTCGTAAATGGTAAAAAAATTACAAAACAATAATGAAACAATAACAAATCGATTCGTTAATGGCGGACGCGATCGCGCAATACGCTAAAAAAACTTCTGAAGCTTCCCTCTCCCTCTGTTGTTGACTGTTGGTGTGATATTATATTTTTTTCACTAATTAAACAAAAAACAACTATAAAACTTGCCCCAGACATGCGGAAATAATAACGAAACGACCTCAAACCAATAACAAAACGAATACATAACGAAATACGAAGCATTTACGAAACGAATTGAAAAATTCATTTCGTTTTTAAGTTCCTCCAGAATGGTTCGTTATCGCTTCGTTAACAAAAAAAATAACGAATTTTTAATGAATTACGAATTAACGAAACGAAACCGCCCAGCCCTAGATCTTCCCCTGGCAAAGTGAGGCATTTATAATCTCCTGGACCTGCCCAGTCATACTAGATTTTATTAATGAAAGTGGGCAAGCTCACACATAGTGGGAGGGAATAATCCAAAAGTCTTGTTCACAGCATCATGCCAAATCACCTGAAAAGTCCCATAAGGCCTGATCCAATGGACTAGAAGATACTTACATAGGTTCAGCAATAACCATGGCATCAAGCTACAGTTAAAATTCTTACTGTTAATAACCCAACGATTTAAACTGTGAGTTTCAGTTTGGTGGAAACACAGGCACTTTAATACAAAACCACTCCTGGGGTTGGATCAGGTCTGTAAACTATGTAACCTACCAAGTCAAATGTAGCCTTTGAAGCATGAAACCCAACATGGCATCCAACTGGGGTTTGATTAAGGCATTTTGATGTCTGTGGAATGGGATTCCCCTTTGAACACACAGCAACTGTCTGGGTTGCCAGTTGAATACCGTCCATGGGTCAGTATTCTTTGTCATACCTGGCAGTAATGGACCATTCAGGCAGAGGCAACCCTAGGTAATTTTCAATAGTAAGCAAAAAGTATTTTGGCACCCCTCCCCCAATCAATCACTGATATATATTTTCTGTTTGTCGTGGGAGTTCTGTGTGCCATATTTGCTTCAATTCCATCATTGGTGGAGTTCAGAATGCTCTTTGATTGTAGGTGAACTATACATCCCAGACATATGTCAAGGTCTATTTTCCCCCAAGAGCGCCTCAAGAGCAGCCCTGGGCAAAATCAACTATACTGCAAATGCTTACTTTGCGTAATGGGTTGAGCCGCCCCTGCATTCAAGGGATAAAACAAACCGAATGGCACACTCTTTCTTCCAATGGAGGGGAAATGCCTGTTGATTCAGGAGCAGGGATGGAAAGAATAGTCAGAATTCTCCCCAAATTTTACAAAAAAAGGTGTGTAAACATGTCAAGACGTCCCACTGAAAAAACTGCCCACTGGTATGTGTTTTTCTCCTCTGTGTGAAAGTGAAAGTTTTGGTTTAGGGGAGAAAAGGGGGCCTTTGCAAAATTTTCACTATGAAGTCCTGAATATTAGAAATAATCCAAAAAACATAAAAACATTCATTTTCTCATCCATAATGGAGAAACAATTGGAATGCTTCCAATTTCATTTGCAAGAATTAAAGAAATGAAGGCTTACATTCTCATTTTGAAAGAACAGGTAAGGAATTGGATTGTTGTAGGTTTTTTCGGGCTATATGGCTATACGGCCATGTTCTAGAGGCATTTATCCATTTATCCAGAATTTTCCAAAACAAAAAACAAAACAAACCAAACAAAAAAGAGAATGCCTCTAGAACATAGCCATATAGTCCGAAAAAACCTACAACGACCTAGTGATTCTAGCCATGAAAACCTTCGACAAAATAGCTAAGGAATTGCTTCAGCCGATTCCCAACATCTGCCTGTGGTAGCTGTTTCACTTTGGTGACTGGTAGGGCTTTCCATCCCACTAAGGACTCAGAAAGCACCCTAGGTTTCTTGTCTGTCGGAGATGTCATAAATAGAGGTATCTATTAATGCCAGACTGCTTTCTCCATTGTGGTTCCCCATTTGGGAAAGTCTAGTTTGTGATGTAATACTTGAATCTACTGGATCAATTTAACAACTATGATCATTATGTTCTTTTCTCATTAGACCAAGGACTGAGACTTTGAAATCTGATGTAACATCATGGATAATGAACACAGTCTTGCTGGTGATAAATATTTATAAAAATGGGAGATGGGCATTAGATTATTACCCCAACACACATTCTTAATCAAACACAATGATATACTGAAGCAATTTATAGTTTCCAAGATGGCATGTTCAGAATATATATTTAAAACCACAAAGAACTGAAGCTGTTTATGCCCATTTATCCAGCATTTTCTGAAACAAACAAACAAAAAAGAAGTATATTGATCAAATGATATTATCTATTTGTTTGTTAGTAGAATATACTATGTTTTCTACTTCCATTTAACTGTTTCCCTAGCAAGCCTCTGGCCTTATCATGGATGTCATATAAATGGCCCAAAGTGACTCTGAAAATTTATTTGATATCCATAAAACAATAAAACGAATGCTATAAAACAGCAAGAAGGCAATGTTATGTTCTCGTCCTCAGAATGCTACATGTCTTCTGCAGTTTATTGTCCTTGATTACATTCACATCAAAATACATTTCTTCACCAGCATTACTGCAGACATGAAAATTGGTAAAAAAAATAACACTATGTAATGTTCATACTTAAATGTTCATATTTATGCTAAACACTTTTAGGTTAAAAGTAGATATTTATTATACTTGTATTAATCCTAATTTATCAGTTAATTTTTCATACATTACAATACTAACAAATTTAGCAAAAAGGGGGCAAAGAATCCTGTTTTTGTTCATTCATTCAGTTTTTTCCGACTCTTCGTGACCTCATTGCCCCATGGATTTGCCACAATGTGTGGCAAATCCCCCCACTGCTCCATGCATTCATATCTCAGTGCGGCAAGGCCCTTGGACATGGAGCAATGGATTCAAATTGCAGTAAAACAGATTATATCTAAACCTTAGGAAGACATTTTTGACAGTGGAATATGCTGCATTGGAGAATGGCAAAATCTACTTCTCAGGAGGTTTTTAAGCAAAGTCCATCCGCATAGAACCATAAAGTTAGAAGAAACTACAAGATTC
Source organism: Anolis sagrei (assembly GCF_037176765.1). Lineage (NCBI taxonomy): Eukaryota > Metazoa > Chordata > Lepidosauria > Squamata > Anolidae > Anolis > Anolis sagrei. The sequence continues at coordinate 67,691,691 of NC_090026.1, forward strand.
ATCCAGTTGAATCACCTGCTAAGCAGAGACAGCACAAAGTACTCCTGACATCTATTGAGAATGATTTGATTGTGTGTTCCTTGATGGCAGGGGGTTGGACTGGATGGTCCTTGTGATCTCTTCTAACTCTGTTATTCTCTGGTTTCCAGTTCTCAGAAAGAAAATCCTGACCCTCAAATTGTATCAATTTGGGCATAATTCGTTACTTGCAATTAATTCTTTTCCCCAATAAGTCATGTGCTAGCTATAAAAGTAACTTTAATATGGATAATGTTACTTTTTGTGCAGTATCTGTAAACTTAGTACCACATGGCCGAAGTGATGACTTATGTGTTGTCAGTGGGTAAAGCAACAAGATGGAGAGCACAGTCCACCAGAGTGTATAATTCAGATTTTTTTAAATAATAATAATAATAATAATAATAATAATAATAATGAGCTATTTGGTTACTTTTGGAGAATTGTAAAATTAAATACTTTTTTAAAAACCTGCACTTTTCAAGCTGAGTAGTGGTCCTAGGAATAACTTATAATAACAGGTACTTTGTAAAGTAATTTTCAAACTCTGGCATTATACGAGCAAAGTCACCTGAACATTATCTTAATGGGTCAACATTAATTGAATATTGAAGAAAGCACATACTGTTGGAATAAAATAGCAAATGAGATAACTTACTTAATCTTTTCAGGCTAACTTTGGCAATATGATGACATCCTTTATTTTGGTTTGAATAAAGATAAAAGGAGATTGCTAAATGGGAAAGTGACCACAGATCTTCACATCCACAGGCATGACTTCCATTTTGCATGGTCTTTTGGTTTATGAAACTTGGAGCATCCTAAAAAGTATGTAGATTTGGGGACACACAGCTGTTGGCTTTGATCTATACATGGTACACAGCCATTGCAAAAAAACCCAAAACAAAACAAAAAAGCAAGAACAATATCGAACGAAAGAAAATATGACCATACAAAAATAAATTTAAATAGGCATTGACCCAACTAATACAGTTCGAAATGAGACTGAAGTCCATATACATAAGTTCATATAATAATAAAACGTTATTTATATAATAATAATATTATAACACTTTATGCCTGGCTCGAGAGCAGTACGTATGAAAAAGATCTTGGAGTCCTCGTGGACAACAAGTTAAACATGAGCCAACAATGTGATGTGGCGGCAAAAAAAGCCAATGGGATTTTGGCCTGCATCAATAGGAGCATAGTGTCTAGATCTAGGGAAGTAATGCTACCCCTCTATTCTGCTTTGGTTAGACCACACCTGGGATATTGTGTCCAATTCTGGGCACCACAATTCAAGAGAGATATTGACAAGCTGGAATGTGTCCAGAGGAGAGCGACTAAAATGATAAAAGGTCTGAAGAACAAGCCCTATGAGAAGCGGCTTAAGGAGCTGAGCATGTTTAGCCTGAAGAAGAGAAGGCTGAGAGGGGATATTATAGCCATGTATAAATATGTGAGAGGAAACCACAGGGAGGAGGGAGCAAGCTTGTTTTCTGCTTTCTTGGAGACTAGGACGCGGAACAATGGCTTCAAACTACAAGAGAGGAGATTCCATCTGAACATGAGGAAGAATTTCCTGACTGTGAGAGCCGTTCAGCAGTGGAACTCTCTGCCCCGGAGTGTGGTGGAGGCTCTTTCTTTGGAAGCTTTTAAACAGAGGCTGGATGGCCATCTGTCAGGGGTGATTTGAGTGCAATATTCCTGCTTCTTGGCAGGGGGTTGGACTGGATGGCCCATGAGGTCTCTTCCAACTCTTTGATTCTATGATTCTATATACCATCTTATTTCCCTAAAGGGACAAAATTTGCAAATATTCAATACCGTACAACAAACATAAGTAAATACCCATTCCACCAAAATCCTAAAACAAATACACATTTATACCAAAAGTAAGAATCATTAAAACAGATGATAGCATATAAAATTAACAATATACACCGTCCAGTTTCACTTTCCCCTCTTTGCTTTTATGCTTGGGTAAAAATCAAATCAGATATTTCATTAAAATGCATTTGCGTGTTTTTAAAAATGAAAATTCCAGGTGCCATTGATAGTGGACATTATTGGATTTGCAGCAGGGAGGGTACTTCAAACTCTTCTCATACTATAGCTTTCTGAAATCCTAAGAATGCCAGTTGTAGCTCCACAGGAACAAATATTCATAAGTCCATAGAAAAGGAAGAAATTTAAGCTCCTCATCCACTGAAACCTCAAAAATCATCAGCACCCTAAGGCTGTTATTTGCATGTTAAAACCCCAGAGGCACACATATATTAAGTACTAATATTACATCTAGCTTGGCCCACTGATTGTACATTCATCAGAACAAGAACTTTGTTTATGTTACTTTGTACAAGCGATATATATAGACAGAATAATAATAGGTGGTGTCCCGTATTTGGGGAATTCCTCTATAATCAGCAATTGAATCCCCGGAATGGGGGGCAGGACAGCCGGAGACTGGCAATAATGGGAAACATGGTGGCTGATCTGCGGCTGTATTCGACTGCCATGAGATAAGAGCACCCACATGCCACCCACCCCCCAACACCCCCTTTAGCCTTGCCAGAACCAATCAGAAAAAATCATGCAGATCTTTTTTTGCTGGCATTTGAGAAGGAGAGATGTGCTAGGCATATAAGGTATACAGGCACCCCCAAGTAATAAACAAGATAGATTCTGTAGGTTTGTTTTTAAGTTGAATTTGTATGTAAGTCGGAACAGGTACATGTTTAAAGTATAACTCCAGCCAAATATATATATAAAGCTTTGGATAGCATAGGGTTTGTTTTGCTCTCTGTGCCCCTGTCCAGAAGATTTTCCTTCACTTTCTGTACCTGTGATAACTGGATTTTGAAAATTTTGACTTGTGGAAATAAGGATTGGCGATAAAGCTTTAGTTGAGACACCTTTTCTTCATGAAGTGAATTTCCCTTTATAACGAAAACATCAATACTGATCCTGGAGGATTATTGTTTTTCTAATACAGTGTTTCTCAACCTGGGGGTCGGGACCCCTCTGGGGGTCGCGAGGGAGTGTCAGAAGGGTCGCCAAAAACCATGTGGGAAGTTTGGTTCAATTCTATCCTTGGTGGAGAACAGAATACTTTGATTGTAGGTGAACTATAAATCCCAACAACTACAACTCCCAAATGTCAAGGTCTATATTCCCCAAACTCCACCAGTATTCACATTTGGGCATATTGAGTATTTGTGTCAAGTTCGGTCCAGATCCATCATTGTTTGAGTGCACAGTGCCCTCTAGATGTAGGTGAATTACAACTCCAAAACTCAAGGTCAATGCCCAGCAAACCCTTTCCATATTTTCTATTGGTCATGGGAGGTCTGTGTTCCAAATTTGGTTCAATTCCGTTGTTGGTGGATTCCAGAATGCTCTTTGATTGGAGGTGAACTATAAATCCCAGCAACTACAACTCCCAAATGGCAAAATCAATCCTCTTCACAACCCCACCAGTATTCAAATTTGGTTGTATTATTGGATATTTGTGCCCAGTTTGGTCCCGTGAATGCAAATATATCCTGCATATCGGATGTTTACACTACGATTCATAATAGGAGCACAATTATAGTTGTGAAGTAGCAACGAAAATAATGTGATGTTTGGGTGTCAGTATTAAGGAACAGTATTAAGGGGTCGCAGCATTAGGAAGGTTGAGAAACACTGCTCTAATATATCCCACCACTGTTCATCAATTATAACGAAAAGATCACACATACGAGGGAAGAGATCTCAAAAATACTACAAATCCCACAACCCCCGATCTGGTGGGGATATGTTTCTTGGCATGGAGCATTTAAAAGATTGATGAGGTAACGTATATAGACTGATTGTAGTTGCTGCCACCACCCAAAGAATACTAAAGATGTTGTTGTCCCTGAGGTAAATCTTCTTATCCACCAACCCTCCTTTACCGGCTCTCTTCAAAGTGACTGAAATGTAAGGATGTTAAAATTCACTGGAAATATCCTAATAGAATGAATCACTGCTGAGGCTGTTTAAACAGTGAACTAGCGATTAAGTTTATTAAGATATTTGAAACAAACAACTGTCTTCTTAATGAGGCACACAAGCTTAAATGGTTACAGAGCACAATAATCTTAGTGGTTACTAGAATAGGTTTCTGAACTTAAATGTGAGCTAGATCCCTCACTCTACCCTGGTCTAGTAGCAGTGAGTCCCTCAGACAAACCAAACCCGGATGTCCCCAGAGTAAATAGCTTCCCTCTTAACAGAGTTCACTACCAGCTAATCTACTCTGACTTCAGAGAGTAAAACACTTGTGTTCTCAATCCAACACAAGCCCACAGGTTTCTACTTTGACCCTTCTGGCCAAATAGATGTCGAATCATCTGCCCCAAAACTCTCTGTCAGTAAAAATCTGTGCTCACCCAAAGCTCTGCCACCCTCTCCCTTCAAAGCCAAATTCCTCTTCCCCCTCTGTGACAAGTTGCCAGCTTATTCCTCTCTCCGCTAAACTCCTCCCATTCTTCCTTAGCCAATACAGGGATAGCTCCAACTCCTCCCACTATTCTATTCTATTCTATTCTAACCCTCCTAAGATGTCTGTCTCCCTGGATTACCTTCTCACAATGGAGGCCGGCTTACTGACATCTAAGGCTCCTATTGCGGCCTACGAGGTAAGGATCATCACACCCTTCCTAGGAATAGATTTCTTTCACTTCCTGTTGTCTCACCCCCATTCTTAACTTTGAGTCATTTGTTAGTCAGTTGTTTGTATATGTGTTAGACTTTGGTCCGATCTTCAAGGTCCAATCTCCATTATGTACATATACAAATTCAGGTATTAAAAAAAAGAAAGATAAAAAAATCATAAAACCTGAAAGTCAAAACATTCCAGGTAAGGTGATGATTTGTGGATTTGATCTAGCTTTAATACATTCATTTACTAAGATATGTGATATTAGATTAATATATTTCTTCTTGGATTTTTGCTTTTTATTTTAGTTTGGAATGAGGAATCAGCATCTTTTTTTGTTATGGTTATATTATGTTAGTGAGTTTTGTGTTAGTATTAGTCAGAGTGTATTTAATCTAATATATGCAAGGGTCTGGTTTTTTAACACAGAATAAACTTGCACTTGAACTATTTTGTCCAATGTTTAGTTTAGTTTTGTTCGTGTTTACAGTGTTAATTAGGTCATTAGTTATTTTATGTTTATTATTCAAGATGAGTAATATCAGTTGGTTTAATAAATATATGTATTGTATTTGTGTGTCTTGTTATGTTTCCTTTTTTTCCTTATATATTGTATTATTGAACAATTATATAACAAATAAACTTTTTGGCAAAAGCCTGAATAATCAAGGATAAAAGCCATTCCAGGCCATCTCAAGTTTTGACTACCAATTTCCATTTCCTTCCCTGTTTCCCTTTCAAATGACTAATATGCAAAACTGACCACAATTTTGAGGGGAAACCCTTTATGAATTTCCAAAAAATCAATCATCCATATTCAAAACACTGAAATGCCAATATCTGAAAGTCTAGAAATTTAATTGGATGATCTTTTTTAAAAACAAACAAACATGGAATCTATCAATTTAAACAAGCATTACTGCTCAGGGCAGGAATGAGGACTGAGAAAGAAGATGTGAGAAATGAAAGCCAAAGCAGCAGTTTTCAGAGCTGATTATCTGAGATGTATAGTCTGGAAATTATACAGCCAACGTGATGTTTCTAGTCATCAGTCTTCTCTCTCTGTAGGATTTTTGGCACAACAACGATCATTTTGTTTCAATTCAGATCCAAAATATTTTCAGGTTTAAATGATCTCAGGAATAATAGCAGTCACACAATGAATTAACTGAGCATCATCTTTCCAAAGTGAAGAACTTTCAAGTCATGCTGAGTTCAATGAGAGTTCATAATTTTGTCCCCTCTCCACTCTAATGTTGTTGTTGTTACCACCAATAATGGACTCAAGTCAACAACATATCAAAAACAACACAAGTTAAAATAATTTAAGAATAGAATATAATAAGATTAAAAACAATTAAAAATTTTGTTAGCAACAGTAAGAACTGACTATGGAACAACAGACTGGTTCAAGATTGGGAAAGGTGTACACAGGGCCGTAGCCTGAAAAAACTTTCGGGAGGGGTTGAAATTTTTGGGGCGGGGGGTTTGAAAGTTTCACGGGGGGGGGGTTGAAACCTGCCTCCTAGCTCACGCTGAAGCAAAGAGCACAGCAGGGGGGAGAGCAGCCTTCAATAGCCTGCAGCTCCGCCCCTGTCAACCACCTCCACCAAGTCTGGCCTTCTTAATGAGAGCATTCAACACACACACCCCACAATGACAATAATAATAATAATAATAATAATAATAATAATAATAATAATTAATAATCCTTTATTTGTACCCCGCTACCATCTCCCGGAGGACTCGGTGCGGCTTACAAGAGGCCGAGCCGAAATACAACAGTAAAAACAACAACAACAATACAGCAAAATAACTCAAAAACAAGGCAATAACATTAACAACACACCATGATGCAATTAAAATCTGTGGCAGGGCCAAATGTAATAATTAAAATTAAAAAGTGCTGGGCATGACCAGGTGAAAAGGGTAGGTGTTTGGAGGGGGATGGGCATGCAGTTATCCTGGCTGGGGCTTGCCTGATGTCCTTAGGGAGAGAGTTCCAGAGTCGAGGGGCCACCACCGAGAAAGCCCTATCCCTTGTCCCCACCAATTGCACTTGCGATATAGGTGGGATCGTGAGTAGGGCCTTTTCAGATGAACGAAGAGATCGTGTAGGTTCGTACACAGAGATGCGGTCACGCAGGTAGGCGGGTCCCAAACAGTGTGAATATATTGTCAATATTTGCTTGAGATAGTGCTTGCAGTTCTGGAGGGACTCTTAATTTTTTGCATCTCATAGACTTAGCATGGGGATTTGGTTAACCAGTTAAAATTCATGAGTAAACCAGGTTTTTTAAAAAATCTGAAACATTTCGGGGGGGGAGGGGTTGAACCCCTAACCCCCCCCCCCCTCGCTACAGGCCTGGGTGTACAGCAGGGTTGTATACTCTCACCCAACCTATTCAACGTGTATGAAGAATGCATAATGCGATGTGCGGGGTTGATGAATGCAAGGCTGGGGTTAAAATTGCTGGAAGAAACATTAACAGCCTTAGTGTTCTGTCACGCAATGGGCCTGTAATAATTGTCTTTTGAAATAGGACGTGCATCTTATGCCCAGCGGGAAGCCAGGGCGCCACGAAAGAGGCCCTCAAGGATTTTCCTGAAGAAATTGTCTTTAGATGGCTTGAAAGGTTAAACAAAGTCCTTTATTATTGAACAAATTAAACAGATATTTCTCAAATCTTTAATGAGTCAAACAAATGCTTCAAGGTTTTAAATCAACTGGTGGCTTCCTTAATCTTGTCCACAAGGGACAGGCAACTGTCTTCATTAACTGTTCTTATACTTTGAGAGGAAAACCCTTTTTTAACCTCTCCCAGGCTGTCTATTATCTAAGTTTTACTGATGTGGGAACTACAACTGGATCCAAACTGCGTCTTGGGCACTGAGTAGACCTACCAGTAAAGGCTTGTAGATTCTCCAACTGGAGTTCTTTGGGTCTGTAAAGCTGTTTTCCCTCTAGAACTTCTTGAGACTTTAGGGCTGTTTCCCTCAGATGCTGTAAGGTTGAGAGGCTGCAAGCTCCCAGCCAGAGCTTTGGGAATTTCCTCCCGGAATGTCTTCAGAAATGAAGCTTTCCTGCAGGTGAAGCTTGTCCACATCCTCTAACTTAGCTTTCCTCACTAAGACTAACTAAAAATGATCCCCTCTTCCCTTCCCATCTCCCTGGGAGAAGGGGCAGATCCAAACCTAACAATGATAGACAGGTGGCTTGCCCTATGACTGCAATCCAAAGGAAGCCACCTTTTTGCAGAATCCCTGAAACTTTGGAATGCATGCAAACATTTAATAGAAAGAAAATAAAGTTGGAGCTTCTGGTACAGACGTACCAGTACACATGGGTATGCAGATGATACCACTTTGATGGCTGGAAGCAAGAAGGAGCTGAGGAGTCTTCTAATCAAGGTGAAAGCAGAAAGTGCAAAACCTGGGTTGCAGTTAAACATCAAATAAACCAAGATTATGGCAACCAGACTGATTGATAACTGGCAAATAGAGGGAGAAAACATGGAGGCCATGACTTTGTATTTCGAGGTGCAAAGATTACTGCAGATGCAGACTGCAGCCAGGAAATCAGGAGACACTTACTTATTGGGATGAAGAGCAATGACCAATCTTGATAAAATAGTGAAGAGACATTATACTGACAACAAGGATCTGCATAGTAAAAGCAATGGTATTCCCCATAGTCACCTACGGATGTGAGAGCTGGACCATAAGGAAGAGAAGGAAGACAGATGCTTTTGAACTGTGGTGTTGGAGGAAAATTCTGAGAGTGCCTTGGACCACCAGAAGATCCAACCAGTCCATACTTCAGGAAATAAAGCCCAACTTCTCACTGGAGGGAAGGATAGTAGAGGCAAAGATGAAGTATTTTGGCCACATAAATGAGAAGACAGGAAAGCTTAGAGAAGACAATGATGCTGGGGAAAATGGAAGGAAAGGGGAAGAGGGGCCGACCAAGGGCAAGATGGATGGATGGCATCCTTGAAGTGACTGGCTTGACTTTGAAGGAGCTGGGGGTGGTGATGGCTGACAGGGAGCTGTGGCATGGGCTGGTCCATGAGGTTACAAAGAGTCGGAAGTGACTAAACGAATAAACAGCAACAAGATCATCTCCATTTCTAAGCTAAAGAGCCAGCATTGTCCATAGACACCTCCAACGTCTTGAACACCTTTTATTGAAAAGGTTAAGCTGCATCCTCAATATTTAGAGATTTTGAAGCTACTAGTAATTATTCTGAAATCCTGGATTTAATAAGGACTACCTCTGATGTCACAAAATGTAGAAAGGAGACCTATAATGTGTTCATTTCACTTCCCACATTACATTATATAGCAGTTCTGTTCATTGGCACTTTTTGTGAATTTGCCATTTTTTCTGCCCACCGATTGCATCTAGGGAGAATTTCATGAGAAGGATGTGTGTAGTCAAAACACAAATTTGCTTATGTTATTTCAAAATAAGCAGCTGTGGCATTCAGTCAATTTTGAATGCCCAGAACTATCACCACCAATTACTTGTGTGATTAGGTTGGACTCTAAATGGATACCCAGGGACTGATTCACTGTCAGTAGAAACCTTTCACAGACTCCTGTGTTTCACGAATGCTAGCCCACTCAATTCCACTTTCTTAATTTTAGTAGTCCTGAACTAAAGATGTAAATCATTTCCTACAGATGCTGCACCGTTTTTTTCTTTGCTAGCAGCTGTCATGCAGCATTAGGCTGTATTCCACATGCATGGAAGGAAAAGGAGCGCTTGGGTGTGACAAACCCACTCAAACAGATTTATTATGTTGCTTGGCTGATAGGAAAATTCATCTTTCAACACAGTGAGTACGAAATGTCCTGCTAACCCAAACTAACAGCACTTTGGTAAAATGTGAAGAATGTAGCATAATATATACACACCAGGAAGCTGAGATGTTGTATTTTCAGCTGGATCAACCTACATCTTTGGAAAGGAGCTTTTGTAGGTATTCTCTTTAGAAAAGCACCACACAGAAATTAAGTCCAATAGTTATGGCACTAGGGAGCATCCAGACTATTTTCAAAGACGACAAAGTCCAAGGTTTTGTTCCTGTCTTTTCTGATCTTATTTTGGAGATTCACGCCTGTTTTATTCATCCCAGAATATTTTCTGTTCACTCTCAGTATGATCAGGGACCTTTTAATACTGGCTGCCCAGGTTGGTTTATAGCAGGGGTCCTCAAACTTTTTAAACAAAGGGCCACGTCACAGTCCCTCAAACTGTTGGAGGTCCAGATTATAATTTGAAAAAAAATATATGAATGAATTTCTATATCTTCTTTGTAGTGCAAAAACACTTTAAAACAATAAATAATTAAAATGAAGAACAATTTTAACAAATATAAACTTGTATTGTCAAAATTGCATTCATTCAACATGTAATAATAAGAGAATTACAAGAATGAAATATACAACGTAAAGAAAAAGAGCTAATATGCTTTCCTAAAAGGCCAAAAAAGACTGTGTGGAATTCCTCCTTGGGAGTGATCCTGGACTCATCGTTGAGCCTGGAACCCCAGGTCTCAGCGGTGGCTGGGAGAGCTTTTGCACAATTAAAACTTGTGCACCAGCTGCGCCCGTACCTTGGGAAGTCAGATCTGGCCACGGTGGTCCACGCTCTTGTCACATCCCGGTTGGATTACTGCAACACACTCTACGTGGGGTTGCCTTTGAAGACTGCTCGGAAACTTCAACTAGTCCAGCGAGAAGCAGCCAGATTGCTCACCGGAGCGGCGTACAGGGAGCACACCACCCCCCTGTTGCGTCAGCTCCACTGGCTGCCGATCCAATTCCGAGCACAATTCAAAGTGCTGGTTTTGACCTACAAAACCCTATACGGTTCCGGTCCAGTGTATTTGTCTGAACGGATCTCCCTCTACATCCCATCTCGAAGTTTAAGATCTTCTGGGGAGGCCCTGCTCTCGACCCCACCACTGTCACAAGTGAGGCTGGTGGGGACGAGGAGCAGGGCCTTCTCAGTGGTGGCCCCCCACCTGTGGAACTCACTCCCCGGGGAGATTAGATCGGCGACTTCCCTTCTGGCATTTAGGAAAAAACTGAAGACCTGGGTGTGGGACCAAGCCTTTGGTCATTCTGACAACTAACTTAAGCATCTGACGATAGTCAAGGACAAATGGAATGGAATGGATATATGGACTTTGAACCCTGAGCATGAGATTGTTTTATTATTTTAATATGTATTGATGTTTTAATTTAACTGTTGAATTGTTTTGTATTTTGTATTGCTTGTCAATTGATTTGGGCATCTAATTGTGCCTCCTCTGTAAGCCGCCCTGAGTCCCCCCCGGGGTGAGAAGGGCGGGGTATAAGTAAGTGAAATAAATAAAATAAATAAAATTTATTCGCATGGTGTTTCCAATTGTTTTCTAGTTTAATAGTTTTCTATGGCACTAGATAGCCCTGCAAACTACAGTTTCCATACAAGCTCTTAGGTTTTCTTCTTTAAAAATATACTTGCTTCTGCATTAGACATTCAGCTACAAATCCTGGAAAGTTCAGAGACAAGTGTGCTTTGCACAGAGAACACAAACTATCAGAAAAAGCAAAGAGCTCGCCTATTGAAAAAAACATACTAGGATAATATCTAAAATCAAGGCATTCCTCCAACATTATCGAAGTGGGGTAGGGATGGAATACTTCGTTTTCACCACTGCTTTTCAGAAACCTTAAATGAGAATTTCCCATATACATCTAAACATTTTTCATTTCCCACCCTTTAACCTGCATGTACATAAGTTTCCATGTCTGTATGGAAATCTTACCCCCATTGAAATCAAATTGGAGAGAATCATACAGAGGAAGTGTTTTGTAATCTTTGTCAGTAGCAGTTAAAACAATATATGCACACCAAAAACATTATTGGGAATGGGGTTACTGGCATAAAACAGTCAAAGGCAAAATTACTGTCTCCACTTCTAAACAAAATATATTTTTTAAAAATCCTGCAGAAAGAACAGCAAATTATCACCATCATCATCATCATCAACCGAAGAAGATTAATCATGGATGGTGCAAAAATGAATAACATATAACTGTATCCTTTCCAGTAAAGGGAATATTGTTTGCCAATTAGAGTCTATATTAAGTAATATTTAGTACATCGCATAAGATCATATCAGGTTAGTCCAACCGTCCTCTAAACTGGTTGCTTCAGGCCCCAAATACGTTAGTCAGGAAGTTGACTCATGATGACTACACTGCTACCTTGGAATCTTCAAGCCTGATATGTGCTTCAAAGTCATTTTATCTGTTATTCTGTTCCTTTTTTTAAAAAAAAAAAAATCAATTACCTTTACCTTGGTTCTGCATGCAGTCATGCTCAGGATATTTTTTACATATGGCTCATCATGTCTTGACAACCCTTCCTATGTGTTTTTTTTTAATTATTTTGATTACGTGTGTGTGTATGTGTGCATGTGTGTGTGTGAATGTATGTATATGTGTATATATGGAAGTTCGAATGTACCTTTGATTAATCGGTTCACTAGACAAATTGGCCCTTCTACCCATAACTTCGCTCAGCGAAGGAAGATAGATGCTTTTGAACTGTAGTGTTGGAGGAAAGTGCTGAGAGTGCCTTGGACAGCAAGAAGATCCAACCAGTCCATACTTCAGGAAATAAAGCCCGACTGCTCATTGGAGGGAAGGATAGTAGAGGCCAAGATGAAGTACTTTGGCCACATCATGAGAAGAAAGGAAAGCTTAGGGAAGACAATTGTTCAGTCGTCTCCGACTCTTCGTGACCTCATGGACCAGCCCACGCCAGAGCTCCCTGTCGGCCGTCACCACCCCCAGCTCCTTCAAGGTCAGTCCAGTCACTTCAAGGATGCCATCCATCCATCTTGCCCTTGGTCGGTCCCTCTTCCTTTTGCCTTCCACTTTCCCCAGCATAATTGTCTTCTCTAGGCTTGATGTGGCCAAAGTACTTCAACTTTGTCTCTAGTATCCTTCCCTCCAGTGAGCAGCCGGGCTTTATTTCCTGGAGGATGGACTGGTTGGATCTTCTCGCAGTCCAAGGCACTCTCAGAACTTTCCTCCAACACCACAGCTCAAAAGCATCGATCTTCCTTCGCTCAGCCTTCCCTAAGGTCCAGCTCTCACATCCGTAGGAAAGCTTAGGGAAGACAATGGGATCGTGAGTAGGGCTTCTCCAGATGAACGAAGAGATCGTGTGGGTTCGTACACAGAGATGCGGTCACGCAGGTAGTCGGGTCCCAAACTGTGAATAAATTGTCAATATTTGCCTGAGATAGTGCTTGCAGTTCTGGAGGGACTCTTAATTTTTTGCATCTCATAAACTTAGCATGGGGATTTGGTTAACCAGTTAAAATTCATGAGTAAACCAGGTTTTTTTAAAAAATCTGAAACACTTCGGGGGGGGGGGGGAACCCCTACCCCCCCCCCCCTCGCTACAGGCCTGCACATTAGGAACCCGAGAATACCCAAAGAAGACTTCAGGTGCTTGCACAAAGGACCAGAGCAAATGCTCAGATGAACTCAAGCATCCTGGGTTTTCCTGGGTTTAATATGTTACATTGCTTTGTCAATATGTAATGGTCACAGATGGCAATATTAGTCATGAAAGAACAAAGAAGCCAAGTTCATAGCCAAATCAAGGCAGGGAGTGGGGAAACAGAGAGGAACAAACTTGTGCAGGAGACAGGCCTTACTTTTGAAGCTCCTTAAACACTATCAAACACCTTTACAAGATCCACATGTTGGCAGAAGCTGCTTTTGAAGGCTGTAAATCTTTATGCTGGCTGACATCCATTGGGAAAGGCTGAGGCAAAAGCTGCAGTGGAAAAATGCTCAGAAGTGAATGGGGATGCTCTTAATTTAATAATGGGCACTCGGCCCACAAATCCTCATGCAAAACAGCAGTGGCTTCCCCTCTTTTATTAATTAGCTGTGCAGCCAATTTCCAGCAGGAGGCTTAAAAGTATTTACTATTTATCTCCATCTTTGCATCATTTCATCAGCCTCATTAACCACTTGTGCACATATTGCTTCCTTTCTCTGTTTTAGACGCTCAGGAAGGAGCAATTAGGTTTACAAAGGAGGAAGTTTACTGAGGAATCCACAAGGAATAAAGATAAAGAACCAACATTTCTTTCTAGATAAGGAGCATTTGCTAGAAATTCAAAAGGAAACAGGACTTGAGTTGGATGTAAAGTGACCAAGATCCCAAATTCATTGAGTTGTTAGCGTTTCCTTCCCTCTAGCCCCATGCCATTTCACAAATTGCTTGTGGGAACTAGCTCCATTTTAAAACACATTTCAAATTCAACAGAGATGGCTGTAATTTTATATTGTTATGCATTCACATGTTTTATGTAATTAAGATGTTGTTGTTTATTGTTTGCATTTTTGGTTTGCGTTTTCAGTTTTACTCTGCTGTAATTTGTTGTTTGGGCTTGGCCGCATGAGTCCCCATTGGGGAGATGGTGGTGGGGTATAAATAAAGATGATGATGATGATTATATGCCAGGAGGACTGTTGGAGCTGGATAATTTCAGCCCGGTAAGTATTTAAAATTTTAAGTCATTGGAGGGGGGGGGGGAGGGTTGGGAGGGGGTGAGTACCATCTCACTGCTCTGGGCTTTTGGAAACTCAAAGAAGCAAGATGGCAAATTGGGACTGACCCTTGGGTAGTCCCGGAACTTACTGTGGGTCAGTTCCCACAGGCCCAATACCCCATTATATTATTTCAGGAAGGCCTGGATATAATGGTGTGAGGCGTAACATTGCACATGACTGAATATGTAATGCCACACCACATATGTAGTTTTCTGTCGCCACTTTAATATCTGGGACGTACTCTGTTTCTGTCCTTTTACAGGTGCCTTTCTTCTTGACTCAGTGAGGGGGAAAAGAATTTCCTTTCTAAATCCCTTTACCACCTTGGACTGCTGCAGTTTCCCTTTTAAATTGGCTGGGGCTTTCTTGTGAGCTGTTAAACCTTTGTGCTTTATATCACATGCTTGAGACACTCCGGTAAGCAACAAAGTAACAAAGTTTATAACTTCTGGTTCCAGTGCTTTATAGTTACATTTATGTTTTGTTACAGTCTCGAGTCTTACATTCAGTATCATTCACTCAGTTAACTTTTCTTCCTCACTGTCTCACATCAACAAATATGTTACTTTCTTCATATTCCCTTGGCTGAACTATATTCTGACTTAGGTCAAACTGGCACCTTCTTATTTTTCCTTAAACCTTGAGCTCTATTTTCCCGACTGCTTCTCTCTAACCGAGGTTTCTAACTGCTCCCCACTTTTTTTTTAACTGACCAACTCTAACTGCTTCTTTCAAACTTGACTCCGCCCCTTTAGAATGTTCAGTTCTGTAACTGCCATTCTGGCTCAGCAGCCTTTTCAAATACTGGCATACTCTCATCTGCATACGACCAATCGGCTTCACATATGCAAATTAATCCTGCCTTCACTGTTGCTACCCTATTTGAGCCAATTCTTCCCTATCAGCCATATTGTAACCTAGAGCTACACACCAAAAATACAACATAGATCATAAAATTCACTACAAATGGGGTATCAAATTCATTCCAAATTTGCTTTTACCTGTCATTTGAACATTTCAGGTAAAAGCCCTACAGATCCTGCATTTTGAGGCTTGTCTGGAAGGGCCTTCAGTTTGAAGCCACTGAAGATGGAGGGAGGAGGAAAGAGAAACACTGATTTTTTTAAAACAGCTGAAAAGTAACAGTTAAATCAGAACACGCTTTCAGGAATCTACTGCAAAGAGCTTTCAAGAGTATGTTTTAGGGTTTTTTATATCCTGTATTAAATGAATTTTATATAGTTTTAATTCTATATATTTTGTAAATGTTTTGCAAATGACTTTAATTTATATTTTATTGGTGTTGTCACATATTGTTAATGCATTCTAGTTTTCAATATCTCTCAGTAACCTTCCAAAGTTACTTGAAAGCACATGACAACAATAACAATAATAATAACAACAAAGTTGCCTTAGGTCTCGATACTGAGAAGAATGCATGAATAAATAAAAGTGAGTTGGTGTGAGAGCTTATTCCTTCTCCACATATCATGAATTTCTCCAAAATTTAAGATCGTCAGAGGAAGCCCTGTTGAGAATATCACCACCTGAGGATTGGCAAAGCTCCTGATGTTTCGTTTCTCAAATGTCCTCCCTATACGCTATGATTAGTTCTTTATATTAAGGAAGGGTGTAAAGGTGAATGTTTCCAACTTGCTTTAAAGTACTTTGCAGTGGCTGATAGCATTGGTTGCTTTAAGCAAACTGGAAGATTAATATTGACCATACGTTGTCCACAATGGAGAAAATGCTGGCAAAATACACCTTATGAGTATAGATGTTGTGTTTTCCATCTCCCTTCAGCATGTGTTGAAGGGCTGCATTTCCTTGGTTCACAAGTCAGATTTTTAAAGAAAGGTTTTTACTGATGCGGCCTGACTTTAATTTATAAAATGGTACATTTACATTACGATGATTAATGGGTAGGAGTTAGCAGCAAAAAGCTACAGTCACCCAACAGATGTCACAAGAGCTTGAGAACATACAAGGAGTCAATCACATGAAAGGATTCAGTGAATTTGAAATCTGGAGTGAGGATGCATTTCTTCTCAAGGTCTGGAAACTTTAAGAGCATTTGGCAGCTCTTTGCTCTACAAAGATAACCAGAAACAGTAAAAGGATTATCATGCAAAATATCACATGAGCTTTTCTGGAAGACTCATGGTATTTCTGCAGCTTGGATGCATTGATCTGAAGATGATTTTGCTAGAAAAGCCAGATGCCCATAGAAGATACTGAATGCACTTTTCTCTCACACACAAAACCCTACAGTGGATCTATGCAGAAGGCCTTATAGTGCTAGCAATTTTAACAAAAACAACAGCACTATGATGCTAAAATATACTATATACATACTGGTAAAGATAATTTGAAATGAACAATGAACCATGTAAAGTAAAGTAAATGTGGTAACAGTGATTCAGTCTACAACAAATGTGTCCTATCATGAAATAATAAAACCCTATACGGCTCTGGCCCAGCTTACTTAGCTGAATGTATCTCTCTTTACGTTCTACCTCATAATTTAAGATCTACTGGGGAGGCCCTGCTTTCGGTCCCACCGGCGTCACAAATGTGGTTGGTGGGGACGAGGGACAGGGCCTTCTCAGTGGTGGCCCCCCACTTGTAGAATTCGCTCCCCAGTGAGATTAGATCAGCGTCCTCCCTCCTCACTTTTAGGAAAAAACTAAAGTCGTGTTTTTGGAGCCAGGCTTTCGGCTAGTGGACATAGCAGCACTTAGACACTGAACTGGGCCACAGGGTTATGACAATTGGAAACGGATATGTGATTTTGATTAGGCGATTATGTTAGTATATGAGTATGTGATTTTAAATAATGTTATTGTTAATTTTCTATGCATTTGATTTTATGTTGTTGTATTGATATTATGGCATTGAATTGTTGCCCATGTAAGCCGCCTTGAGTGAGAAGGGGGTGAGAAGGCCGGGGTAGAAACGATGTAAAATAAATAAATAAATGAATAAATAAATAAATACAATGTTGCTGAATATAGAGTGCTGCTCTTTAGGACTAAAATCTTTTCCACCATGGTTTGTAGCAAGTGGAGTAAGATGAGTAGCAAGAAGAAAATGGGGAGGAGATCGAAATGGAGGCATTGTAGAAGCAGCTAAACAATAGCACAATAGATTAATCTTTTGGGACAGTTGGTGGTTACAACAAATACAACAGTATTTGCTAGCTTCTATCTACAATATACCAGAACATCTTGCTATTTAGCAACAGATGGGAGAAGTCATGAGTGCCTCACCCCACAATTCATCCAGGATATAAAATAGTATAAATTCTGTTCAAGGTCCTCCCAGAGCATTAGGGACTGTCAAAACCAAGAGCGGGGAGGGGGCTTGCCTTGCTCCTCTCCACTGTAGGGCTCCCCTAACCTCACTGCCAAATCTGTCAAATGTACACATGTAAAAATCTCCAGCAAGCATGTAAAGAATGAGGAAGTACTTCATCAGTGTCACAAATGGACGGTGAAGCGAAAGCTCCCCTGGTGACCAGAATACCCTCATGAAAAAGCTGGATTATTAGATAGCCTCTGAATGTCTGTCTATATATGCTGTGTGTCTATGGCATTGAATGTTTGCCATGTATATGTATATTGTAATCCACCCTGAGTCCCCTGCGGGGTGAGAAAAGTGGAATATTGTGTAGAAGTCATCGATACTATGTATGTGTTTAAATGTTAGAGTATATGTTTGTGTTTGTAACAGTAGCTAAAATTAGAGTTATCTGGTTTGAATCCACAGTGAGCATTGCCAAGGAGATCGGGCAGGCTAGCTCAGGAGAGTGAGAAGTTGGTGGAGCCAAGCAGGAAAAGTTATGTGCGTCTTTGGAAAAGGGGCAGAGAGTGTGGAGGCTTAAAAAGCCTGGGAGAGAGGTGTGTGTGAGCAGCTGGAGGTTTTTCAGTCTAGAAGGGCTGAAGAGAGAAACCTGACCAGTTTCTTTAGTCAAGGAAAACTAAAGGAAGCTTGTTAAGATCCTTAGTCAAGGAAGGACTAGAGATCAGAGATTTGATCAAAGAAAGATCAAATTGGTAGGCTATTCATAGTAGGAAACATTGTTCACTAAAGAGCTTCACCTCAGTAAAAGTTGGCCACGAGCTGTGTTATTTGAAAGAGTGGACTGTATTAAAACCAAGTGATATTCAAAGTTCTATAAGTTATTTAACAGCCTGCAACCATACGCTTTGTACACAATAAACTTGTTATCTTTTGTTAAAAATCGTCTCATCTCATCTAACCTGTGTCTGTAGAGCCAGATCTCATCGGTGGTACCTCAAATACCTCACGTTGGTGGCAGTTACCTTAATTTACAAGTAATAATTGGCCTCCTCTATAATATATTCTTATACACAATTGAGGCCTGAGATTAATTCCCTCCATAATCATCCACACCTGTACAATTGGTTCGCACATCTTCTCAAATATAAATATTGTAAATAAGTAAATAAATAAATAAATACAGTCAACATGTACACTATTGGAAAAGTCAATCCCATATTTTGAAGAGAATTCAAACTCCAAAAAATACTTGTCAAATGTTGTACGTAGCTTTAAGATAGAACAGATTAGCATTTAATGGCTAGAAGAAAGATGTTATTTGAAGGTAACAGATATTAAATACATTGCATGTAGATACTAAGCAGATGGCCCATACTTACTGTTCCATGTTTCAGGGATGGGAAACCTCAAGGAGCAGAATATATTTGGTCAAGAGAATGACAAGGCTTTGCCTATACTATTTTATTTCAGCTGCCTCTTCCACATTTCATTTCTCAGAAGGTGAATCTACCCATCTGGAACAACTTACATGTCCC
The DNA here is from genome assembly GCF_037176765.1 of Anolis sagrei. Lineage (NCBI taxonomy): Eukaryota > Metazoa > Chordata > Lepidosauria > Squamata > Anolidae > Anolis > Anolis sagrei. The sequence continues at coordinate 67,710,870 of NC_090026.1, forward strand.
CATCCAAACATTGTTGGCCTGTTACTGAACAATACAAGGTCTTTTTTAAGACTGGGCTTGTTGTTGTTCATTCGTTCAGTCGTCTCCGACTCTTCGTGACCTCATGGACCAGCCTACGCCAGATCTCCCTGTCGGCCGTTACCACCCCCAGCTCCCTCAAGGTCAGTCCAGTCACTTCAAGGATGCCATCCATCCATCTTGCCCTTGGTCGGCCCCTCTTCCTTTTGCCTTCCACTTTCCCCAGCATCATTGTCTTCTCTAGGCTTTCCTGTCTCCTCATGATGTGGCCAAAGTACTTCAACTTTGTCTCTAGTATCTTTCCCTCCAGTGAGCAGTCGGGCTTTATTTCCTGGAGGATGGACTGGTTGGATCTTCTCGCAGTCCAAGGGACTCTCAGCAATTTCCTCCAACACCACAGCTCAAAAGCATCGATCTTCCTTCGCTCAGCCTTCCCTAAGGTCCAGCTCTCACATCCGTAGGTTACTACAGGGAATACCATGGCTTTGACTAGGCGGATCTTTGTTGCCAGTCTGATGTCTCTACTCTTCACTATTTTATCGAGACTGAACATTGCTCTCCTCCCAAGAAGTAAGCGTCTTCTGATTTCCTGGCCACAGTCTGCATCTGCAGTAATCTTTGCACCTAGAAATACAAAGTCTGTCACGGCCTCCACGGTTTCTCCCTCTATTTTCCAGTTGTCAATCATTCTTGTTGCCATAATCTTGGTTTTTTTGACGTTTAGCTGCAACCCGGCTTTTGCGCTTTCTTCTTTCACCTTGGTTAGAAGGCTCCTCAGCTCCTCCTCGCTTTCGGCCATCAGAGTGGTGTCATCTGCATATCTGAGGTTGTTAATGTTTCTTCCAGCAATTTTCACCCCAGCTTTGCATTCATCCAGCCCCGCACATCGCATGATGTGTTCTGCATACAAGTTAAAAAGGTTGGGTGAGAGGATGCAGCCTTGCCGTACGCCTTTCCCAATCTTGAACCAGTCTGTTGTTCCGTGGTCAGTTCTGACTGTTGCTACTTGGTCCTTGTACAGATTCCTCAGGAGAGAGACAAGGTGGCTTGGGATGCCCATCCCACTAAGAACTTGCCACAATTTATTATGATCCACACAGTCAAAGGCTTTAGAATAGTCAATGAAGCAGAAGTAGATGTTTTTCTGAAACTCCCTGCCTTTCTCCATTATCCAGCGGATATTGGCAATCTGGTCTCTCGTTCCTCTGCCTTTTCTAAACCCAGCTTGAACATCTGGCAACTCTCGCTCCATGTATTGCTGGAGTCTTCCTTGCAGGATCTTGAGCATTACCTTACTGGCATGAGAAATAAGGGCCACTGTACGGAAGTTTGAGCAGTCTTTCGCATTTCCCTTTTTTGGTATGGGGATATAAGTTGATTTTTTCCAGTCTGATGGCCATTCTTGTGTTTTCCATATTTGCTGGCAAATGGCATGCATCACCTTGACAGCATCATCTTTTAAGATTTTAAACAGTTCAGCTGGGATCCCATCATCTCCTGCTGCCTTGTTGTTAGCAATGCTTCTTAAGGCCCATTCAACCTCACTCCTCAGGATGTCTGGTTCTAATTCATTCACCACACCGTCAAAGCTATCCTCGATATTGTTATCCTTCCTATACAGATCTTCTGTATAGTCTCGCCACCTTCTCTTGATCTCTTCAGCTTCTGTTAGGTCCCTGCCATCTTTGTTTCTTATCATACCAATTTTTGCCTGAAATTTACCTCCAATGTTTCTAATTTTCTGGAAGAGGTCTCTTGTCCTTCCTATTCTGTTGTCTTCTTCCACTTCCATGCATTGCTTATTTAAAAATAGTTCCTTATCTCTTCTGGCTAACCTCTGGAATTGCGCATTTAACTGGGCATATCTCCCCTTTTCACGGTTTCCTTTTGCTTTCCTCCTTTCTTGGGCTACTTCCAGTGTCTCAGCAGACAACCATTTTGCCTTCTTGGTTTTCCTTTTCTTTGGGACGTACTTTGTTGCCACCTCCTGAACAATGTTGCGGACTTCTGTCCATAGTTCTTCTGGGACTCTGTTTACTAAATCTAGTCCTTCAAATCTGTTCTTCACTTCCACTGTATATTCGCTAGGAATGTTAGTGAGATCATATCTAACTGGTCTGTGTATTTTCCCTGATCTCTTTAGTTTTATTCTAAATTGGGCAATAAGAAGTTCGTGATCTGAGCTACAGTCAGCCCCAGGTCTTGTTTTCACCGACTGGATGGATGTCCGCCACCTTTGGCTGCAAAGGATGTAGTCAATATGATTTCGGTGTTGACCATCTGGTGAGGTCCATGTATAAAGCCGTCTTTTAGGTTGTTGGAAGAGAGTATTCGTTATACACAGCGAGTTTTCCTGGCAAAATTCTATCAACCTGCGTCCCGCTTCATTTTGTTCTCCCAGACCATGCTTGCCTGTGATCCCTGTTGTCATTTGACTTCCCACCTTGGCATTCCAGTCTCCTGTAATGAAAATAATGTCTCTTTTTGGTGTATTATCCAGTAGTTCCTGCAGATCCTGGGCAGGACTGGGCAAACATTACCTTTTCATTCTCCACCTGTTTCCTTGCAGTAACTCTCTATGAGCACACAGCACACAGCTTTAATTGCCAGTATTCCACTTACACAGAGAGTTTCTGTACCATAAAGCATATCCCACCAGGAACATCTAAAGTTCAGTGGGTCTTCCATACTTTAGAGGGGATGCTGCTGCTTCCTCTCTGCCTCTTCTTTTTAAAATGAGAAGTAGTATTGCCTCTTCTGGCAGGTCACCATTGGGATGGGGAATCAAGTGGTGAATCAATAACAGCTTTAGCTAAAGATAGCATGTCTCCTCTGAATGAATGCCTGGATGAGGTAATGAATTCAGATATGACAAAGGTGCTTGCCATTAAGGATCTTAACCTAGAGTTGGAGATGTGTCAACTAGTCCTGACTGAGGCTACGCTCCCCCTGGAAGAATGTGTTCACAGCTTGGGAGTGGCTGTCAGGAAGGCTTGTTATTACCAGCTTCATCTCATATGCCAGCTGCACCCCTTCCTAGAATCAAAAAACCTAAAGATGGTGGTGCACACAGTGGTACCCTTAGGATTGGACTTCTGCAATGTACTGTACATTGGGCTACCTCTATACCAAGTTTGGAAACTCTACTTAGTTCAAAACATGGCAGCTAGATTGGTCACAGTAAAATCTAGGAGTGATAATATTATAATAAAATCACTCCACTGAGTGCCAATTAGTTTCCAGGGAAAGCACAAAGTGTTGGTTTTGACCTTTAAAGTCCTACATCAGTGGTATTGAAACTTTTGTCTTCCAGTTGTTTTGGCCTTCAGCTTCCAGAATCCCTGAGCATTGGACAAGCTGGCAAGGGCTTTTGGGAGTTGGAATCACAAACACTTGGAGGACCAGAGGTTGGAAGCCACTGCCCCTCATGGTTTAGGTCTAGGTTACCTATAGGATTGCCTTTTCCCATATAATTTGTTCCATACACTTAGGTCCTCTGGAGAACATTTACATCAGCTAGCCAGAGACTGAATGGTAACGGTCACCGATCGAGTCATTTTACACTGAATTTTACATTTAAATTCAATATTATTGTAGTTTAAACTTTGTATTATACACACACACACACACACACACACACACACAAAGTTTAAACTACAATAATATTGAATTTAAATGTAAAATTCAGTGTAAAATGACTCGATTGGTGACCATTACCATTCAGTCTCTCTCTCTCTCTCTCTCTCTCTCTCTCTCTCTCTCACACACACACACAATGATATTGTGTTATATCTAGGTGTTTTAACTGTGTTGTTCCCCTCCTTGAACTGTGATGATTGGTGGGTAACAAATAAATTAATATTGTTATTGTTATTGTTATTGTTATTACCATTATCATTATTATTATCATTATCATTATTATTTGAAACACAACAAGATGAGTCCACAGCAGACAAGATCACTATGCTGCCTGCTGTATTGGATCACATGTTGGACACTTCCCAAGTGTCTAGGACTGTGTGATGTATCAGCAAATAATGCGTGCAGATCCCAGTAAGGTGGCCTTCTGCAGCTGGCAGATAATAATTTTGTCAGCGCCAATTGTGTTTAAGTGTAGGCCAAGGTCTTTAGGCACTGCACCCAGTGTGCTGATCACCACTGGGATCACTTTGACTGGCTTGTGCCAGAGTCTTTGCAGTTCGATCTTTAAATCCTCATATCATGTCAGCTTTTCCAGTTGTTTCTCTTCAATCCTGCTGTCACCTGGGATTGCAACATCAACAATCCATACTTTGTTTTTTAACACGATTCTGAGGTCAGGAGTACTGTGCTCCAACAAATTTGGAAGTCCCAGAGTAGCTTGACATGTTCATTCTCTGTAACTTTTTCTGACTTGTGATCCTACCAGTTTTTTGTTGCAGGCAGATGGTATTTGTGGCACAAGTTCCAATGAATCATCTGAGCAACGGTGTTATGCTTCTGCTTGTAGTGTGTCTGCGCAATCTTCTTGCAGCAGCTGAGAATGTGATCTACTCTTTCATCTGCTTCTTCCTCCTCCTCCTCCTTCTCCTTCTTCCTACATTTACAGATGTTGCCAATATTTCCCAACTGTGATATAAAAGATCAGCATGTTTGAAATGCCACAAGACTAGCATACTGCTATCTTCCCAATGCTCTGCTCTAAAGATTTCTGAAAGAGAGGTTTTTGGGTGAGAGGGCATTCCAAAGAACTCTACAACTTCTCTTCTCCTATGGAAAATGTTATAATAGGAATGTGGCTTGAACATCTCTCATACAGCATATTTTCTTAGAGTGAGTATGCCTTGCCTCTTGGTGCTTAAAAAAGTCATACTGGCAACTCTAATATCATGGCAAATATGACAGTGATAACTCAATGTATTGTCGAAGGCTTTCATGGCCGGGATCACTGGGTTGTTGAAGGTTTTTCCAGGCTATATGGCCATGTTCTGGAGGCATTTTTTCTCCTGACATTTTGCCTGCATCTATGGCAAGCATCCTCAGAAAAATTGCCTCCAGAACATGGCCATATAGCCCGGAAAAACCTACAACAACCCAGTGATAACTCAGCTCTTCAGAGTGGTGGTCTTGGTCTGTGGACGCCTGAGAAGCAGACTGGCTTTGGCCAATTCTGCAGTAGAAAAATGTCTAATAGAGCTCTCTAGAGAGTCCTCATGAGTTAGGCAGCTTTGAGGATTGCCTGCACCATAGTCCCACAAAGTCCCATCAGAACAGGGATGAAAAGGAATGGTGTGAGGGAACGGAGGAGGCAATGGTGGCTGGAAGAGCTGTCCTCCTGATTCAGGTTGTTGTGCCATAAGATACAATTGTTTGTGCCTATTCCTTGTTTTGAGAGGCGAGTTGAACAGAACCAGGACCAATATTTGATCCGGAAATGTTTCCATTTCATGAGCTAATGAAATGGAATCAGTTTCAAATAATGTAAAATGCAGCTCTACTATCCTATGCGATTGTTCCCAGAACAATATACTATTAAAATATCCCTGGAAAGGTTTGAAGCTACAGTGTGATAAAAAAAATGTATACTACTCTATTGGGTTTCCTCAAGTCTGGTTAATTTCACAGAAATGAATTAGTAGGATTACAATGTGGTGACAGAACATATCAGGAGAATTTATTTTGGTGATCTTGGAGCCCATGTCTCTTGAATTAGAAAAGATTTACTTATGACTTCTGCTTAAGCTCTCAATTAAAGTGACAAGAGGAACCATATTTACTTATTGTTTTAACCAAAGCAACAGGTTTGTTCTGTGCTACATAGCCCCCACCTGCACACACACAGCATTACTGAACAATTTATATCCATTGTTACATGTCTTGATAATCACTCGGTTCAATGTATCTACCATCAGGGCAGGACTGAACATGATGAAAAAAGGGATAGATGATGACAATTATGAGATGAAATCCAATATGAAGCAGGTTGAAAATTTTGAGTAAAGCAATGGTAGAAGATGGTGCCTTTCTCTGATCCCACTGGTTAATATCTTACATTATGCTTGCTTAATGTAAATTTACACAGCACTGGGACTGTGGCACAGTTGGCTGGGAGTCAGCTGCATTAAGATCACTACTGACCGAGAGGTCATGAGTTCGAAGCCAGCCCGGGTTGGAGTGAGCTTCCAACCAAAATTGTGTAGCTTGTTGTCAACCTTTGCAGCCCAAAAGACAGTTGCATCTGTCAAGTAGGAAATTTAGATACCACTTATGTGGGGAGCCCCCGGTGGCACAGTGGCTTAAAGCTCTGGGCATGTATGTTTAAATGGAGAATTGGGGGGAATTAAAGAATAGAGTGGCTTTGAGTCCAATAGATCCAAAGCTGTCTTTGGTTCACCCCAAAACATTTTTTTGCTAACTGATCGGGGAATTATCAATTTAGCTAATCATAATGTCCACCAGCCGAGCAGTTCAAAAACATGCAAATGTGAGTAGATCAATAGGTAAAGCTTCAGCAGGAAGGTAACAGTGCTCCATGAAGTCACGCTGGCTACATGACCTAGGAGGCGTCTATAGACAATGTTGATTCTTTGGCTTAGCAATGGAGATGAGCACCACCCTCCAGAGTTAGACTTGACTAGACTTAATGTCAAGGGGAAACCTTTACCTTTACCGTTACCTTCCTGCTGAAGCTTTACCTATTACCAAACGCATCTCCCCTTACGAGCCATTGAGGTCCTTGAGATCGTCCGGGGAGGCCCTGCTCTTGGTCCCGCCTTTGTCACAAGTTCGTCTGGCAGGGACAAGAGACGGGGCCTTCTCAGTGGTGTCCCCTCGGCTATGGAACACCCTCCCTAGAGAGATCAGATCTGCTCCCTTCCTCTTAACGTTTCGGAAGCAAATTAAAACATGGCTATTTGAGCAAGCATTTACAAGTGCAGAGTTAACGGATATAGGTAACTGATATAGGAAATCTGACGACTTGGCGATGGAACTGGACAATGCTTGATAATAAAGAGAAGCTAATGATGTTGTTTTTATTGTATTTTATGCTGTTCTAATGTTTTAACATGTATTATGTTTTTCCATCTCAACTGAAACAAGCGGTGGTTCGTCCACTCCTTTAAAAGGAAGACCTGGCTATTCTGATGTGCCTTTCTGGAGTAAGATAACCCCCAGCTCTAAGTCCCAAAAGCACTTTATTAGAGTTTAAGACTCTCTGCACATTGCACTTGCTCAGAAATCCAATGTACCACCAGCCACACCCAGCACTTTTTAACCTGTACCCATCACTGGCCCGGCCCTGGTTTTATTGTGTAATGGTGTAATGTTTGTTATTGCTTATGTTTTAATTTTTTAATTTGCTTTGAATTGTATTGTTATTGTTTTGTTGTTGTTGTGTTGAGGCCTCGGCCTTTGTAAGCCGCATCAAATCCCTTGAGAGATGCTAGCGGGGTACAAAGAAAGTTTAATAATAATTAATATACTGTTTTGTTGGAAACCGCCTTGAGTCGCTGATAGGCTGAGAAAGGCGGTTTACAAATACCACAAATAATTTTTTTTTTTACCTAATGTCCGTTCTGGCTGCGGTTAGTGAGAGCTATTTTCCTCCAGTTATTTATTACACTATCACACATTGCTATAGAAAAAAATGCAATATACCACATTTAATAATTGTGTATTTAACGCCTTTAAAATACATTGGCCAATCACTTCTGTGCAACCCATTGCCCTTTGAAATATTGTTACCATGCTTGGTTGACTGTAAAATTAAAATTGTATTTCAATTTCAAGGAATATTTACTCCCATCCGTAATCTGAAATGTACTGAGAAGTTCTAAATGAATCATAAGAAAGACTATTTTTAAAAGAGCAACTGTAACAACAGGTAGTACAACCTTCCTACTGAGACTAAAAATATTCTTGATTAAATTCAGCAACCTGAACAGCTTCTTCCTCCTTCTACCTTTCCCTTTTCTTACATTTGGTGTCACCGCTATATAATACCAATTAGCAGTGACTCAGATAAAAGGATTAAAAATATTGTTAGGGAAACTGCACTGTGTGTGGGACGGGGGTGGGAAATACCAACTACTTGTGCATTCAGAATGTATTTAGATAACTATATTGATTCATGGGTTCTACATCAGGAGATGATGTGCGGAAATTTAATAGGGTTATCTCATGTGGATTTTGAAAGGCAGATTTAATCTCCCATTTAACATTCAAATGATACATTGGGGAATCAGTCTGAGGTGGGTGTGTAACAGGGAAGACTAATGTAAGGTTAAGACCTCCTCCCTCAAACTGCGCTTACAATGCTTTTCAAGACACTTAGACTATAAACCAGACAATATAAAACTTTGAAGCAAAGTTGGAGGCAGTTAGGACAGAATAACACAGGATCAATCCATTCCTAGAAGCAATAGTAATGTAGGTGCCAGGTGAAAATGGTTCCCTTTGCCCTGACATTTATTGGATTGTAATGTACTCTTGCTGCTTTTATGGATTTTTACTGCTCTGTGGTTTCTGTGTTATTATTTTAATGTGATTTTATCCTGCCTCTGCTGCCTTAGTCTCTTGTCAGTTGCTTGTATTTATTTTCATTAACACTGATAATCGCTTTGACAGAGGTTTTTGTTTTATTCTCATCTGGAGTAATCTTGTAGGATTGGACAGTGGTTGGAAAATAGTATCATACTCATATAAATGTGTTCATAACATATACCACATATCTATATCTATATCTATATCTATATCTATATATAAATGTTCTGTGCATAATGAGTACCTTAAAAACAAAAGAACCAATGAACGAAGACACACCAAATTTGACAACAAAACGTCTCACAACACAAGGAGTGACCATCACTCAAAAAAATATATGATTTTGTCATTTGGGAGTTGTAGTTGCTGGGATTTATAGTTTACCTACAATCAAAGAGCATTCTGAACTCCACCAATGATGGAATTGGGCCAAACTTAGCACACAGGGCTCCCATGACCAACACAAAAAACTGGAAGGGTTTGGTGGACATTGACCTTGAGTTTGGGAGTTGTAGTTCACCTACATCCAGAGAGCACTGTGGACTCAAACAATGATGGATCTGGACCAACTTGGCACGAATCCTCAATATGCCCAAATGTAAACACTGGTGGAGTTTGAGGAAAATAGACCTTGTCATTTAGGAGTTGTAGTTGCTGGGATTTATAGTTCACCTACAATCAAAGAGCATTCTGAACCCCACGAACGACAGCATCGGGGAAAACTTCCCACATAGAACCACCATGACCATCAGAAAATACTTAAGGCCATCCAATCCAACTCCCTTCATCAAGGCAAGAAAACACAATCAAAGTCCTCCTGACAAAGAGCCATCCACCCATAGATAGATAGATAGATAGATAGATAGATAGATATGATTCACACACAGAGATATATATATAGTATCATAGATTTGAAAGGGACTCCTAAAGGACAATGATATATTGAATGTTCCAGGGTGGGCAAAGTAGATACTCTTCACATCAACACTGACAAAGAAACAGCAAGAAATACTGTTTACCCACAAGCATAAAGAAATTATAAATATTAGAAACCAACACTTTCTCATTTTATTTTCCAGATCAACAGACTGGGCCACAGCAAAGCGTGGCAGGGGACAGCTAGTATATAATAAAAGTATGTATGAGGCAACTTTCTGACTGGCTCCCACTTTCACAGACAACTGCGACCAGCACGGGTGACGGACCTGGATCAAACTTGGCACACATAACCCCCATGACATACTTTATGTCCTAGTGAGGTTTAGGGGAGGATGGGCAATGGATTATGGGAGTTGTAGTACTTTCAAATGCTTTGTTCCTACAGACCACTGTGGCCCCCAGCAAAGTCCGATAATGACCAAAGTGACACACAGAGCCCCCATGACCCACTCTACATCCTGCTACAGTTTAGAGGAGGGTGGGCCATGGATGATGGGACTTGCAGTACTTTCACTGATTTCCTGAGATCACTGCAACCCACACCAATGACTGATCAAGAGCAAACTTGGTACACAGAGCCCTCATGATCCAACATTGCGACCCACACCGATGACTGTTCAACACCTAACTTGGTACCCAGAGCCCCCACGACCCATTCTACATTTTGGTATGGTTTGGAGGAGGATGGACCATGAAGTTATAGTTCACCCTTACCCACTGAACCTAGCAACTTTGGATCGAGACTAAACTTGGTGCATAGATAGAATATGCCTTTCTGAAATAACCTGGGCAGCGCCAGGTCTGCAAGTTAGTCAATAAATAAAAACAAATATATAACTCTTCAGACTTGGGCATTGCATGTTTGCATCATGATAATGGAACAAAAAGGAAGCCCTGGCAAAAGTAGGGCATAGAAGAGCCCTGGTTATAAGTCCTGTTATAAAACCTCAGAAGCTTGAACAGGCACAGTACTATACAACATAAAAAGTAGTAAAAAAAAAAATGAGCCAGCTAAGCCAAAAGCTGGCTTCTCACAACTGTAGCCCATGTGAAAAGAACGCTGAACTTAACTTTCAAACCCACTATCTACCTTCCCTTGTGTATGCCTTTTTGGTCAATACAGGGCCCTTCCACACAGACCTATATCCCAGAATATCAAGGCAGGAAATCCCACATTATCTGGGTGTGGACTCAGATAACCCAGATAACAAGTTTTAGACCAGTTAATAATATTGGGAGATTTTAATGGAGTAATAAATAAAAAACTAGATTGAAGTAACCCGGATGAGCAAAATGGAAGAAGAAAGATGAATAGCGGAAGCCTACCAAAATCCATAATGAATTGGATGAAGGAGTACAACATACAAGATGCGTGGAGATGCAGGCATGGAAAAGAAAAAGACTATACATTCTATATGCTGGTGTTAACCTATAAAGCCCTAAACGACTCCGGCCCAGTTTACCTGTCCGAACGTATTCTCCCCTATGAACCATCTAGGTTGTTAAGTTCATCTGGAGGGGCCCTGCTCTCGGTCCCACCAGCCTCTCAGGCACGTCTGGTGGGGATGAGGGACAGGGACTTCTCGGTGGTGGCCCCTCGACTCTGGAACTCTCTCCCACTGGAGATCAGAACTGCCCCCTCCATTCTGTCGTTCAGAAAACGGGTGAAAACCTGGCTATGGGGTTTGGCTTTCAACGAGTCAATCAATATTTCTGTGATCGGATAGATGACGATGAATGATGGATGGACAACGAATTCACTATGACGACTGACCATTTTTATTATGTGATTGCATTTTGCTGTTATAACGTTTTAATTGAATATGTTATATGATGTTTTTAATGATTGTTTTGTGATTTTATTGTTGGAAACCGGTCCGAGTCCCCCGACAGAGGTTAAGACTGGTATACAAAATTGCTAAATAAATAAATAAATACTCTGGGAGACACAGAAGTTGGCCAAGAATCGATATGATTTGGCTATCTAGATCTTTGACAATAAATATAAAGAAGATACATATTTTACCGAGAATAGACTCAGACCATTGCCCATTAGAGATGACCTTAATGACATCCAAAACAACAAGAAAGTGGAAACTAGATGAGAATTTACTGAAAAAAGAAGAGGACATATAAAATAATAGGAAACTACTAAAAGCCTTCGACAATACTAAAAGATTTTTTTGAGATAAATGACAGTCCAGAAATTAACCTATATACAATCTGGGAAACAAGTAAGGTGGTAATGAGGGGAAATTTTATACAGCAGAAGGCAATAAAGAATAAAATAAAAAAAAACAGAAAATGGAAAAAATAATGGAAGAAATAATAAAAGAAGAGAATAATTTAAAGAGAAAACCTAAAAATAATAAAATTCAAGAAAATCTGAAATTACTTCACAAACAAAGAGAATATCTGGAACTTGAAGAAAGAGCAAAAGAGTTAAAATATCTGAAACAAGATTACTTTACAAACACGAATAAACCAGGAAAATGGATGGCAAAGAGACATAGGAAAAAGAAAGAAACAACATACGTGACAAAATTAAAAGAAGGGGACGAGACATATATGCAAGAAGAAGAGATAAAAAAATATGGAGTTCTATAAAAACCTCTATAAAAAAAGAGCAAATACAGAAAGAAAAGATTTCACAGTATTTGAGGGAGAAAAAATACAAAGAATATCGGAGGAGGAAAGAGAAGAATTAAATAAAGAATTCTCAGATTTAGAAATTAGAAACAGCAATCTTTCTGGGAAGAGAGAAAATAAGAAAAGAGAGATGATTAAAAAAAGAAGTGATAATGGGTGATTAGTAGATAGAAAAATCGTTGTAGTAGAAGAGGGAGCATAGGACATTTAGGTTTTCTGGCCTCATTCTTTCTTATATGTGGCTCTTGGGTGCTTTGGATATATTTCTATATAACATGCGGTTTGTTTTTACTGTTCATCCAACCACAATGAGTGAAGTAATGCTACATTGTCTCCTGTATCAGCCATGTCTCCTACACCTTCACACCACTCTGTTTATGGCTTTGGTAACCACCCAGCTTTTAAAATAATGGTTTCTTCCCCCTCCAGTTGAAGGGACAATGTGTGCCGAGAGGAAGAGACAATAAAACATAGGGATTTTGCCAATTTTGTCTGTGCATAATAAGCTACAGCTGGTCTACACCTGTAAATCAAAAAAGTGTACAAGCTACACAATGAATGGCCTTTTTAAAGGAGTCTGCGGAGGGGCTGATGAGATAAACATTATGTGCCAATCTGTTGAGTATTTTGTGAAAGAAACACCTTTATGCTCTAGACAGCTTTCCCTTCATAGGTGATCTGCTCATATCATATATTACTCACAAAACGGAAGTGTCACAGGTTCTTCTATGCTTTGGCTGTGTGCTGGTCTCCTCAAGAGGAGAAATTCAAAGCAGGAAAAGATCCGTTGAAAGGAGTGTTTAAAAGTGTGCTAGTCTACTTGAGAGGAAGGATTCAAAGAGGAGAGGCCCTGCTCACGTTCCCACCTCCTTCGCAGGCGCGATTGGTGGGGACGAGGGAGAGGGCCTTCTCGATGGTGGCCCCTCGACTCTGGAATTCACTTCCTAAGGAAATCAGACATGCCCCAACGCTGGCAGTCTTTAGGAGGAGCCTGAAAATGTGGTTGTTCCAGTGTGCCTTCCCAGGAAAACTCTTAGCAATAGGTCCTCAAATGCACTTTAATATTAACTTAGGATTGTCTGTGCACCTTTATCTTTCTTTGAAAACCCTATGCTAGTTTACCCTACATTGTTGATGCCCAGCATTTTCAATTTTAATTATTACATTTGGCCATAGGTTTTTAAATGCTGTATGTTATTGTTATTGTTTATTGCTTGTTCTGTATTTTTCTTTTTGAGTTTTTATTTTAACTGTTTTGTATTGATTATCTGTTATCCTGTGGCCAGGAAATCAGAAGACGTTTACTTCTTGGGAGGAGAGCAATGTCCAATCTCGATAAAATAGTAAAGAGTAGAGACATCACACTGGCAACAAAGATCCGCATAGTCAAAGCCATGGTATTCCCTGTAGTAACCTACAGATGTGAGAGCTGGACCTCAGGGAAGGCTGAGCGAAGGAAGATAGATGCTTTTGAGCTGTGGTGTTGGAGGAAAGTTCTGAGAGTGCCTTGGACTGTGAGAAGATCCAACCAGTCCATCCTCCAGGAAATAAAGCATGGCTGCTCATTGGAGGGAAGGATACTAGAGACAAAGTTGAAGTACTTTGGCCACATCATGAGGAGACAGCAAAGCCTAGAGAAGACAATTATGCTGGGGAAAGTAGAAGGTAAAAGGAAGAGGGGCCAACCAAGGGCAAGATGGATGGATGGCATCCTTGAAGTGACTGGACTGACCTTGAAGGAGCTGGGGGTGGTGACGGCCGACAGGGAGCTTTGGCGTGGGCTGGTCCATGAGGTCACGAAGAGTCGGAGACGACTGAACGAATGAACAACAATCTGTTATTCACTTTTGTTTGTTGATGTGCTGTGGGCTTGGCCTCATGTAAGCCGCACCGAGTCCCTTGGGGAGATGGTAGCAGGGTATAAATAAAGTATTATTATTATTATTATTATTATTATTATTATTATTATTTATTAGAGTGGAAGATCCCATTGAATGGAGTGTTGACACTGGAGGACATATTGCCAACCTGTGTGATGGGAAAATAAGTGGATGGTTGAGTTAGAAATAGGAGAAGGAGATCCTGTGTGATGGGGGTGAATATATTCTCCATCTTCTTTAAAAATGGGACACCAAGAAATGCCACCCAAAGAAGATGATTCCACCCACTTTCCCTCCCTTGTGGGATGAAGTCCTAGGACTGTTATTGATGGCAATTGCCTGAATGCGATAACAGTGAATTAGTATGCTGGCTCTCAATATGTTGAAATCACTGAGGAAAGAAAAAGAAGTGTTCTTGCTATCAGTACTCTTATTATTATTATTATTATTATTATTATTATTTATTAACTTTATTTGTACCCCGCTAGCATCTCCCGAAGGACTCGATGCGGCTTACAAAGGCCAAGGCCTCAAAACATAGCATAAACAATACACAACTAAAAGCAAATCAAAACAATTAAAGCAATATTAAAACAACAACACAATAAAAGCAATACTCAAAACACGTAAAAACTGGGGCCGGGCCAAAGTAATGGGTACAGATTAAAAGTGCTGATGTGACAGATGGTATGTTGGATTTCAGGGCAAGTGCAGTGTGCCAGCAATCTTAAGTTCTACTAAAGTGCTTCTGGGACTTGTTGTTGGAGTTTTCCTATTCTGGAAAGGCGTATCGGAACAGCCAGGTCTTCAAGTTCTTCCTGAAGACTGCCAACGTAGGGGCCTGTCTAATATCTTTGGGGAGGGTGTTCCAGAATCAGGGGGCCACCACAGAAAAGGCCCTGTCTCGCGTCCCCACCAGACGCGCCAGCAACACAGACGGAATCGCGAGCAGGGCCTCTCCAGATGAACAAAGCGAGCCCATGGGTTCATAAACGGAGATGCGGTCACGCAGGTAGGATGGTCCCAAACCATTTAGGGCTTTGTAGGTAAGCACCTGCACCTTGAATTGGGACCGGAAAATAAATGGCAGCCAATGGAGCTTCTTGAACAGGAGGGTTGACCTCTCTCTGTAGGGAGCACCAGTTAACATCTTGGCCGCCGCCCATTGGACCAATGGCAGTTTCCGGGCTGTTTTCAAGGGCAGCCCCACGTAGAGCGCATTACAGTAGTCCAATCTAGAGGTGACCAAGGCATGGACCACCCCGGCCAGATCAGCCTTTGCGAGGTACAGTCGCAGTTGGCGCACAAGTCTCAATTGTGCAATTATAGCCACTTATGGAATTGATACATGATCAATCAAACACATGCAACAAAGGTATTTCTGCAATTAAAATTCTTTCTCAAGTAGAAATGGAAATAAGGCATTTCAATTTGTGGATGCCTGTCCAAATTTCTGATAATTTTGCTTGAATAACCTTGAGGTTTTTTTGTTTTTTTTTACAGATGCTATAACCCATTTCTCAGATCTGAAAAAAAAATGTAGCATAAATTCAAGGAGACATCAGAGGGATGAAGATTTACAAGTGAACAATCTGTTTAAAATCCTATATTTTGCATTTTCACTTTTCAGTTTAATGAAGAAGGCATGCTCCCACAAAGATGGGAATCCACATCCTGATTTAAGGCAGAGTGTTATAGTTACACACCAGCTTTGTAAACAAGGCTGTTTTTTCACATTTGACAGAATTATTTATGTGGTCAGTCAAACATGTAAACTAACATCATGCAGGAAAGGTTCTAATTATAGTGGCTGGACTGTGTTTTTCAATTTTGTTTAGAACAATATGCATGAAAAATGAGTTACCACACTTTGAAGAAAAACAAGTGTGTGGAGGATATATTTTCACTTTCATAGCACATTGAATACAGAGCTTCTTGGTGGTTTATGTATTATACGAGGGTTGAATGCAAAGCAATACCTCCACCTTTGGAACATGTCTAGAATTATGGTTCTGGGCTTTTGGAGGCTTAGCACCACACTGGTAAACTGAAGATTTGAACAATGTACTTATCCTAACTTCAAAGAGTATGTGGTTATGCAGTAGGCCTGGGTAACAACGGAAAAATTTGTTTCTAAAATTGATTTGTATTTGGGTTTTTTTTTGTTTCGATATTTAAAATAATTACAAAATTTTCCTTTTAAAAAGTTCGATATTTACGAAATTTCGTAAATGGTAAAAAATTAACGAATCGATTTCCGAAACAATAACTAATCGATTTGTTAATGGCGGACGCGACTGCGAAATATGCTAAAAAACCTCCAAAACCTTCTGAAGCTTCCCTCTCCCTCTGTTGTTGACTGTTGGTGTGATATTATAATTTTTTTTCACTAATTAAACCATAAAACTGGCCCAGACATGCGGAAATAATAACGAAACGACCTCAAAACAATAACGAAACAAATACAATATCGAAATACGAAGCATTTACAAAACGTTTTTGAAAATTCGTTTTTTAAATAATTGCTCCAGAATGGTTCGTTATCGTTTTGTAATTGAAAAAATTAACGAATTATTAACGAATTACGAATTAACGAAACGAAACCGCCCAGCCCTATTATGCAGATCTACAGTCCTTGTCAATCTTTGTCCCTTACAATTGAACCTAAAGTTATTTATAGAATGGTGCCAGCACAAAGATGGGGATTCAGGCCTTCTACACTGCCATATAATTCAGATTATCAAAGCAGGTAATCCACATGATTTGCTTTGAACTAGGTTATCTAAGGGTCCTTCCACACAGCCAGGCCCGTAGCCTGGATTTTGATTGGGGGGGGGGGTGAGTTTGATGGGAGGGGGGCTGAGTTTGATTTG